>NC_141687.1:1329920435-1330520435 GCF_964263255.1 Lissotriton vulgaris
CATCAACTACCTAGAACTATTAGCAATATTTCTAGCACTAAAAGCTTTCCAAATGCAAATAACAAACAAGGCAGTCCTGATCAGAACAGACAACATGACTGCAATGTATTATATTCAAAAACAGGGGGGGGACACACTCTCTCCAACTGTCCAAACTAGCACAGGACATATGGAGATGGGCCATTCCTCAAAAGATCTACCTGTTAGCGGAACACCTACCAGGAATTCAAAATCAAATAGCAGACATCCTAAGCAGACAGTCAGAACAAGTTCACGAATGGGAGCTGCACGACCAAATACTACAGCCATTCTTCCAAAAATGGGGGCAACCAGAGATAGATCTGTTTGCAAATCATCAGAACGCAAAATGCAAACAATTCGCATCCAGGTACCCACACCAAAGGTCCCAGGGCAATGCACTGTGGATAAATTGGTCCAACAAATTTGCTTACGCGTTCCCTCCTCTACCACTAATTCCATTACTGGTGAGGAAACTGCAGCAACACTCAATGACAATGATACTAGTGGCACCCACGTGGGCAAGACAGCCGTGGTTCACCACGCTGCTACAACTCTCACAAGTACCACATCAAAAGCTAAGGTTATTACCCATGCATCTTACACAGAACCATGGAGAAATAATGCACCCAGATCCCAAACAACTGAACCTAGCGATCTGGCTCCTGAGGTCATAGAGTTTGGGTATTTAGATTTACCACCAGAATGCATGGAAATCATTAAACAGGCAAGACGTCCTACCACCAGAGCATGCTACGCAGCAAAATGGAAGAGGTTTGCTATACACTGTAACAGTAAGCACATCAACCCTCTGGACGCATCCACTAAACAAATCATTTGCTATTTATTACACTTACAGCAATGTAACCTAGCATATACCTCTATCAGGGTTCATCTAGCAGCCATAGCGGCGTACCTACAAAACAGGCAACACCTGTCACTGTTTAAAGTACCAGCAATTAAAGCTTTCATGGAAGGACTCAAAAGAGTCATTCCACCAAGAAGACCACCTTCCCCAGTCTGGAATCTCAACATAGTGCTTACCAGACTAATGGGGCCACCCTTTGAACCTATGCATAGGTGTGAAATACAATTCCTCACATGGAAGGTGGCCTTCCTCATAGCTATCACGTCACTTAGAAGAGTAAGTGAACTGCAGGCTTTTACGATTCAAGAACCATTTATGCAGCTACACCAAAATAAAGTGGTTCTTAGAACAAACCCAAAATTCTTACCAAAGGTTATTTCAGCATTCCACATCAATCAGTCAGTGCAATTACTGGTTTTCTTTCCAAAACCACAAACAGTAGCGGAAAGAGCCCTACATACACTGGATGTTAGGAGGGCCATATTGTACTATATAGAAAGAACACAAACTTTCAGAAAGACAAAACAGCTATTTGTTGCATTTTCTCCCACACATAAAGGCAATCCCATCTCCAAAGCGGGCATTGCCAGATGGATTGTAAAATGCATTCAAATATGCTACTTAAAGGCAAAGAGAACATTAACTGTTCCTCCTAGAGCTCACTCTACACGTAAACTAGGAGCATCTATGGCATTTCTGGGAAACATGCCACTAGATGACATATGCAAAGCGGCTACCTGGGTTACACCGCACACCTTCACAAAACACTATTGTGTAGATGTGCACACAACACAACAAGCTAGAGTGGGACAAGCAGTATTAAAAACATTGTTTCAGACAGTTGCAACAGACACGGGCGACCACCGCTAGGGAGAGAACTGCTGTATAGTCTATTCATAATGTACCATCTGCAGCCCATTCATAATGTACCATCTGCAGCCCATATGCCTCGAACGGAATATGCTACTTACCAGTATGCATCTGTTCTTGGCATAGAGGGCTGCAGAGTGGTACATGCCCTCCCAGCCTCCCCGGAAACCTGTGTCTGTTCCAACATTATCTTATTTAGATACACTTACATGGGCATTCTTATCTGTATTCTACTATACTACTACATCTAACCCTACTATGGCAAAACAATCTAAGGATGGAGCCGATGCCCATGCGCACTACCAACTAAGGGAGGAGTCACCAAGATACAAAAGACTCTCCAAGAGAAAAACAAAGTGCAATCATCCGAGCCCAACACCAGATGGCGATCTATTCATAATGTACCACTCTGCAGCCCTCTATGCCAAGAACAGATGCATACTGGTAAGTAGCATATTCCTTACTTTTCAGAGAATCTTCAGTGCTTTTCAGTGTTGGGGGCATTCAGGTTGCATACCTGCAAACTTGATTGGTGACAAAAAAGATATATGGCATAGAGCCCCCTAGAAGGGAAGTTGGGCATTGCAGCAATGCACAACGAGGACCATGACCCGATCATGAAGCATGCCACCCTTGGGTGAGTGAGGACTTGTGCTCTATTGAGCTCACGCTTACATTGACCTAGTTTCATCCAGATATTTAATGTACTATCTAGGATTCTCAATTAATTGTATTTGCAGGTTCAAAATAACACCCTTTCCTTGGGATATGCATGCAGGAATGCAGACCAAATATATAAGGAAGAGAAAGACCAAATTATTCTTAGGCCAGGTACGTCTCAATAATTATCTGAGAACTTGTTCACCAAATAAATGTAACTATGAGTTCCACAAACTAAAGAGAAGTTATAGGACAGAAGACTGCTTCACTTCATAAATAAATGAGGCACTTGAAGAATAGGTTTGGCCTCATTTAGACTTGAGTGACCAATGCCATACTCAATTTTCAGTGGTTTTGGAATCTTCCTTGGGGCTGTTCCGTCTCTGGAGAAGAACCAGTTTTTTGGGCCACTCGATTTTCTACAATAGATTCCTCTAACTTATAGACTTTCAGTAAAGCCTTGTTCGATGTTTTCAAGATAATTCTTCTGCCCTATGGTAGCCCTCTGCAGCTGTCATAATAGTACTTTATTTGAGTACATGTGCACTAGCGATCCCTTTCCTGGAAGTAGACTGTGGTGTTATGAGTTCAGGAAACTACAGCACACAGAAAAAGTGAGCTACGGTGACGCCATGGAAGTCTATTGTCTTGATTGCAATGTTGGTTTAGAGAGTCTGTTGACAAATGCTATTTTCAAGGATGCCAAGAAACAAGTGGTTGACTCCAAAGACAGGCAGAGCATATACTGGTGCCACATAAATGTGTCCCTTTGGAGACTCTTTCGGCTCAAACTCAGATGTTTTAGTGGTCGGACAGATCCATCATTAGCAAGATGAGAATGATAACTGTGAAGCCAACATTTTACTGCCTCACCTGGACTCTGAAATGGGTTTATACTGTAGTTTACAAGATGTTGGCCAGAGACTTCCCCTGAAGTTGATCTACAATATCCTTTTGGGCCCACCTTTGCAGCATTCATTAAGTAAAGCAGCAAGCATAGCTGGCATGAACACAATCTGAAAGCTTTTTTATCACAGACATTTTATGGCTGTTGAATGAATGCCTGTTAGGTTAGGGTAATCTTTAAAGATAAAATTCTGGACCATGCATTAGCAGCTTTGGAGAAGCCATACTGCACATCTGCAGTCAGTAGACTGTTCCTGTTCTGGCATCATTTGACACCATGTGATCCAAAACCTTCTGACATCCCCATCTGCTTTAATCAAGTATGAAGCTGAATGCCTTGCAATCTACTCCCACACTAGGAATACTAGAAGGTTGGCTCTCTCAATGTAAATCTTGTGCCACATGTATCTTAGCACTTATAAAAAAAGGAATTGCTTGCTGTATTCCAGCCAGGTATACCGACGCTTGTGGGAGATGTGGGCCATAGTGACTTAAAGTCTCAAATTCTTTAAGAAAGGTACATTATTCACTGCTAATCAAGGGTGGTAAGAAGGCATTCAAATACATACTTAATATAGGCTTGAACACAGAAGGCACAGTGGTGACATCTGTGAATACTATGATCATAATAAGGAGCTATATACAAAAGTGGCGTTAACTGTGAGTGGGAGCTTAACAACAAAGTTTTCAGTGTTGTTTTGTGGGATTGGATTTGGCCCTACTGATTCAGAAATTAGTAAAAAAAAATGTTTCTTCTTTTTCTTTCCATGTGTGAGATCGCTGTGGCATTCTTTCCAGATGGAACCTAGCCTTGCCCTGTTTTAGTGTTACACCTACACTGTCTTTCTGAGAGCCTTTCAGAAAGTAAGATCAAACAAAGTATGAGTGATCCTGCTCACTCCAGATTGGACAAGCAGGATCTGGTATGTAGCAGATCTATTGGTCACCCTTGGAGACTCCCCTTAAAGGCAGGTACTAAAAGAGTTGATACACTCCCATCATCCTTATTCATTATGGTGCCATAAGATTTACACTTGACATTACTTTTTTCATAATTCCTTCTTGTGAGATGCAAGCGTCACCTTGTCTCCTTGCTCTGAACATGTTTTTCATATTACTCTTCCTTCTGCTATGAAAGTAGGTGAAAGTTTGAGAATGCCAAGTGATTTTGCCATGTTATATGGCACAGAACGATTCAGAAAAGGGGGTGGTGATGAACAGAGTGTCTGAATTAAGCAGACCACTCTTACCCAGTCCAAAGATCAGGGCTTGATCCATCACCGTTATTTATCTCACTGCACCATCCCAGTTCAGAACCTGGCTATATGCAAATCAGTCTGTCCCTGGCCCAGTGCATCATGGGAACAGGGCAGACTAAACTACCAAGCCAATTCTTCACCAGAAAGGAGACAAGCTACCGGGGACCGTTTTCTGGCATTTCAGCCGTCTTCTGCCCGGCTTGCTTGAATCCTGATGGTGCAGTGAGAAAGGGACTCATGTCTGAGTATACCCTGCCACACCTATTGTGGCCAAAAACGATTCAGAAATGGGGGTGGTGATGAACAGAGTGTCCGAATTAAGCAGACCACTCTTACCCAGTCCAAAGATCAGGGCTTGATCCATCACTGTTATTTATCTCACTGCACCATCCCAGTTCAGAACCTGGCTATATGCAAATCAGTCTGTCCCTGGCCCAGTGCATCATGGGAACAGGGCCGACTAAACTACCAAGCCAATTCTTCACCAGAAAGGAGACAAGCTACCGGGGACCGGTTTCTGGCATTTCAGCCGTCTTCGGCCCGGCTTGCTTGAATCCTGATGGTGCAGTGAGAAAGGGACTCATGTCTGAGTATACCCTGCCACACCTATAGTGGCCAAAAACAATTCAGAAATGGGGGTGGTGATGAACAGAGTGTCTGAATTAAGCAGACCACTCTTACCCAGTCCAAAGATCAGGGCTTGATCCAACACCGTTATTTATCTCACTGCACCATCCCAGTTCAGAACCTGGCTATATGCAAATCAGTCTGTCCCTGGCCCAGTGCATCATGGGAACAGGGCAGACTAAACTACCAAGCCAATTCTTCACCAGAAAGGAGACAAGCTACCGGGGACCGGTTTCTGGCATTTCAGCCCCTTTTCTGAATCATATGGCACAGAAGGCAACTCTGAGCTTATTTCCCCTTCCTCATACATCGAAGGGACAAAGCCTCTGAACAGAATTGACCTGATGATGGTGCATACTTTTTGGTTTACAGGACAGGAGATTTCAGACTTCCTGACCAGTTATTTGGAGGGGTTGCCGGTAAAAGAAAATGAAAGGTAGTTCTGTAGTGTACCATATCTCTTTGGATATTTGTTTGAATTTAAATATGTTAGACCTGGCCATAGATCAACCTAAAGGATAGCAGGGCAGCTACGTCAGTATCTAGTAGTAGAGTGAAGGCAGTGCATATTTGGCAGTTATCAGTGTGGTCATCCTGCATACCATTAAAGGGTACTATTGCTTAGATTTACATTCGAGAATTTACGGTGTATTCACCAGGACTCCAAAAATTCCCTATGTGGATGAGATGTTGTTTCCCTTTGACCTGCCTTTTGGTGTTTGACATTGCTATTGGAGTCATTCAAAGGTAAGCAGTGAGCTGGCAGAAGTATCCATCAGAAGAAGTAGTTACCTTTGGTAATGCTTTTTCATGACGAATATTATATTTTCCTGCAGATGTCTCATTACCTTCCTATCTTCATGGTGTCAGGAAATATCACTAGTTTAGGGATCTAAGTTCTCTTTTTGAATATATTCTTTCCTAAGCGGGTGTCATATGTTTTCAAAATCCCTCTGTGAACTACCGAAAACTGGATGGATCCACTGACACAAGTATAGGTGGTACCTTTATGTTTCTGCTATAGCCTATTGCGTAGAGTCCAGCAGACTTGTAGGTAGTTTAAACCTTCACAGCACCATTTACTCCTGCAAGGAAGCTACTGAAACATTTTTTCCAGTTCTGATCAGATGCCTGTAGAATATTCAAAGAAGAAGAAATGTAAAAAAAAAATGCAGTTTTCAACAAAAAATCGATTGTAAGTATGTAATTCTTTAAGGCTAGGTCTAGGCTGCTACTGTTGGTGAGGTAACCTGACCCCTTCAGATTAATAAGCATGGAGTTTACTGCTGTTATACGCTTAATTCATTATGGTTGTAATGCAGTCTTAAAGCTGCCGTACTACAAAAAGTATATTTTGTAACAAAAACAGTATTTCATGTAAACTATTGGCATGTTTTTCATAACTGTAATCATTGTCATGTTTCCAGTTATTCCCTGGTAATATATCAAGGAGTTAAGCATAAATATTCCCGTTTGAATAAGATAATGTTATTCATAAAAGGTATTTTCTTAAAAAGCTAATCCTATTTGGGAAGAAAATTTGCCAAGGGCCCACGCCAACTTTGGAGGAGCGAAGACCCAGGCAGCTTAAAAATGTTGCCTTATTAGTAGTACTGCTGCTTTAAGTTACAGGAATTTGCCATCCACTGTGCCAATTGCATGCTTTGTCTATAGTTCACCAAACCCATCTGCCTGGGTTTGATTGCTGGATCCACTGTAATAATTAAACTTATATTTCTCTTACATGCTGTCTCTGGCCAGATGCTGGATCCACAGGAATAACTTTGTGTATATTTCTCTTACATGCTGTCACCGTTCAGATGTGGGATCCACTGTAATAACTATATGTATATATTTCCTCCCAGCCGTCCACTATCCGCCAAACGAAGTCCAACTGGAAGTACAACGTCGAGAGGTAAGGCCTGAAACATGGGTTAAGGAAGGCCCTAAAACACAATGGTACGATACAGTGATATATAGATGTGGCAATCATGTTCATTGGCCATTCATTGTGTTTTATGTGTCGTGATTATGAACACCAGTGTCGTGGGTATCCATTATAATTTTAAGTGGGGGTCACCCATCTCTATTGTGACTAGGCAAAGTATTATGTAGCAATAACATTGATTTCTTTACAGCAGAGTTGATGCCCCCCTTTATATCAACGTCACTCTGCACAATTTAATAGACTATATTTGCCAACAGAAAGTGGGTTGTTTGCAAAGTGTAGCTAGTACTGCAGTGAGGTTTGTGTCCTTAATCTACAGCATAAAATATTGCTGTTATTCAAGTTTAACATTCAGTATAACCTTTCTTTGTGTAGACGTTATAATTCTTCATCTGAAGAATTTTTGAGGTGAGAACCTCTCACCCTATGAAAAGTCTTTTACCAAGCAATATATTATGATAGCTCCAGCTTCCCAGATGTTAGTTCATTACGTTAAACCCATGAGCGAAACCTCTATGTTCGAGGCATAGGAGCTGTAGATCGCATACTTTTGCATAGATCGCCATCTGGTATTGGGCTGGATGTTTGCACTTTGTTATTGTATAAATCTTTGTAGTTACAAGATAGATGACTCCTCCTTTGGTTAGTAGTGCGCATGGGCATCAACTCCATCTCCAGATAGTTTTTTTCTGCCATCCGGTTCGGATGTGATTTGCTGCACACGGTTCGGTGTCGTTTCGATTCCCCTTCGACACGCAACGCTCTCACCACTCGACAGTATTGTTTCGATTGTGATCTCTCGACGCGTATCTATTTTACAAAGAGATTTTTGAGTCCGGTAGTCAATATGGGCCGTTAGGCCGATCGGCGGCATCAACCAGCATATGGAAAGGATTCCATTTAAAAAATGCAAGTGTTAGGCTAAATTCCCACAGACAGATCTCCACGAGGTCTGCAACCTTTGTCTCTCTCCAGAACACGGGAGTCGACACTGCCAGGCCTGTGATTATTTCAGGTCCAATAAGACTATACGTGATGGCCAGGCTCAACGTCACAAAATGTCCAGATCAACAGTCTTGGCACCGGAAAACATGTTCGAGGCAGGCCCGACAGTCCGGAACCGGAAACAGGAGATGAGCAAGCCAGCCTCTCCGAAGCCGATGAATCGGACTCAGAAGACCAGCTTGAAAAGCTCATGCAGCACCTTCCAGACCAATATGACACCAAGGCAAACAATCTCATACAAGAAGGAAAATTAATAGCAATAGATACTTCCAATGCCCTTGCCTTCCCCAATCCAGCCAGGATAGGCAGTATGCAAGCCCTCATAATAAAATTTCAACCGCAACACTCACTACCAGCTCGAGTGTTCATGCAGCTAATAGGGATGATGGCCTCTTGCATCTTAATTGTCCCTTACGCAAGACTCCAAATGCGTCTGTTACAAGAGTGTCTAGCACAACAGTGGAACCAAGCTCAAGGTCAACTTACAGATCTTGTGTTGGTGGACAGCCGCACATATTGCTCTCTGCATTGGTGGAGCACACAAAATGTTTCCAAAGGGGGGCCGTTCTTAGACCCGGTTCCACAAATAGTGCTAACAGCGGACGCATCGCTCACTGGCTGGGGAGCTTACCTCTTAAACCACCCCATTTAAGGTATGTGGACCCCGCAACAAAAATATCAATCACCTGGAGTTACTGGCCATATTTTTCGTCCTAAAGTCATTTCAGAAACATCTCGTAGGCAAAACTGTCCTCGTCCGGACGGACAATATGACAGCAATGTACTATATACAAAAACAGGGGGGGACACACTCTACAGCTTTCACGCCTAGCACAAAGCATTTGGAGATGGCCCATTCCTCAAAAGATATACCTCTTATTAGAGCATCTACCTGGGATACACAATCAAATTGTGGATCTTTTTACTCGTCAACTACAGCAGATTCACAAATGGGAACTTCATCTGCAAGCTCTTAATCCGTTTTTTCAAATGTGGGGCCACCAAGACAGAGATCTGTTTGCCACACATTTAAACACAAAATGCCCAAACTCTGCCTCCAGGTATCCAGGTATCCACACCCATTGTCCAAAGGCAATGTGATATGGATGAACTGTTCAGGCAGATTTGCGTACGCTTTTCCGCCTCTCCCGCTCATTCTGTTACTGGTGCACAAACTCAAATAACAGTCTCTCACAATGATCCAGGTTGCTCCAACATGGGCCTGACAACCATGGTTCACGACACTGCTAGAACTCTCAGTAGTTCTGCACCAAAAGCTGCACCTTTTCCCAAAGCTTCTCCCACAGAACCATGGAGAGAGAAGACCTCCAGAACCAGCTCAACTGAACCTACCGATCTGGCTCCTGAAGTGTTAGTTTGGTTACCTCAATCTCCCACCAGACTGTATGAACTTCATTAAAGAAGCTAGACGTCCTACCATTAGGGCAAACTATTAAGCTTAATGGAAACGATTTGTTATTTACTGCAACAACAACACCTTCAATCCACTAGATGCTTCAACTCAAAACATTATCTGTTATCTCCTGCATCTACAAAGATGTAATCTGGCATACACATCCATACGATTACATCTTGCTGCTACAGCAGCTTACTTACAAAACAGACAACACTTGTCATTGTTTAGGGTACCTCCCATCAAAGCATTCATGGAAGGCCTTAAAAGGATAATTCCTCACAGAATTCCACCCTCTCCAGTATGGAATCTAAACGTTGTCCTTACTAGGCTCATGCGTCCCCCATTTGAACCTTTACATAAATGTGAGTTGCAGTTCCTCACATGGAAAGTGGCTTTCCTTGTGGCCATCACATCTCTAAGAAGAGTAAGTGAACTCCAGGCATTAATCGTACAAGAACCATTTTTGCAACTACATCACAACAAAGTGGTTCTTAGGACAACCACTAAATTCTTACCTAAAGTAGTTTAAGCTTTCCACCTGTTAAGCTCCCAGTATTTTTCCCTCAACCAGACTCAGTAGCTGAACGGGCTCTTCATAATCTTGACATCAAAAGAGCTAATCTTTACTACATTAAAAGGACAAAAAGTTTCAGGAAAACTAAACAACTTTTTGTAGCTTTCTCACCACCACTTAAGGGCAATCCTATATTAAGAGCTGGAATTGCCAGATGGATCATTAAATGCATTCAAATATGCTACTAAAAAGCAAAGCGTACATTATCTATTCCCCCTAGAGCGTATTCCACACGCAAAATAGGGGCATTTATGGGATTCTGTGGAAACATTCCCATGGATGACATTTGCAAAGCCGCAATATGGTCTACACCGCACACTTTCACAAAACACTACTATGTAGATGTGTGGGCAAATCAACAAGCTAGTGTGGGCCAGGCTGTACTAAGAACACTTTTTCAAGCTACTGCAACACATACAGGTAGCCACCGCTAATGGGGTAACTGCTGTATAGTCCATGCAAAAGTATGCGCTCTACAGCTCATATGCCTCCAACGGAAAATGCTACTTACCAGTATTCATCTGTTCTTGGCATGTAGAGCTGTAGATTCGCATACGCCCACCAGCCTGCCTGGACACCTATATGTGTTACAGTACTATCTTACTTAGATACATTACACATAGACATCTTTTCTAGTTCTAACTCCATCATCACCCTTTATGGCGAAAACAATCTGGAGATGGAGTCGATGCCCATGCGCACTATTAACCAAAGGAGGAGTCACCTATCTCGTGACTAAAAAGACTTCTACAATAACAAAGTGCAAACATCCAATCCCAACACCAGATGGCGATCTATGCAAAAGTATGCAGATCTACAGCTCTACATGCCAAGGACAGGTGCATACTGGTAAGAAGCATTTTCCTTTTTCTCCTTTTGATAGATGGGTCTGGAATGCTTTAGGGTACCCATTCTTTGTATGTCAATTCACAAGTGGGACCATGGATTCAGAAAAGCAGGCGTCCTTTATGTAATGTTGATAACAGTGTCTCTTGGTAACTTTCCAACATACAGAAAGGAGCTAGTTATTGCTTTGACATCTGTCTTTACCTGTGTTACCGACCTATTTCAGTTTACATGATGAGCTATTTCCAAAATTGTGAGGCTTTTTCTATATCTTTTCAAGGGTTACTTTGCTAATTTCAGAGTGTTTGTGCCTCTGAAAATAGTTTGAAACCTTTAAGCTGACCCTGAGCTAGTATAAGTGGGAAACCCTGGACAGTCTTTGGTCTATTTCTTTTGGGGTGAAACCAATATGTTCGAGGCATGTGAACTGTAGATCTCATGCTTTGCATACTCCTGCAATCTAGTGTAGGGTGTGGATGTTTGCAAGTTGTTTTTCTTCGAAGAAGTCTTTACAGCCATGAGGTAAGGTTACTCCTCCTTTTGGTTATAGTGCACATGGACATCAACTCCATTATTAGATAGTTTTTTTCCGCCATCGGGTTTGGACGTGTATTGCTGCAGTTCAGTTTGAAACTGTTCTTCGGGTTCCCCTCGGTGTGAAATCCACTCTACCCACGTCGGTATTGTTTCATACGTGTATCCCACTTCTCCGCATATCATATTGGTAGAAGAAATTTTCGGTTTTGATCGGAAGACTCGTGGAAGGTCGTCGGCCTCACCGTGTCGGTCCACCTTGCAGTCGATGAAACGGACTCTATTCAAATTCTGTCCTCTGTGCCACGCAGAGTATCCACGCACCGACTCTCACAAAGTGTGCAACTTGTGCTTATCTCCGTAGCACAACAAACAGGACTGCGGTGCATGCAGTTAGTTTTGATCGTAGAAAACACTCCGCCGTCATCTGGCTGGACGTCGTGAAATGTAAAGCCAGAACATCGAATACACGCCGGACATCTTCGGTGAATGGTCTGAGCAAGAAGAATTTGATGCACAAGGGGTCGAAGAAGAGCAGGAAGAACCTGTATCTATTCCGTAATCAGACTCCGAGATGGAAAACGACATACCACAAGGTTAACATCTCGAGAGTACTGTACACTCCTTGCTCCTAAATTCAATTCAGACCAAACAAAAGGCTTTGCTTCCACCTCCGGGCCACAGTCTGCACCAAGAAGATGTTTCTAATGCGCCGCTTCCCACCTCAGCACCGAAACACATCGTTAAGTCTTCTGGCTCGGGATCGAGTCGGCCAAAGTCTGGCACTGACCCGAAACCTTCAAGCTCAAAGCCGAAGACTGCTTTGGGGCAGAAACCCTCGACTTTGAAATCAAAAACTGCTTCAGATCCCAAACCTTTTGTGCCTAAAAGTCATTCCACCCCGGCACCGAAGTCCTCTGTGCTGAAACGGAAAAATGCTCCTTTGAAGCTGCAGGATCTGAATTTTGACGTCCCACTCCCAAATTGGACCCAAAACAAAAGTAACCTTACATTAATCCTGATACATGATATCCCCTTACCAAACTGCCTCAGAAGATGAACCTGAACCTGAGTCAGAGGACCTACTTTATGAGATTCCTTTGAAGAGGAAGAATGTCGGTACTAACCCGTCTCCTTTCTCCTCCTCCACCCCGTTCCCCTACACATTCACCACCTTTTTGAGCATTTGAAAATGTACTTATCACACCAACTAACTCTCCACCACCACCGCTTGATGATGATGGAGATGATGGGGATACTCATGTTCGAGGCATGTGGGCTGCTGAATTCATATCTGTGCATAGATCGCTGCCTAGTGTTGGGTCCGGATGATTGCATGTTATTGTCCTGGAAGAGTCTTTGAAGTATCACGAGATAGGTGGCTCCTTCCCTGGACTACAGTGCACATGGGCATCCTCTCCATCCTCAGATTGTTTTTTTCCGCCATTGGGTTTGGATGTACTTTCCTACACTCCAAGTTCGGAATTCTCAAACTTTCTGTAAAGGCCAAAAGGCCTTCGGTTCCGTCGGTATTGTTAAGCGCTCGGTACCGAGACACTTCGGAAACATCTATTGCACTCCGGTCGTCGAATCGGGCCTTGAGGCCTTCTCGACACCACGTGGACCGACCGTCGATGGAACGAAGTCCATTTAAATTCTGCCCGCAGTGCAACTCAAAGTTCCCGCACACGGATAAGCATCCCGTGTGCAACAAATGCTTATCTCCGGATCACAAGGAAGATAGTTGCCTAGCTTGTGCCCAGTTCCGGTCGAAAAAGACTACCCGGAATCAACGGGCAGCAAGGCAAGAAATGCAGAGGTCGGTGCCAGAACCAGACAACATCTTCGACGATGAGGAAGAACTAGGAAGCGCCGAAGAATCGGATCAAGACGAAGAACATTACTCGGAGCACGACTCCGAAAATTACTTCGAAGAGGACGAAGAAATCGTCGATCTTTAGGAATATGATCAAGACGACATCGTAGTAGTTGAAGACAACTCCGATAACGACGAGGGGCGAACCATGAGTAGACTGCCCCATATAGACACTGCACCAATATCAGAGACTCGGGTCGAGCCATCGCCAGTGGGCCTTAGCCAATATCTACACTTTCGTTCTACAGCCCCGCAGTACCGCCCGGCTAAGAACATATTCGAAAAGTTCTCTGAGACACGCCATACGGCGCCGGTTCCATTGAAACCGAAACTCGTCGACAACACCGTCTTCGGACCTAATGTCGTCGATCCAAAAGTAGTTAACGAAAAGGTCCTCGAGCCAAAGGCCGTAGTCCCAACACAACCCTCGAAGCCAAAGACCGTCGAGTCGACATCAAAGACAAAATCTGTCGAGTCGAGCTCGAAAACAAGAGCCGTCGAGTCCACCTCGCGGCCCAAACACGTCGATCCGACGCCAAGGCAAAAGCACGTCGAATCAACCTCTAAGCCAAAGCACGTCGAATCGAGCAAACAAGCCTCAAATATCGACAAAGGGAAAAACACTATCGACGAAAGTAAAAGGCCGACGCCCAAAACTAACGTCGAACGGAAAGTGAAACCTACTGTGGACAAAAACAAATCGGTCGAGCCGATGCCCCTCGATCCGAAAAAAGGCATCGAGCCGAAACCACATACACCTAAAGCACCTAAAGAGACTGTTGAACCAAACAAACCGCTCGGTCCGAAAAAGGTGGAGAAGCCAGCTAAGGACATCCAGCCGACAAAAAGTGTTGACAAACATCAAAAACCCGTCCAACCACCAAAAGCGGTCGAACCAAGTAAACCTACAGACCCAAAATCTGGCAAACCAAAAACTACGGCACCAAAGGCAAAAACTGTGGAGGATTTGCTAAATTGCAGCGTTGCACCTGCAACGCTGCAATTTAGCATATTCATCTATCAGAATACATTTAGCTGCATATCTTCAAAACAGCCAACAACTTTCACTATTTAGGGTGCCAGCAGTTAAGGCGTTTATGGAAGGACTCAAACGCGTAATTCCTCCAAGACACCCACCTTCACCGGTCTGGAATCTGAACATTGTTTTAACCAGACTTATGGGACCACCTTTTGAGCCACTACACTCTTGCGAAATACAATTTCTTACTTGGAAGGTGGCTTTCCTTATTGGCATTACTTCGTTTCGAGAGTTAGCGAGCTCCAAGCCCTAACTATTCAAGAGCCATTCATCCAAATGCATGCAAATAGAGTAGTTCTCAGAACAAACCCTAAATTCATGCCAAAGGTGGTATCCCATTTCCACATAAATCAAACCATTGAACTGCCAGTGTTCTTTCAAAATCCACAGACAGTAGCTGAAAGGGCTTTGCATACTCTAGATGTCAAAAGAGCTCTGCTATACTATATAGACAGAACTAAGGCATTTCAAAAAACAAAACAGTTGTTTGTTGCTTTCTCACCGCAACATAAAGGCAACCCTATTTCAAAATCAGGTATAGCCAGATGGATAGTTAAATGCATCCAAATATGTTATTTAAAAGCCAAACGCACCTTAACAGTTCCCCCCTAGGGTGCATTCCACACGCAAGCTAGTGGCATCCATGGCTTTCCTGGGTAATATTCCTTTACACGAAATTTGTAAAGCAGCCACATGGACAACCACACATACATTTACAAAACACTATTGTGTAGATGTACATTCAAAACAGCAAGCTGCTGTAGGACAGGTTGTTCTCAAAACTCTTTTCAGACTGCTGCGACTGACACAGGTAGCCACCGCTAAGGGAGATACTGCTATACATTCTATGCAGAGATATGAATTCAGCAGCCCACATGCCTCGAACGGAATATGCTACTTACCAGTATGCATCTGTTCTTGGCATGTAGGGCTGCTGACACTCATATTTTGGTGTGTTTCCCCTGTCTTTTTGGTCTGTCACCGGTTTTGACTGTTTTCGCTGGTATAGTGTCTCTGCGCTCTTTCTCACTGCTGCCCAGTGCTAAAGTACAAGTGCTCCTGTTGTAAATTGTTAGTATGGATTGGTGTTTCCATGATTGGAATATTTGATTTACTGGTAAGACCCTATTAAAGTCCACTGAGTATGCCAGGCCCTGCAAATCAAATGCTACCAGTGGGTCTGCAGCACTGATTGTGCCACCAACAGGGGTAGCCCTGAAAAGGTATTTTAGACCTGCCACTGCAGGGTCTGCGCGCAGATTGTAACGGCCATGTTGACTTGGCAAGTGCACCCCCTTGCCAGGCCCTAACCTTCCCTTTTCTTACATGCGAGTCACCCCTAAGGTAGGCCCAAGGTACCCCTGTGGGCAGGGTGCAGTGTATGTGAAAGGTAGGACATGCCCTGATGTGTGTGGTATTTATTTATTTATTTATTTTAAAGGTTTTCTATAGCGCTGGCTAGACCCAGAGGTATCGGAGCGCTTTACAGGAATGTGAGGGAGGTACAGTATACAAAAACACTTGATCACAGACATTGCAATAAGAACCAATATAACAAGAAAGCAGATAAATATAAAAGCTATTTACAAAAGAACTCCGTTGGGTAATTTGGGAAGTTCGAACTTAGCTTAGGGTAGGTGAGAGAGAAGAGATATGAGGGAGATACATGGAGTAGGAATTTAGGGGAGTAGAAAATGAGTGGAATATGGCTAATTGCAATGCGTATTATGATAATATATATATTTTTTAAATACCTTTCTTTCAAAAACACTGCAAGCTAAGCAACACGATGTCTCTATCAACGACTGTGATTTTCCATTAGTCATGTATACATTAAAACTTTAATTTCTGTCAAAACATCACAGATCTCTAAATGAAACCTTCACTTTTTCTCAGTTAATTTAACCCCTGTGTCACTCTAGAACCTTTCTGTAATTATTCTTTTTCACAATGATTAACAGCGCGCTTACCGTGACATGGTGATCTAAATACAAAATACGGATCTCAACTCTCTGTTCCCGCTTTTCAACACATTCAATATTCGTCAAGTGTCCCGGCACATTTTTGCGCGTAGTGGCTATAAGACCCAATTTAAACCTGCTTAGTCATTTATGACCCCTCTCACTCCTTTCAGGTGTGTAATCACATGTCCGGGTGTAAAGAATAAACTCAGCACCGGATTAGATCAGTATGGCGCTGGCTCTCGAGTTTTAACTTCACTGTGGATACTACATTTGCCAGAATGCCATTTGTATAGGTCCTACTCAAAACTTCACGCTTGGCAAAGCTACAGCCCCGACATAAAGATTTGACATTATGTGACTAACACAACACAGGCCGTATTTCTCTGTAAAACAGATCAGCATGCAGATTTCACACGCCCCCGTTTCCTATTAAAGCAACTTGTATTGCATAAATCTCAACATGACAATCAGTTTAGCTATTGTGTTGTTTCCATACTCATGGTGGTCTTTCATGCCCGGAAGCAAAACTCCTGTGACGATAATCATTATTCATATGGTGTTGACTTTTCATATTATATCAGTTCATTTTAAACATTCGTTACTCCTCTTTAATTCTTGGGTGCATCTCCTCGTTTAGGACGGAAATGTTCATTCAATGTACATTAGTAGTGGTGGGATGCACACCGGTGTACTCCATTATACAACCATGCTTAACTGCTTCAGACATATGTAGGCGTACAAGCTGGATTGGCGCTCCGCCCAATTGCCCTTGCAATGTAAAACAGACACACTGGGACCTTTTTAGATCCCTCTCCAGCTGCACAGCCATATCCGTGTCTGTTTTACATTACAAATTGCGGTTCCTTAAATGCAATGCAGGAAGCACCCAAGTTGTGCTATTTTGCCTTAAGAAATCGCAAATTACCACCAACTTCAAGTTAATTAGCGATTTCTTTGAAAAATGCACTTTTTTGCCTGTGGTGCATGTGCGCCACTTGTGCACAAATACATATTTCAGGGGTGCAACAGGGTGTCCTTTTGACACCCTTGCACCCTTGAAATTGTATTCGCAATTTGCGAGTACCTAATGGATGGTGGTGAATTACAGTGCATTTTGTTTTTCACTACTGAAAGGCTATCTGTCCGTAGAGTAGAATGGGAGTTTATTTATAACATCTTATGAATATATCTTTCCATTGGGACCAGAGAGGAAGATAATGTTTAGTATGCCTGAACTCAGAATGTTAAAATGCATCTTTTAGTGAGGGTGATTTTTACATTCTGTGTTTGAAAATAATACTTTTACAAAGTAGGTATTTACTTGTTTAGCCATCCATTATGCTTCGGCTAGGAGGTGTATTGACTGTCTGGCTTTGGAGTGACAGGGGCTGGGGATGTGCAGTCGCTCCGGAGAGTCTGGATGAGTCAGGGGTGGGCTGAATAGACCTGGGCTGCATTCAGAGTAGTGGGAGGATGTTTCGCTAGCATCTCAATAGGCTCTGTATGCATTTAGAGGGGTGGAAGGAGATTTCACTTGCGCCTGAAAGGGCCCTGTCTGCCTTTGACAATGCTATCTCCACCTCCTGTTTGGAAGCTGAGCTAGAAAGGACCAAACTGGTTTGGACTAAACGCAGACACTCTGCCTGAGAGAACAAAGGAATTTTGAGTAGAAGTATTGGGACCCAGACCCCAGAACTTTAGAACTCTTTTGGAACCAAGAAGACTGCCAAGAGGAAGAGCTGGAGAAGCTGTGAGGAGGGACTACCACTTTGGTGTGTGCTTTGCTGTGTTGGCTGGCTGTGGCTGCTTCTGTCTTGGGCAGTGAAAGGACTGGAATGAACTTTCTGCAAACTCCTTTTTTGTGAGTTTCTCCAAGGGCTTGCCCCCTGTTCAAGAAGTCTCAGCAATAGCAAAGACTTCAAGTTTATCTGTTATCAGCACTGGAAACTGTTTGTTTTGTGCTGCAACAGAAGAAAAAGCAACCCTACGCCATCCTGACAAAGCTGCTGATCTGTGTCTTGAAGGCACTGCAGAGGGCACCGCCGCACTTTGCACTGCAACTCTGGTCTCACCATCTACGCCACTTGACGCCGCTACTTGCACTACGATCTGTGGCCACCGCACTCCGCCTCGCTTCACGCCACCGCCACCGCTCCACACCGACGACTACTCCGCTGCTTGCGCCGTGGTTCGAGGGCACCGCTCGTAAGTTACATGGCGTACCGGCCTCCTCCCACACCGCCTTGGCCTACCGACGCCGGCTCCATCAGCTCCAGTTCGTCAGCCGACAACAGCGCTTCAGCACCGCAGCCGCTGCTTGCACCGTGACCTGCCACCACCGCAACGAGCACCGCATCACTTTGCACCGCAGCCCTGGTCCCACCGACGCTGCTGGACGAATGTCACTGAGCTGCTGTCTGCACCGCGACCTCAGGGCACTGCACGCCACACCACTGCACTTTACACTACAGCCCCTGCACCTGCCGGCGCTCCCGGCTCCAACGTGCGTGAATTCAAGGGCCCAACGACGCCTGCACCGACCTCCAGAACAGAAGCTTCCGGACGCCGGCTCTTTGGTGCTCATAGAAAGGTCTCAGATGCCCTGCATTTCTAAAGGTACTGTTTTACAGGTCTTCCTGACACCGTAGCTGTCCCGTGACTCTGCGGTCAGCCAAAACTGTTTGGATTTGTTGTTCACGATGCTGTGATAGCCCCAGACGGAGCAATCGACTTCAAGGAAATGTATTTGAAGTCTATTTTGATTAGTGAAGATTTTTAAGAACTGTATGGTGGATTTTTATCATTTTTGGTCTTGTTGGAAGTATATAAAAATATTGGATATTTTTCTAAACTGGTGAATCTGAAAGAGACACGTTAGTGATAGATTCCTTACCTTAGAATATCCCCAGGTGTCAGACTGGATCCGGAAATTTTTGCTTAGCAGTACCCCTGCGCATCAGTAGGTGGCGTCGTGCGGCACCGCATCCGTCGCTGGCATCGTATGCGCCGAGATGACGTCGTGGAGACTACTTAGGCGCCACCCATGCGCTCTGGCCTCAGTTCTTTCTTTTTCTGCTCCGAAAGTGCAGATCCGGATTGAGCATGTACCTCAGACTACTTTTTGAGACTTTTGTCTCCCCCTCTTGTTTCCTGGTGCACGTAGGGATGCCCGGCTTTAAGTCTTGTGGGTCGTGCCGCCGTAACATGTCGATGGCGGACCCCCACGATGTGTGCCTCTACTGCCTGGAGACCGACCACGACTGTCGGGAATGTCGAGCCATGGCCCGAAGGCCTTGCGGTAGCGGCGCCGGAAGTTGCTGGAGGTCCGGCACTCCTCTCACCGCCGCTCCAGTTCTACGGGCCGTTCACGGGACAGCTCGCGGGACCGGAGCCATCACTCCACGGGCTCTAAGTCGTCGCCTTCGGATTCCGGTAAGCAACACCATAAAAAGAAGTCGAAGAAGTGTGTTCGCTCTCCGATGTCCCCCTGTCGCTTCTCGGAGGCGGACGAGGGGGACATGGGCTCTGGAGCCGTGTAGTCCCGCCTACACTCTATACCCGGGTCCGTCGGCGACTCCCGAACAGATGCAAGAGTTTCTTGCTGCCATGGACCACCTCTTTAGGCCCGGGCTCCCGCCGGCATGTTTTCGGGCCCTGCGGTCCTGTGTCCAGATCCCGTTGGCCCGGCAGCACCACCACCGGCACCAGCGCTGGTGTCACAGGATCCTGCGCCGCCGGCCCTGGCGTCACAAGGTGCAGCGCCGCTGGCTCCGGCCCCGGTGCCACCCTTGCCTCCATCCCCGGCGCCGCCCCTGGCTCCCCCGCAGGTGCTGCACTGGGCGCAGTTTATTCCACCCCTGCCTCGGTTCTCGGACCATTTCGTTCCGGCCTGGGATCCGCATTGGGATACGGCGCCGCTTGCCACCTCTCCAGCTCCGGCCCTGCCGCCGCAGACGACTCCCTCTACTCCGGAGCCGGACGAGGACTGGGATGGCTCCGAGGACCCCCTTGCCAGGCAGTGTGACTCCGAGCAGGATGCGGGTGAGTTTGATGTGTCTTCTGACCACCTACTATGGAGGAGGGCGCTTCCTACATCGTGGTGCTGCATCGGGTTGCGGAAGGCTCTGCATCTCCACCTCCCTACGGTGGCCCTCAAGACCAAACTCCTTACGGAGGTGCTCCAGACGGTGCCTGCATCGTCTGAGCCGCTGCTCTCATTCAATGGGGCCCTCACCAAAGTCCTCTTGGGCACTTGGTTGCGACTGGCCTCAGGGGCACCAATGGATAAAAACGTCGCTAGGCGTCACCGCCCGGCGCCGGGTGATTCTGCCTTCTTGACCACTCCCCCCTGAGAGCCTGGTCATTCAGGCCTCGACATCGCAGAGTGCCTTTCCCACGGCTCCTCCGGATAAAGACTCTAAAAGGCTAGACCAATTTGGCAAGAGGTTGTTCTCCTCAGCCAGCTTGGGGTTGTGGTCGGTTATTACCGCCTGCTTGTTGGGCCGTTACTCCCACACAGTGTGGGATTCGGTAGCCGAGGTCTTGCCTCAGTGTTCTGAGGAGGTCCAGGCTGTCCTTTCCCAAGCAATTGCGGAAGGCAAGGATGCGGCGGAGTTTGCCATCAGTTGTGGTTTGGATACGCTGATTCGTTGGGCAGGGCGATTTCCATGTCTGTGGCGTGGCAGCGCATGCCTGGTTGCTTTCCACTTGGTTCTCACCCTATGTCCAGGGCTCGCTCATGGACATGCCCTTTGATGGCTCCCGCCTTTTTGGCGATAAGGCCGACAATGCCCTGGAGCGCTTTAAAAACTCCTGGGCCATGGCCAAGTCTTTGGGTCTTTCCACAAAGAACTCTGCCACGCCTGGATTTCGTTCCTTTCGTGGCCAGGGCAAGGGCACCCAGGTACGCTCCTCCATCAAGCCTGTGCAGAACCAGCATCAGAGCGGCCACAGATTCCCCAGGGGCGGGTCTGGTAACCAGCGAGTGGGTCAGTGCACCTCTACCCCCGCTGCCTCTGCTGCTAAGCCTTCCTAATCCAAGCTTCAGGGAGCAACCCACGCCGGTGGGTGGCAGGGTCCGCCACCACCACCGGCGCGAAATTTCATCATACAAGTGGGTGATGCAGATAATCTGCCTCAGTTACTCGCTCCCCTTTCTGTCCTCCCCTCCAGCCATGCCGCCTCTGTACCACCGCATGTCGGGAGATCATTTGGCTCTTCTCCGTCAGGAAGTCACTGCCCTCTTGGCCAAGGGGGTCATCGAGTGTGTTCCCGGTCAGGAAGTAGGGAGAGGTTGTGATTCCCACTACTTTCTGGTCCTCAAGAAGGACAACGGGGTCCCGCGCCCCATCTTTGGACCTCCGGGACGTCAATCGCTTCCTTCGGAAGGAGAAGTTCAAGATGCTGACTCTGGCTCAGGTCCTGGCTGCCTTGGACCCTGGAGACTGGATGGTAGCGTTGGACCTGCAGGATGCTTATTTTCACATTCCCGTCCTGCTGGCCCATCAGCGCTACCCGCGGTTCACGGTCGGCCAGGAGCATTTTCACTTTGCCATGCTCCCCTTACCAGTGTCCCTCAGGTGTTCACGAAGGTGATGGCGGTGGTCGCAGCTCATCTGCGCAGGTCTGGGGTGTCAGTCTTCCCCTACCTCGATGACTGGCTGTTGAAGGTGGACTCGCCCAAGGCAGTCGTCACCCACCTCCGGAATACAGCTGACCTCCTGCATTTGCTGGGGTTCTCAATCAATGTGCCCAAGTCGCACCTGAGTCCCTCTCAGAAGCTCCCATTCATCGGAGCGGTTCTGAATTCAACGCTGTTTTTCGGGTTTATCCTCCCGAGCAGCAAGTCCGGGATATTCAGGCTATAATTCCGCTCTTTCAGCCTCTATCCCGGGTTTCAGTCAGGATGACCCTACGGCTTCTGGGCCTGATGGCCTCCTGCATCCTGCTGGTGACGCATGCCAGATGGCATGTGCGGGCTCTGCAGTGGGACCTGAAGTTCCAGTGGGCACAGCATCAGGGCAACCTGTCCGATCACATCCAGATCTCGGAGGGCGCTGCATGACAGTTGTAGTGGTGGCTCACGAATCGTGATTGAGTCCGTGGCTCTTTTCCCTAACCGGAGCACACAGTGGTGACTGATGCGTCCCTCCTGGGATGGGGAGGCCACATGGGAAAGGCGGCGATCAGAGACCTCTGGTCTCCAGCGGAGTCCCGGCTTGCGCTGAAGGTATTCCTTCCCTATGTCCATGGAAGTGTAGTGCAGGTGTTCACGAACAACACCACCGCCATGTGGTATTGCAACAAACAGGGCGGGGAGGAGTCGTGGACCCTATGTCAGGAGGCTCTGCGCCTCTGGACATGGCTGGAACATCAAGGCATTACCTTTGGTTGTTCAACACCTGGCAGTTTCTCTGAATGCCAGGGCGGAGGAACTCAGCCGCCAGTGCATGGTGGATCACATATGGCGTCTAAACTCTGACGTGGCGCAAGGTCTCTTTCTGCAGTGGGGAGAGCCTTGGTTAGATCTATTCGCCTCCGAAGAGAACGTGCAATGACGTCAATTCTGTGTTTTGGAACTTCCAAAGACTTCGCTCGCTCGGAGACGCTTTTCGTTGCGAGTGGAGCTGCCGTCCACTGTACGCCTTTCCGCCTATACCACTTCTGCCCAGAGTGTTGAAGATCAGGCGTGACCGGGCCCAAGTAATTCTTGTGGCTCCGGACTGGGCTTGAAGGGTATGGTATCCCGAGCTACTCAGTATGAGCATTGATCCCCCGATCCATCTGCCTCTTTGGGAGGATCTTCTGTCACAGCAGCAGGGGACGGTCCTCCACCCGAACCTATCCAGCCTCCACCTCCATGCATGGAGATTGAGTGGCAACAGTTGACAACTTTTGATTTTCTTCCTGAAGTCCGTGATGTCATTCTGGCAGCAGTGGCGGCTGGTGACATTTGAAAGTGGTGTTGCAGAAACTTTTTTCGTAGTGCACCGTGGCGAGCGAGAGCAGCGAGTGAGCCCTAACGTCTTAAGCAGGGTTGGGGGGGGGGGATGTACCCCGAGAAAATTTTGAAAAAAGAGTGGGTAAAGGGTGCATTTTCAAGCAAATTTGAGAAGCAAGCAGGTTAATAGGGCAATGGTTTCCGAAGCTAGGACCTGCCAGTGCCACGCACCTCTGAGCAATATACATGCTGTGTTGCCCTCCTCGAAGCCTTCTGTGACAGGGTACACTGCCCTACTGTGACTCCTGTATCGCGGACTCCTGATAAAATGTGCCTACTGCAGCAGGGCACAGAACCCCCTGTCTGTGTTTCAGGCAGCAGGGCACACCGTCCCTCTGTGCCTCCCGAAAGAGGACACTGTGCTCTGTGTCTTGTGCAGCAGGGCAAACTGCCCTCAGTGCCTCTTGAAGCAGGACATATTGTACCTCTATTCCTCCTGCAGAACAGTCTACCGGCCTAACTTTGTAGCTTGACACACTGTCCGTCGGTCTCTTGCAGGAGAACAATCTACTGGCCTCTCTTTACGGCACTGCGCACTGCCCTTCTGTGGCCTGCCAATGCCTGGATCAGTGGAGCACAGTGTCCCTCGGTGTCTCAGCAATATCAGACACTACCCCCTCTCTTTACCTCCAATGCAAACTGCCTCTGCAGGTGAGGGCACACTGTCTCTCTGTTGCTTCTTTGGAAATACACACCTCCTGTAAACAGTGTCCACCCTGAGAACAGTGCAACTACATAGCCCCTGCCCTACACCCCGCCAAATGGGCTTTCTCCCCTTCTTGTCTTTCTGGTAAATCCCCTCCGAATTCAGAGCCTGCTGTTTGAGCACCTAAGTCATAGGGCACATATATCAAGGAGCACATGTCATTAAACACATACAGCTGGAAGCATTTATCTCATGAAGCAGATATGTCCAGGCGTGTATGTCTTGGGAACACATATCCCAGGGAGGATATGTCCCCGCCTGCTATATGCGTTTCTACTCTCCACTATGACCATTTATTTACTGTGTTCCTCTCTGAATGTCCAAAGATCTCCTCAGCAATGGTAAGGTGACCCCTAGTCCCTACGCCCTTTTCTGTTCTCTGTGCTTAACTCCCACCATTCATCCCGACACATCCTGCTCTCAGACCTAGCTGGGGCTGCTGCTGGGCAGACACGCTCCGTGTCTGTGGCCTGCACACCACTTCTCAGGCTCCCTGCCTTATTAACACTGAGATCTTGTTCCCTGAGTGCCGGTGACACTGGTGTTCACTGACATTTACTCCCCTTGCCAACTCTAAATGCTAGAACAGGAGGCGGTGCTTACCAGTGAAAGGAACACACCCCAGTGGTTAGCGACCACATAGCCATGCAAACTGCATCTTTCACTCATGAACCCATCTAATTAGCATACATTAAACAAGCACTCGGCTGATTGCACAGCCGTTGACATGTAAACTTGCATGGCTCGTCACAACCTACCTGTCAATCAAAGGAGAAGTTGCACACCAACAGTTCCCAGTGAGGCCCGAATTGCACTTAATGCATGTGCCCAAGTTCTTCTCCCATGATGATTTAACATCATAAATGCGTATACACTGAATACAATACTCTAATTTATCACTTGAAATAACTGAACACCAAGCGTTGCCCTTTGTTGTTTAACAGGGAAAAGGAGACATTTAGTAGCTGAGATGCACAGTGTGCCATAGAGAAACCTGGGCTTAAATCCTGGCTTCCACATACGCCCGAACTGTGTGATCTTAGGCAGTCACTTTCCTTCAATAAGCATAGCTTTCCGTAATAGTCACATTCGACAGCACATCTAAGTAATGCTGTTCAAGATTTGCTCTACACAAACGCACCACATGACAAACTGTCTTTTCTTGGTTCACTAATGGCATCAGGACATTGGGGCTCTTATGGATGTTTCTAAATCATGTTAGAAATGATTACTTATAATAACTGCCACTGAATGCAGTGATATAATGTAATTTAGTATATTGAAACACGTGCTGAAGAAATAATGATTTTTTTTTAAATTTAAAGAGTCTTTGTCATTTTACAGAACATTGGTTGAGTGGTTTCAATGCCAAATATGTCAGCTGCTCGGCTAGTCCTTTGAGTCTAAGAGCCAAGCCAGAACTTTGGCTAGGCATCTCCAATTAATGTTATGACTTTCCCTCTTCCAAGACACATAGCCCAAAATGCACACCTCTAGGTCCCTCAGCACAATTCTCAAAATCCTACATTTTGTCAAATACTGTACGTGTGGTACACAAACGAGCACTGGATAATATAACACTAAGCATGCATGTCATTTCGAGGTCTGGGTCGTTTATTAAATATAGGGTGAATCCTAAAAATAAACAAAAAAAGAACCTAAACTCTGAAGGTCAAACTCCCGGATTTTTCAATGTGACGTTGTCATCGGGAAGGAATTAGCAAGGCAGAATACTGGGACCCTGTTCTTCCCCAACAAAACCAAAAATAAAATCACCAACTACATAACCAACAGAGCAGCTGTGAACTTTCTCGAAACAGCGAAGGAACAAGCAGTCCGGGTAGAAGGTTCTTTCAAGCGCCGGAGATGGTACACCAGCCTGCGCACACACAATTTTAAAAGTAACGCATTTAGTAATACAACAATATTGTAAAGTACAATAGGGTTTCGAAGAAGAGACAAAGAGGGTTCAGTGAAATAGTATAATTTGTTTCCTCAGTCATTAAGCTTTATTCGATTTTGTTTCAAACCATAAAAGCATACAATATAAAAAAAATAGTCATATTTTAACAAACAACATACAATTTTAAAAGCAACAAAATCTCGATGGGTCCAGTAAAATTAGAAATAGTATAATTTGTTTCTCATAGAAGGAGTGATGCAAGAAAACACTTACATTGAAACAAATGGACGTATAGCATGACACACTCTTTACCAAAAACACAATGGGCACATTTTACATAGTCGCACATCTAGGGAAAGTGAATTCTAAACAATCCCCAGCCACATGCAGTCACACAGCACTTTCTACCACTGCTGTAACTTTTTAGCCTAAAAGACCTTCGGTTATAATAACAGATCTCTGTGGTAGGCGTAAAAGATGCCATCTTTTTACTTTGAGGCTGCATACGGATTTCAGTTGTAATCTCTAAACCTGCTAACCCATAGCAATAGTAACAATAGAGACAACAACTTATTGTTAAACATGATAGTAACCACAATTCTGATAGATACATCTGCCAGTGGATTCCTCACCTTGTGAATATCCCCCTGCGTCAGCAGCATTCAGAAATTCTTTTTGTAGCTTCGCGCCGACGTGGTCCGACGTCACAGAGGCACGGCATCGCGCGCGACTCCGCTGACGTCACCGACACCATAATAGGCCCACGCCGGCGTGATGACATCAGTTCCCTTTTTTCCGCGTCGTCGACGCTAACGGTTTTCTGGGATCGTACAGTAGCTTTGAGTAACTTTGTTACTTTCTGATTATTTTCAATGTATCTTCGTCTTCTGTAGAGATTTCTTCGAAGAAGACTGGTTTTAAGGCTTGCGGAGAATGTGGCAAGACTATGTCCATAACTGACCCGCATGAGTGCTGCGTCTGGTGTCTAAGCTCCGACCATGACGTCGAAGATTGCCAATCGCGCAAGAAAATTACTCCGAAGGCCCTTCGGGAGAGAGAGACAAAGCTCCTTGTTGCGAAGCTTAAGAACAAGAAAGAAAAGAAGTCTTCAAAGTCTCTGTCTCGACGTTCGAGGTCGAGGTCTCGATCGAGGTCGAGATCGGAGTTGTTGTCTGCCCATGCTTCAAAGACTTCTAGGAAGAAGCATAATAAGAGGGGTCATGAGTCACGTCATCACTCAGGAAAGGACTCCAGTTCGCGACCGAAGTCGCAAGTGAGGCTTCTTCGAAAGGAAGTGGAGATTTCGGCGTCGGAAGCTCAGGACACAGATGGTGAGATTTCGCATCCGAATTCGCCAGGGTCACCGAAGCAGCAAGCGAACCCTTCTCCGAATCCGTCTAATCCTTCTGGTCGGGAGGATGAAGGTGAGGTGGAGGAGGTTGGTGATGATGAGGTGCAAGTGCCAGCGGGTTCGTCGACCCCGGTGCCACAGGTCGAGGAGGAGGTCGACGTCGTGACGACTCCGCCTCCTCGAGAGCAACCAGGTGGACCTTATCCAGCCTTCCCGGCTCCTTGTCAGGATCCATCCCAGTTCCTGAACGCAATGTTCGGAGGATACTACAGGGCGATGTATCCCTCTGGTGCACCTGTTGGTCCCACGGGTCCTATGGCATTTAACTTGGGCGTTCCCCAGGCTTATGCTCCTGCGCCCTTCATGCCTTTTATGCCGGCTCTTACACCGCAATGGCATTTTCCGACACCGGCGAAGCCTTCGACGCCAAAGCCGTCGACGCCGCACCAGTCGATGCCGATTCCATTCACGCCGGTGCCCACGACTCCGAGGCAGGATTCTGTTCGACCTCGACTTCGGGTTCGACTCCGGCGGAGTCGGTTCCGGATCCGTCGGCTTCGTTTACTAAGGAGAGGTCAAGGCGTGAAGCCCAGAGACTTCTGGAGGAAGAAAGGTATCAGTTTGCTTTTGTTGAAGAAGGGGAGTTACAGGATTCTGATGATCCTTTTGATGACCTGAGAGAGGCCAGTGGGCTTGAACTATCCCTCTGCCCACTACGGAGTATAAGTCTAATCTTCTAACAGAGGTCCTACACTCACCTTCTTCAGTCATTGAGCCAATGCTGCCGTTTAATGATGCTTTGGCTGAACCCATCTATGAGGTCTGGCAGAAGCCTTTGACAGCTCCAGCTGTTTCAATGTCTGTGGCCAGGAAGGTATAGGGTTGCGCCTGGTGACCCAGACTTTTAGTCATCATACCCTCTGCCTGAGAGCCTGGTTGTGCAGGCTGCCTGCTCGAAGAAGTCTGTAAGGGCCTTTCCGCAGGTTCCTGGGGAAAAGGAATCCAGAAAGCAAGACCAGGCGGCCAAGAAGGTCTTCTCTTCAGCCAGTATAGCGTTAAAATCTACCAACGCAACTTGTCTTATGGGAAGGTACATCCATGCCTTGATGGATTCCGTAAAGCAGTTAGTGCCAAAAATTCCTGAGGTGGACAGAAAGGATTTTCAGGAGGTAATTGCGGACACTCAGGCTGCTGCGAGACAAGTTATACAGAGTGGGCTGGACACTGCGGATTCAGTGGCGAGAGTCATGGGCTCTTCAGTGGCCGCTAGAAGAGCTGCATGGCTAAAAACATCTGAGTTTTCTGCAGATGTACAGTCTGCTTTGGTGGACTTGCCATTTGATGGCTCAGGATTGTTTGGCAAGAAAGCTGACGCTGCCTTGGAACGTTTCAAAGATAGTAGGGCCACCGCAAAATCTTTGGACTTCAAACCAGGGGTACTACTGTAAGGCGCTTCAGAGGATTTGGAAGATCTTTCTTTCGTTCCTATAAAACATCGCAGCAGCAGCCACAACAACAGCAGAATAGGCTGTATAAGTCCTATAGAGGAAGACAACAAGCTTGTCCTGGAGGTCCTCAAGCCACCTCCTCCTCTTCCCCTTCCCAGCCCCCTGCCACCGCAGCAAAGCAGCCCTAGATCCGCCATTCCGGATCATGTGGGCCCAGTTGGGGGCCGGCTTACCCATTTTCTACGAGATTGGAAATTGATTACCTCAGATCTTTGGGTTCTCAATCTCGTGGAGAAAATGGGTATGCTCTTCCCTTTCAGGAATTTCCCCCAAATTACCCTCCTTGCCAGGGTTTTTGTTCAGAGGACTATCTGCTGCTCCTGCAGGAAGAAGTCCTGGCTCTGTTCAGAAAGTGTGTTTTAGAGGTGGTACCAGTGCAAGAGAGGGGTCAGGGGTGCTACTCCCGGTATTTTCTGCTCCCCAAGAAGGATGGCAGACTCCGTCCAATCCTAGATATCAGGATCTTGAACCTTTACCTGAAGCAGGAGAAGTTTAAGATGCTCACCCTTGCACAGGTTCTTCAAGCGCTGCTGGAAGAAGACTAGATGGTGTTGATCAACTTGCAGGATGCGTATTTTCACATCCCAATCCTGAAGTCGCACAGAAAGTATCTCCGTTTCACGGTTGGTTCGCAACACTACCAGTTTGTGGTCCTTCCGTTTGATCTTACTACTGCGCCTCCAGTCTTCCCCAAGGTGATGGCAGTGGTGGCTGCGCATCTCAGAAGGTCGGGGATACCTGTATTCCCGTATCTGGACGATTGGCTGATCAAAGCAGAATCTCCAGAGATAGTGCTGCATCATCTGCAGGAGACAACGCAGTTGTTGCACAGGTTGGGTTTTTCAATAAATTTACCCAAATCTCACCTGGTGCCCTCCCAGCGCAACCTGTTCATAGGTGCGGTACTGGATACAACTGTGTGTCGTGCATTCCCTCCTCCTCAAAGGATTTGCGACATACAGGAAATGATTCCTTTGTTTTTCAATGGAGCGGTCGTTCCAGTCCTGAAGGTCCTTCGCTTGCTCGGTCTGATGGCTTCTTGCATTCTGTTGTTCAATCATGCACGTTGGCACATGAGGGCACTCCACTGGTGCCTCCGCAGGCAGTGGTATCAACACAACGGGGATCTCAGGGAGTCAGTGAGGATCTCCAGAGAAACTGCAGCGGATCTGACTTGGTGGGGCGTGGAAGGCAACCTGTCACAAGGAAAGCCTTTTCATCTACCTCCATCAGTGGCCACGGTGATAACGGATGCATCCACTCTAGGGTGGGGTGCTCATCTGGGGGATCTGGAGGTCAAGGGTATTTGGTCTCCAGAGGAAAGGTTGCTTCACATCAATCTTCTAGAGTTGCGGGCGATACGTCTGGCACTCAAGGACTTCCTCCCTTCCCTTCGCGGTCAGTCAGTCCAAGTCCTGACGGACAACACGACCGCGATGTGGTATGTCAACAAGCAGGGAGGAGTAGGGTCACAGTGTCTCTGCAGAGAGGCTCTGCGTCTCTGGTCCTGGGTTCAGGACCATCAGATTTTTCTGATGGCAAATCATCTGGCCGGAGTTCTGAACGTGCGAGCAGACCGTCTCAGTCGGCAGTTCTCCGCCGACCACGAGTGGAGGCTTCACCCGGAGGTAGTTCGTCACGTCTTCCGGATGTGGGGAACTCCTCGGGTGGACCTGTTCGCCACTTACGAGAATGCTCACTGCCCGTCATTCTGCAGCCTCCAGTATCCGATGCAGGGAGCCTTGGGGGACGCGTTTCAGTTGAGTTGGGACTCGCAGCTCCTTTACGCGTTTCCTCCCATACCCTTGATTCCTCGGGTTCTGAGGAAGGTTCGCCAAGACCGGGCCCAAGTTATATTGATCGTCCCGGATTAGCCAAGAAGGGTGTGGTATACAGATCTTCTCCACCTCTCCTCGTGCCCTCCGCTCCGTCTCCCTCACAGGGCAGATCTCCTCTCCCAGATGGAGGGGCAGGTTCTACACCCCCACCTCCAGACCTTACACCTTCATGCCTGGAGATTGAACGGGGCAATCTGATTTCCTTTTCTCTTCCACACGATGTGGTAGATGTCATCTTGTTGGCCAGGTGTGACTCTACCAAGTCCATTTATTCTTATAGATGGTCTAAGTTTGTTGCTTGGTGCAGGGAGAAGTCTGTTGACCCTTTAAGGGCTTGTTTGTCCAATATACTTCAATTCGCACTTTCTTTGGCCCAGCAGGGTTTTGCAGTGGCAACTATTAAAGGTTATTTGTCGGCCTTGTCGGCCTTCCTTTGTTTGCCAGACCAGCCCTCTTTGTTTAAGTCTCCTATTGTTTTGCGTTTCATTAATGGCCCGCCTGGTTAAGAATTTAGGTTTGAAACCTGAAGTCCAACAATCCATCTTAAATACTCCATTTGATAAAAAGCATCTCTTCGGGCCCGAAGTAGATCAGGCATTGTAGAAAATGAAAAAAGCCACGGAGGTTGCTAAATCAATGGGAGCCCTACAGTCTCCTTCAAATCGTGGCTCTTTTAGTCGCTCTTTCTACTGTGGGGGGGTCCAAGACCACATCCTCAGACAATAATGCTGCCTCGTACAAAGGCAACAATCTTCTTCCACAAACTGCTTCTTTAGAGGGGGATACAGAGGGAACAATGGCAAAGGTTTGGGCAAGGGTTCCACCGCACGTAGTTTCCCCTCTCCTAACAATCAGTGACTTACCTATCCTTCTCCCCGATCATTTAACATCTGTCTGGGACGTCTTCTATAATTCCTCCCTTTTGGCAATCCATAACTAGAGATAAATGGGTGTTAGGAATTATCCAACATGGTTGTTGCCTGGAGCTTACCATCAATCCTCCAAATATTCCACCTCGTTCTCACAAAATGTCACCAGAACATTTCCACCTGCAAAAACAGGAAGCCCAGTCATTCTTGCTAAAAGGAGCCATAGAGCCTGTAGTGTTACATTATTTGTATTTTCTAATTCCCATAAGGGACAGCTTCTTGAAACCTATTCTGGACCTCAGAGAACTAAACCACTACAAACTTTCAGAACATTTCCACATGGTGACACTTCATCAAGTGCTTCCACTTATACAGCAGGGCGACTTTGTGTACTCTAGACTTAAAGGACGCATATTTCCACATTCCAATTCACCCTGCTCATCACAAATATCTCAGATTTCTGATAGCGGGTCATCATTACCAATTCAAAGTACTACTGTTTGGAGTCACCACTGCTCCCAGAGTATTTACTAAATGCCGGGCAGTAGTCGCAGCTCATCTGAGAAGACAGCACATCCATGTCTTCCCATACCTGGACAACCTGCTCCTCAAAGCTATCACTTACACCAACTAGGGTTTACAGTAAATGTGTTGAAGTCCCAGCTGCAGCCTTCCAACACACTGACTTATCTGAGACCCACCATAGACACTCAAAGAGCTCTATCCTGGCCCAATGCAGCCTGAATTTTCAGTATTCAGGCTCTTCTCACTCAGTTTCAACCCAACAAATCATTGCTTGCAAGAGTCTTTATGCAACTGCTAGGATCGTCTTGCATCATGATCGTTCCCTATGCAAGACTTCACATGCGTCCCCTTCAAGAATACTTAGCAAGTCAGTGGGACCAGTCGCAAGGTCAGTTGACCGATCTAGTGTTGGCAGATGGCCGCAGCCATCTCTCTCTGGGCTTAGGGGACGGCCCTTCATGGACCCTCTTCCACAGACAGTGCTAACAGCAGACACATCGCTCATTGGTTGGGGTGCCCACTTACACGATCACACAATTCAAGGATTGTTGAGTATAAAGCACAAAAGCATCCATATAAATCACCTAGAAGTACTAGCAGTGATTCTAGTGCTCAGAGCCTTTCAAATTCACCTCATAGGCAAAGCTGTCCTAATCCGCACGGACAATATGACAGCTATGTATTATATACAAAAACAAAAACAGGGGGGGCACACTCTCTCAAATTGTCCCTCCTAGCACTAGCAATTTGGAAATGCGCTATACACCACCAGATTTATCTCCTGGCAGAGCATCTTCCAGGAGTAAACAATCAGATTGCATACCACCTCAGTAGACAGAAGCAGCAAATCTACGAGTGGGAACTTCATTCTCAGGTTCTCCTCCCCTATTTTCAGGAATGGGGATTTCCTCTCATAGACCTGTTCGCCACAGCGCAAAACGCCCAAACTTCGCCTCCAGGTTCCCACACCTACACTCCGAAGGCAATACCCTATGGATGAACTGGTCAGGGATATTTGCTTATGCCTTGTCGCCTCTCCCAATCATTCCGTTGGTAGTTCGGAAGCTCAGGCAAATATCTCTCACACTGATTCTCATAGCTCCCACATGGGCACGTCAACCTTGGTTCAACACCCTGCTGGAGCTGTCAGTAGTTCCACACCAAAAGCTGCTTCTCACCTCCAGTCTCCTCACTCAGAGCCATGGAGAAATAAGGTATCCAAATCTCAAAGAACTCAACCTAGCGATCTGGCGCCTAAAATCATAGTGTTTGGTTATTTACAATTACCACCAGACTGTATGAATATCCTAAAAGAGGCTAGAAAGCCTACTACTAGAGCATGTTATGCAGCAACATTGAAATGGTTTGTTATCTATTGTAACAGTAACAATAGCAATCCTCTTGATGCTTCTGTGCTGAGCATCATCTGTTACATTTACAGCAATCTAGACTAGCCTACACATCCATTCACTTACATCTAGCAGCAGTAGCTGCATACTTACAAAACAAACAACACTTATCTCTATTCAGAGTACCAGTGATTTAAGCCTTTATGGAAGGATTAAAAAGTGATACCCCCGAGAGTCCCACCTGCACCAGTATGGAACTTAAACATAGCTTTTACAAGGCTAATGGTTCCACCATTTGAACCAATGCACAGGTGTCAATTACAATTCCTCTCATGGAAGGTTACTTTTCTCATCGCAATAACTTCACTAAGGAGAACTGGTGAACTCCAGGCATTAATTATACAAAACTCCAGAAAGACCGAGTGATTCTTCGAACCAATCCTACATTTCTTCAATCAATCAGGGGTTTGAAAAAGCGCTAGATACTCACACAGAGCCGGTCTCAAGGCACTGAGGGACGGAGGGGCAGTGGGGGGCGGGGGTAGTGGGGGTCCAGCTGAGCCAGGAGGTCCTGAGATCCTTTAGGAACTTGGGAAGCGATGCCAGGGAGGAAGTTCCAAGCCTTGGCCACGAGGAGGGAGAAGGAGCGCCCTCCTTTTCTGCTATTCTTGATCCGAGGTACTACTGCGAGTGAGAGCTGGGCCGAGTGGAGGGAGCACTGGGGAGCATGGAACTCAAGGCGGTGGTTCAGGTTGTTGGCGGGTCCGGTGTTGTGGAGGGCCTTGTGTGCTTGGGTGAGAAGCTTGAAGGTGATTCTCTTCTCAAGGGGGAGCCAGTGTAGGCGTCCGTAGGTGTTGGCTGATGTGGCAATGGCGCAGTAGGTTAAGGACTAGTCTTTCGGCGGCATTCTGGACATACTGGAGTTTGTGGCCGAGGTTCTAGCTGATCCCGACGTAGAGTGCGTTGCCGTAGTCAAGTACTCATGAGAGCGGGTGTGACAGTTTTTCTGTGTTCGGGGAGGATCCAGTTGAAGGTCTGGCAGAGAAGGCGGAGGGTGTGGTAGCAGGAGGAGGTGATGGCGTTGACCTGGCGGTCCATTTTGAGTTGGGAGTCCAGAATGATTCCGAGGTTGCAGGTGTGGTCCAAGGGGGCGGGGCAACAGGTGTCGTATCTTGATTTGAATGGTGGAGGCAGCTGTTCTTCTTCCATCTGGCAACGGCTTCCAGTCTGTCTTGAAAGCTGCGTTTGGTGGCGGTGGGTACATTGGATAGGGAGAAGATGAGCTGGGAGTCTTCTGCGTACGATGTGATGTTGTGTCAGTGTGCTGTGGCGATGGATGTAAGCGGGGCCATGTAGATCTTGAATAGGGTCGGGCCGATGGAGGATCCTTGTGGGATTCTGCAGGTGGTTGGGGTTGTTCTGAGAGGAATGGGGGGGGGGGGTCTGACTGTTTGCGTTCTCCTATAGAGGAAAGAGAGGATCCAAGCGAGGATTCTCTCTAAGTGGAGTCTGCGGGCTAGGGTGCGGTGAGAGACCGTGTCGAGGAGGATGAGGGCCACGGGTCTCCTCTGTCGAGGAGGGTGCGCTTGTAGTCTGTTGCTGCGAGAAGTATGGTTTCGTCCTGTGGGTCTTCCTGAATCCTGATTGAGTTCAGTCGAGGATGTTCTCTTCGATGAAGGCGGCGAGTTGGCTGTTGACCGCTTTCTCCATGACTTTGCCTGGATAGGGGAGGAGGGAGATCGGTCTGAAATTCTTGAGGTCAGTGGGGTCCGTGGAAGGTTTCTTCAGGAGAGGGTTGATCTCTACAAGTTTCCAGTCGTCTGGGAAGCAGGCAGTCTTGAAGGAGCGGTTGATGATGCATTGGATTTGGGCGATGGTGTTTTTGCGGTAGATGTGTTGGGGGCAGGGGTCCGTGAGGCCCGGAAAGGGTGTCTTCGATGTTGAGGGGAGTTCAACTGTCGAGTGTTGGTTGTGTCCTGCTGGGGGCCATGGGGGGAGCGGATCCTTGTGGGGGTCGTTGTCATCGAAATTGTCGTAGATGGTCTTGATTTTGTGATAGAAGAAAGCGTTGAGTCTGTCTCAGAGGTCCTGGGAGGGAGTGATGTCTGTGGGCATGCTGTTGGGGTTGGACGAACTCTTTGATAATGCCGAAGAGTTCCTTGCGGTTGTGAGCGTTGGTGGAGATTCTGTCCTGAAGCGCTTTCTTCCTGGAGCATCTGATGAGCTTGTGGTGGGCTGTGGTAGTGGTTTTGAAGTTGTCAAGGTCGGTAGGGGTTTTGGAGCTTCTCCAAAGTTTTTCGAGTCGTCTGCAAGTGCGTCTGGAGTCTAGGAGTTCGGTGGAAAACCAGCTTGCTTTCTTGGCATGGGGTTTGGAGGCTTTCTTGAGGTGGGAGGGGATGATGTTGGTGCAGTCGGTGATCCAGTTGTATAGGGTACGGGCGGCGGTGGTGGAGTCATCGTTTGAGGCGGTGGGATTGGAGCTGCTGAGAGTGGCGGTGAGCTGGTTGTCAGGGATTTTGTTCCAATTCCTGCGTTGGAGCTGATGCAGGCGTCTGCGGTAGATGTTGTATTTGAAGGTGAAGTGGACACAGTGGTAGTCCGCCCATGTGAGTTTGGAGGTGTGACTGAATGTGATTGAGTTCTCTGCTGTGAAGACGGGATCAAGGGTGTGCCCCTCTAAGTGCGTTGGTTCGGGTACGATCTGCTTTAGTATGATGGTTTGGAGGTTTTCCAGGAGGGAGGCGGAGTTGGGGTCCCGGCGGTTGGCGAGGTGGAAGTTGAGGTCTCCTAGTAGCGTGAAATCAGTGGAGATGATGGCATGTGTTGTGATGTCTGTGATGGAATCGGGGAAGGGAGCACGGTCCGGGGGGTCTGTAGATGAGGCTGCCTCAGAGGGTGGAAGATGGGTTTGTCTGGATCTTGAAATGGAGGTGTTCCATCAGGTCTGTGGGCCCGTCGGAGTAGGTGCTCAGTCAGAGATTGGCTTTGTGGGTGATGGTGATGCATCCTCCGGGGCGGTTGGGGCGATCTTTCCGGGTGAACTTGTATCCTTCAGGGATGGCGATTGCGATGTCTGGGTAGGAGGCGGCGCTCGTCCAAGTTTCGGTGAGGAAGGCGATGTCTGGGGAGGTGCTGTCGAGGAGGTCCTAGATTTCCGTTGGATGTCTGTGGAGGGAGAGGATGTTGAGGAGGATGCATCTTAGGGATGGAGTTGTTGCTGAAGGGCGGTGGAGGATCCTAGGTCTCTGCGAAGGTGGAGTGGTGGCAGTGACGGCAGGTGAAGGGTCCGTGGGTGTAGAGAGGTGAGAAGAGCTGACAGTTGAAATTCTTACTGGTGTTGAGTTCATGGATGGCCGAGGAGCTGTTGCGCTGGTGGACCAGGATCATAGTGCTGGTTGCGGACGGGTGCAAACGGGCTTAACTTAGGCACACCAGCGGTGCACCGGGTGCGCAGCGTCCGCCATTAAACATGGAGGGGGAAGGGAGATGCAGCTAGAAGGCTGTAGTGAGAACCGGCGGTGTGGGGGCCGCAGGGGCACTAGGGGCAGAGAAATGCAGGAAAAGATGGCGGCGAGAACAGGCAAGGGCAATGGGAAAACCTAACAAATATTAAAAAGAAATCATAAAGCGGCCAAAAAAGGAAAGCCAAGTGGAGGAATGCAGGAATTACCAAAAAAAAAGCAAGGAGGAGCGGCAGGGATGCAATGCAGGACGGGGGCTACTCTCCTAGGAGAGGAGTAACCTGGCAGAGGTCAGGGGACTTGTTTCTGCCTTTCATATCAATCAATCAGTTGAGTTACCTGTGTTCTTTCCTCAACCTGATTCTGTAGCAGAACTAGCTCTACACACACACTTGACATTAGAAGAGCTCTACTATATTATCTGGTAAGAAGAAAATAATTTTGCAAAACAAATAGGCTGTTTGTTGCTTTTTCGCCACCACACAAAGGCAATCCCATATCTAAATCAGGCATTGCAAGATGGATTATGAAATGTATCCAGACATGTTATGTCAAAGCAAAAAGAACTTTGCTAATACCCCCTAGAGCACATTCCACTCACAAGGTAGGGGCTACTATGGCCTTCTTAGGGAATATTCCCCTAGCTGACTTCTGTAAGGCAGCAACATGGTCTACACCGCAAACATTCACCAAGCATTATTGTGGAGATGTGTTAGCAAGGCAAGGAGCTAATGTAAGCCAGGCAATACTTAAAACACTGTTTCAAACAACTACAGGTTAGCCACCGCTTTGGGAGTATATTCCTGTATAGTCTGTGCAAAGCATGTGATCTACAGCTCACATGCTTCGAATGGATAATGTTACTTACCCAGTAAGCATCTGTTCTTTGCATATAGAGCTGTAGCTTAACATCCGCCCACCCAGGTACCTGTAGTTGTTGCAGTTCTCACTTTGCATACATACGCATGGACATCTCTATTCTATTCTTACTAACTCCATTCTCACTGTCTGTGGAAAAACAGTCTAACAATGTAGTTGATGCCCATACGCGCTATCACTGAAAGGAGGAGTCACCGTAACTCGTGTCTGGAAACACTTCTTCAAAGAAAAACAACTTGCAAACATCCAGACCCAACACTAGATGGCAGGAGTATGCAACGCATTTGTTTCTACAGCTCTAAATGCCAAGAACAGATGCTTACTGGGTAAGTAACATTATCCCCCTTTAACGAAGGCCCATTCAGTCTCGAATTTGAGGCATAAACTGACTGGTGCATCTTGTCCCTTTCCTCTAGAGTGACAAGATGTCGAGGCAGAAAAAAATGGATGACATTTTGAAGTCCTTGTGCCATGTGTAGCCTAACTGTGCTAATGCAATGCCTCTCCCCATAACTGATGATTATAGATTCCCACCCTGCCCCCTGAAGCAGTCACAAACATAGAACATTCTTGTGTGCTCTCGCACTCTCTGGTTCCTTTGTACTCCTTCTGCAATGTTTCCTATTACTTGCACTTCTCAATTTTAGTGAGCTCTTTCTGGGTTTTCTCCTCTGCTAATAGTGGTGGTTTTGGTAACCCAGCACCTTTCTTCCCGGGGCATTGTTTGACGATCCTTCTGGTCAAACATTCCGGTTTTGATGAGGGCAAGTTAGGCTTTCCAGCTATATGGTTTGATGTAAGGTTTTGGTTCTTACACTGTGTATTGTCCAAAGTGCCTTTGAGAACTTTAAGTAAGCTTCACTTAGAGAATTCCCTGGTGGGCTTCGGCTGGTCTCAGCTCAAGTTACTGTATTGGCTTAACACCACACATCGTCCAGTACTTTGAATTTCCTTCCGGAACATCTTTCATGAAGAAACTCTTAGGTGTCTTTTGAAAGAACTGATATAACGCATGGCTATGCCAGATGTTTATTAACGTTTCAGCTTGCTGAAACACACACAGGACTGAGGTAAAGATTGTAGGTTGTAACTCCAAGCAGTATATTTAATTTACCAATCTAAACTGACACGAAGGACTGTCTCCGGAGGACGTGGGGTTAAAGGAGCTATAAAGCCTACCCAAGAGCGCTCCGGTGCAAGGAGAACAATTTAAGACATTTTTTGCCCCATATATCTAAGGTTCCATCCTTTTCTCAATAAAAGACTTCATAGTAATCACAAGGTACCCCAAGAGAGGATCCGGCATTTCCCCATACAGGGATCTGTTACGCTAACTCTGACGTGAAGTTGTGAGTTAAGACTGCAGCTTATTGAATTTTAGGGATACTTAACCATTGATATACCTACCATTGAAGAAATAGGTGTCTGCCCTCATAAAAAATTGCAATACGAGTGAAGGTACATTAATTGAATTTGAATAAGGAAGGAAAATTATTAGTCCTGAAGAAGGTGGCACTATTTGTTTACAACCACCGAAACGCGTCGACGCAGAGAACCTTGTTACATTTGATATGGGACGGGAGCTACAGAAGCCAGGGAAAGTTGTTCTCTGCTAAGTCCTGTCAACATAAGTTTCAAATTAATGCTTTAAAGGCATATTTATATTGCCTTTCTTATTTCCTTTCCATGTGTTGATTCCTTTTAGAGATGATACATTTACTGTATTAGTCATGAACTTTTTAAAGTGTTTTAATGGCCCATTTGGGAACAATGTTACTTTTTGATGTATTTTTATTATGCATTTTTATGCTGTGATTTATCTTTGTGATTTTTATAATTGAAGTATTACATTTTGATTATAAGTACTTTCATATCTTGAGTTGAGTGGTTCCAATTGTGTGTAAAATTGGGTTGATTGGTGTGAAACTGGATGCTTGATAAAAATAAACTTTTCTAGTTAAATCAGAATGATTATGTAGAAAAGGTTCAAAGAGAATCTTTATAACTATACAGTTTTTGTGGTGCTCTGTCCCTTTGGACTCAGTGAGCCCCTCTCCTTGTTTACAAAGTGTAACTCCAAGCAGACATAGTGATAGTATTTTATAAAATTTCTGTCAAATATTTGCGATTTGTCCAAAATCTCTGACTGAGGATCCTGTTCCATGACGATAGTTGTGGTAAATGTTTTTTTTTCCTCTTAATGTTTACTTCTTTCTGCTCCAAACTTGACATTTGTGCATGTATCTATCTGTTTTACATGACAAGAACACAGTTTATGCAAAGATTTAATCAGGTTAGGCAAATCATCTTCAACATGTGAGGAATGTGTCATCTTGAATGAAGCAATGTACTTTCTACTTCAGTTCCAATAAACAAGACCTCTTCTAGATTCTTATGAGGTTGTACTTACAGCATCTTTATAGCATGGGAAGTTCATCTCAATCTTGAAATGCCTATATGCTAGACTGTCAAATATCCAACAGTAAAATAAATAGTCCCTACAGATCTTGAGAAGGATTTTACTTTTTAGGGAGCTTTGCTATTCTGACGGTTCTTCCAAGGATTTATTTTCCCCTTTATCGTATTTTCATCTTTGTTTAATTGAAAAACTGCACATACTCTGCTGCATTAGGTATTGTGCAAACTATTCCACATCCTACAATCAAGAGGCTTCTTGTTCCAGGTAATGGTGCAGATGCCATGTTGTCCCTAAAGTTGCAGTCTTTGGTCCACTAGATCAAGGGTACATGTATTTGAATGTTTCAGGTTCTTTCGCTATCCCATGATAGCTCTACTCGTCTTACCTTTGGAGGGCTTCAAATTTGCCCAGAGAAATATCAAAGCCATTGTTGCGTTTGCTAATATGCAACCCATCTAAAATAATACATAAAGATAGCATAAGTGAAAGATAGTGTTTTTGTGTGAAGCTTTCCTGTATGCAGTCCAGGGATTTTCTTCTAATATTGCAACCCTTCTAGATTCTGTTTTAGGCAAGCCTTAGTCATGCTTTCTACTTGTTTCCCTTGCTGCTCTGTTTCCTCCAGATGTTGTCCTCCACCCCTGATCCCAAAATGCAAGTCAAGTATATTAGTTCTGGGTTCTTCTAATGTGGGACACCCTACTATGAACAACATTTTCCATATATGGATAATGAATATATGAGTGTAAAAGGGTGGCTTTCATTTTTTTTGTATGGGCTTTCCTGTAAACAGCCAGGGTTTTTCTTCTAAAACATTGTGAGTTTAAAACACAATGGAAAACACAACCATTAGTCCCAGAGCAGTGCAGACTATGTACTACGACAATGGAAGTCCGTGATCCATCTACTGTGTTGTTGCCTCGAATTGTTGCCACAGAGGTTGCTCCTATTACGGGCAACATTTTTACGGCAAGGAATTTACTTATGTAAGGAGGCCGTCTACTATGTCTACACACATACGATTCCTATGGACTTTGCTTATAATCTCTCACCTGAGAGGCAAGGCAAAAGAGGACACAGTTAAGAACGCCTGTAGTATGATGTCGGACAATAAGGTGACATACTATAAGCTCACATTAAAATGATTGCTCACACATTTGTATTCCTCCTATAGTATTTTAGACTATATGGTCTCAATGAGTTAAATTAAGTCTGCTTGCTACTGTGATGTCAGGCCTAAGATGATGCCATTAAAAATGTAATTATTACGATTGTACATACATCCTGAATCTCTTTGAATGCAATTTGCTCTCTTTGGCTTTAATCAGTCAAATAATATGAAAATGTAATCTGTGACACTAGATTTAAGACCATGCGCCTGAAAACCATTGCTACTACGATTGCACATACTACCTATATTTTAAATGCACTTTAGTTTGTTTTGTTTGAATGAGTTGTAATATGTCAAATTGCACTTGCAAAGGCTTGCTCGTGGCAGTATTGCTAACAGCTCAAAATCCCCCATGAAAATTAGAGATAGCAAAGATAAACTTGTTTTCCCTCCTAATTCCCATTTCCCCTTGCCCCACCTGCTAATCAATTGATAACAGTAGCCACATTTGACTTTTATTCATAGTTTCGGTTGAAGGGTAAATCTTTTTGTACCTCTCTGTTCTTGTATCTTTGCCTAAAGGGAGAGGCTCGGTTAGCAATGAATCTTAATTCGTTGTGTGGTTAGAAAGTTCTCCTTTGCCAACTAAACTCATTCCCTATGAATATTTGTCTTTGCTTACAATACCTCTTTGAGTAAAATTACCATTTTGAGTCGAATTATGTTCCTTTTGTAACTCTCCTTTGTATAACCTCAGCCACGTCAGCAAACTATCAATCACATAATTGGGATTATCTCATATAACTGATAAACTTAAAAAACTGTTATTACCATAAGTATGGATAGTCAATGCATTGTATCTGTTTAAAGAACTAAAATTCCATTAAACAACAATAGAACTTGGATAGTTCTGCTTCTGAAATAAGAGTTATGAGTTGAGCTATGCCTGGCTTCTTAAAAGAGTAACTGGGAGTACAGAAGAAAGTTAGAGTATTCTGGCTTTCCTCAGGACCGTTTTTTAAAAAGGTGTGGTGAAATAAAACAGACTTAGTGTTGTGGAACAGACTATGTGATACACTCACTAAGGCGTTTTTCTATATGTGAGAGGGGGATTCCCTTCTCATGCATACGCTTTGGGTTATTAGCCAAGGCTTCCTGGAGGGAAGCGGTAAGGGGATGACCAGTCTTTCTGGTCAGTGCCTGCCTTGTACCTGTTGTCCCGCCGTCGTCCTCCGGTATCACATAGTCTGTACCACAACACTAAGTCTGTTTTATTTCACCACACCTTTTTAAAAAACGGTCCTGAGGAAAGCCAGAGTACTCTAAGGCACTGGCTGAAACATGTCGACCATCTGAAGGACGCAGGGGGCAGTAACTCGCCACCCTCACGCGTCCTGTAGCCTTACTTTTAACCGCTGGTGACGGCCCAGTTATTAAAATTTAATTTACCCTCGGGTACTGGGACCACCACCAAGCCGTTTTAAATCACAACTCACCCCACTTCACTGCACTCTCAGCAATATACCAGCTCCGCTGTAATCAGGCGTCGTAGCACACCCGGGACATACTGGGTGTCACTGGGTGGGCCCGATGATGAAGCATGCCACCAACTAGGTTGGTGGGTGAGGGCTTCATGAATACACCAACAAGGTTCTCGTGACAGAACTAATTTGAGTACTGTAACACTTTGGTCAACTTAAGCTAGTCCTCTTTGTTTAATCACATATAAACCCTCGGGGACTGGGACTAGCTAACTAGTCCTCTCTCTCCCTCTTGTTACACGCAGAAATATATGTAACATGCAACAGTGTCTCTATAGGTATTATTACAAGAGCAATTATTAATGGCATGCACAAACTTGGCATAAGAAAGGAGACACGGAGACATTAATGGTTTTTGGCCAATAAATGCAATGAGCTGTCTGTATTTCAGCAAAAACAGCGATATAAGAGGAAAGGAGAGAACACATTTTTTTACATTGAATGCACATGTAACCTGTACCCTGTACATACTTGTGCACATTGGTGCCCGTGAAAAACAAGGTGAATAGCGCAAGTGACAAGTGAAAAAATTCAAACAGCGGAAAGACTGTGCTGGAGAGAACAAGGTTTGACAATATATACAATGGACTTAGTGGTGGTTCCGACGTATTTTACTCAGAGTTTGAATAAGAGAAGTATTTTCAAAGAACCACCAAAGTTGCACCAACAGTTGCATTGGGGGTTGATTGTGTTTCGACCTGGGAAGTAATTCAGGTCATCTTCAGGACCAGGTTGCTTACTAATTATGAGTGCTGCATAGAACTCCAAATGGTCAGGGTTGCTCGCAATTATTGAGATCCAAGCGATAAAAGTGCGAGCGCCAATTAACAATTGTATAGACCGAAGCGATAAGTTAATTGAAGGAGTGGGCCTGCTTGGATTCAGGCGAGTACCACAAAAACATGGGAAAGCAATTTCCATCCTGGTCGATTCCAGGGTGGCGTTGCAGCATGCGTGGACCATTCAGCGTGCCAATGGTGCTGGAAACCAAAGCACAGAGATCTTGAAAAGTATGGTTCCGTTCCTGTGTAGGAGACGGTAATGCAGGCATGAGTCATGTTGAGTAATTAGGTGTGCTCTAATCAAGGAAGCCCCTTTCTTAACATAGAAAGAGAGCTCTGATCACAAGGCACAAGTTCACCTTTTCAGTGCAGATGTCATTCCAGAATGTAATTCCCAGTGAGTTTAATGGTGAAAGTGAGTGGGCATACAGTGTCAAAGAGTGAAATTTGTTGTAACCTCCCTCGGTTTACCTTTGGCTCCATATATTTCATTGTATGTGAATACTTTTTGGATGATTATTCGAGATGTTTGAGCCATTTAACCTTTTTGGAAGTCTTTAGCCATTGTAGCAAACGGCTACATAAATACTTGGATGTTTATGTTGGGTAGCTTTTGGACCATTTCTTGTTGTTTAGTAGACTCTACCTAACAGATCTAGGCTAATAATTAAAGAAAATACCTAAGAGTGCTATTGTGTTCAAATCTGATTCTGAACGTGGTATTAAGACTACTTTTATACATCTCTTGCATAATCTTTCTTTTGTGTTGTTTTTGATGAGGGAAGTCAAGTGTTTAATCCATTGCTAAAGATCTTCATTTTAAAATATGAGGATAGCGCTTGGACTTGAATTTTTTCAGAGGGATTGCTTTACATCTTAAGAAAAAGAAGCAGTCTAAAATCCTCTTCCTTTTCTAACAAAGACTGTCTTAAAAGATTATTTTTGTCTTAAAGGATTAAATTGTCTGCCGCTTTGGACCATGGACTATCCATTGTTACCAGTTAAAATTGCCACACTCAATGTCCGGGAACAGGTCAGAAGTGGACTTTTACTGAATGAGACACTGATATTTTAAGAACTATTTTGTCTTCTTCCACCTCCAATTTCAGCCTCTACTGTTAGTACAAAATCTGTGTCAAACCCTGGATCTCTGCAGCGATCTCGCAGCGACATCGATGTCAATGCAGCAGCCACTGCCAAGTCTAAAGTGACTGCTCCTGGAACATCCGCTCCCTTCAGTTCTGCTGCAGCACTGCCTCCGGGATCCTACGCATCTCTAGGTAAATGCATGCCTTATATATGTGTTTCCCTGCTTCATCATCTGCCTTATGAGGTTGCCGACCGTCCTTTTACCTTGCTCATTTGACGTGCTAATGAAAACGAAATTGAGATCTAACTTTCTTTCTTTCTTGTTGGTTACGCATACATTAATTGAAAGGAGTGCATTTAAATTGTATACTGTTTTAGATACTTCAATGTGTTTTGATGTTCAGTAACTATGGTAACCAAGCTGAGAGAGTTTTAATCATGAAAAATTAGAAATGGGCAAAGAAAGAATGATGTTAATGATTTGTATTCGATTTGTGGCAAGGGACAGATCTAGGCTTTAACAGAAAACTGCAGCATTGTTTTCCATTCTGAGAAACATTAAATAGTTTTTACAAAGGTTGCCATCAGTAATGTCCCTGTGTAAGATGAGAGCCTTGACTTGACAAAAGAAATCACCTATAATGATGATAGCTGGTTGGAACATAATGCGTTATATTACATTTTTAGCCATTTTGAAGTTCACCTAGCTAAGAGCCGTAGGTTTTACCCGCAGGTCCCAACAGATGTCAGGGGAAACCTTTTGAGTCCCTGATCCATTTTACCATGTGTTTGCGGTTCCTTCCACTCATCTCTCTTTCCTATTTGTCCTGAATTCATTGACCACTTTATTCCAAACTACCATATGATGGTTGATTTTTAAGTGTATGGAAATAGTTATTTAAGGAACAGGCACTATGTATCAAGTAGTGAGTACCATGGCCGTTCTCCGGCCCATTGGTTACCTTTCTGATTCTTCCCTACCGTCTGTTTGCTTCTTTTCCTTGTTGAGGAAGAATCTCATGTATTAGTTCATGCCCAGCTTCTTATTCCTGCACGTTCTTTATATTTGCATTAGCCCCATCTCTTTTATACTTTACTTAAGCAGTTTGACACATTGCTAATGCAGTGCTAGAAACGAAATGTCTGCACCCAAGAATTGGTGTAATCTGATAAGAAATGAGTGAAGAATATAATGTCTGCCTTAGTCACAGGAGGGAGATTGAATTGCTTGTAAAGATCACCTAGAGCCTGCTGGTTGTACTCGGGTGCTTTAGATTTTTATTTGCTATGTTCCCGAAGTTTCTTTTATCACTTTCCATTGTGTGAAGATCTTTTATTTTTCTTGCAAATGTATCTACTGCTCACCTTTCGATTCTACTAACTTTTCACTATCCGCCCTCTCCTTGCTTTTTTTTTTTTACACTTTGCTATTAGATGGTACTACTTCTAAACCTGATGGTAAGCCGTTTATATCTGTACTCGGGGTGTCTGTCTTCTGCCCTGTACTCGTACCTGGTCTAGTACTTGTCCCACAGAGTGTATCTCAGTATCTGGTTTTCATGCGTACTCACCGGTTACCTGCATGAAATGTTGCATGGTTGTCTGTCCTGTCAGTCATGACACCATTGTTGATTCTTCATTTTGTCTCCTTCCACTATACCTTCAGGTTTGATATTTTTTTTTTACCAATTCATCCTTGGTTGACCTGCATTTGGGCAATGGTGTCAATGCCTGCATTTGGGCAATGATGCAGCACGTAGCACTGCCTTGTTATGCAACTCTTCAACCTTACCAGCAACTGAAAGACGTCGGTGTTTGAAAAAAGCTGAAGAGTGATAGTGTGACATGGTTGAAATAGCAATTAGAACATTTCTAAACCTGAAACAATTAGGGCACATGCTAAAAATGCTGCTTCATCTTAGAGAAATATTGTTTTACTAGAAAGAAGGCATTAATGTAAACAATGCAGGAGTTTGGAAATGGATTTGAAAGAATAATGTTTAAAATATGTGTTGTCCATATTTTTTCAGTATCTGGATTGAACTATTGCCATATGGTTTAATACAAAGAATGTTCATCAAACCTAGCAGCCCCCGCTAAATTGTGTTAAATTTAGTGCAGATGCATCCAATAATTATTTATGATTCTCTTCTTGTTCTAGAGAACTAGATTTATTTTATTTTACTTTTGAACACATGCCATATAACACACATTTATAAAACATCAACAAGTACTTGTTTTCCTAAGCCCGGTTCCTTGTTGAAGACGGAGTTCATGTAAAATTAAAAATCCTTAGTTACAAATGTTATTAAATTTATGGAAAAAGATGGCACACATAATTGTGCAGTTAAGATTAAATTAGAAAAGAAAAATGTTTCATTGTGTGCTTCAAATTGTGCACTGTGGAAACATAAAGTAGAACTTTTGCAGTGCAAGAGACCTTGTTCTTATTGGAAGCAAGAGCCTCATATGACAACTGGTTTTGATTATCTCTAAGCTAGATAGTTATCTTTTTTATCTCTCTATTAATCTCATTTAAGCAGGACATTTAAAAATGAGAATATGAACAAGTAAGATGAACTTTAAGACAGTTGTTGGAAAAGGAAAGTTTTTGAAAAGGAATGGAGAGGTGCATGGAATGTTCGATCCTAAATGAGTAAGAGAGTGCACTAGGAAACAGCATAAGAAAGGGAATTGTTCTGCTTCTTAGAGTACACATTTTAAAAATAGCACTAAAGATGCACACAAATTTGCTACTGAGAAGGGGAAAGTATTAACACACTGGTATTGTGTTTTTTAAGAAGGTGCATAGATTGCTGGAAAGTTTTAGGCAAGTGTCTGTAGATGAAGTTAAGAGGACAAATGCCAAAATGCATTGTGAAAAAGGGAACTTCAGTTATGTAATTAAAATCATTCAGCATTGAATAAACAATCCCCCCAAAAAGGTTTGAGCTCTATAGTTGAACCTACCTTCAGTCATACCATACAAAGTCAGGGACATATAAACGTAATGAGTGATAAAGTATAGATGCATCTTGAATATGACGCATTAAAATCATATTTGCAAAATGGTTTGTCTTCGGGTATTATCTAGTATTGTAATTTGTTTAAATGATTTATTAATCCATCTGTCAGGACTAGATTATAGAATTGTAAAAAAAAAAAAGATTATAGAATTGTATTACTTTTACCAATATGTTCTCTTAGTGCCTTAGTAAACTAGTTATATGTTTTATCTATATTTATTAAAACTAGTTAAACTACTAGTTCCATTAAAACTACTTACTCATACTTGGATGATATAGCCTTTATTTTGACATTAAAATAGAGAGTAAAGCACCTGTCATACTTTGACCGCCAACTGTACTGAATACTGCAATTAGAAGATTGGTCACTTGCGTTGCAAACAGTGTAAAACACAAGACAATTTGCCAATTAATCTCCCTTGCTAAGGCCGGCACTGTTGTCTCGCTCACAAGCGTATGAGTCTAAGGAGTGGTACTTCAGCATCTCTGTGGATAATACATGTGGATAATACCTATTCAAAAGTGATCTGTTTTTCAGTTAAGATTTAGATTTTCTCAGGCAGAATAAAATTAGTTTTAACAAGCTGATGTTGTATTTGAACATACATGTGTTCTACTCTTTTTAAGAATTTCCATTTAATAAGACCACATTATTCAAGCATCTCATTTAAATACATTTAAGTGATTTGTTTTTTTCCATAATTATTTGTGTGTGCAGTTCAAATTCTTGCTCAGTGCTCCCTCTTCTTCATGCCCCCAACCTCCATCGGAACTCAAGTGCAACTCTTTATTAAACATCTAAATCTAGAAGATTTTTAAAAAACATTACAAATGGTTAAAGATTTTTTGGTGACCGTTCCCTAACTATAATAACTCCCTGTCCATTCAATAGTTTTGTAAGAGAACAGACATTGGTCTAGTAAGTATGCTATATTTTCACAAATTTCGGAAAATAGCAAACATTGGTCTAGTAAGTATACCAGGGAAGTACAAGATTCAAACGATGTGCCATTAGCAGGCTGCATGATTACATTGTAAGTATAACACAAGTAAGCAAACACTTGAGAACTTAAGTGCATATTGAGGCAAAGCAGGCAAGGAAACAAAATGGGTGTAAACTGAAATACACTTGAATGAAGAGAATTGGAAACTGTCAGAAGTATGATAAGAAGAACAACTGCTGTCAAGCAAACATGGCAATTGCAGAGAAATAAGTGAAATATTTGTGTGGGGCTGAGAAGAATGCTGTTGAGGTAACTGAACTCACTGATTTAGAATCACAGAACTGGAAGGAATAGTATGAGGAAAACCGCTACGTACTAGCATGCAGTCTCCATTATAGAGTACATCTGCTGGAATGTGTAGAGTCTCAAATGTTGTGGAGAAGTGTGGCTCACTGGTTAGAGCAGGCAGACCCTGAAGCAGAGGTCAGACCCGGGACCAGGGTTCAATTCCCGACGCGGCAGGGTGTTGAGCTCAAATGTCCATGGACTCGATAATTCTCGCTTCGGTGCCTGACCTAATCATGGGTTCACACCCTGCAACTCTGGGCATTAAGCTTGCTTAATCTCCACAACGCCCCCCCCGCGGCGGGATGCCTTGCTTTCATCTTGGGGATGCCCTGTAGGGGCTATCTCACAGGGAAAAACCAGGACGGGTTCCCAAGGCAAGCGCGGAGATACCCCTTCGGGGGTCGATTCTGGCGCTATATAAGAAATATAATAATAATAATAATAATAATTAGAGACGTGTACACTTCTGGTCACAAAAACCTGTGACATGACAGAATAGGTTGTCAGGCAGGAAGGAGCTTATAGTTGTTCGACAGAAAAGGCTCCTTTATCATTGGTTTGATCAGAGATTGACAAGCTTTGAATATTTCTATTCTTGTGTTAAGGATCCAAGACCAATATTATCAGAGAGAAGTGCTTATGTTTGCAGATTATTCTCCCCAAAAACTTGGAACAGTAATTATGTATTTTTTTAAAGGTTCGATTTACCTTACCCTAGTTTTATGTATTACGCACAAGGTCAAAACTGGAAAGATTATGAATTTGATATAAATGAATGCCCCTTTTAGTTGGGTTTTGTTTTATGAGTGGGTAGTGACACTCTGATATATATTAAAGCTAATTGACAACAACAATCCAGATTACAGATGGAATTCAAATTCATGCCATTGTTTTTGCAGAAGAACATCCCACAGTCTTCATAAATACAACAAACTTTGCTAGAGGAATTGGGTGATTAACCTAACATCACCAATACACCAAATGGTGATGGCTCAAACAAGTTTTGTTTCCAGCTGAACACAGACAGATTTTTTTAATACCTTGCTGTGGCGTTGATGTGCTAACAGTGACGTCAGTAGTTATGTCTAGAATGGACTTTGCCAACCTAATATACTATGCCCAGTCAACCTATGTGATTCTCTGTTTTAGGAGAGTGCAGAATGTCGAAACAGACCTTGCTCTAAATTCGCTGGAAAACACTTCGGCCACGCTTATCGATTCTTACCTAATTGCCAATGCTGATGAAAAAGAGTTTAAAGAAAAGTGTGATGATCATAAAGACTACAGAACAGCAGTATCAAATGAAATGGCTTTATTTGTACATTAAATAATGCTCATGAAGGCAAGTAGAATTCATGGTTTTACAAAATAAATTGCAAAACCCACCCATAATGGCATTAGAAGGCTGAGGATTCTGGATATCTAGTCAAACTTTTCACTGTAAAAAATAAACGATGCATTAAAAATTGACCCTGCCACCCTCATTCAAAAGAGCATGGACTTCCTCATATGAAGGGCATATTTTTATACAAGGGAACAAACACTATAGCATATCTCTGGTGTACTAAACAATTGCAAATACACTAAATCAGACCTGCAACTGGACAGACCTGATCCCCTCAGTACCGGGATTAGGAAGGGCATGGTAAAACAACAATAAAACACACACAAAAAAAGCAAAGCTCAAGGAGCCCTTGGGGAGGATTTTTCATCACATGAACATACAAGAATTGGCGAATGATCACACTGCCCAAGGGAAAAATACCTAATGATCCCCATTCTAAATCTGGTTAAGAGTCCTTTCCCATGTGTTAGACAGAAAGTCTAGAAATGGCTCCAGGACAGGGATGGTTTGGATTAAAATAGATTCCAGATTCTGGACCTTGGACAGCTATACTGCCTCCTGTCCAGATAAGACCTTCTGATCCAAGTCATGTCTCTTTATAGGACGATTGGGGGCTTGGAAAAAAAAGTTTGTCTACCCAGAATTTAACACATTCGCTTCATATAATTCACCCAGTGGATATGATGGCTCATTTCACAGGATAAACAGTCCTCAATCACCGCCCTACTAAACAAAGCATGGGAGTTGCTCCAAATTAAACACCACCCAGAAGAGGCTGGGCTGGGTCACCCCTCTTGGCCCTTCCACTCAATATTTTCTTACAAAGATTCTTCATCATGGGTATGTGGAAAGCTGTAAGTAATCTTCCAGATGGCAGTAGTAGTAAAAACATGTTCCTCTGTACTTTAACAATTATATTCCTCGAGAAGTTGGGGCACTTGTGGTTCGACTTACAGAGACTGAAAAAGCACAAATGGTCTCTCAAAGAGTGCACAACAGAACTTGATCTGATTTTACACTTCATCCAAGCCAAGATCCTGATGTATAGCAAAAGTAGGGCAGCTAAGAGGGAGACCTAAGAACTGTTTGCAGGCGCTGCTCTCCTTAGCCTCCAGGCCACTGACACGTTTCTACCCCATATATCTGTCCCACAGGTACACACTTCCTCCTATAGAGTTCTAGAAGAGGCTCAATGGGCTTCTTACCTGTGGTCAAGTTCCGATTGAAAATGAAACCCAAGGAGTTTAGAAAAAGTGTCCTGTCCTTTACAGTACATGGGTACCAGGTATCCCTGAATCAAAAGCGACACCCAGATAAGATAATTAGTTGCTTCTCACTATCAGGTTACCGAGTATGTTCTGGGATCTCATTTTAAGGTTCCCTGGTCCACATACTTAAAGAAAGCTTTTCGTTGGGTTAACGTAGAAATTCAGTCAGGACATACAGCCATCCCAATAGGGTTCTGAGCCCTTTGGGTGGTGCGGCTAATAGGACGTCATCAGCGTATGTTAACATGGGGATAGCCCTGCACCTAATGACCATATCACAATATTTTAAATCAAGACATTATCCATACCATTTACATATTACAGGAAAAAACTGGGGCAAGGACATAACCTTGGCCCCTCAACCCAAGCCAAATGATTTGGAAATCTCAATTTCCCTTAAAATAACTGTGTACTATATATGCTGTTCAGAACTTTGAGTCAACTGACGTGGGATTACTGCAAGTGTAGATAGAGTTCTCAAGTAATGCAGGTCTGCAGGAGTGTTTTACATAGTAACCTAAAAAGATGACGCACTTCAAGCTCAATCAAGGATTGCTTAACTTTAGGAATGAGTTAGGTACATGTTTGGTCACCACCCAAAACCTAAGCTGCTTAATCTGTTGTGTTTCATTAGCACAGGCTCCACAATGGAATACAAAATGATGTACACTCGTCATTACAAGTAAAGGTTTTTGTAACGTAACTTTCTAAAGCGTCGTGGAAAAAGTTGTGATGAGTCAATTTTGCTGCTTTTTAAATAGTCAATACCTTTAAACACTCAGTCTGGTTTTAGGCCCCTGACCGAAACTGATGCAGCCAGTCACGGGAACAACTCCTGGTCCTGTTATTGATACTTCACTTTAAAATGTAAAATCCTGTAAAATCGGGACCTTCTCTATTTCTGGATTGGCTAATCGTGGGAGCTGCTGTGGTTCTTTAAATTCTGCTTTTAATGACTATGGGCCCGATGAAGGTAGCCCTTTACCGATCGGAATCGGGCGAAAATACCGATTTTCGGCCGTTTCCGATCGGTAAAGGGCTATCGAGATGTAGGGGCACATTTTCGGTAATTTTACCGAATCGTTATCATTACCGAATCGGTAATATTTACCGATTCGGTAATGATAACGATTCAGTAAAATTACCGAAAATGCAATGTAGGTAGCCAATGTTCCATCAGCACATGGCTTACAGAATCGGTATTTTACCATGGAATACAAATCCATGGTAAAATACTGATTCCTGTGTACATGCACATCTGTGCATGTACACATGTGACAGACAGACGTGCCCTTAGGGCATGTCTGTGTGCCACATTGCACACATGCCCGTTTTGGGGGTGCTAGGGGGTGTCAAAGTGACACCCCCTGCACCCTTGCCAAATTCGGTATTTACCGATTCGGTAAATACCGATTCGGTATTTGACTTTAATCCTATGGGCTTCAAAGGCCCATAGGATTTAATAGCAAATACCGAAGCGGTATTTACCGAATCGGTAAATACCGAATTTGTAAGGAATCGGTAACGATTCCAGATGTTGGGACCTACATCCCATTTACCGATTTTGAAATACCGAATCGGTAAAAGGCGGTATTTCAAATTCGGTAAATGGGATTTACCTACATCGGGCCCCAAGTATGTAAAGCTGTTTGAGCAGAGGTAGATTGACAATTGCATTTGGGAGCAGCAGACTGTTTATCACTGTGGTATGCAGTGAAATTTGAAAGGCAGGCATCTGACAGGTTAGGGAAGTGGGACAGGAAGACCTAAAAATGCACAAAAACAGCAACCCCAACATTGCAGCACGACAGGACATTAAGATTTAATGGAAATTATGATTTTGAATGCAAATCAACTGAAAGAAAGCAGCATACTCTGGCAAGTGGAGGACAAAAGGTGCAATGGAAAGTGTCATAGATTACAACGGTCTTCCTGTGTACTGATTCTATAAATAGAAAAAGGAAAGATTAGCTAGCGAAACGAAAATACATGTCAGTAAATTCCAGAGAGGATATTATTCAGACGTAATACAATCCACAGGTATTTCGAATAAAATTTGTTCAAATGGGAACAAATACATGGAACCATAATGTAAAATATGCTGTTATGACTTGACTCAAGCCTAGTTACAATCAAGTTGTCAAAAGTCGAACAGCCTCAGGACATGTGTAATATTTTAGTTTGATCAGTGGATGCTCTCTACAGACCATTAGAACAATTCCTATTTTCAGTCAGCTCTCACTCTGGTCTTTTAAATTAAGGCACTTCCAATTTGGAAAATCAGTATTGAAGCCCCATTCTGATTGTAGCAGCAGTACATACCTGCTTCAGCCATAGGTTTGTTCTCTCTGCTGGCTTCAGTAATTTACTCATTTTGGTTAGGACAGATTGCTAGTGTCTTGTGTGTGAGGTAGTGAAATAAGACCAGCGCCAATATGGTATAGAGCAGGGGTCTCCAAACCGGTCCTGGAGGGCCGGATCCATGCCAGATTTTTACAATTACTACATGTATCTCAATGGGGATATCCAAAAATTCTGGCATGGATCCGGCCCTCCAGGACCGGTTTGGAGACCCCTGGTATAGAGTCTCTTCATTAGCTGCCTGTGTGAATCTCATGCAACCTCTTGTACTTGACTTTAAATGATGAGCGCCCTGTTCTAGTGTGTATGTCGATGGTCACTTGAAAGTCAAGTCAAAGAAAGCTTTATTCGATTGCTATGTCAGACAGTCATAAAAGCACATAAAAGCATAAAACACATCAATCAATTCATAAGTTTAAAAAGTATCATAAAAATATAAACATAATCTACAGTACATTGCAAGGTTAAAACAGTATTAAATTAGCAGAATCCCTCGTCCAATTAGAATCGATTAAATAAGCATACGTTTCCTTTGACTCAGAACTTCCTTCAGAAAGATTACTATCCTAAAATCACTGTGCTCGTTATCTAGATGTTGTAGTGCAAGTAGAGCAAGTCGGCATTGACGGAGCCCAAACAATTTTAATACTGGTACTAAGTACATTCTCCTTGCATGGTTATAAAATTTACAAAAGAAACCACGTGAATCGTAGATTGGTTGGAGTTATCACAAGAGCAGAGTTGAAGGTTTCAGAACCAGTCATTCATTATAGGTAAAGTGACTCGTCTATGAAATAGCCCCAACCTAAATCTAGGTAATAAAAACCTATTATAAACTACTGGTACAAAAGTTAAATAGGGTTGAATATTAAAAGTAGTTAAAATCAACTGGTTATACAGGACTGTAGGTTTCAATATCTCAGATGACATTCTAATAGTGTCCAACAGCAGAAGGCCCTCTTTTCTTAGTTCTTTCCTTGTTATTGTCCGAATAGTTCTGGTATTAGTAAAAGAGTCTATACGGCCAAGATCTTTTAAAAAATTGCGTACGTATGTTATTCATGGGATCTTTAGGGCCCCTTCCAGTTTCAAGGTATCTGATAAAATGTCTGTTTAACTTTGCCTCTTCTTTGGTCCAGAGCCTGTACCGTAAAAGCACAGGCTCGAGCTTTATTAAATCGGATATGAAGGGAAGTCCCAACTCCGCATGGCATATGCATGATGAAGTGCTATTTGGAACAGATAAAATGTATCTTAAGATGGAATTTTCTATGTGTTGGATAGGCAGCAGATCAGTGAACCCCCAGACCCCTGCACCATACACTACTGATGAAACACACTTTGCCCTATAAATTTTAATGAGCTCCTCAGGTGGTCTTATTCCCAATTTCCTAGCAAAGTTAGTGAGGGCAGATGTTGTTCTTAGGAGTACCAATTATTTCGCTGCAACTGCTTGTGCCCAAGTGTCATTATGAGGAAAGAGGATTCCCAAATATGAGAACCTTTTAGTTACTCCAATCTTCTGTCCTGTCACAAACATATCTTTACATTTCTTAATACAATAGCAGCAACGCATAATGAAGGTCTTGGAGGAGTTTACTCTTAAGCCAAGGTCTTTCATAAAATGAGAGAAACTATCGAGCACCCTCTGAAGACCTACTTTTGTGCGGGACATCAGTCCTGCATAGTCTGCGTGTTGGAACTGGGGTCACCAGTCCCCTAGGGTAGCATGGCACGAGCGGGTAGGCATCCGAAAGCACATGTGTTAAGCGATCATGCAGCACACACTCACACTGAGACAGAAACCTGGGCACGCAATAAATGACTCCACTCCAGAGCTTGTATAAAAACAAGTGATTTGTATTAAGATAAATAATCAGGTAGATAGAGCAGGATCAGGGAAATCATAAATTCATTTAAAATACATGTGTCTCAAGACTTGCAATCAATATTGGATGAATAAATATCCGTTCTGCAATAAATATTAAATATTGGATCAATAAATAGTTAAATACATTTTTAGTGGGACACAGGCCGACCTACGCCTTGCTTCTTGGTCAGTACCTGAAAGGAATACATCTCAAAGTCATAAGAACAACACTGCATTAAGCATCAATATCCATTTCCTCAGGTAAACAAAGGGACAGTTCCATAACAGAAACATCTCCCTGCTGTAGGAATAAACAATTTGTTAAGTGTAGTTCAAACATTTCCTTAAATATGAAACATTTCATTTGCCACAAAAGTATGTGGACGTAACTCTCCTCCTGTAATAGGAATTAAACATTTCATTAAGAATAATTATTCCATATAACAAGGTTGGGCATCCCTTTGGGAGAACTTCTCATTGGGCCCAGCTAACCATTGCATTAGCCAGCACTAACTAGGAGAAAACATTGCAATCTAGGTAACCATCCCCTTGTGCAGGTTTAACTGTATCAGGGCTACACCAACATTCCATTAGGGAAGTAGAAATCCCTACATTGAGCAGGTGTAAGTAGATCTCTGGTATAGCAGGGGTATGAGACCCTTCCCTGGGCAGGAGTAAACATTGCCTCAAATGAGGACAACACCTTTCATTAGGCATAAAGTATTTCTTTAGGCATCACACACCATCCCATTACCTGATGCCTGAACAGGCAGGGCCTTCCCCCTATTAATCAGGAGCTTACAGGTAAAACATTTCCTGCAATAGAGATAATCAGTTTAGCAGAAGTAAAACACTTCACTGAGGGTAAAACATTTCATTAACCATTTCCTTAGGCAGGAATGAAACTCCTATGGCAGGAATAAAAACACGCCACTGCGGATAAAACATCTCATTAGGCAGTGTAACTATATCCTTATAGCATTAATGTTCCCCTACTCAGCAATCAACAGTTAACAACTCTTCAAGGCAGAGATAACCATTTTTAACAGGCAAGCCTGAGCTTAGAAGACTTGGTTTATGCATGTAAAGCCTTTTAGTAAATGTAAACATTTCTTTAAAGCAAGGAGCACCTCACTCCATAACTGTGGGCATGTGCTCCACCTTTCAACCAACATGAATAAATGTTTCATTAGTCAGCAGACACAGTTCATTATGCAGCTGTTGGCGTTTCCACCCCAGACCAGAATCAACATTCTAATTCCTACATTAAGCAGGCATAAACCTTTCAGCACCCAAGAGTAATCCTGTAAATAAGTAGAGGTTATAACACTGGGGCAGGGGTGTAATAAAACTTCTATAGTTCAGAATAATCCTGGTTCCAAGCAGGAATAACCACTTCAAAACTCTTCCCCAATCATAGGTAACATCCCCCTAATCAGGAGTAAACATTACAGGGAAGGAATCAGGCATAGGCATTTCATTAAGTAACTTATAAATAGAACATTACTCATTGCTAGAGAGCAACGTCTCATTAAGCAAGCACAGGCCTTGCTTTAGACTAGTAAAACATTTCTGTTAATTAAAGTGAACATTTCTATAAGCAATTCAGTAAAGCATTCTCAATGAGCATTTTACTATGCCTTGGACTCCCCTTTGCAGGGCTAAGCCATCGCAGGTGAACTCAGTATGTCTTTAGGCCTACGCCGGAACCAGGGCCCAAACAGTTAATGAATGGCAAGCATGTCCTCAGGCATAAACAGTAACTTAATGGCCTCCACGTCACTAGAGGCACATAGGGGCCAACAGGTGAGCACTTAGGGTCAAAAATACAGCGTTTCTCTGGGGCCTATAAGAGAGCGCTTGGAGGCACAATTACAGGGCTTCTATGGGACATTCAAGAAAGCGCTTGGAGTGAAATTACAGCGCTTCTATGGGACATTCAAGAAAGCGCTTGGAGTGAAATTACAGCGCTTCCCTGGGCACTACCTCAATTCCTCACATGACAGCGCTTGGCCACAGGCAATGCTGGGGACAGCGCTTCAGCAGGCAATCAGGTTTAGATAATAGCACCCTGCAGGTACAGCACTTCACAAGGCAGCAACCCCCTTCAGTACCTCAGCACTCTTCACAGGGACAGCAAAGGAGCGTTGGGGGAGCAGGGAATCAGCGCTTCAGAAGGCAGCAACTTCTAGAGCCACAGAAGTTCTTGGTGACACAGCGCTTCAGGGGGATAGCGCTTTTCAGGATTCACAGCGCTACGATATAGCAGGCAATTCACAGCAGAGGTAGCGTTCGGCAGACAGTTCATTCCAGGTAGCGCTGCTGAAGGGCACCACAGAATATAGCGCTTCAGGCAGGAATCACGCCCAGGATTCTAGCGCTTCACAGACAGCAGGGTGCAGGGCTATAGCGCTTTGGCCCAGACGAGGTGGGGGCAAGACCAGCAGGTCTAATAACATTCAGTTCAGGGTGCTGCAGTTCAGGCAAATATAGCGCTTCAGAAGGCAGCAACCCCCTTCTTTACTTCAGCGCTCTTCACAGGGTCAGCAAGGGCAGCGCTAGATATACAGGACAGGTGACACCCCAGTAGCAGGTTAGCAAGGGAGACCCCAGGTGACATCAGGAAACGCAGGGTCAGTACCGCGCCAATACCTGTTTGCTTCTTCAAAAGTCCTGTGATGATTTAATTTCTTCTTAGCGCTTTAGGTTTCTTGCGCCCTTGTAAATAGAGGCTTAGTTTCTTGTTGGCGTGATTTTTCTTGCGCCCTTGTAAATAGAAGCTTAGTTTCTTGTTGGCGTGATGTTTCTTGCGCCCTTTGGTTTCTTGTTTCCTTGAAGGGGGTTAAGTTGGTGGCTAGTGTTAGATCTCCTCAGCCAATCCCCTCAAGTGGTCCCTGGGGGTTCCCTGCCGCGGGGCTAGGTCAGAGGGGGGGTACAGGATACCTCAACACTTGAAAGGCAGCTCCTAGGCCCTGTCTCTTCCAGTATCATAAGTCCCTGTCCTGACCCTCACTGCCTATCCTCCTGCGTAGGTTCTTCCCCAGGTCTTCCCCTCAGTCACTCTGACAGGAAAGTTTACCTTCCTTTCCTTATACAGTGCCAGTTGACAGTTGGCAGTGGCAGTTGGTGCCACCTCACCTGTTCCAGAAGGTTCCAGGGGGTTCTAGGAGGTTCCACCATTCTACCTGTGGGCAGGCTGGCAGGCTAAGTTGATACATTGTTTGGAGGGTTCCAGCCAGGCCCTAGCCACTAGAATGCGCCCACTAAACCCCGCTGCAGCAGCAGCGGTCAGTGGCAGACATGTTAGGGGTATAAGACACCTGCATCTTAACATCAGTTTCACAGTACACAGGGCTTTCCTCACTACACAAGGCCTATACATTGTTGTTACCATGAGGGCATTCTGATTTAAAAGGGAAATAAAAGGCGAAAAATTTTGGGGAAAGGGCCAAGTCTCACACTGCGTATATGATATGGTATTGAACGTCAGCCACTTGTGGGAATTCTTAGTTATCTTTGAGAAGAGCCTCCCCCAAACCATTAATGTAGAGGTTAAAAAGGAACAGAGCCAGGTCCCTTGAGAGATTTTTCAGGCATATAGTGCTACCAACCCCTTTATCTTTTCTCCTAAATATTGTTAATGATACTCTTTATAAAAAGCTGCGATTTAGACGCCTCTTCGAGTTCAGAGTCTTTCTTTTACAACATGCAGATGCAAAATTAAGTTCTTACCATTCTGTACATCACTAGTAAAACACCAGGAATCCTTTTTTGGTAAATGTTACCTTTTATTTTATAGAATTTAAATTTCATTGGCAACAGCTGAAGGCAGAAAGTAGTAGAGATGAACACCAGCCCTCACAGACTGTGTGGAGAGGCGGATGAACAGCATGGCTTAGACAAAGAAGAAAGAGAAATTAGGGCCAAATAAAATGTAAAAATAATTTTAATGTGTTACTCCAGAAATACAGTAGGGACACTGTGACGGGGGACTACACAGTCCATGACCCTGGCTCCAGGAAAGATCAGGCACTGCTTCTCTTGTGCTGCATAACCACCGACACGCCCCCATAGCGCGGGACACTGTAACCCAACAAGACCATGGGACTACACAAGAATGATCCCCTGATCCAGGAGGGGCGGGGGACTGCTTTTCTTGGGCATCTAGCTCGCCAGTGCAACCTTGCATCGTTGGCCCATGCCCATGACCTGCCGTAGCCAAGAGTGTTCCTGTTGAAGCCCAGAAAAGACTGGGTTACACCTCTTGGCTCTTCCACTGGCTATTTGCTGACAAAGGTCCTTCATCATTCTTAAGAGGAAAGTGGCAATTAATGTTCCCGATGACAGTAGTAGTACAAAAACATGCTCCTCTTGACGCTATTGACAATTATCTTGCTTGAGCAGTTGGAGTACTGGGGGCTTCAATTGCAGAGACTGGAAAAGGCATAAATTATCATTTAGAAGGTGCATGCATAACAGAATGTATTCATGCCACCTATTGGCCAACCTGAGACGACCTTTATGGCCAACAGTAAGAACGTAATGACTGGCAATCCCTATGCTTACAATGACCAACTAACCACTGATTCTTGCGTATTGGACAGAGGCATTTTGCATAAGGGGGATTTGACAGGTGGGGCTTTTTACAATGATCACTAATATACATAATATGGATTTGAATACTTCTCGGAGCCTAGTTCACCATCCAACGCCTAATGAACACATGACCGACCTCTTAATATCAAAGATTATTGGATTTTTTTAAATCAATGTTTGATTGGTCAGTTCCATTCCTAGATGCTATCAAAGCCAAAATTGATGTTCTGAATAGACCCTGAAATGTGTGAATACCTAATCGGGGGTGGGGGAGGTGGGGAGAGTTCTGTTGCTTAGGGTAAATGTGAACGTAATTCAGGGGTTACTGCATTACATATGTCTAAAGAACACTCTGAGGACCATAAAGGTAAATCTAGGGCATATTACATAGCCGAAAATTATAACTGTGGCCCACAATTGGTACTACGCCTGCAATGCTTCAACACAAATTAACAATATCCCACCCTTAACTGAGCAGGGAGTTATATCACTGGTGACCATGAATTTCTCTGCAGCAACAACCGCTTTGTTATGTTCCTAATCAATATCCCTAGTTTAGACATTCACAAGATCGAATCACATGAGCAGTTCAGATATAGGACAGACCATTGGCTTCAAATGAAAGTGGGGGTGTACTATGAGCTAGCAAATAAAATTACATTTGTAAGAAGAGTTGGCTGGATAGGGAGATCCAATAAAACCAGTCTGGGTTACAGTGGGATAGTTAACTTTTATTCTCCTCCCTTGGCGTTTGAGGTATTTTTTTTTTTTGTGAAAACCTTTATTGAACATTCTCAACCAGATACAAACACGGGCCTACAACCCCCAGGGCTGGCCACTAAGCAATTGCAACACAGTACTACAGTGATAACTTCAGACCCAGCCTCCCGGGGGCATAATCGTTACTCCCACAGTACCTACTGGTTGGAAGACCTACCAAATTGGAATCAGGATACAAAAGGTTTCATTTTATAATATAAGATAGAAGGATCAGGTGCCATACAATATCTCAAGCTACAAAGTGGGGGCGAGCGAAATAGCAATGTGTCCACAGGTAATCCATTTTCATGTAAAACAGTGGTGTTTAAGCAAACGACACCCAGGATAAACAAGTATACTATTACGATTCGCGCCAGCAGTTATGCCCGCCCCTTGGCCCTGAAACATCGCGAGAGTTGAGGCACAAATGTGAAAAAGAGATGGACCTAACAAGGAACCCACTACACTGACCCAGAAAAGGAGAAAAGAAAAGGCCTAGGAAAGATAAGAAAAGAAAAAAGGCCATAGAAACAAAGAAAAACATAAAACCCATCCCCCACCCCCCACCCTGCACCCCTGCAGATGACTACGGCCTACCCCCCTAGCAGCGTGCCTGTCGCCCAAAAACCGAAACCCGAAATATAGAAGAAACAGAGAAAAAAGGAGAAGAAAGTAAACCCTGCCCGAAGAGGGGAACTGGAGGAGGGCTTTATACAACGCACTCCCGGTCTCCCGGTCTCCCGCCCCCGACCTAACCAACCCCGCCCCGGACTCCGTTAAGTCAAAACAAGCCCGTTAACCATGATACCACAGTAAACCACCCAGAAAACAATCTCAGCCTTGGCCCCGTCGATGAAATTTGCTAAGTCCGTAAGGGGAAGAAAGCCCCGTCCTCAAAATGTCGAATAGTACACAGAAATTAGTAGAACAGGGGTCCACAGATGAAAAAAGGACTGCAGGTCCCAAGGTAGTCGGCTGGTACCAACAATGCCCCTCCCCGTCTCCGACGCCTGTCTTCATCCCATCCGCCATCTTGAGAGACCGACTGGGGAGGGGGGTCGACACAGTCCAAAACAGTTCACAGTCCCAATTAAAAGGAACCGAAGTGGGGGCAGCATTCAAGTGTTCCGACAGTTGCAAAACCGGGGATCCCAACGGATTATTTGAATCACAAAGCACAGTATTTTCGGGTAGTTCCACTGCGATAGGGGCAAATACAGCTTCCAGCGCCGGGGCTAAGTACGCCACCGGGACGTCAATCGAAAAGCGAGCTGGCCGCCGGGTCTCGGGCGTCAAGTCAGGATCCGGTCTCAAACCCTTGATTCCATCCGCCCCCAACAACAGGCTGCAGGTCTGAGCTTTAACCGTCTCCTGAAGTGTCACAAGGGCCTCTAGCACCGTCCGCAATGACGGGCCACTCTGAGCCTGCTCCGTCAGCCCCCATTTTCCTTCGGGCATGGTGATCCCCACGGAGAGGCGCCTTCTCCGGGGCACGATTTAGGCGGAGCAGGTATTAGCCAGGAGGGATAAACTGTTAGCGTGCAGCGAGACTCCAACCCAAGGGGCGCCGGCGGTATGAATGCCGGACCCCGGACCGGGACCCCCGCAACCCAGCACCGCGCGTCTTTGTCACCTCACCTCCTATAGAGCAGTAGGCAGCAGACGGTAGCAAAGCAATTCCGAAATTTTGAATGTTCCAGAGACCGGACCCAACCGCTTCCAGCAGTCCGTTGTTGTTCAACTCGGACCCGGCAAGGCCAGCACTCGAGACCCCGGCTTCTCGGCTAGGTTAGGCCTCAAATCAATACTCGATGTTACTTCGCTTCACGATGTCGGAGAAACTCCGGGAGCACCTCATTGAAGTGCAAAACAGGTCACACACACGGATCCGGGGCAGGAAATCAGGATAGATGGCAAGATATTAGAGCGTAGGACGGAGGTCAGCGGAGCCGGGAGACTATGCGGCCATCTTGGTTGGTGTCGTAGCTCCTCCTCGGCGTTTGAGGTATTTAACATTTTGGAGCATGCTGCAAATACTTATAAAGCTGTATCCCTGAGTTTCCTTTACCAAACTTCCGATATGAGTAGGCTTAATTTGACTAACTGTATTATCCCAGTAATATACAGATATCAGTCACAAGTTTCACCTTAGAAAGGTGTGGGTGGATTAAGCTGACTCTGCAGAGGTTATTTTACCATTTCTGTTGATACAGTAGACTGCGTGTGTACCTAATATATCTATAAACAAGGATATTTCTAAGATTGCTAGCAACATCTATGGCAACCGTTCTGTTTGTATGTTGAAGCCTTTAAACTATCGGGTGGGTGGGTTACTCTTTGCCTGTTTGTGCATTGCGGAATAGTGGAGCTGTGGACATCGTATCAACTGCTGGGAATAGCGTCGTGCAGTCCTGCGAGGCCGATAATCACCACCTGGCCGGCTCTCCCTGTTGACACGCCCACATCACACACGTATATAAACAGCCTATTTCCCGCGTACGCGGGACGCGCGTGGGTCAAAGCGCGGAGTGAAGCCCGGGAAAAGGGCGGGCCCTCTTAGGCCCTCAGAGGCCAAAGTAGGCTGGGCTGGGCCCACTCTTTTTCATTTTTCATCTTTTTTCACTGTTCCTCTTTCCGTTTATGTATCAGACATTGTTTCTTGTTGATTAGTTTCAGCTTCACACAGTTTATTTTGTTTAATTCTTTTTAGATATTTTTGTATTTGCTTTAAGGATTGCCTCTGTTATCTCCTTATTTTAATCATGACAGCAAAAAAGCTCCGTTCAGGGAGACTACTGGTAGGAAGGTCTTATGCTAAAACCAAATCTAACCCTCTTAGAAACAAGGAGGTCCAAAACCTGCAACTAAAGGGCCAGTGTCAATTATTCCAATTATGGGAGAAGCCTAAAGATAAGAATATGCCTACGGATATGGATGTAGTAGGTTCCCTTGTGGGGTCTCCCAAGCTGTTATTGGAGGGTCCACATATGGGGAAAAAATCAGATATGAGCTCACTGATTTGTGAGGAAATTAATTCGATAAAATCTACTGCTTCCCCTTCTACTAAATTACTCGCCCCTAGAGCTGAGTGTATGTTGCAGAATAATACTCTTTCAATGTCTGGGGTCAACCTGATTCAAGAACTTGCAGTTGGTTCCAATCAAAGGAAATTGGGAAATGAGGACTCTCAAATGTTGGATACTGATCTGGATCTTTGAGGGCGCTACTTAGTAGATGGATCTTTGAAGCTATTCGAGGCTACTAAAACCCCGCTTGGCTCCATTCCCTCGGGTCTCCGTCTCTATAGTAGCACCCCTTCTATTAAATCCCAAGATATTACCTCCCTGTCTAACAATTCAAATAGTCCTGAACTGAATATATCAGGCATCCACCCAACTGTCTTTCCTTGCCCAGTGAGTTCAGATAAACCGATCTCGGAGTCCCTGATTGCCTTAGAACATCTGTTGTCCTCTATATTACTGCTATTGGGTAAATTTGTGGGTAGTAATGATTGTGTTCTGGAAACAGTTACCCAGATATTGAAGGTCCTTTTAAATTGGGAAAAGATACCCAGTATTGATCCTCGAGGTGGTTTACAAGGGCCTAAAGCCGGTGGTGATGTTTCGCCTGGAACTGGGCCCGTAGACTCTCCTCTTAATTCTACCCAGAACATCCCGCCTGTTTCCATTGGAAACGAGCTTTTATCAAATGTGCTTTTGTCAGTCCCTAAATCTTCAGCATACAATTGCATCACGGACGTGGCTCTTGAAATTGCAGAAGATACTAGTAAAGGAGTTGATTTAAATTCTAGTAAAGAGTTTTTTCCTATCTTTGCCCAAGAGTCTAAGAAAAAGGGGAACAAAGAAAAAATGGAAAAACCAGAAAAGCGTAGAGGAAAAAAGAGGAAACCTCTCCTCAGAATCAAGAAAAAGAGGCAGAGACAAATAATCTTTGATGATGTTTTAGATCAGCATGTCAAGAATGATGATAATATGTCCTTGCCGGCTATTGTTGAGGCTGAAGATGTAAGCCCGAAGCTGGGCACCAATAGGTAAAGAAATGAGGCTCCAGTTCCCCCTGTTGATAACAACAATATTATTTCCAGTTGTACGAATCCCAATCTAGGAAGCCCCACTATCGGATCAGGGAGGTCAACAAACCCTTTTCCGATAGTGAAGATGATAAAATCTGCTCCTGGATTGGTATCGACCCTCAATCCTACTGCTCCCCCCTTTTTTGCTCCGATAGAAAATGCAGTCTGCTCCAATAAATCCTCTGGAAACCTAATAGAGGATAGTATAGATACGTTGACGTTGGATTTTCTCCCTCTCTTTGACACTGAATTAATAATGAATAGATTTTGGCTCCTTAGATGTTTTAAGGAGATGGAAAGTTTGAAGTTAATCTAAACTAGTGACATTGATCTGGTCTCAATTTTGAATGTTGAGGCAGGTTCTTGTACTAGGGTAAGGTTCTATTCCAAACTTATTGTGAACCACATTTTGAAGCAGGCTGAGAATTTTCAGAGTCGTGGGATCGATGTAATGCCTTTTTTCTCCATCTGTAGAGTTGATTCCTCTGATAAGAGGCCCTCTGGCTCGAGACAAGCCGGTCCTTCTTTCCCTTTTGAGGATTTAAAGATCAGCTTTTCTAAATCTAAACGTCTAGTAACACAAGTAATCCCTCCCTCTTTATCCCTAAATGGAAATAGAGTAGATGACGGCCAACAATGGAACTGGTTACCTGGCGCTTTATCAGGTAAATCTACGGATAATCCCAAACTATTTTCTCATCTTTAGCAGCAACTTAAAAATTATCTCTTGGAATGCCGCTGGAATCAAGAACAGCCCTGAAAAGATGCAATATCTTTATTCCTTGAAGGCTAATGTGATTTGTATTCAAGAGACGTGGTGTGTGGACAAACTGACCATGGGTAGGGATTACATTGTCCTGGAAGGAGGGGCTGCTGCCTCTAAGAGGGGACGCGCTAAAGGGGGAATCGCATGCCTGTTATCTATTCGGATAAAGTGGAAATATTCCCACCACTTAGATCCCAGTAACCTTTTTCAGGCTGTGACACTATTTAACTTTGACAAAATGGAAAAGAAACACCCCCTGGTATTAATAAATGCATATATCCCCCCCGATGACTGTTTTAATGGAGTGTTAAAACAAGTTTTTGTCTTTATTAAACAAATTAAGGATACAGTTCCCTCCCCTCATGTATTTTTACTGGGTGATCTTAACTGTAAAGTTTCTAATTTAAGCTTGGATCTATTTAGAAACAGGCTTAAAGAGGAATATTTTCAGATCCCACAAGCTCTTTTTCCAGTAAAAATTAGAACGAATAAGAGAGGGAAATTGCTCCTAAAAGAATTATCCGAAACCGAGGGTATTATAGCTAATGGAAGGCTTCCCTCTGACACACCTGCACTTTTTACGCATAAATCCAACAACAGTGAGTCGATATTGGACTACATAATCGTTGATTATTGCTCTTTCTTTCTTCTAAGAGATCTAGTGGCCTCACAGACTCCTTTCAGTGACCATAAGGTAATTGTTTTAACTCTTTCTATAACTCCGCCCCCGGCTGACCCTTGGACTCTTAACGGTGATCTGGTCAAATTTGGGGCTAAATCTGGAAGATGTTTCTGGAACTCAAAAGCCATGAAGGGTCTGGAACATGTTCTAGATAAAGCACTCAGAGATCTCCATAATTGGCTAGGGGCCGAACTGATGTCTTTTGAGGTTTTTATGAAGGAGGTTACTCTGGCTGCAAGGAAATCCAACTCCATTATAAAAAAGCCCATATTCCCTAGTTCGGTCATTTCCTTAAATAAGGAAATAAATTATTGGTGAGGGAACAATACTTGTCCAGATCCCCCGAAAGATACCGAAAAATAGCCCTCTTAAAAAGAAGGAGACGAAGGGCCAAGATTAAAATAAAAAAAGAAAAAGAGGATTCTCTCTGGATCAATCTGCGTGAGGCCGCAGTGAACGGGCACGCTAGATTGTTCTGGTCTATAATCGGGGAGGGCTGTGGATCAAGAGTTAGTCCCCGCCCAATCCACATATGTGAGCAAACCTGGGTTAATCATATTGTAAATTTATATGCCAGTAATGGGCCTGCGGCCGAGAATGTGAGTCTTTGCAATGACAGTGATCCTTTAATAGATTTCCCATCCGAAAAAAAACATCGAATTGGCTATAAAAGAACTCCGTCTTTCAGGTGCAATGGGGCCTGATGAGCTTCCTATATCTGTCTTGAAGCAGGACCCAGTTTCCTGGAGTAAAATTTTGTTCATCATATTTAGATTTTGTATCCTGAATAAATCTGTCCCCTCATCCTGGAAAGGGAGCATTTTGGTGCCATTGTTCAAGAAGGGAGATAGGAACGAACCTAAGAATTATCGGCAAATCGCCCTTCTTGATGCAATTGGTAAAATTTTCTCCAAATGTCTCCTATATACTATAAGTGACTGGGTGGAGAGGAATCATATTTTACCTCTAGAACAGACAGGCTTTCGCAAGGGCCATGGCACATTGGACAACCTCACCGCACTGCAGATAATCTCTGATAAATATGTTAGGGTTCGAGGAGGAAGAGTATATGCGGCGTTTATAGATTTCTCCACAGCGTTCGACAAAGTGGATCGGCCGTTGCTGGAGAAAACTAGCGGCTCTAGGTATGCCTCCTTACCTATTAGATTTTGTTAAGGCCCTTTATTCGGATACTTGGTGCCAAGTCCTGCAAGGGGGGGAAAGGGGGGTATCCCAAATTATCCCGACTATCAATGGATTAAAGCAGGGCTGTCTTTTGGCGCCTCTGCTCTTTTCCTTATACATTTCAGATCTCCCTATGTCCTTATCTGCTTGTGAAGGTATCGCTCCGTCATTAGGGGGAACCCCAATTTCCTGTCTGTTATATGCGGACGATATTCTTATATTGGACCTTACGCCCAAGGGGTTAAATAATCGCCTACATGCCCTACACCATTTTGCAGAACTTCATTATTTAAAGATAAATACGGCCAAAAGTCAAATTATGAGTATTTCAGGGAGGAAAAAAACAAAATATGAGAACTTTGGTTGGTCCGTAGGAGGTCATAAACTGGAGGTGGTTAAATCTTATGTCTTCCTGGGGAAAATAATATCTGATAACCTAAGGGACAAGGCCCACATCGATAACAACTCCCGGAAGGCCCTGTCTCAGGGTAAAAGTTTGAGTGCATTGTACTCGGCCACTGGGAGAAGACATTTTTCACACATGCTAGAGGTTTTCAGGGCAAATTTCCCGTCATCCCTTCTGTACGGTATTGAAATAGTTGATATAGGGCAGTGTTTTTTTTTTACATGTTGCAGAAGGAAAAATTTTACGGTTTTTAGCCTCCACTAACACTGCCTGTACAGTGGCATCCCTGAGACTTGAGTTTGGCATCCGTAGTAGTTGGGTACAGGGCTTGGCAGGGCTGGTGCGTTGGGTAACCAGCCTGGCCAGAGGGGATGTGGGTACCTTGAGACATTTAATGAGGTCGGAATTGTTGGGTACTTTAAGGGAGTTCTCCTCTATTGTAAAGAATTTCAGGAAAGCTGTTGTACTTCTGCAATTGGAGGAGAGCACTCTTTTCACTCTGTCTGCTGTACAGTTAAAATCACTTTTGAAACAGGCCTCGTGGGATCTCCGCTTTAGGCTGGACAGGGAATCTATACTTGCAAAGAAAAAAGTATCCCCCCTCACTGATACGTGCGTATTAAAACGCATGCAACCGTATGTCGCCTGGAATATACCCCATGACATATGGCGTTTCTGGCTTCTCTTGAGGCAGGATCTACTCCCTCTCAATAAGCTTATGGCTAAGTGGTATGGTTGCTCCGCAACTTGCAAATTTTGTAATTTGTCAATTCAGGACTTCATACATGTTCTTTTTGTATGTCCTGCGCTTCGTTTATTTCGTCGTAAGTGGTTTAGACAAATTTGTTTGAAATTGAATATCCTTACAGCCAATTCTTTCATATGTGCTTTATATAATCCTCCTAATGAAATGTTCTGCTTCAGCATTTTTCAATTTTTTTTAATGTTTCTTAGACATCTATTAGAAGGTTTTATCCAACTGTGTTGTGCTGATTACTTAGTATTTTGGTAAAAACTTATTAATGTTTGTTGTATTTGTATGAGTACTTTGTATCACATATTTTCTTTTTTTTATGTGGACCTCTTTGGAGATCCAAAACATAATAAACAAACTTGAAACTTTAAACTATCGCCTTGTCCACTTCCTAGCTATCTCAGTATCCTGTCATGGAGCATTGCAGGGTTATCATCGTAGTTTTCTGAACTTGAATAGGTGGATTTGATAAAGAAATTGACCATTATTTCGTTTCAGGAAACTTTGTCTATTGCATAAATGCCAACATACCTGATTCAGGCGGGAGACTCCACATTTTTTTAAGCCGCAAATGTATTTATTTTTTCTGTTTGCCGCTACCTCATTTATGCAAATAGGAAAAATATATTCCCTTTATTTTACTTAAAAATCTCCCACTGTCCAGTTGTAAAATGTTGGCAAGTATCCTATTGTCCCGCTTCATTTAGACGGTTTGACAACACACTCTACCCCTACTTTGTACTGAAGATCGGGAGGGGCGAAGCGAGGTTCAATTACCTGGGTGGGTACAGCACTGAATTGTAATGTCTTGCTGTTGATTCCTCTGTTGTGCAGTTTGTACATTTAACTAAATGTCATAGCCTCAATGTAGTCATCTTCAATTCTTACTATAACAATTTTGTCAAAAACATTCAGAAACAATCTGCAATGGTTAAACAGGAAGACATTAATACCAACTGTGACGTTGACCTGTAGAGAACCAGTAATCAGGTAATTTTTGCAGGAGTCTTCGATGATAAAATGGACACAGAGCAGTCTGAGGAAGGTTGTCATCTCAATACAAACTTCCAGAGGAGCTGTCCAGTTATCTCTGGTTGTTTTGATAAGAAGTGGGATTGTCTTTTTAACTAAGTTACTATGTAACAAAGAGAAATCTTGTCGATGTTCATATACCCAAGTTTAGTCTTTCCAAGAGAAATCCTACATTTTTTGGGCTGGGGCCCCTGCCCATCCATAATTAATGACATCTTTATGTCAATTCATCTTTTTGATAAATATGTATGCTCTTATGTTAAGTCAGTGTATGTTAGTGACCATAACTCACTTTTGTTGCTGTTGTAATTAGTTTGTCTTACTCAGATATCTAATCTAGTACCCCTGTGAATGGAAACTCAAGATGGTAGTCACAGTCTAAAGTGGGATACACTCAATCACAATGGCGTACTAAAAAGTGTAATTGTGTCTAATAGGCACGATTTTTTATAATATCTTGGATTTTAATGAATTTACAGATGATTTACGGCTTGGCTCTTATAACAGGATCATTAGCACCATCAATTCCATGTTAAACAGAAAATGTATGGGTTTGATGGAGCTTGCTCAAAGGCGAATAGAACCCTAAGATAAGCTCTCCTCAAGGTACCAAGAGAGGGTAATGGTGGCTGACTTCCTGAAGAAAGCTATATAAAGAAGCAATCCAGGCCAGGAAAATGAATTAAGGCTGAAGAAATGGGAGGAGATTCTTCAGCATAGTAGCATAAAAAGCATGAGCACCTTGTGGAAATGTATGAATTTGTCATTTTTTTATTCAAATACACATGAGGAACAAGATCTGACAATCATGCTGGAGCACTGGATAAAGCAATTTACTGCCTCTACTTAAAAACCAGCAGCAGGCAAGACCGTCCTTGCCAATTACAGGCCAATCTCTTTACTACCTCCATTTTCTAAGATTCTTGGAAAATCAGCCAACTTCCAACTTTCCAGTTTTCTTGATACTAGCCAGTTGCTGCATCCTTCGCAACCGAACTTCCACCCTGGATACAGCACCAAATCTGCTTTGGTAGAGGTCGTAGATGTTATTAAATTGGCTGTGGACAGTGGGAAGAAAGCGACTTTGCTTCTACTGGACCTCTCTTTGGCATTTGATATGATTTCCCATCCTATTCTGTTGCAACACTTTCGGAACTTCGAGATAGGTGGCACCGCTCTGGCTTGGCTGTGTTCCTTTCTATCGAACAGATGTTAGTCGGTGTGGATGCCACCATTAGCATCTGCTCCCAAACCCATTGACTACGGGGTTCCCCAGGACTCCACTGTTTAATGTCCACGTCTTTTTTGGCATCTCTGGTGGAATACTTAGGAGTGCAAGTAATCTCTTATGCTGATGGCCTGCAGATTATTCTAACTTGGGACAAGAACATTTCTAGTGCCCAAAGTGGATTTGAAGCGTGTCTGTCAGCGGTCTTCCATTGGATGTGCCGGAACAACCTCCAGTGCAGAATATGAGTAAGGCGCAGATTCTGGTCCTTGGTTCTCCCACCTCTCTGTGGGGTGGTGAGGTTTGAGACCTAGCTCTGCTCCATCTCCGTCTCCACCACCGTGGGTAAGAACCTCGGAGTGAAGTTTGACAGCAATTTGTCCTGCAAATCACAGTTGGAGAGCATAGTTGGGACTTGTTTTCGCCTTCTCCGGGTGTTGAGGAAGTTTCTGTTCCTTCTTGCAGCTACTTGCCAGAAGATGGTAGTCCATTCCTTATAACATCTCGGCTGGACTATTTGTTTTGTGGGGGGACGGGGAGGACGGAGTTTTATATAGCACAAACTCGACCCGAAGGTATCAGATCAATTTACATGAGCATCAGTTGTGTTACAGATGGACACATAAATTTTGTTAGGCACAGGAAGATTAAGTGATTTGCCCAGAATCGCAGGCTGTTGAGCATCACAGCCGAGAATCGAACCTGGTTCCCCAGCTTCGAAGTCTACCGCTCTAGCCATTAGACCTCATCCTCTCCATTCTGCCAATGCTATACTAGGGTCCACATTTATATCTACTTAAGAGACTCCAGTTGGTGCAGAATGCTGCAGCCCGGATCCTGCTGAACATCCCACAGAATACCTCAGTTCTGGGCTCTCTTGAAGAGTTGCATTGGATCCCCACCCAGGCAAGATTGAAGTTTAAGGGACTGGGGCTAGCCCATAGAGCTTTCTATGGACTAGGCCCTCAATATCTAGCTCCGCATCTCCTCCATTACCGTCCATCTAGAACTTTATGGTGTGCTGATGCACTGCTGGCAGTAGTGCCTCAAACGAGGAGGAAGAAATGGGGATGGTTTCTTTTCTGCTCTGCTTTTCCCCTGTACCTTTGTGCAACTAAGGATGCAAGCTCTTTCAAGCGTAGCCTGAAAACCTGGCTCTTTAACAAGGCCTTTTAGATTATAACCCTTTCCTGGTGTGTGTAGCGGCTAGTTAACCTGTAGCCTTGGAACACTCTTGGACTAGCTGCATGCTTTATAAGTTCCCTTGATTTAACTCTTGCACAAATAGCAGGCATTGTCATAATGGAACAGATTTCTACTTGGGCAGAGAAGAAGGGAACTATATCTGAAGCTCAGTATGGTTTTAAATTCGATTTGGGTATAACAGAACAGTGCTTCAATCTCCACATTTTACTTGAAGTATACTGTTCAGAAAACTTCAATACCTCTGGCATTTATGGACCTCAGCTCGGCCTATGATTGTGTCAGTAGGCTGAATTTAATAGCTTTTTTGCAACATCTACACCGTGATGTGAAGGCAAAAGTTAGATACAAGACTAAAGGAAACTGTACCGATTTATTGAAACTAGCCCGGAGTGTCAGACAAGGGTCTGTTTTAGCTTCAGTTTCATTTATTGTATACATAAATGACTTAGAATGCAATTTAGCATCTAAACAAAAAGATGTCTCTGCCCCGAACCCTCCCCCAAAAAACAAAAACAAAAAGAGGGATTGTTTCTATGCAGATGATGCTGTCCTATTGAGAAGAACAGCTAATGCTCTTAACCGCATTGCTGCGGCGGCTTTTCCCGCTGTGTGCGGTAAATTTGAAAAAGCTGCGTTACATGACGAGCTGAGCTCGTCATCCGCACACGACCACCGTGGCTGATGACGAGCTGAGCTTGTCATCAGCAGCGAAGAGGCTAATGAACTTCTTGATGGTTTTGTTTCTTATATGGACAAAAGAGATCTTAGCACAAACCTTAGTAAGACATTTTCCTGGTGTATGGAAGCAAATGGGTAAACTCAAGAGATGTTATGATACAGGGTCATAGTTTGGAGAAACTGAAGGCCTTCGATAGTCACTCATCTTGGAAGGAGTTGTTAATATTTAAAAATACATCCTTTGCTCAGTCTTTCTTGGCTGTCTTTAATTTTACTCAGAAATTGGGAAAGAAGAATATTTCATCTATGCTTACCTTATATCAGTCGAATTGTGTTTCTGACTGTTGCCGGTCATGGAGCTGGTGTCTGGGGTTGTGTTGACTCTGGTCTCCCACAAACAGAGGAGAAAAAGTTCTTTAGATTTCTTTTTTTCTTTTTTCCTGTCACTAAGTGCTATGGATGTCCTATTTGACAGAATCCATCTTACATCTGTTTTATTGTGGATTTCTATTTGGCGCAATCCGAGTGCATCTCTAAATAGATTGATTATTAAACATCTCCTATCTATAGAGGAGTATGGAAAATGTTGATGTCTTGTGGTTTTGTGAATTTTATATAATACCACAAAGAGGTACCTCACTCCTATTATAAAAAATAGCTAATTTTGTACATTGTAGACCATCATTATTATACCTAAGGCTGCTTGACTCCCCTCTGGGTTGTTTTTCGGTGAGATGGTAATATTTGTAATATAAATATTGTTAATGTCAGTTCTTGCTTAATTGTTAGTTGCTGAACCGTTTTATGATCCAATAATCACATATTTATTGAATTTAATGTCCTTATTATATCTGACACTGATTAAATCTTCACTGGGAGCTGTGGAAATACATACATATAGTTTGTAACGGATTCTTTAATGTTCTTGTTTGTGCTTTAATGGTTCTACAACTGAATAAAGACAATTTGATTGTGAAGTTTAAAATATATGAGTTTTTAATGTTAAAACTTAAAGTTGACAGTCATACAAACGTGCTTAGGAAATCTCAATTGCTTGACGCTTTTCTGTTTTAAGGAGTAGATTCTGTCCATTCGCCACCAATGTGAAGTAATAATGGTCAAAATGATTCTCAATTGACTGGCTTGTTTCTAGGAGCATTTTTCTCTTTCAGGGTGTATAAATGACTAGCAAAAGCGGTGCAGGGAAAGTGAATTTGAATAACTGAAGTACCGTTTATTACTTACCTGCACTTTGGCCTTCTTGCGACTTTCTTTAAACAGCTCTTCATCACAGCCAGTTAGTTACTGGTCGTGTTTTACTTGTCCCCGAATGTGGGTAGATTTCTCCAGATCGGGTGTAGAGTAGCCTTATCACTGTGGAGAAATGTTTCTAATGTTCAAGTTGGCTCTTATCACCAGGTCGTATTCGAACGAGGCGGCAGAGTTCTGGTAGTTCTGCAAGCACAGCATCGGCGATTGTGGATACTCGAGGCCGCAGTCGGGCTAAAGTGGTTTCACAGTCTCAACGTAAGTAAGATTTGTGCCTAATGTGTATTTTTTTACTGGTTTTGATTGCTTCTGCCTCACTTATGAGTTGGTGCAAGGTTTGTATTTAAATACAGATCTGTCATTTTAGAACTGGGCGGTGTGGCTCTGTAAGAAACAATGTGCAGTAATGTCGGTGATACCTGTTCTCGCTTTGAGCCTGAACCTTTCCTTTGACATATGCTTAGTCTTTCCTCAAAACTTGCACAGTATTCTTATATCTGTGAATAACTACTGCAGTTTGAAGAAAACGGAGACAAGGCAGTAGAATACGTTTATTTGAGAATTAAAATTACTCATTTTCAAATCATAACTATTCTTTAGTCTCTGACACAGAAAGTAATAACAATGGGGTTGAGTGGGACATTACTTTGTGTTTATTCCAAAACTACCAGTGGCTAAGCACACGTATTGCAAAGTCATTTTATTGAACAATTTGTCATAATTCTGTTAGCAAACTGTTCTTTCGCATTCTGTCTTTTATCATTTCATCAGTTTGTGCCACTAGGAGATGACTGAAACCTAATAAATGTACTTATTATGCGTTGATTACCTATCTAACTGTATGCTCATTACTGTTAATTAAAAAAACAAAAATATGTAATTTATGAACAATAATAATTTACTGGACGATCATCACAATGCATATTACAGTTGCATTTCCTCAGTCACAGAGGTACAGATTGATCACATTTGAATTTTATGCAAGGCAACATATTACCCTTAATATAAAAAAGATGGATCAACAATCAGAAAAGGATTTATTTATTTATTTATTTAAAGGTTTTATATAGTGCTGGCTAGACCCGGAGGTATCAGAGCGCTTTACATGAGTATCAGACCATATTTGCAGGTTACATTGTTACAAAAGTTACAGTTATTAGAGCCTGGCAACATACAAGTAAGGTCGAGACAAACAAAAAGGACATATACGTATAAGTAAGGGAAGAAGCAACCAAGGGGAGAGATTCGGGGTGGGGGGTAAGTACAGGGGAAGTAGACAGAGAATGGAGGAGGGAAAGAGGAGGGGAGGATGAGAGACACAGCATGGAAAGAGGAGGGGGAGGGGGACAGGGACACAAACCAGTAGACGAGTCAGAGCTGCGTCTAAAGTCCAGTAAGCTGTGATCCCAGAGGAAGTGGTATAATTTCCCCATCTCTGTTGCGAGAGGCTCCCTATATGCAGTGGACTCTCTCAGAGGGGTCTCTGAGACTCCAAGGCGTACAATACTGGACCCTTCCCCAAAAAGGGGAGAAGGAGTGCTTTGGCAAGGGTTGCCATACCATACCTCAACTGTGAGTGCCTCCCTAGGCACTGTGGACTCTCTCAGCGGGTACGCTGAGACTCCAGCTTATATATCTTGGATCTTTCCCCAACAAGGGGAGAAGGAGTGCTTAGTCAAAGGGCACAAAAGGACATGGGGCTTGGCGTTGTAGCGGGCAAGGGGAAAGATTCAGGTGAGAGGGGATGGGAGCAAAGGAAGTAAGACAAAGAAAGAAAGAGTGCTAAATGGGAACAGATAGATAGATAGGAGACAAGGAAAAAGCAGAGCTACAGAAATACGACGAGGGGGGGCGAGACATGGGGGATGGGGAGAAACTGCCCAAGGTCCGGCTGGGTAGGTGACGGTCAGGGGATGAACCAAGGCCGATCTCCGCAATAGCTGAACAGAGCAGCTCCACCGGTCGTCGGACATAGTGCTCGGACTCTGCTGTCAGGATGGAGATCAGATTGTCAGATTCGGGGGGAAAGGGGGCGGGGGGGGGGGGAGAAACCATGGTCCAAATGAATTCCAGACGCCATCATTGGGGTCAGGCACAGTCCTACCACTGTGATCATGTGGCAAATGTAGCTATACCCTGTGCTGTCCGTTTAAACTTCGAACAATGGCAGGCACTTTGATGTCATATAATGTGGCCTCTAAAGTTGGGGTAAACTTTATGCTGAGCAGCTGTTTTTTCAGCGGCATTGATCTTCCGCATGGAGCCACCTACTCAGCGTTCGTAATTGCTGTATTTCCCTATCCACACGCTGACAATGCGTTGCTCCGTAGGTCTCCAAGCAGTGTCTGGAAATTCCTAGCAGGGTCTGCTAATTTTGTAGTCTGCACACAGGGGAGCTGTTCAAACACTATTTTCGGGTGTTGTTTGTAGACAATTGGATCGCCATCCCCCCTCACCGCAGATCACTGATGTTTCATTAAGAGCCACTATACGTAATAGTGCAGTCCTTCAGTGAGCCTGCACCACCGGCATCAGACGCTGTGGCTTTCCACTCGTACTTAAAGATGCATCTCACAATCCAACAAAGCCGCCATTATTGCCATACACACGTCTTTCCCCAGCTGCATCTATCCCCACTTCCCCCAGATGTGCCCTTCAGCGTAGTTATTAATATTGCCCTGGATGACCACTCGACGGCCGGGCTACCAAGCCCGTTCAGGGAGGTTTCTTAACTTGTTCGGGACTCCCCCGCCTCTCGTCTCTTCCCCCAGGCAGTCAGGGGGGTCGCTCTGTGTATTGATACAGCCCTCAGCCGCTGGCCTCCTCACTCACCGATGGCTCTCAGGGGGCCCCAGTTCCCATTGCACACGCAGCGATGACTGGCTTTCCTATGCAGTGTCTTCTATATCGTATAAGAAGGTTATAGCTAGAAAACATTTTCAACCATTTCTATACCAAAGAATACCTTTCTATGTCTGAAATATAAACATGTGTATGACAAGCACCCTACAAAAACATGATATACATATACAAAAACTTTTATTGATAAGTATATTTGTTTTTTTTTTTTAAACGTTTTTCCGAAATGTATAAGGTTCATACTTCAATAGACGAAACAATGATTCGATTATGCATTTAAGAATCAAATTAATCATTGCATAGAGATAAATTCATCATAAGTATTTACAAATCCATGTGATAGACGAAAACGTTGACTCATGGCAGTGCGGCAGATGTCTACAACGCGCGTTTCGGCATACATCCTTCACCAGGTAGCCGTCCACTACTCATGAAGCTGATGGTAAACAGTGATATACTGTGGCTTCACCTAGATCTGTACATCAGGGTAGGTAGAACAGAGCTATGTATATATGCAAGGATATGTTATTAAATGAGATTACTTTCGAAGGTTTATGCCTTTGGGCTCGTAATAGAAAAAGACGACCAGCCCATATGTGTTCAATATAAATAGTGAAGACTCCTCACTTAAGGGTCATAAGTAGGCGGGGGCGTCAACATCTAAGGTTTACTCGAAAGAGCGACTCGAAATAGTTGAATTTCATTACCTGATTCGGTAACAATTGAGTCGTAACGGTCTGGTGCTACCGCAAAACATCACATGTTGCTAGTGAAGGCTGCCGTTTTAAAATAATTCAAAGGTATTCTCCTTAGAAATAGTAGAGACGATACAGACAGCCTCACGTCCGGATGTTTCTGGCTCAGAATGAGCTCAACAAAAAGCTCCCCGGCCGGCTCCACCGTACTGCGATGCATCGGCTGCTCTCTTCCCGCAGGTCTGGGCTCCCCACAGTGTCCCTGGAGTTCACGTTGGGCAACAACCAAATGTAGAAAGACTTGCCAATTTAAACGCGTGGGGTCTCTTCCGACAGACAACTTAGTTCCACAGGGCAGATCAGTCTCCAACGCCTCCAGTACCGGGTTACTTACTCTGCATGTTCTCTAGCGTAACTGATGCCTCTGTCGTCAGTTCTTTAATGTCTATTCTGACATCATACTGTTTAAATTCTTATAATGATACAATCATGTCATCCTTTTCACTTAGGGGAGAGGATGTAGCCTCACGGCTAGAGCGGTCGACCTCGAAGCTGGGGAACCGGGTTTGAGTCTCGGCAACGACGCTCAACATCCTGTGGTTCTAGGCAAATCACTTATTCTCCCAGTGCCTAACAAAAATGACTATGTCCTCATGTAATGCAACTGGTGCTATGTAAAGCACTCTGATACCCGATATCTCGGGTTTACTTTGCGCTATATAAAACTCTCTTAAAAAATATAAAAAAAACTTGAGTATAGTAATGTGCATAGGAAATCTCTTTTCTGAACCTGCAAAATATTAGGCGTTATAATTTAAAATGATTCTGGTCCATGCTATTTTTTTTAATTCTTCTTTTTCAGATTAAGTTAATGCATAAGTGGCACTTGCACGTGCAGAGCTCTAATCCAACATTCTCTTCAAAATCTTATACCAGAATTCTGTTGCTTCGGAACCTCTTTTACTCTTCCTCAAGGCCTGGCTAGCTCTGATGCCGGCTCCCCGAAACTGTTTCACCAAAAGTACTTTTGCTGCTTTCCAAGAACCCAGCCTTCCCGCTAGAGATAGGTTTCTTTGTTATAGATTCTGAACAGTTCTTTTTCTTCATTTGAGGGAGAGGTGGAATAAAAGGTAGCTAACATCTGCACTCATTCTTCTCTTTTTACTGGTTCTGCCTCCACAAAGCTGCTCTGATTTTCACGGCTTCCATTTAGAGGGGGATCTCCTGTTTTCTGCTTAGTGGCATCTACAGTTCTGTGAGTGCTCCAGTTGACTCTTGGCGATATGCCTTGCCTTTGGTGGACTCTCCTATCGAATTTCTACCAGCTGTCAGGAAGTGATCCCAAAACCAAACCTCAGTCTTAGAGGCAGAAGTCTTGAACTTTTTGCAGAAAGGGTTCATCCAACTGGCGCCCCAGGAGAAGGGAGAGCAGGATTTTATTCTCTTTTCTTCCTTGTCCCCAAGATGGATTACGGCATTGGACCAATTATGCAGTTTAGGCTTCATATCCTCTTTGTTCAGTAGGACAAATTTAGGAAGGCTCTTTGTCTAGCCCCCCTGGCTTTGAACCCACAGGGGTCAGTTGTGTGCCAGGAAGTCCAGTTTGCTTATTTGAACATCCCAGTTATCTGGACATTGTTACTGGTTCACAGTAAGATCCCAACACTATCAAATCATTTCAGACTGCTTTGGTGCTGATAGTCACAATTGTCTCCATCAAAAGTTGGGTAGTCCGTGTATTTCTGTAGTTGGATGACTGGCTGGTGAAGGGAAGTTAGCAATGTTTTGAACCGCTTGTTGCACACCCTGACCTTGTTCTATCAACTCAGGTTCTCCTTCAATTAGCAGATGGTGCATCCCTTTCAGTCTCCGTGTTTGACATTCAGTTGAGCTATCCTGTATAAGAGCTTTTCCTCCTCCTCAGAGAAAAATTTGAGACATGATTCTGATGTTTCAAACTCTAGTGATGGTTCCAGTTCTGAAAGTCATACCCTTTTGGGCTTGATGGCTGTGCGGATCCTCAATGCTGCTTGCCTGGTGGAGAATGAAGTTTGTCCACAGATACTAGTTGCAGTAATGGTTCCTGCAACAGTGATGCCTCTCTAACTGGTATTTTGAGCCCAGTCTTCCTGTATTTTGAGTGTTAGATGTGTCCTTCCAGTGTTACGTTGGGTGACCCCTTCTTTTCTGCAGTCACAGGCTACCGAATGCCTCCTGCCTGAGCTGAGGTGTTCACTTGAGAGAGATGATGGGACAAGACCAGTGGTCCCTGGCGAAGCAAAAGCTGCATATCAACATGGTGGAGCTGTGGCCATCAGGCCATTCTTTAAGGTGCATCTCCTTTCCATCACATGTTGTGTTGAGCAGGCCCTTTCTAACAAAACCATTGCCATCTAGTACCGTATTTGGCAAAATGAAGTTGGATCCTGGACCCCTGTCCTGGGAGAATGTACAATGGGCTCTGGAAGGCTGAATGTGAGTGGTAGCTCATCTGGTGGGGGCTTTCTGTGTCAAGGCAAATGCCCTGAGCGTGCTTGTTTCTCTGAAGAACATGAATGTGAACTCCCAACTGGATGAAATAGCTATGGTCTTCTCCCAACCCGGATTTACGTCATCGGTCTCTTTGCCATTGTACTCCACAATTTGATGACTAGGCTTATTTTATGTGTTTCCTCTAATCTCAAGGGTTCTTTACGAATGTCAAGACGATGGCTCACAGCTTATTCTCTTCACCCCATACTGGATGAGAAGTACTGATACACTAATGAAGCTGCCAATCTGGCTGGCTGAAAACCAACTTTGAAGATTGTTTACTCAGGCCAGTGAGGCAGTTGGACAGGGTTGTATCTTCTTGCCAACGTTTGAGACTCATCAGTCAGACATTCTGTGCTATGTTTTTCCTTACACATCAGAGTTTTTCAGTCTCTGCTAATAAAGGGTACATAGCTGTAATGTCTACCTTATATTCTTAATGTTTCAATTTTTCTCTAGTATCCCCAGATAAGCAAGCCCACTACAGACCCCTTCTTTTCCCAAAACTTCTGCAACGTCTCTCAACTTTCCAGCTCTTGTAGAGTTGCCTTGAGAGTAAAGTAAACAATGAAAATTACATTTCTTCCATTGTCTAGTCATAAATCCCTATCCTGAATTGCACTGACAGATTATAGGGGGCAGGACTATCTCACACACTGTAAAGTGTGGTTTACAGTGGTCCTTTTCAAAGAACCTTTTGAAAAGGACCCATATTTTACATTTTACAACATGTTGTTCCTAAGGAAGAGGCTGAAAAAGAAATGTTTTGATAGTTCTAAAGGAGAATGGATACTTGCGAAATATTGATAAAATTCATGATATGCCGAGTGATCTCAGACCGTCCCAGATTATTTGTAAGCAAAACCAAACTATGTATTTTGTATTTTTGAAAGGTATTTAAAAGTGTTGGTAAGGGTGGGCAGTGGGCCCAATAATGTACTCAAGATATAAGAACAGTTAAAGTAAGCAGAGTGCCAGCTTCCGGGCGTATTGCTGCTGTCATCTTACCGATAGGCCAGAAAGCACTGAACTGCACCAAATGACGAAGCATAATTCCTTTGGACAGCAAGTGAATTTTGAGCCTTAGAACCGCCCCCACACTGTTCTTATATCTTGAACATAATATTGCACCTACTGCCTACCCTTTACGTCTTTAGAAAGCCGAACTTTATCCCACTGTGCATTACAACCGTCATCTGTTCTTATCGTACTGTAGTATTGTTCTGCAGTCAAAGTCAAGACTGCTAATCAGCCAACATTATTTGTAACACTTGCCACTCTTCACATTACCAATGGAGCACTGGTTCTAATCCCATCATTCATTTCCTCCAGCCCTTCTTCCTCACCTGGCTACCCTACCCTAACCTAACACAGCTAGTTACAGAACAATATGCAATGTATTTAATGTCTTTCACTTGCTTGTTACAGTTTCACTTAATGTTAAATGTTTCCACTGAATGCAGTGATGGTTTAATGCGCTGTTTATTTTGTATGTTTTTTAATTTTCTATAGAACTTGTTCTGGTTGTTGCTAAACCATCACTACAAACAGCAGCTGTTGTGCCTTAGTGATTGTTTCTGCTGTCCATTGCTCTGGGTCCTAAAGTACAGAGATATGCGTTACGCACAGGGAGTCTGACTACTTTAGACATTTATTCATTATGATTGAACGTGTTTCTCACCTTATGATAAAGACTGCACTATTGGAAATGAAAATATAGTGCCTGTGAACTTTTGAAATTCTATACCACAAAGTTGACGGAAAGATGGCATTGAGAAAATGATTTGTAGACTTATTTGTGCATGTCAATGGATTGTTGCATGTGGAAGCCTGTCTTTTAATCTACTGTTTGCCCTGTCCTTCAACCTGCTTTCATATTCAAGGATCAAGATCGGCTAATCCGGCTGGTGGTAAGATTACTGCACTTCACCTTCCTCCAGTTTTCTTTTCTCATTAAATTTTTCCAAAATGATTTATTCTTTTACTTTTCCTACCACTGAAGGTGTACGTTATTGAGTACTATTTATTGAACATCATATAAAAAAAGATGAACTTTTCAGTTTTAACTTCTACCAAGAAATTGTGATTTAGTGGCTCCTGTCTAATGAATTGATTAGATTAGATTTTTATATTTGGCTGTGTTGCTTAAACCAAATTCTGTAATGTAACAATGAGTATCTGAGGTGAATATAGTTAGGTCTTACCTACAGATATTTTCTCCCTGTCTGTTGTTGAAAGACCTATTGCATATAATTCTAATACTTACTGTGAACTTTGGTCCACCCCTTGCAATACAATTGGTTGACTTTCTTATCAATTCTCATTGACTTTTCTTCCTCGCCCTGCAACATAGCTCCTTTCCCATCCCTTTGATTGGATGACTTGTATACTACCATAGCTCCACATCAAGGAACTAAGTTTTTTTTCTTTTTTTTGCAGCACCTCATGCAAGTGTATGTTTCCTTGCTCTTGCGTGCTTTCCACACTGTAGCTTCCACATTCTCCGTTAGTTTGTTGCTTCCCCACCCCTCCATAATAGGTCGTTTTTATTTTTTAATTATCTAACTAGCCAAGCTCTTGCTTTGCTCTACCCCTTCAACCCCGCCCACCAGACTGCTGCAGATGGTCGTTGCCAATTACTCCACATCTGCTTGCTCCATCCTTGCTGCCCTTCCCGGTCTTGTTCTTTTATGTTTAATTATCTCCTGTACAGCCCAGCAGCTGCAATTTTCTGCTGGGTTGATTGATTGGTTGATTTATTTGTTGATTAATTAAAACCATTGCAACAAAGAACAGAAATAAATACAAACACAACACATTACCTAATAAATATTCCAGGATACAATGCATAAAGTTGACCACAATCAATTAACTTTTTCCAGTTCGGGGTAATTTAAAATTATTATTTCATTTTTAAAACAGTCTATAGGGCTTGGCATTTTTCAGCGATAAAGTGCACGTATGTCTTTTGATAAAAATAATAAACATAATAAATAGAACATTATCTAAAAAGTAGTACTCAAAAACCAAACAATTAGTACATTAAAAAGAGCCATAGAAATAATTCATCATCACCTTAAAAACAGCAACATCCTCATTTCACAGCCGTAACAAATTTAACATATACTTTGGGTCTCAACCTTACATAATTTCATTTCCACTGTGAGCATAAATTTTACAAATTGGTGTATTATATGGATGTTGACACCGCTTAAGCAAAATATTAATGCCGATCTACAAGTCCTAAGTCCCATTTCTTTAAAAATAGGTTTTAAGTGTTTTCCGTTCCTTCATCATTTTTGGGCATAGTGTTACCATATGCAGCAAGGTTTCATCATATTGCCCACATAGCCGACCAATATTTGATGCCCATTTGGACTTCCATTTGGGGGTTCCATCTTTGGTTGGATAGATTCCAAACCTTAATAACATACATTTGTACTTAATTAAGGGGTTTTGATGAAAAAGTAAATAGGGTTGAACCATCATTTTGTCGAAGCAATTGGCAATGGACCAGAAGTGTTTTTTTTTCCCAACTCATATTTATCCAACACTTCTGACAGCAAGGCAACGGTTGAATTAATTAATTTTTTATAAACCATTTTACTCCTTGTTTCATCTTCCAATTTGGGACATTCGAATTTTAGGAGACACTCGGCTAAATAATCCTGCCAGCTTCTAGAATATTCGCTGGTCCAAATCTCGCTCCAACACATATTGGCCAACGTGCCCTCCTCGGCTCGAGATAATGCCAATAGTGTTTTAACAAATGCAGCTTTACGCACCAAGACCTGATGCCGTAAGCCAAATTCCAATCTTAAATTGGCACATGAAATCTGCCTAGGAATCCTAAAGACTGATTTATATGTCCTTGCAACTATGGCCTCCAATACTTTCACGTCTCTACCCTTAAAAATAATGGACCCGTAGTCCAGGGAGGGAATAAGTTTTGCTTTCTTGACTTTAAGTAGGTGGTCATAATTGGGGCATACTAATTTATCTCTTAATTTACGAAATGCGTAAGCAAGTGAGGTACCTTTAACCTCTAAGTTATTGAAATGCTGTCTAAATGATAGTCGATCATAAAATGTAATTCCCAAATATTTATAAGTTTTTACACAGTCAACAGACAAACCATTGATATTCAATTCCTTTACTCCAAGTTTACCTTTCCCTATTAACATTTTTTTTTTTGTAAACAGATTTTATTGTTGTCCACATTCGAAAAAAAAATGCAAGGCACAAACCTCCATCATGCCCACGCAGGGGCCCATAAGATTAGGAGCATTACATTCAAAGCAGAGCCCGATGAAGGGGCAACAATTAATCGCGATGTAGGACACCCTTGGAACCTGCACCGTAAGTCTAGAACAAGCATTGCTCGGGCTGCCAGGGTCAAGTCTCAGCAAAGTTCAGAAGGAAGAGCCCCCCAATGCCATGGCACATCATAATACTCCCTCGTAGGCCTGGCCCGCTCAACCACTACGCTCTAGCCATCCCAGCGCGAGCCTTGGCCCTTCTCGCGTTCCCAGAGCGCCAGGCCCGCTAAGAGTGGACAGTTTAACCCAAAACCATGAATCCCAGAACCCTCAACTATCCTCCCCCCCCTTCCCCCAAACTCCCCCCCCCCCCCCCCCCCTCCACCCCCCCCAGTGGTGAAAGTGCTCTAGAGTGTGGGGTCGTCCCTCGAGGACTGTGTACTGCATCTACAACTGGAACAAGTGTAAGGCCCTGATCGTAGAGGGGCACACAGCAGATGGGAGGCCCTTAGAGAGGAATGAGACCAGCGGCCCCCATCGGTATGTGAAGTTCTTGAAGTCCTCACGTGAAATGTCGGACATGCGTTCCAGACTGAGCAGTTGCCACAGGCGGGAATGCCATAATGACAACGCTGGCGCCTCCTTCTGTTTCCAGGCTTTTGCAATGGCTAGTTTAGCTGCCCCCAAACACAACCACATGATCCTTTTATCTGCCCTGGTTTGGTGTTCCAACTGGGGGTCCCGAAGGCCCAGAAGGGCTTCTGCCATCGTGATCGGGACCGGATACCCCAAAACGGATTTCACCTGAGCAAGGATCTCCTCCCAGAACGGCCTGATGGCGGAGCAGTCCCACCATATGTGTTGGAAGTCGCCCAGTAGTCCGCACCCCCTCCAACACCTATCGGATGTCCCTGGGTAGATCTTAGCCAGTCTAGTTGGGTACAGGTACCAGTCTGCCATTACCTTTATGTGTGCCTCCCTCAGTTTCGTGGAGCGATTAAAGCGGAAGATATCTGCCCACAGGTGCTTCCAATCCTCCTCCCCAATGTCCCGGTGCGCCATACCCTCCCACCATGCCATGTAGCGCTGCCGTGGTGCAGTCTCGGTAGAGAGTACGAGCTTATACAGTGTCGAGAGTGCCCCCTTCATGGACTTGGCCCTGAGCAGGAATAATTCGAGCGGAGTAAGCGGTCTGGTGGCACCTTCCCTAACCTGTGGGCTCAGGGCCCAGTGAAGGAGTTGTGCATGGTGATACCTTTCCCCGTCCCCCACCCCATACTCCCTCTTGCAGTTGTCAAAAGTGAGTGGGTCATAGTTGTGGAACAGGTGCGTGAGTGCGAGACAGCCCCCCGACCTCCAGGCATCGAAAGGCCCCTCTCGGCGCGCCGGAGGGAAGGAAGAGGTGAAATGGATCGGGGTGAGCGGCGACGGGAAGGATGTCCAGCCCTCCCTCTCAGCCACAGTGTCCCACACTCTTAGGGTGGTGCGCGTTGGGGTGCTGATGTACGCATTAAGTGGCCTGTCCTTCTTAGCGCGCCACACCAGATCCCAGATTGTTCTGCCCGCCACGCTGCGGTCCATGTGGAGCCAGTGTTTCTCCGACTCCATCTGCGCCCACTCAACCAGGATGCGCAATTGAGCTGCCTTATAATAGAGACGCAGGTCTGGGAGCCCTGCCCCCCCTCACGTTGCGGACGCCTTAGCATGGAAAAGGAGAAGCGTGCCCTTCCCCCTGCCATACAAACCTCAGGAGCATGTTCTTAAGACGCGTAAAGAAATCCTCCTCCAGCTCCATTGGAAGCGCCTGGAACAGATAGAGTAGTTTAGGCAGGAGGGTCATTTTGACGGCGTGTGTGCGACCCAGCCAGGAGAGGAAGAGCGGTTTCCAGCGAGAGAGTTCTCGTTGGAGTCGGGTGATGAGCCCAGGGAAGTTGGCCGAATATAGTTGACTGATCTTGGGAGTCAATTGGACCCCCAGGTACTGTAGCGAGGAGGGCGCCCAGTGGAGCGGGGACAGCGCTCTAAGCTGCGAGGCCTCCGTCGGAGAAAGAGTCAGGTTGAGAATGGAGGACTTGGTCAGGTCGACCCTAAAGCCTGCTACACCCTCGAAGGTGGCGAGCACCTCCTGCAGGTGTGGTAGAGAACCAAGCGGATTGGACAGAGAAAGGAGGACATCATCCGCAAAGAGCGAGATTTTGTGGGCCTCACCAGTGAAGGGCAGGCCCTCTATTCCCTGGTGTTCCCGGATCGCTATAGCCAGGGGTTCTATGCTAAGGGCAAAGAGTAACGGGGACAGGGGGCAACCCTGCCTCGTCCCTCTGGAGTGGCCAAAGGGGGCCGATTGCCCCCCATTAATGGAGACCCTAGAGCGCGGGTGTTTATAGTTGGCCTGGAGCATGGTAACAAAGTGAGGGGAGAATCCGAAACGCTGCAATGTGGACCACAGGAAGTTCCAGTCCACACGGTCGACGCTTTTTCAGCATCTAACCCAATCAACACTGCAGGGATTTTGAATCTGTTGGCCTTCTCTATTAGGTGGATGATGCGTCTAGTGTTGTCGTGAGTTTGCCTCCCCTTGATGAAGCCAGACTGGTCGGGGTGGATGATAAGGGGCATAAGGTCGCCCAGTCTCGTGGCCAGGATGGAGGAGTAGAGTTTGGCATCCACGTTAAGAAGAGCAATTGGCCTATATGAGGCACAGAGAGAGGAGTCCTTGCCCGGTTTGGGGATGACCGAGATCATCGCCTCACACATGGAGGCCGTGGAAGTACCCTCTGTGGCCATACAATTGAACAGGCGGACCAGGTGGGGCGCAATCTCGGTGGTGAAGGCCTTATAAAAGACTGCTGTGTAACCATCAGTACCCGGAGCTTTGTGAGCTTTAAGGGATTTGATCGCCGCCAGGACTTCCTCTAGGGTGATAGGGGCTACTAGGAGGTCGTTCCACTCCGGAGACACTTGAGGGACGGGTAGGTTCCTCAAGAAGGCGCCCTGACAGTCCGGGTCCGGAGTGTCCGCTGTATACAGGGACGCATAGAACTCCCCAAAAAGATCGGCCTTGTCCTCATCCCTGTGCTGCAGGTCTCCTGCACTATCTCGTATGCCCCCGATATATTCCCTCTCTCTCTTATCCTTTAACTGTCTGGCCAGATGTTTCCCCACCTTGTCCCCCTGTGTGTAGGCTAGGCTGCGCAATTTGAGAGGGGTAAACTCCGCTCTATTGTTGTATATGGCTCGTAATTTACCTCTAAGGGCCGTGAGCGCTCTCTGCGTCTGTCTGGTGGGGGGTCTGCTTATGTGTCTGCTCGATCTTTGACAGTTCCCCCTCCAGGCCTTCTCTCTCTCTCTCGAGCGCGCTGTTTATTAAGGGCCGAGTTAAGCGCAATGCATTTACCCCTAATGACTGCCTTGAACGTGTCCCACGTGTTGTATACCGAGGTCTCCTCCGGGTTATTGAGGGAGAAGAATTCCCCGATGGCCTCCCTAAGTTGCATGCACGATTCCCTGTCCCTCACTAGCGCTTCCGGGAAGTACCACCGCGCCGGTTTAGGGGCACTCCCCAGCCAGGTCAAACAGATAGTATACATCCCATGATCCGAGACAGAGATGGGGAGGATCTTTGCGTCCTGCAGGCAACCCCGGAGGGACTGGCTAAAGAATATGTAGTCTAGGCGTGAGTAGGTGTGGTGCACGTGGGAGTAAAATGAAAAGTCTCGTGTGTCCGGGTGCGCCACCCGCCAACTATCTAGGAGTCCCATGTCTTCCATCCGTGATTGAAGAGAGTCCGGAAATATGCCCAAGTCCGCTCTCCTAGTGTGGGTACTATCTAGTGTTGGGTGCCAAACCAGGTTGAAATCCCGCAAAAGCAGGACAGGCCCCTCTGCAAAATCTGTCACTTTGCTCAGTAATGCAAGCAAGAAACTCTTCTGACCAGTGTTGGGGGCATAAATTGACACCAGGGTGCACACCTTACCCTTCAGACGGCCCTTGACCATAACCCACCTCCCCTCTCTGTCACTCTGGGTGCACCCGGGCTCAAACTGTGCTGCCGGACTAAACATCAGCGCTACCCCTTTCTGCTTAGTGGCCGCAGAGGCTTTATATATAAGAGGATATTTCTTGTGTTTGAGGCGATGGTCCTCTGACTTCAGGAGGTGTGTTTCCTGCAGCGCAACAATATCTAAGTGTTGATCTAGCACGTACTTCCATACTTTTTGGCGCTTCTGTGGGGAGTTGAGCCCCTTACCATTCCATGTCCCAATTGTTATAGGCATTTGGGGATAGATCCGGACCAACCTGCCGTAGGCGCCCTCCCCAGTCCCACCCCCCCATCAGGCGATCTCCACCATCCGCACTTCCCCTCCCCACAACCCACCTTTGCCGGCAGAGGCGCCGGGACAGCCCTCCATGGTCACACTGTCAATATCGCACCGGCACTTAACATTATTTTTGTTTTTTTTTATATTAATTGTTAAACCATTTTGGGTTACATATATATTAAAAGAATGTATTAATCTTTTTAGTCCTATCATAGTTTGGCTAAGTAAAATATTATCATCGGCATACTGTAAGTATTTGATTTCTTTACCCATTACAGAAGGGGAATGTGAATTTACATCATTAAAATTGGTTCGGAGATTAGACATAAATAAATTAAAAAGACAAGGAGCGAGCACACATCCTAGTTTTAAGCCAAGATTTGTTTCGAGGCGGCGGGTAGTATGTCTACCATCGCCAATTTTGACCTGCACCCAGGTATTTGAGTACAATAATGTAATCATTTTTATAAGAGTTTCTGATATACCCCAATTCATTAGCTTTTTCCAAAGAATATTTCTGGGTACAGAATCAAACGCTGCTTTTAAATCAATAAAACAAATGTACAATTTTTGTTTCCTACATATGGCTCTTTCTCCTAGTAAAGACAATAAAATCAAATTGGTAAGAGTCGATTCTCCCTTCCTAAATCATGTTTGAAAGATTGGGATCAATTCTTCTCTTTCCGCCCAAGACTGAAACTCCTCTAACAGACAACTGGCGAATATTTTAGCATCTACGTCTGTGAGGGTATTTAATCGATAATTTGCAGGGTTCTCCTGGGGCCCGCTTTTGTAGATCGGCTGTATTATACTTCCCCTCCATGAATCCCGGATACAGCCTGTTTTAAGAATATCATTGAAGAGGGCTGTTAATAACTCTGGCCAATACTCAATTTTAGCTTTAAAAATAGCTTTCGGCATTCCATTAGGGCCAGGTGCTCCATTTGATCTAATTTTGAATAAAACTTTTTTAACTTTGTCTACCGACCATAACTTAGTATTCGTAGAGCCTGGTGTATCCCTTGTGCCAAGAGGGTCGCACCCTTCACCTGACTCCAATTTACATTTGGGGTCAGGCCATTCAAGCTCCTCTATCAGTTGGCTTCGGGAAGTTAATTTATTATTAAAAAAATGTATCCAGCTTAATTCATCTATATTGGCACTTGTATTTCTAAAATTTTCATTTTCTAAGTTATTAATTATACTCCAAAACATTCTTAGATTCTTAGATTTACATGCGTAATGGAGTTTGGCCCAAGTCTCTTCATAATACAATTGTTTAGCCCTCCAGATTTCATTCTTATAACCCCTCTTTAGATTTCTTATTTTAAGCGACGTTAAAAAGTAGGAAGATCCCTTTGCTTTTTTATACACTGATCTTATTGTTTTGTTGAGAGACCGTTTCAAATATAATAAGCGTTGGGAATACCAACCTGGGTTCCTAGGATTCAAAATTACACCCCCAGATGGTTCCCTATTGGGAAATGTATTCAATAGGGAGCCACATAAGGTAGGCCATAGGGCAATCATTGGGGTTCCATCAGAGTATTTGACCTGCGCATCAAGGATTAGAAGAGAGAGAAAGTCAATGATATCTTTCTCTGTTTTCTCATTCCATATTAACCTTTTTAAATTAAAAGCGACCGGGGCCGGTCCTAATATTTTAGTCTCTGGTAAATACTCGAAGGGTAAATTGATCGCAATAACTTGCGGATTATGGTCGCTCTCAATCCTTGGCACAACCTCATAACTTTGAACTTGTTCTGAGAGTTTATCTGACAATATCGTTTAGTCAATTATAGAAAGACAGTCAGCTTTATTAAATGTTGGAAAGTGCTCTCTATCATATAACATTGTTAAATTGTATTTAATAAATTCACAATTAGACTATTGGGATAAAAGATCTGAATGGGTTTCCCGCTTTTTATACGATAAAAGATGAGTGTTAAAATCTCCCGAAATGATCATCTGAGCATCCCTATGATCATAATATAGCACTTTCACCATTTCCCATAACTGAATAAGTTGAAGTGATCGCACCTTTTTTTCCAAACTTAAATAAGCATTTAAAATGATCAACGATTGACTGGCTATTAATTTAACACATTGAATCCATTTGACTTGAAGGTCTATTTCATAGTGTTCAACATTGAGACTTAAAGAAACATAAATTGAGAGTCCCCCACTTGGTCGACCATATGCAGCATCCCTGCATGCTGCATTCAAATATTCGTAATAGCTGATCAGCGGAGTGCTGGCCAAATTCCACGTTTCTTGCAATAGTAACAAATCAAACAATTTTAAAAAACCTACAACATTTACATCTTCTACAAGTGTGTTAAAACCATTTGTATTCCAAGAGCAAATTCTAACTGCTGTTGGTGCATTGTATGAAGTACCCCAACATCAAGCAGTCGTTGCTGAATTTTTTCAAGATAGAATAGCCGGGAGCCAACTCCAATCATCCGCTGCCGCATGAACCCCTTTTAGTTCCTCACACACTCGTAACCCTGGCTGACAGCTTTTAATTTTAATGCCACCTAGCCTATTTAGGGCTGAAGATGGACCTGAAGCGCCTTTCAATACTCTAAATTGATTAACATCGGTTTGGTGTGGAGTCTTCTTCTTCACTATGGGTATTAGTGGGGTCGGATATTGCAGGCCGTGGAGTCTCCATACTTTAATCCCCCAACTTTCAAAGTTGTTAGAATTCGCTAATATTTTCTTTACAATATCATCCTTTAACCACGTCGTGATGGTTGTCTCCCTATTACCACCATCTATCTTAAACTCTACAGAATCCAGGTCCTCGGATGCAACATCCTTAAAATCAGGAGTTGCTTTTAGTAATTTCAGAATGTTCCCTCTATTCAAAATATCATGTGAACCGCGGTCGAGTATTGGGGGCAGAAAACCACTTTTCGGTTTTCAACCTGCAGTTTGGGGGATTTAATATTACTCCTAGGCCCTGGACTGGATCGATCAGTATTACTCCTAAGCCCTGAATACGATCGATCCATATTCCCAGCAGTCCCCAACAGGGGATTATCTTGTAGTTTGGGGGATTCAATATTACTCCTAAGCCCTGGACCGGATCGATCAGTATTACTCCTAGGCCCTGAATCAGATCGATCCATATTCCCAGCAGTCACCAACAGGGGATTATCCGGGCGATTTAAACGATCAGGCTGCTCTGGCTTAGATTGAGCCAGAATACTGGGACCCTCAGCCTGTTCATTCTTGTTAGGATGCAAAGGGGAGGGATTCACTAATTTTCCATGAGGCAGCTTCTGGTCTTGTTCACAGGGCTGTGCTCCCTGACTAATTTGATCCTTATGCGTAAGGGAAGGGTTTACAATTGTATCAATGGCCATATATTGCTCTCCTTTTGAAACTATTCCATCATCTCTAGACCAAACGGACCCTATTTGTTTTGGATAGGTGTGTATAATATTATTAGACCCTATTAATTCTTTAACTGGGATAATCTCATTCTGGAAACAGTTTTCAGTAAACTGATAAGTGTGTGAGTCTTGCATTGGCTTATCTTGCCCTACCTGGTTCTCTCGGATTGGCAGTATCTGGATTTTAGTCCCCACATTAAGAATAGGCTCTTCCTTTGGCCCTTCACTTCCAGCTTTACTGCATGGCTTAACCTTTTTATTGGCCTGAGGTGCAGTCGAATGTCTAAAAATTGGGAAGAGAGCCACGGGACCAGAATTCAAGTTTAATGGGCCGCTATTGTTTGCTACCCCGGTAACAATTTTTTTTATCCCGGGCTGCCTTATGTGCTTTTCTCAATCTTTTTCTCTCTCTTTTTGATAAAACTTCAGGTACTCCTGTTACTTCAGTGGCCATAGTTACTATTGAGCTACTCTTATTTGACTCCCGATTTATCTTTAATTTAGGGGAGTGTGATGCCTCTAAAGGTACATCAGTATTACCAGCTACTGGTCGGGGGGCCACACTTTTAATACTAGCCATCCACGGGGGAGAACGTTTTAGGACCAGAGGATTTTTTTCTATAGTTCCAGTATTTCTAAAGTCTTCACCCCTCCCATCTTCCCTACCGGATAATAGTTTTACTTTGTGGACCATAGAACCAACAATTGATGGCAGGTCAGAGATTTTATCAATCTATTGTGCACTCGTGCAGGATATTAACTGATTTTCTTTATCAGCTTGAACTTTAGAAATCAAATTAGTTAGTTGAAGAAGCTTCGCGTCAATTCCTACAACGTGTGTCGCTAAAGTATTTAGAATATCTACCTGAATGTCTAACTTGTCAGAGTGGAAATTAAGAGCTTTTGTTATAGAATCCATTGTATTAAGCAAACAATCCCATACTCCATGCTCAGAATTACTAACGTTATTTTCCAAGGTGTCTGGTTTTACCTGAAAATTTCCATGAAACTTTGTTAGAAAAGATAAATCTGCAGAGTTAAAAGGATTACAATGCTCATTAATATCCAACTTAACATTATTGCTCCTACTAGCCACACCTGGAATCAATACAGACTTATTGATACAAAAGCTATTTTCCAAAATTATACTGGATTTATCCAGATTAATAGGACGAGCCTCCCCAGTTAGGGAAAGATGATCAATCGGGCTCAATACTAAATCATCACCACCACCCTTAATAAGTGGCTTAAACACATTATAATCAGCCTCTACGGCCACATCACTGACATTATGATTCGAACCCGAAGAGATTTCAATTACCGAGCATACACAGTTCCACTCTCTATAGATCTTTTGTTCGACTCTTCCGTTCCTAAATGTTGTTGATTCTCCACCACAATTAGATCAGTGGGCTGATCGGTTGGCTGATCCACCGTATTATGACGGTGAATTTGTGCCTACGCCTGCAGCCTTCCGGTGTACACTGGTAAATTTTCCGACGGGTTAAGCGCTGGGTCTTGTGTGTCTTTAACCTGCTTTGGAAGCGTTTCCTTAGGGCTACTCATTTCCAACGCCTTAATTTCACCCAAAATAGTTTTAGGATCTTTCAATGGAGATGAATGGCCAACAATTAGATTCGAAACCAGAGAGACCGGCTCATCGCGTGGCCTTGGTAGAGACGAGGTAGATTTAGGCTCAAGGTCTTCTCCCAGTTGAGCACTATTTAAACCCGGTGACGATACAAGAGAAGTAAATGAAGATGATCTACAATCAACGCCAGAGTTGCCATTATCCTTCTTAATTTGAGTTCTGTTTTGCTTTTGAGTATGGTACTTAAAAAAGTAACTCTTAATTGACGGTTGAGCGTCGACGTTGGAAATCTTCTGAATCTTCCCAGGGACTACGGGGGTTAAAGGTGATACACTCAGCTCAGTTGATTCAGTCAAGCAGTCCCTTGATGTAATAGCCCCCTAATTTTTTCCATCTGATTTTGACTGTGTCCCTGCTTTGGTTAAAGCATCCAGTCTGTGACGATGTTTTAACTTCGGCGGAGCACCGCGTTGGAGACCTGATCTCATCGTTAACCAGCACCTTGATGTAACTTCAGTAAGTTTTAATAACGTAATAAGTGATGTTTAAGTTATGATTAAGGATTAAGGGGTTAAGGGATCCTCACGCCTCCCAAACATGTCCTGTTATTCCTTTGTTGCTCTTTGATGGTCTTTTGCCCCCTCTTACACCTCGAGGGTTGCCTTTCACCACCACCTTTGTGCCTGCCTCAAGCTACACCAAGAAAATGGGCTTCAAGAACAGAGACATAGCTCCTCACCACTGCAGCTCACCTCCCAGGCCTGTCTGCCCCAAGTCCTGCGCCGAGCCAAGCCCAGCTCCGGAGACACCGCAAGCCGCCAAGACCTCCAACCGCAGAGATAGAATGGCGGGGGAGGTGCAATGACTGAATGCTGAAACGCAGCGGCGGCAGTCAAGCACAGGGTGAGCGGCGGCAGCCGTCAGGGAAAAGCCGGAAAAGCCCGCAGCAGCGAAAGCGGTAATGGCAGCTGTGGCGGGGTGGGATCGTCAATCGACGTGGCAGCAGCACAGCAACATAGCAACACAGGATCACACTGGCTCGCAGCACGGCCCAGCTAATTTTCTGCTGGGATACTCCTTTCTTAAAATAAAAATTGCTTTTGAGCACTTTTTATGTTTTTGTTAATTTACTGCTCCAAGATAGGTGTCTGCTATCTTTGAATAGTAAATTAAAGCAAAAAAAACCACGAAATTTCCTCTGTCATAATGCATGTGACTTTTAATTAAAGAAAGAAAATATTGTGCTGTTCCGCATTGGCAGTATGGAAATAACCATTTATTTTGTTTTTGCTGATGCTAAACAAAATAGCAAAAAGCATTCGCAAAAAAGTGATTCTTATTATCTTTGCCAATGCATGTTAGACTAGTGATTAGACACAAAAGGTCTGTTTAGCTATGCATACTCATACATTGGCATCTAGTTGTATTTTTGGCATATACTGTCTGATATTTACCAGGACGTTTTTAAGAGCATGATGTTCGAGCTTCCGCTGCATAAGATAAAGGCTGTCCTATAAGCCTGATTTTTTTACTGTCATTACCCTATCAGCGTTTCATTTTTGCACTATGTATCATGTGGTTTTACCATCGAGGCAAGAATGTAATAGTAGAGCGCATCATGAGAAACAGGATTAAATGTCCTGTTATGTTGAACTGTTTGTGCATCATAAATAGCACTGGGGAAGCAGATGCAAGCTTGCTTAGTCGGGTTCTTTGTTTGGCGGGTTTGCCTTTGCTAGTGGGTCAAAAGTCAAATAGGAAAATCTGCACAGTAATTGTTTTTTTTTTACGCAAAGAAGCTTTCAAAAGGGCTGTTATATTGAAGATAACCATATCTGCATCTCTCACTTGAGTAAAGCTACATTGGCTGCAAAAGTCATTTTCAAACCGCATTTGACAGTGTATCGAGATCAAAACTCTGGTCTAAACTCAACAACAGGGCCATCCCTTCAAATATATTAAAAGACAGTATTGCCCTTTCTCCAGTATTAGGGTGTCTTTCATAGAGTCACATGCTTGAATATTCCCCGTCGTCGATGTGGGAGCCCCACGGTAAATAAAATCGCAATAAAATCCCAATAAAATATGTATGTAAAAACATAACACAAAAATACACAAACCAGAAATACTTGTAGGTACCAGGTTAGTATTCTCACATAGCAATACATAGAGAGAAAGAAAACTTTTGTAACATATCCCTGTCATTATATTAGTCCAAACTACAGCCAATCAGGTCAATCACCCCTCTAGAACCTTCTCCTCAGAGGCTCAGGCCCTCAGATTTTCTACCGCACGTCGTGTGAAGGGAGTCTCCCTGAGCTCTGCTCAGTTTTCTACTTTCTTCTGGGTTTCCAGTGTTTTTCTTCAATGTCTTCAAGTAAGAAGTCTTTGTTTAGACCATGTTCTTCTTGTGGGAATTTGAGACTTTATTCTGAGGACCTCCACAAGAAGTGTATATACTGCCTCTATCCTGACCATGAGGTAGGCAAATGTAAAATGTGCAGGACTTTTTCCACCAAAACCCTAAAGGATAGAAAGGGTTGTCTCCTCCTTTGGTTGCAGAGACTGAAAGGCAAGGATTCAGCTCTCTCTGACGCAGACAGCCTGGTGTCAGGTACTTCTAAAGCCACCTCAAAGCGTAGCAGTGTGCAGGATTTACCTTCTCCCTTCTTGAAGAAGAAACTTTCCCTCTTGAAGGCACCTGTGGTGTCTACACCTCCTCCTGCTACGCCTACTCTCCCGAGATCTGACTCTCAGGCGTCTACGGCTTCTTCTAAGCATGTTTCAGCCACAAAACGTGCAATATCGTCGACGGGAGCATCGACGATCGTCCCGACGACGAGATCTACCATCTCCGGCTCGTTGACGACAACTGTGACGACGACTTCAGCTTCTCGCTTGTCGACGTAGTCTGTGTAGACGAAGGTATGCCTCAGCTTTAAGACTGTCTCGTCGACGATTCCAATCGCCTTGATGTCGAAGAAGGGTCTCTCGTCGTCGTCAGGATCTTTGTCGACGAGGGTTGTGAAGAGTGCCCCCTCTTCGTCGGCTGTCCCGTCGACGAGTGCTCCGTCGACGGCGGTTTCGTTGACAATAGCCCCGTCGGTGACGACTCAGTCGATGGTGGTTCTATCGACTGTGTCTCAGTCGATGGTGTCTTCGTCGATGGTGGCTTCATCGACGTCTGTACTGTCGTCGACGACTTCGACAACGATATCGTCGACAGTGGTTCTATCAGCCTTCACATCCTTGCCTCTGGTGCCACTTCCTTCATCCGGGTCTGGTTCTTCCACCGTTGACCCCTCTACACCAACATCGCCAGGTGCCTTTGGAACAACTTGCCATTCCAGGAGACACGCAGCCCGTCACCCCTGTTTGCGACAGGTTCTGAACAGGACTCTGGTTCTGAGGAAGACGAAGATGATCACTTCTGGGCAGCACGAAGTCCTTCTGAACTAGTCATAAAGTGTCAGGACTATGGGGATGATCATGAGGATTCGTCTTTTCAGGAGGAGGAACCCTCCTCTCAGGTTCCTACTGCAACACTTCCACTTTCCCTCATTTCCAATCTCCAGTATATGCTGGAGGATTACAACAGGTGTTTTCCGCCATCTCGCCATGGCTCTCCTTTGCCTACAGCACCTACACCAGCACCGGCTTCGGCCGCTGTTCCACTGCCGCAACCGGCACCGCCATCTGCCCCGGTTACGGTCTCTATTCAGATCCACGCTACGGTGTACAAAGGGGATGATGATGATGATAATCTTCGTCCAGACAAAGAGGATCGCAAGCTTCAAGATGACTATGACGGTGATATGCAAGATTGGGACGATAATCAGATTTAGACACCGTCCCCGCCTCATGCAACTCGTGGGGATTCCCCTCCAGTTGACATCGCAGGCTTTCACCAACTCATGGACAGAGCGGCACTCTGCTTTAAGCTTCCTATAGTCCAAAGGGAAGAAGACTGCTTTCTTTACGACTTTAAGAGTCAACCTTTCAAACAGGTTTGGACAGTCCCCATCATGGACTTCATTTGGAATGAGGGAGTCCAGTTGATGCAAACGCCGAATTCCATCCCGGCTCAACTACCGTGATTGGAAAAAAAGTATAAGGCGCCACAGGGTTCTCCAGCTTGCTTGGTGGCGCAGCCTAAGCCAGATTCTGTGGTCACCCAGGCCGCCCAGCGCCGTTCCAGAAACCCATCTTCCCCGATTATGGCTCCGCCTGATCGTGAGGGTCGTCGCCTCAATGCTATCGGGGCGAAAGTTTTCAACTATGGCTTCCACAACTGTAAGGGCCGCTAATGCTCTGGCCATACTGGGATGCTACGACCGTCCGATGTGGTCTGACATGTCTGCCTTTGGTGCCCTCATTCATGAGTCCTCCAGGGCGGAGGCTCTTAAAATTCTTCAGGAGGGTGAAGAGGTCATAGACTGCTCCGTGGATATTGCCTGCACTGGCTTCCGCCAGCTCGTGGGGCAGCTGTTCTTCACCGTCAGGGTTGGCTCCGTTCTACCTCTTTTCACCAGGAGGTTCAGGCGAAAATTCTTGATATGCCTTATGACGGCGAGTCACTTTTTGGTCAACATGTCGATGAGGCACTGCAGACGATGAAGAAGGATACGGACACTGCTCAATCCTTGGGCACTTTACAGTTTCGCAAACAGCCCTTTCGTGCTGCGTGCGGACGCGGTACCACCTCTTCCTTTCGTGGCTGATCTAATCAGTACCGCTCCTACGGCCAGGGAAAGCAGAGGTATTCAAACCAGCCACAACAGACCTCTCGTCAGCAGTCTTCCAAATCATATCGAGGAAAGTCTTCCTATAGAGGATCCGCTTCCAAAAGGCAATGACTTGCCTTCCCCGCACAAGGTTGGAGTTCGAATCTCCCGGTTCTTTTCTCAATGGTCCTCAATCACCTCGGAACGTTGGGTGCTGGACACTGTATCGAAGGGTCATGCTTTGGAGTTTGTAAAGTTTCCTCCTCACACTCCTCCAGCTGGTCCACCTCCAGCGCACTTAAAAGAACTTTAACAGCAGATTCGCATCATGATTCAAAAAGGTGCCATCGAAGTGGTTTCCGAACATCAAAAAGGGATGGGATTTTATTCCCGATTTTTCCTCATACTCAAAAAGACAGCCGACTGGCGTCCAATCCTCGATTTACAGGCACTGAACAAATACCTGAAGTGCCAGTCCTTCCGCATGCTCACGCTGGTGTAGATTCTACGTCTTCTCTGCAAGGACAATTTCATGACCACAATCGACCTCCAGGACGCTTATTTCCATGTGCCAATTCTTCCTCGACATCGGAAGTACTTGCGCTTCCGGGTGGGGCGGAGAGACTTTCAATTCAAGGTCTTGGCTCCAGTGGTGGCTTACCTACGTCTACAGGGCGTTCAAATTTTTCCATACCTGGACGATTGTCTCATCAAGTCGCAGTCTCGCAACCACTTGTCTCGAGACACTCAACTCTGTCAGACCTTATTTCGCTCCCTCAGTCTTTCCATCAATACCGAGAAGTCTCAGGTCAACCCCAGCTCCCTGCAGGAACTTTCTAGGCACCACTCTGGATACGTCACAAGCCAAAGCGTTCGTGTCTCATGAACGTTAGCTGCTGATTCTATGCTTAGTGGCTCTCCTTTGTTCAAAAGAGTCAGTTTCCGTTCGCATGTTGAAGTCGTTTCTGGGAATGGCGTCCTCATGCATTTCTCTGATCCCAAATTGCAGACTCAAGAGTCGCCCCATTCAGGAAGAATTGGACGGTCAGTGGCGTCAGATCACAGGCTCTTTCAGCGATCTGGTCTTTGTGACCGCTCAGATGAGGTCGGCTCTCCATTGGTGGGCGCAGCCGTCCGGTCGGCTCTCCATTGGTGGGCACAGCCGTCCAATGTGGCTGCCGGCACTTCGTTCCTCACCATCGCTCCGGAACTCATTCTGACCACAGATGCCTCCTTGGAAGGTTGGGGCGCACACCTTCAAGGGCTGTCCATAAAAGGCAAGGGGACTCCGTCTCAACGCTCCTGGCACATCAACAGGCTGGAGTTGATGGCCATCTTTCAGGCTCTCAAATCGTTCCATCTTCTGATCCAGGGAGAATCAGTGCTCATCCAAACCGACAATACCACCAGCATGCACTACGTGAACAAGAAGGCGGAACCAAATCTCCTCTCCTGTCTCGATTGGCGCAGACTATCTGGGATTGGGTGCTTCGGCACCACATTACCCTGACAGCAGTTCACCTACCAGGCATCTCCAACATCCTAGCGGATGCCCTCAGCAGGTCTGCTTCATCGACTCACGAGTTGGAGCTGCATAAGCCGACTCTGGACTTCATCTTTCGGCGTTGGGGTCATCCGCACATGGATCTCTTTGCGAGCCCTGTGAACCGGAAATGCCAGTCCTTTGTAAGTTGGCTTACCCATCCAGAATCATTCGCAAATGCCCTTTTGATGGACAGGTGCAATCTATTCGCCTACGCTTTTCTGCCGATTCCACTGGTTCCTCAAGTGTTAAGGAAGATGCAGAGACAGCCGTGCCACATTCTCCTGATCGCTCCCAGATGGCCTCGACAAGCGTGGGTCTCGGAACTGCTGCTTCTTTCACAGTGCAAACCCATTCTCCTTCATCCTCAAGTGGATCTCCTCACGATGGACGAGGGTCAGATCTGTCATCCGGACCCCTCCTCTCTCAAATTATCGGCCTGGAACCTGAGCACCTTGAATTTGCCCATTTGAACATTCCACCAGCATGCAGGGACATTCTCGCCAATGCCAGAGCTCCATCTACAATAAAAGCGTACAAACTAAAGTGGAAAAGATTCTGTCACTGGTGCGCAACGGCCAACATTCATCCTGTGCATTCTACTCCAGCTCAGTTGCTACCGCTCTTTCTAGAGCTAGCACAGTCAGGACTTTCCCATTCCACTTTGAAAGTTTTCTTGGCGGCGATTTCTCGCTTCCGGCAGGATGGCTCCTCCTCTCTCTGCTCGTCCACAGTCATTCGTCAATTCTTCAAGGGTCTGTTCAGGAAGTTCCCGCCCATTTGGCGGCGTCCTCCAACCTGGCACCTCAACATCGTTTTGGCGTAATTAATGAAAGCCCAATTGGAGCCCATCCACAAGGCAGATTTAAAATGTTTAACTTAGAAGGTGGCCCTTCTCCTTGCTTTGACCTCTTCACGTCACGTAAATGATATTCACGCCTTCACAATTAAGCCTCCTTTTCGCCAATTCATATCAGACTGTGTTGTGCTTTGCACCAACCCGGCTTTCATGCCTAAAGTACCCACTGACTTTCACCTTAATGAACCTGTTTTCTTAAAGACTTTCTTTCCCAATCCTCAATCTCCAGCGGAGCAACGTTTGCATTCTCTGGACGTTAAAAGATGCCTTAAATTTTACATCGATAGGACGGCACCCTTTCGCAAATCTGATCAGTTGTTCGTAGCCTACGGACGCATGCGCAAGGGACGTTCTGTTACCAAGCCAACTATTGCACGTTGGATTTCTTCAGCAATTTCTTTCTGCCATCAGAAAGCTGGCAAGCCTCTTCAATCCTCGGTGAGAGCTCATTCCACCAGGGCGATGTCATCCTCTACTGCCCTGTTCGCCGGTATGCCGATTCACCAAATTTGTTGAGCAGCTACGTGGTCCAACAGGCACACTTTCACGAGACATTACTGCCTTGAAACGATCAACGAAGCTGATACGGCAGAGGGACAAGCAGTGCTTCGCAATCTTTTTAACTAAGGTGAGCCTCTGCTTTCTACCCTCCACCTATATGGTTTGTGTAATGATAGTGTTATTATTATTATCATTCCTACATGGCTATGCTATGCTATCTTGCATCTTTATGCCTATTTATTGCTGTTTTTGCTCTTACAGCTGGCTGTTACTGCTCACTGTTCTATTCAAGCATGTGAAAATATGAAAGACACCCTAATACTGGAGAAGAACAATTGTTACTTACCTGTAAACAGGTGGTTCTCCAGTATTGTTGTCTTTCATAGATTCACATGCGACCCACCCGCCTCCCCTCAGAGGCTCGCTTCTCCTCCTAGACTCTTTTGTCACTCCTGTGCTACGAAAATCTGAGGGCCTGAGCCTCTGAGGAGAAGGTTCTAGAGGGGTGTTTGCGCCTGATTGGCTGTAGTTTGGACTGACATAATGACAGGGATATGTTACAAAAGTTTTCTTTCTCTCTATGTATTCCTATGTGGGAATACTAACCTGGTACTTATAGTATTTCTGGTTTGTGTATTTTTGTGTTATGTTTTTACATACATATTTTATTGGGATTTTATTGAATCTATGAAAGACACCAATACTGGAGAACCACCTGTTTACAGGTAAGTAACAATTGTTCATATTCTGACTCCTGGGTAAAGAGAAGAGTTAGCGCCAGATGGACCACCGTGGGCCAAATCTTACACAAATAAAGGCCTGAAGTAAGATTGCATACTGGTACCCCTATTATTGAACCTATACTTGGCTGACCTGCCGGATCACCTGGTGAAAGTGAGGACATTTACACCAAAAGTGGCAGCCTCAAAGTGAAATCTCTTCAGTATGCAGACGATACAGTCCTCTTGGACCCAACACCGATTGGCCTCCAGAGGCTCTCTAATGCGCTCTCCAGCTACTGCAGGACCAGTAACCTAAAGATACACGCAACGGAACGAAGATAATCCTAATCTCCTGCAAACTGGAAAAAAGGGAACACTGTTTATTGAAGGGAAGGTCATTGAAGTGGTTGATGCTTATAAGTATCTGGGGCTATGGCTGGACCCCAGAGGCATTTTGACACCACACATCTACGTCCAACAGGGTGTAGCAAACTCCCTACAAAGGGCATTACACGGGCATTACACAAGCTGCAGAAACACTGAAGAACCCAGCTCTATCCCCTCTCTTGATGGTAACGGGATGCAAATTCCTCCCTACCATCTCCTTCCGGGCAATGACATTAAAAGGCAAAACGGCCAGCTGACCCGACAGGGCTCAGTCCTCGTATTATCAAAGAGTTTTCTGGCTCTCAAATTGTATCTCGCGCACCCAATTTCAACAAGAGTTTGGGTTAGCTTTGTAGCACTGGTTACTATAGCAACGTTTGTCGTCTATACTTTTAAAGCAAGTCAGGCGGAGAATTACACATTAAACATAATCTAGGAAGTGATAAACTATCCGGCAACAAACTGGCACAAGCACCAAAATCACACCCTAGAGGCACTGGAATCAAGTGAAATCTGTACAAGCAGCCTGCCGGTGGTCCTGTTTGCCGAACTGCTGATTAAACAAGCGAGGCTATTCTCAACTGAACATGACGATTATGAGTGCAGAAATTGGCACACAGTATGAGCCGAGATATTTCCATTCTACCGCTCTCTGCCCCTTAGCTTGAGCATGAAACGTCGGCTAATGGGCTTGAGATCTGGACTAATCCCTTTAAAATCCTATTGGTACGGACAAAGGAATCTGGATGACTTTGACAGACAATGTTGCCTCTGTGCAAATGGAGAGGAATCATTGAGACATGTACTTTTGTATCTGTGATAAGTTGCTCCAGTTAAGGAAGTTTTGGCCTCCACTGGTATGACACATTTTAATTGTTAGGTCCTGTAGAGGCACCTTAGAAGTCTGTTTCAATCAATTAATCAGGGAATTGTAAGCGCACTACTCACCTGTGAGGGTCTCAAGGGGCTGGGGGGTTCAGCAGTACCGATTTAGTCGAAGAGCCAGGTCTTGAGCTCCTTTCTGATTGTGTACAGGGAGGGGGCATAACCCCCGGTTCTGGCTCTGCGGATGCTCAGGGTTTGTGAGGTGATTCAGCTCAGCTAGCAGCTCAGTTGGCAGCCAGTTTTGTGAAATGTATTAAATATGTAGCTGCTCTGTTTGCTACCCCTCCCCATCCCCCCCCCACTCTTTCATCCTCCTCCATGCTGAATCACACACTTTTATACATCTGGATTGAAAACAGTGGCTGTAGTGGGACAAAGGGAAGACTTTTAGACTGCGGAGGAATTGGCCTGTCATTATTTATAATCTTTTTTAAGATGTTGATTTTAGCCCGTCACTCTTCTGTCTTTTATATCCGCTTTTAAATGCTTTAATTTCTTATTCAATCTGTGCATTCCTCCCCCTGTTCTGGGGGCTTCGATTGTCATGAATTAAATTAATCATGCCGACTTAGCGGGACAAAAAAAAGACCAGACACAAGGGGGTCTCTACGGATATGTTCATGAACGTGAACGGCCTGGCAAGCAAACTGTTGGATGCGGACTTCATTGACTATATCAGGGCCTTTGACATCGTGGCTCTACAAGAGACTTGGTTGAGCAAACCCCCACATCTGCAAGGATTTCTGCTCTTCTACACAAGTGCACTAGCTGAGGCAAAATACGGCCATCGTCAGGGGGGTCTGGCCATATATGTTGCATGTGGAACCAATCTTACTGCCCGTGATCTAGGTTCTCCTTCATCTGCAGCTCTTGCTGTAAACTTATACTCTTCAGGCACAACCCGAGCAACGAATCTCAACATCACAATAATCACTGTTTATATCCAACCAAAGCAAAAAGGCAAATTAATAAAAGAAATGTGCAAGTTGGTAGAAACTTACATTACAGAAGGACTATCAGCGGAGCTCATTCTTACGTGTGGTCTAAACCTAAATTTAATGGGGTCCTCCGCAGACGCCGAATTGTCTATACAAAACACAATCTGGAATATTCCAACGCAAGGGGAGCCACTCTCAAGCAAGCAAACAAAGGCGGGACAGTCGGCCTTGGAGGAATTGGAACACTTATATTTAAGAGCACTAAACAGTAGATCAAGAGGAGATAATCCCCCTGTAGCAACATACTGCTCATCTAGAATAAACACAATACTAGACTACACTTTTGTCTCCCTTGAGCTGTTCCCTCAAATTACCCTATTTCGTTTAGGGGACAAAGGGGACAGTGATCACCGGCCACAAGGAATCGAGCTTAGAACAACAGTCCATATGTTCGAGCACTGCCGGACCGCTCATGGAGTAGATTATACTATTAATCTTAAGAGAATCAAATTTGGGCCTGCCACACATTGTAGAATGGTGGGAATCGCTAAGGAACACTTTGAACTGAGAGCCAGATTAGACGAGGTTAAAAAGTGGGAAAGCTTCACTCATACCATGGCAGTCTACACAACGAAAATCAAGCCAAAAATTCAACAAGGAATTGGCGGTGTGAAATCGATATCGCAATTTGCGCTGAAAGAAATCAAGCACACCAAGAGAGTTATCTATCGTACATTGAGACAGCTACAGTGGAACCCTCCAGATACAACACTACTAAATTTATTGCGAAAGCAAAACGCTCTGTTGAAAAAACAAAAAAAGGATGCAAAAAGGGACAAAGAGAACGCCATGTGAGCCAAGCTACACGCCGATATTAAGCAAAACAACAGCGCAAATTTTTGGAGAACCATAAATAGATTTGTTCATCCTAATAACGAGAGAACTACCTCCAACATTTCGGAGGCAGTCTGGTCAAAATATCTTGGGTCTCACTTCCATGAAGCCACGGAGTCTAGAACAAAGGGGGAAAACTCCTCGAGCGCTTCCGAAGGTTCTAACATCAGCGCTGCACATGTAGAAATCAACCAGATCACACAACGTAAAACCGAAAATGAAATCTTAACTGTTGACTCACCAACTAATCAAACCATGATCATAAAAAGGCAAATAGGCAAGGGAAGGAAGGAAGGGGCCCCCAACCCAAACGGTATACCGCCTGTGCTCTATAAGCAAGAGTCAACATTCTGGGCTGAAGCATGAGAACCACTGTTTAGGGAAATTAGGATGACAAATATTCTGCCAGAGTCATGGAGTGGATTCATCATTGCACCAATTCATAAGTCAGGGGACAGGTCAGAGCCTCAGAACTATCGGCTAGTTGCACTACTGGATAATGAGGCAAAATTTTTCGCGGGAATGCTCCTGGAAGAGCTCCAGGCCTGGGCAGAAGCAAAATCCATCATCCCCTTGAACCAGACCGGTTTTGCAAAGAATGTGGGGACGACCACAAATATAATGATGGCAATGCTCTTTGACAAGGTGGAAATTACTAGGAGCTCCTTGCATTTGTGCTTTATTGATTATAAAGCAACTTTCGTTCATGTAAAAAGAAACAGACTGTGGTCCAAACTACATAACTGGGGGCTCCTCCAATCCCTTCTAAACCTCCTGATAAGCCTGCACACTAACACCTGGGTCCAGATTAAACTGGGCGACGGAACGCATTCCAACGGACAAAGGGCTTAAACAAGGCTGTGTTCTGGCCCCCACACTTTTCAACCTGTTTGTAGCTGACCTTATACAGTTATGAAACGCCTGTAACTCGCATGCTCCAAAACTGGGAGACAACTTAGTGCCTGTCTCTTATACGCAGACGATATAGTCTTGATCAGTAAAACGAGAGTAGGCCTCCAACATCTTATAAATGCCACACTTGACAACAAAAAGAAAATGGTTTAATGATAAACCTCGATAAAACTAAAACCATCACCGTGAGCAAAAAAAGGGAAAAACCCTCAATATGGTTCTGAGGTAACACCCGAATAGAGAGCACCACGGAATACAAATATCTGGGTGTAAAGATCGACAAAGGAGGTCAATTACTTGCACAGAGAAACAGCATCAGGCACAAAGGAATCGATCTGGCAATCTCCCTAAAATCTTTGAACTCCAAATTAACCGGCCCGTCGATTCTGCCCATAGTTGAAGTGATTCGTGCAAAGTTATTGCCAACAATAACTTACGGAAGCGAAGCCCAGAAAGGAAGAGACACCAAATTACTGGACTTCGCAGTTACAAGCACGTTTAGGATTATATTTGGGTTACCCAAACACACCTCCACCTCGCAAATAAGGCTCGAGTTTGGCATCCAGAAGCAATCTCTTGCGAGACATGGGGCATACATCGTAACGTGGGATAAAATACGAAAAGCCGCTTCAGGGTCACTAAACGCACAGTTATGGAAAAGAGTTAAGCAGGCACACTACCTCACCCGCAGCGAGATACTTCAAAGAAAGACTACACAAATTGGGACTGAACCAACTATGGGAAACTCCCACCAGCACCGGTGTACTCAAGAAACTAGTTTGGAAATACTATTGTGGCTGGAGGACAAAGCCTCACTCGCTGAAAGGTCTCATGGTTGGATGACTCTGAATACATACTGTGAGCAAGCAGCCCAAAAGTACTTTAACACAGGTTATGCCAAGCATACTAAATTTAGCTTCATGAAGTTTAGACTTGGCTTGTTACCTGGCACTCAGCATTCTCCACCCTGGCTGAAGAAGAAGATGGACCCTAGCTGCTGCCTATGGGGGTCAGCATCGGAAGACCTGCTGCATCTATTATGCTCCTGCAAACAACTCTCACAAGAACGGCTACAAATATTAAAAGTAAAATTCAACCAGCGTGGAATTCGAACTAGGAGGCAGACTGTTCTGCCTTGCCTTGCTCCAAGTGACCCCCAACTAAACTGCGCTTTGGTAAAATTTCTAACAGCATGCCAAAGGAAATTGCCGGAAATCAAAATATTGGCAGAAATCGAACTTTTAAATTTACCTGTGCATTTATAAACAAAGTATTACATCTAAGAATTACCATGGTGTAAACAAACGTGACATGCATTTCTGGTTATACCGTGCCTAAATAAGTGACTTTTAATGTCAGAATTTTTATTGTACAGTCTTTTTAATAGAATTTTTATCCTCTTACAACTAAGGAGTTTTTATATACAAAAATTGGTCTGTAATGAAATATTTTGTGTTGCAAGGGTTTTAACAAACTATGCAAATAAAATGAACTTGAACTTAATCATGCAATAAAGATCTTTCTAGTCTATCTATCTATGGTGAAAAGAGGGTGTGGACTCCAGCCTTATGATAGATTGCAGTTTATGAGTAGAAGGGTGTGCGAAATCAAATATCGGAAGAAGGAACAGACTTTTAGTCTTAAGTAGATGAGGAGTATTGGAAGATGGTTAAAGAAACTGGATTTGTTTACTCAGGACCCCAATTGGTTTTAGAATTCCTGTGCTACTCATATAAAAGGTGGCAGACCACCAGGTTTGTGTATTTTAAACGACTGAGGTCGCTGGTACATCTGCCCTCCACCAGTTAGACCCCCCTGCCCCTCCTCCCCCACACCTCTTGGGTTCTGCTCTGTTTGCCTTAGTAGGTTACTATAAACCACTTGTATAGGATAAGAAGCTGCATATATGTATTGGTTATTTATTCTTTCTCCACTCGTGAGCTGCTGCAACTGTTACACCTTAAGACAAGCAGTCAGTACTATTTCTTTAATTTTGATACAGTGGTTCATCACATGATCGATATGGGTTACTTTGTGTTTAATTAGACCCATCATCCATTCATAATTGGTGACTTCTTTGATGGCCTTCGGTGCCTGCACACAGACACCAGTGCCGCTTACCAGAAACATTTTAAAACATGTTAGATTTATTAACCATTTCATGTCCCTCGAACATTCAAAAACAGGTCTTGCCAGTAAGTGACACTATAAAATTGAAGCAGAAGTCAAATTCTCAATGTGCAGATTAGAGAAGTTTTTGCAAGTGGTTGGTATATTGTCCACTTTACACAGCTGCTCACAGAGTACTCAAGTTGCACTCTTACCTGAACATGTTCACTTTCTGTTGAAATTCTTTATTTTTTGCCATTTTCTTATTCTAGCACGGACCATGTGTTTTTCTTCTCATCCTCTGTATTACTGTATTGCTTTTTCTTAATTTGTAACTGTTGAAGAAATAACACTTTGTTAACTGACTTTAGTTTAATTTCTGCATGAAGTGGTTTTAAACATTCTATTGAATAGCCACAATTCCTTTGAATTATGTTGTAATAAGTAGAAAAAATAGATTTACCTAATATAAACATGTTTCATGTGGTAACTTTCTCCAAACTCGTATTTGCAGCTGGCAGCCGTTCCAATTCCCCAGGTAAACTTCTAGGAAGCACCTACGGGGGAGCACAGAGAGTCCAAGCAATACCGTCTTCTGCAGAGAAGCGTAGCAAAATCCCACGAAGCCAGGGTTGCAGTCGAGAGACGAGTCCTAATAGGTCGTCATTAGGTAAGAATGTTTTGCACGTTAATGGTAAAGGGGACCATGGCATGGCTTTGCAAGCTTTCTCTACTATTATATCCATTAAGGTATGCTTTGCAACAAAGATATGAACTTTGTACGTAGAACAAGACCTCAGTTGAGTTCATCACATTTACAAAAGGTGATACTTTTGTCACTGAGGCTTTAGTATACATTAAAATGTACAACACAAGTATTACGTATTTTCATTTATTGAATATAGTTGTGAGAGATTTTTGCTGCTTAAGGACACATATGTTCTGTAATTAAAAAGTTAGTTCCTGCAAAGAATTCAGGGATTTTTATAGGCTGTGAGCAGCAGCACTTTAGCCAATATGCTTTCCAATTTGTCCAAGAATGAAATTAAAAAATTCTCATTAAATGACAGAAGCGCTGTTTCCTTATTCAGCCATCTTAATACCTTTATGCTTTTTTTGGCACTGCTTTCCTTCTTGAAGAATGGCGACTACAAAAGTCTTAATATTTGTTAATGTGTTGTAAGTTTAATGGAAGACGAAAAATTGACTATAAATGCAAGCAAGATACAAATACTTAATTCCTAGCCACTAATAATCGGGTCCTGCATTATGATTACCTCGATGTTAGATTGTTTTCAGCTACTGCAAATTGGATTCCCAGATGGAATGAAGTTAATTTCCTTGAAACACACAAAAGCTGATGGGGAGACTCCTTGCAATCAGTTTAACCACTGCCAATCGCTCCGAGAAGCACTCCAACCTATCGTGTTTTTGCTCACCATGCCACGTCAGTTTGGACCCATCCATATGCAAATCAGTTGTTGGCCCTGCTCCTCATGGGAACAGTCCACACCAAACTGCCAAGCCAGGTCCTCCCTGAACCTGAACACGAACAGGATGGGCTCATCAGACTGGTACATCTTTGTTCGAGTGACAGAGTGCATGGGACCCACTTCTAGGCATACCCAGGCCACTTGGGGTACATGAGACATACAAAAGGTGATGGAAGGCTGCTTGGATTAGGTCTTACCACTGGCAATCGCTCGGGTAGCACTATAACCCATTGTTCTTTTGCTCACTATGCCATCTCAGTTTGGACCCAGCCATATGCAATTAAGTCTTGACCTTGCTCATCATGGGAACAGTACAGCCTGAACTGCCAGGCCAGGTCCTCCCTGAACCTGAACACAAACTAAGTGGCATGGGCAGGGGCGTAACAAAGGCCCCCGCAGTGCGGCCCCCCTGAGCTCCAGGGGCCCCCTCACTCAGCGGACCCAGCAAGCAAGCCTCTTCGTCTTCTTCAATTGAATGGTGCGCAACGCAGGGCCTCCCCATAAATTAAATAGCAGCAATTTGAAAGCGGCACCAAGCATCATATGCTTCAAAATTACTGGGGACTTCTCAAAGCATGCCTCCAAAATAGTAATCATCAGGAGTGATAGAAACCTTGAGCAGTGGCATAACTAAAAGTATGTGCTCACCTGCAATCTTCTTTAGGTTCAGATAAACTCTACCCCTCCCACAAGGTCTGTCTTTTCCTCTTTTGAATGATTTGACAAAGAACAGCAAATAAAACTGACTGTTCCAGACTGAAACCTGGCTCATAGACACATCTCAGCTAGTTCTTGAGTGCAGGGGCGTAACAAAGGCCCCCTCACTCGGCGGACCCAGCAAGCAAGCCTCTTCATCTTCAATTGAATGGTGTGCAATGCGGGGCCTCCCCATAAATTAAATAGCAACAATTTGAAAGTGGCACCAATTTGAAAGGAAAGGTGTACATGTAAATGACAATTTAATTGAAATATGGAATGAGAGCAACCAGTCAAAAAAGCTGCCATGAGGAAGCCATAATATTTTAGGCGCTTTGTTTAAAGTGACTAACCCTGACTAATATACTGGCTCTTGTGTGACTGCTGGGTTGCGTGCCTTGATTCATTGGAACTGCTGAATCATTTCACTTGCCAATACAGGCTCTGTTTCCTTGTAGTTGAGCCTTTTTACAAAGTGGGCATAAATTATTTCCTGTACAGGAATCTGACTACTTCTCCTGAAAACTTCCCGTTACATTCCACAATCACAGGGTACTGTAATTGCGCTTTTGTTTAAACAATTAGCTTTCCCATGTGTGACTCCTAGACGAACAATAGTGCATACATTTTCTCCAGCCTCCCTGAACTTTTTCACTGTGGTCAGTGTGAAATCCTGTGGCAGTTTAATAACAACACTGACTCCTCTGTACTTTATTGATATATCTTTCTTTGCATCCCTTGCTATTACTTATTGATCAAGTACTAGAGAAACTTGCCTCACACCATGCTGGCAATATGCTATCTAAGCTTAAAAAGCCCTTTACTCGTCCTGCCTCCTGTCCATCACTGCAACAGAAGTGGTATCAAGGCTGTGAGACAGGGAGAATTCTGCACTACTGGAACCTAGCGTCGATATAAGGACACCACATCTGACCCCATCCAAAGAAAGATAATACAACCCCCTTAAAGAGAAAACCTCCTTTGAACTTTGACCTCCTGTGGTAGTATTGCCTCTTACAATGAGGTAGTTGTTTGAGTTTCTCTATGTCTTTTGGTGAAGATGGTGTGTGACTTGTGCGGTCACGTGACACCAAGAGATGTGTTATTTACAAACTATTGACCAGTATCTCCAGAGATTTTACGGTATTTTAAATGATGACTTCCTAATATTCAGTGTTTTCAGTGTTTTGCTACTCTTCTATAGGAATGCTTACATGAAGATCTAAACTGCGCCCGTCCACGTCGGGTTGCCGCCAGATGCCAGACCCCCTGCCCAACCTACAGATACCCCACTCGGGTATTCTCGCGCTGAGCTCTTGTCGTTGGACATTAATTGCCCTACTTTGGCTTGGGTTCCCCCGGCTGGTTCCTTTAAGTGCCAGCACTGTTCTTTTTAACTCAAAATGGAGGAGTCAGACCCACTCCCTCCTGACCCCGCTGAGTTTAAGTTCCTAAGCCTTAATTGCTGGTCGCTTGCGAAGCACCATGCTGAGGTCTTTGATTTATTAATTGATGAGTCTCCAGATGGAGACTCTGTTGCGGAGTCCTGGCTGGCTCTCCCGCAAGGTTTTATGATGAATCAAGTTAACAGATCAGGAAATAGACGGGGTGGCATTGCAGTAATTTTTAAGCAGTCGTACCACTGCAGTTTTATTAATGAGGACACCCCAGACTGTGGAAGCGCCTGTTTCAAAATAACGTTAAACCACAATCTCACTGTCACTGGTCTTCTTATTTATCGACCTCCAGGGCCATCTAAAGTGTTCAGGGAAGAATTGTTGAATAAAGTTACCCTCTTCGCAAGTAAAGCAGCGAATTTTACTATCTTAGGTGACCTTAATCTACATCTTGAAAACGTTGGCAAATCGGAGATAGCCAGTTTTCTGGCAGATTTAGAGGCCTGTCAGCTGGCTCAATGTGTCCCTAAGAGCACACATGTTGCAGGTCACCTGTTGGGCCCTATATTCTCCAACTTGGGTTCTTTAAAGGTTTTGTCACCGATTCCTGTGGTCTGGACAGATCATTTTCTCATTTCTTTCTCCCTGCAGTGGCAAGGAAAGCACGTTAGGAACTGCCCTTACCAGTATTAAAACGTCCCTGGCAAAAGTTAGACATTAATCATTTTTTAGATTTATTGTTAAGCCTCAAGCCTCAGCTTCCACCTGACATTGAGGATACAAATACGTGATTTCAGAATTGTCTGACGCTAGATTTGGACTGTTGCATCCCTGCCAAATTGAGTGTAAAAAAAGAGGGCAGTCTAATTCCTGGTTCAACGACTCGCTGATTAAAGCCAAAAAACACTGCAAACAACTCAAGCGCGCCTGGAGGCGCACTTATGATGCTGAAGCAAAGAATTCATACCAGGCGTCTATTAACAACTTGGGTGCTAAGGGTTTTCCCGCTGGGTGCTGGATCCTTCATTTTCCTATTGTTCATGACAAGGTCAACTCGTCATAAGCACAGGGCAGGTAAAACCCATGACGAGTTGACCTTGTCATGAGCACTGAAGGGGTTAAGCGCTATCATAAACTGGCCCAGAGAGCCAGAGCAGAGCTTATAGCCGGAAAAATCTCGGCGAGTAATAACCCCTCTAAAACAATCTTCACCTTGCTCAAGGTCATGAAGAGTTCTGGGCTGAAGGTGGACTCACCCATCACCTCTAATCTTCAGTGTGACAACCTGGCCAGTTACTTTCTGAATGAGGTGGAGAAGATATATAAGAGCCGAACTCCGGCCACTGGCGCCACTGATCTTGTGGAAGGGCATGGGAACATAGGACCCACTGTGGTTAGTGTACTCTCGTCTTTTCCCTTATTGTCCCCCACTGATTTTGAGTCCCTCTGTCTGAACATTAAATCAGGCTCTCCAGCCTACCCTTTGACACCTCCTCACTTTCGTCAGTTTCATACCCTCATTTCGCCAGTGAGCAGGGATCTGGTCAATCTATCTCTAACCACAGCGTCCGTACCATCTGCGTGGAAGCACGCTAAAGTTATACCTCTTCTGAAGATACCGTCCCTGGATCAATCTGAGCAATTACCGTCCTATATCTCAGCTGCCTTTTTTGGCAAAGACACAGTAGAATCTCATGTACATACCATTCTTACTGAGTTTATCAATAGAAATGAAATCTTAGATTCCTCGCAAAACGGTTTCAGATCCCGCCACAGTACCGAATCAGCTTTGTGGCAGTGACGGAAGAAATCTGTGGTAGCCTTGATGTTGGAAATTCTGCAGCCTTGGTTCTTTTGGTTTTAAATGCCACCTTCGACACTGTCTCCCACATGATGCTTTTAAATTGTCTTCAGGAGATGGGAATTAGGGGGTCGGCCCTGGCCTGGATTCGTTCCTTTTTGGAGGGTAGATCTTTCCAGGTCCTGGTGCCACCTTTCCATGATCGGGAGTACGCCCTGCAACAGGGGGTGCCACAAGGCTCAATATTGAGCCCCTTACTTTTTAACATATATGTCCAACCCCTAGCAGTGGTGCCTAAAAGTAGAGGGTTGTCGTTGGTGTTGTATGCTGACAACACCCTACTGGTTATTGCCTTCTCTAAGAAATGTAACCAAAACCTTGTGAAATTTAAGGAGGATTTGTTGTTGATCGTGGACTGGATGGCTTCAAACTACCTGCAGCTGAATGCCAGTACGTCAGAAATTCTGTTGTTCATGAGGGACCGTGATATGTGGTCTGAGCATTATTGGCCAGGTCGACTAAAACCAGCACCCTCGCCTAAAGAGGCACATAAGAATCTTGGTGTTTGGATTGACAGTGGTCTCTCCTTTGACACCCAATCTAAATCAGTAGCAGGTACCTGTTTTGGGCTCCTGCGAGGATTAAAACCTCTACTTGGATTTTTTGATTTGAAAATTGGTCAGACCATTGTTCAGGCTACGATTTTATCTAGATTAGACTATGGCAACTCTCTCTGTTTAGGCGCCAATAAGTCCAGTGTTCAGCGTCCGCAGAGAATACAGAACGCAGCAGCCTGTATTCTCCTGGCACTCCCAAAATCTTGCTCAGTGTCTAAATTTCTACCTAAACTACACTGGTTGCCAGTTGAAAAAAGGATCCAATTTAAAACACTATGTGTGGCTCACTGAATTCTGACTCAACAAGCACCATTGGGACTGGCGGATCTGCTAGCCTTCTATGTTCCTCTGCGTACTTCACGCACAGCTGATCAAGGTCTGGCTTTTAGAATGCTCGCGGCCAGACTATGGAACTCAGACTATGGAACTCACTCCCAGCTTCCATCAGAGGGATCCAGAATCACCTTGCCTTTCGCAAAGCCATGAAGACCTGGCTCTTCTCGGCGTAACTCCCCTCTAACCTTTACAGTCTCAAGTCTTTAGTTGCGCTGGCACGTCCCGTTGCTGGGGCAGCCATGCACATGACAAATCCTACAATAATAAATGCCACTGGTTCTTGATGCGCCTAAACATTGAAACAATTTTGTGAAAAGGTATCCGATTCCCTACGATTACAACTTGACTTAAACATCATCATAGCACTGAACAACACACACAATGGTAATTAACCTGGTTGTATCAGAATCATTAACATGATATATAATCAAGATATGCTAGTGGATCTCAAACCAACCAAACACATGTATTACATGATTAAATAGGTAACATATTGTCTGTTCTGGGACATGTCATGTGCACATTCTCATTTTCAGCACACTGCAGTGTTATCTTAGGGCCAGTGCAGGAATAAGGCGAGGTGACAGGCACGCAGGTGTTGAAATCACTGGAGAACAGCAGCGGCTGCAGCCAAGCTAAAATGGTGGGGCAAATAATAAAAAATAATGCACTTAGCTGCTTCTCCCACTGCCGCTCCATTTTCCGGATGCCTCGGTGCTCCTCTTCAGGAAGTCCTGGGTCAACACAGGGTCCCAGCCTCTCCACCCAATCCAGACGCTGCTCTCATGCTGTGAGAACAGTTCCTGGATTGGTCTGAGTGGCCTGGTTGGGTGCTCGCGAAGGGACTGGGGGCCTGTGCCATTTCTACACTCAGCTGCACAATACATCTGGGTGGAGAAATTCTAAGTGCATATGTCTGTTTGACAGACCTAAGACAACTAGCCAAACTGACATGCACACTTACAAGTGCCTGCCACTTCTTCCCTCGCTAGTATTGAGAGGATTGCCTGGCCCCATTGGCGTAACATAAGCCCCCAAAGCACAGTTCGGGCTGGACTGTTCCCATGAAGAGCTGTGTCAAGACTGATTTGCATATGGCTGGGTCCAAACTGAGGTGGCATGGTGAGCAAAAAACTCTAGGTTGGAATGCGACCACGAGCGATTGCCAGTTATAGCCCAAGTTCATACAGAAATGTGTTGCCAACTTGGCCCTACTCTACAGAGCAGAGTGTATACTGCAAATTTTCTATCCTTTTTTGTTCATCACCTTTTCTCCACAAAAGGAGAATGAGCATGTATGCAGTGTTCAGGGGCTCAAACATGCCTTTTTAAACCATCAAAGAGACTCAGTAATCTTCACTTCAAGGTAATCGATCCTGGCTGCTACTCAAAGCCACAGGGGGCTGATCTCTTTCAGTGTTAGCCATGCCTCAATTACCTCTGTGGGATAACCCTATATTCAATAGTTCTGCAGGAGAATACGCTCTTGCAAACTGCTTTTCTCCCACATCTGGGTCAAACAGATCGCAGAAAAGATGGTCTCTAGACCCCTGGCTCTTTCCATAAAGTACATATTCACTAGGAATGAATGATCCAGCATTCATTCATATTACTGGGACATTACTAAAGAATCCTGTGGCATTTTCTTACATCACTTTTGGTTCAAATTCGATCATGAGACCGAGATTCTCATGCCGTCATTCTCCCATTATGGCGAGACACTGTCTCTTTTGGGCTGGATTTGTTTGATTCTGAATTCCATTTTTACTCTCGGACCGTAATCACCAAACCGTCCCAAGTGTTTTTGAAAATAAACTCTACATTCATAGAGTGTCTGCCATGTATCTTAAGCGTATTTCCCATTTCTCCAGACACCTGACCATAGAAGCCATTTGTACCTCTCAGCCCATCATTACACGGGCACCAGATGTCTAACAGCACCAGCCCCCTATAGTCTCTCCGTCTGCGACCTTAGCTGTATATTCTAGTGCGCAGCCTGCACAGCATCCCATGTGCGTATAAATGTCAATTTCTAAGATGTGATGATTACGTTACATCAAGATCTAAGTTTCCTATCTGTTTATTGACAAGGTAACAGTAGCTTATATCCGAAAGAACTTTAATCTTGCCTGGCAAAGAAAGTGAACCTGGTGGCTTTTTGCTCGGGATGCCAAAACAACGTGGTGTGTTGAACTGCAGGATGATGTCTGGATGTTTTTGCTAAAGTAATGCCGAAGCTCGTTCTCATTCTTAACACAAACAGTCGCTGTAGGTTAGGGTGATTTTGAATAAAAGATATGCATTTCGACTTGTAATTCTGCGCTGTCCTGTGTTATATAAATGGTCTGAGCAGGAGTAAGGGCTCCGCCGGATAAAAAGGGCAGTTTTATTTTTTGGTAGTTCAATTGTTTACAGATTGCTAGTGTTACAAGTGTAAAACGATAATCATGACCAGAGGTCCTCTTTTAAGACAATAATGATCAGAGGGGCCTCCCAAAGATTACTTCTGTTACTCAAAATTTTAATTCCCTCTGTTTCTGGCTTTGCAAAAAAGGACACGGTGGAGAAAGGGTAACAGTTTGAGAGCTTGGGTTTACTTTTTAATGCAACATAAGTATTCACTTGAGTCAATGAGTACCAGAACATGTTACTCGGATATGTTTGATTTGATAAACCATTAAATTATGTTGTTTAATAAGCTCACATTTTCCAATTAGTATAACGAGGAAGTGGGAAAGGCCATATAAATGGCCAATTGCCTACGAAGATCTTTTACTTTACTTTCTTTTACTTTAGTCACGCCTATCCTGCAGTGCTACTCCTAGTTATATATATTTCTCCGAACAACAGTTCCCACAGTGCATGCCAGCTGATAACGGGACACAGACACCAATGTCGTTCTGAAATGTCTTTTTATTGCCCTCTCATGACAGGATGACTCGTTTCGCCCAGCTCACTGGGCTTGATATATATATATATATATATATATATATATATATATATATATATATCGTTCACGCCCGAAACGCGTCTGTTCGACGTTCTTTTTTTGCACCCTGCACTTTATGCTGAAAAAATTAAATAAGAACATCTTGGAGACTGGCTTCGGACTTTTGATTTGGCTGTCTGCGTACTGGGGAACGTGCATTGGACACTATGTTGCACTGTAAACCGGTTGGAGGAGCATATATATATATCACAATATTGAGAAAGCTGTGAGAAAATTGGTTGCCAAGTTTAAAGCAGTATATTGGAAAAATATGATGATTAGATCTAGTAGAGGGACCATACAATAGTGAAGGAAGTCTCAAGAGGCCAAGATATCACATTTAAAAATATTTATTTCGGTTCTAAAACCATAAAATATACACACATATTCTTCCTTGACAGTGGAACCCACAATACAGTTGTCACAATAAAACGTATTTAGTACACCAGGTTCTAATAGTCAAGTATCTCATAATGTAGTTTGTGTACACAAAAGAGATCACTAACATACATTGTTTAGCTATGTGTATACTCATTTAGAGCCAAATTCAATAAAGTGCAATAATGTCTAACAATCTCCACAGTTTTCTCTCTGAAGCTTTCGATAAAGACCTTATTGCCTTTTTAAATTTAAGTAAAAATGATATAAAAAGTGTTGATGAGAACTTTTAAAAAGGGAGTTAAAAACAGGTTCCTGTAAATTAGGGCACCCTCAATTCAGAGAGTCTTTGCTGCAGCTAGTCCCTAGCACACGGGAGAGTAGACAGAAGCCTTCGCCAAATGGCCCAAAACTGACTGAGAAATTTTGCCACAGTACATACAAAAGATGGTATCGTATCTGATCTTAAAATCCGTAAGGCGTCTTGGTTGCTATGATTCCCCAACTGTGTACATAATGGAACCAACCAATTCCTTCTTGGTCCGTCACAAGCTGGACATGCAAAGAAAACATGGCCCACAGTTTCATTTGGGTCTGGGCAGGAAGGGCATCCCTTAGGCCGGCTGGTTTTGTTTAGCTAAAGATTGATAAAAGCATTGATATGTAAACAACCAAACCTAAACTGTGTATACAATTTCCTGTCCCCAGGCACTTTGATGATATCAAAATATTTCTCAAGGTGTTTAGAGAAATTTATGTCTAAAAAGACATCGGTTAAACAACCATGACGAATCCTCGAGTAGGTGGTCTGCTCTACCCATAACCAATATTGACGCTTTATGAGGTCCTTTGGATACAGTGGTGGGGAGTTAACAGGCTCATTTGGGAGGCCAATTGCTGCCCGAACAGTTTTGAAATATTTTATGCACCCAACTTTTTTGTTCCTATCAAGGGCAGACACTTCATTAAAAGCAGCAACATAAGGGTCCAGGTTGGGAGTGGTGACCAACCTATACCATAAAAGCAAGGGACGCAGACTCGCTTGGTCACGTATAGACCTAACTCCCAGGTCGAGTTTCAATGGAAGGAGTGGGGTGCTTTGAGGAAGATCTACAAGACTCCTTAGAAACTTGTTTTCGATTGTTGTTACTTTCCTCGCATCCACTGAACCCACAGTTCCGCCCCATAGAGCACACTACTCACAACCTTTGTTTAAGTACTGGGGCTACGGGCTTGGTATATGATAAACAAATCTCACACCGCAAGACCCCTGATAGATGAGAGAATTTTAGGAACGCCTTATTCAGATGATTATTCCAAGTCATGCTATCAGATAACACTTTGCCCAGGTACTCAAAGGAGCTAACCCTCTCCAATGGGACATTATCTAAGACCAAGTTCCTTTTAAAGGTTTTACGAGGGTTCGTTATCATCAACTTCATTTTGGTAGTATTAATAACCAAGCCCCTCTCACAACAGAAGGCCTTAAATTGGTCCAGAAGCTTCTGGAGACCCATAGGAGTTTTAGTACCAAAAGGGTATCATCGGCGAACTGTTAAGAAGCTATTTTCTGGTTTGCCAAAGAGGGAGCAACAGCTGGGATTGAACATAGAAGGTCGACAATCCGGTTGAAATAAAGGGAAAAAAGAGTAGGGGCTAAAACGCAACCTTGCTGTACCCCACGCTAGATCTTAATTGGGTTGGTAAGTTGCCCCTGGTTGCCCCACCACACATGTGCAAAATTGTCATCATGCAGCCTGACCAAAGGTTCTAAGATTTCAAGGGGCATTCTCATATTCATGAGGGTTTGCCAAAGTAGATCTCTGGGGACAAGATCGAAGGCAGTTTTAAGATCTATGAAGGCAAGATATAGACTGCCTTTGCCCTACACAACCACCTTCCAATATAGCAAGAGAAGGCAAAAAGCCTGGTCAATAGTACTGGTCTTCCGTCGAAAGCCTGCCTGTAATAGAGAGAGGATGTTCTTCTCATCCATCCAGGTTTGGATTTTGGTTAAGAGCGAGTGACAGAAGACCTTTTGGGCACAATCTATCAAGCTAATTGGACGGCAGTTGGAGGGCTTAGACCTGTCCCCTTTATTGAAAAATGGGATCACTTCAGCCCCCTTCCACGAATCCGGAATCCTTCCTCCTCTGACAATATCATTGACCAAGTTCATAAAATATGTCGCCCATTTCGCCCTATTAGCACAAAAGAGATCACCTGGGATGCCATCTGGGCTGAGGCTTTGGTTGGTATAATGGCATCTAAGGAACTCCTGATCTCTTTCCTAGTAAATGTGATTGTGACTTGTTGGGCAGCCAAGCTGGGGGGACTACGAAAGCTATCGGTAGGGTTACCTATAGAATAAAGCTCATTGAAATGATTGTACCATTCCAATGGTGTAATGTTGTTGGCCAGTGGAGGGGAGCGGTCGAAGTTTGGTTTTGCCACTAGCAACCAAAATTGTCGAGGGTCAGGATGACCAATAGCCTCCTCTAGCTCTTCCAATCTCCCTTCATTCCATTGTTTTTTGGCTTTACAATGTGCCTGTTTGTATGCCCTTCTGCAGTCATAGATGCTTGCTTGGTCCCTGTTTTTAATAGCTGTGGTCAAGCTCACTCTCGCTAGCCTTATCTTTGTAGGGGGGATGTAAAAAAAAAGGTAGCCAATTGCTCAAAAAAAGCTCCATGGAGGACACTACAGCTATTCATAGAGAGTGGATCGCTACTTGCTGATTTTAATGTCACTAAATGCTAAGCTAGAACTTCATTAATCTTTTTCATTTTAAATTCGTCTATCAAGACCTTGGGCCATTTAATTTGACGCTTATCATTTGTAGCACTCAACTCCCTTGTGCATAGTGGGGCAGTGAAATCCTGCTGAATGCTCCCCATAGATGACTAATGGATAGGTGTAGGGAGTTATGATCACTATCACTGGCCTGGTTTATGAACATGTCCTGAACTTGGGGCCACAAGGCCAGATCCACTAATATATAGTCAATCTGACTTGACCCATTTGTTCCTATGAAGGTCATTCCACCGCTTTTGTCTGAGTTGGTTCGACCATTAGTGACCCTTAGCCTGTATCCTAGGGAAATTGCATTCAGTTGGAGGGCAGCGTGCAACCATTTTTGATTGGAAGTAATTCCAACGAGGGTACCCTCCAAACGTTGTCCTCTTCGGACACGTCAAAGGACTCGACCCAGTCAAGGGGTTTTAATGTAACATTAAAATCGCCACCGATTATCAGATTATCAGCGGATAGCTGACCTTCCTATCCCCCAATAGGTTATCCAAAGCAAGAAGGGTCGGCGAACTACCACCTCTGGTGCTTCTAGCATATATGTTGTACATATCATCAGTTTGCCCATTCCCGTTTGCTAACCTAATCCCCAAAATGTATGGATTATTAGTAACCATCTCTTTTGTTTCACAGTAAGATTTACCAGGATGAGTAGCCCACCTGTCGCCCACCCCGCTTTGGTAGATACTGCTGGTTTAAATAAGGACTTAAACCCAGGGATATGTATAGGATTCTGGGACCAGGTTTCCTGAAATAAACATATTTCCTGGCTGGAAACAAGGTCCAACCAATAGGGGCAGTTACACTTTCGACTAATACCTGCCAGGTTCCATGAGAGGATGTTCATCATATCCCCATTAACTAGTGCCACCCGAACCTGGGGGGAGGGCAACACTTGCAATATGGGCCCAACTCAGCTGTCAGTCCTTCTAGCTGAATCGCTAGCCTGAGGGCGAGTATTCACCGCCAATGGTGAGTGGGAATAGTCAGGCGCTACTGGGGAACAACTCCTCCGCTCTTGCTCAGCCGGACAACCCTCAGAGTGTAGATGGAAAGTGGCTATAGGGATCGTCTGGACCATATTAAGGTTATTCATTGCTGAACGGGAGGCGAGAGAATGAGTCAATCTGTGAGAGTGTTGAAGTCTGGGAAGCCAGGGGTGCTTTACTCGTGTTTGCTTTTGAACGGGGGGTCAGTCAATCTCAGCCTAATCTTTGTTGATGCGTTAGAAAGAGATCTTGCTTCCAAGGCAATCAGATCGTGCACTAGTTGGTTTGAGGTTAATGTTAGTTTAATTGCATCCACTGGGCTATGGGCCACGATGCACCTCTTGGCGAGGATGATGTCCTCCCTTATTATGGATCTGCACCCCGGGACGTGTCTCAGCCAATGTATGGCTTTGTTTTTAAAACGTCCCCACTATCATATCTAAGGCAGTTGGAGTCGACTTTAGGAACATTAGTCAGAAAAAGTGAGATTGAAGTGGGAATAACTTGCTTGAGGTTGAATACCTGAGTTGCCTGAGATGCCTTGGGGACCTTATAGTATGCATGTGCCCTACTGGGGGCCTAGGAAGCTAGTCTTGGTGGTGTGCTAGATACTACAGTGTCCCGTGTTGCAACCACATTTCCCTTGTCTTGCGCATCAAAAGATCAGTATTGCTCAAAAGGGGCACTAGTAGTTACCTTAGTAGTCTGAGAGCGATGTAGGTCTAAATCTGTAGGCATCGTCTTACGGCCATTTTGGTTCACATTTAAAACATACTGCCTCTCAACAGGACCAACCTGGGTGGAAAGAGCATTTGATAGAACTGCTGGCATTGGATATAGTTCATTGGTACCGTCTATTCTTTGATAAAGTTTGAGGACTAGTGAGGGTAAGGCCTCTATGCTGTTTTTTAGTGATGCTAATTCAGTCAGGAGGTCAGGAATCAAAGGTGTACTACCACTACTATCCTCTTCTACTTCCTGCACAATATCTGAGCTTGGAGTAATGAACGATATAGGTGCGTGAGTGGGGATGACACATTGTGTTTCTACGTGTGGATCCTCGGCAAGGGCAGCAAAGCGATTGTGTAGTGTGAACTCTTCCAATCCGCTATTTTCTGTTGGGCAGGGCTGACCATCCATATCCAGCGCACTAGATGGAACTAGGTTATTCTCAGCTACATCTGCAGGCGATTTAGTTTTCTAAAAAGCAAGTTTGAGTAGATTTGGGATGTTTCCATATCCAGCAGTGGCAGGAAGGGATTTAATGACAGGAGTTCCAGCTGGCGGGGGGATAGGGGCTGGAGCGGATGATGACAGCAATACCTCACAATTGTTAACAATATTCTCTATACGTTCTAGAATTTCCTCGCCGATCCCCCCTTCACTCTCATCACCTTTTGCAGTTGCCAAAGGCCGTTTTTTTAATCGCTTTTTCGTAGCACCTCCCTGCCCAGCTTCAATTTCTTTCTGCTTCCCCCTTACAGCAACGAAATAATCAGCTGTATATATTACCTACAAGGAGACTAAGTCTGCAACATTAACACAGCACTTTATAGTAACACCAGAGACTATAGGCACAAGGTCCACAACAAAATGTCAATGGCAGTGTAACTATACGTTGTCAGGGTTCCTCTTTCCGTTTTTACCGAACATTGTACTGTTAGATAGTGTCAATGATGTTGATGTAAGGAGTACCTCCTGTGGATTGCATTAGGGGACACACTCGATAGCTCCGGAGTCACGATATCAGGGGGTTGTCCATCCCAGCCTCCTACGGACAATGACGGGTAAGGACGTGCCCACCCATCGCGCTTTGTAGCGCGATGGGAGCGCCTCCCCCTCACTTGCGGTAGCGGAAGTGGGAGTGCTGTGGCTCTTGGTGCACCCTGGGACTCTTAGTCCCACCAGGGTGGATGGCAGTCCAAAAGGTGTCTCTGTGAAGCGTTTGGCAGTGGTGATGACTCTGGGCTTAAGCTCCCGCCAGAGTTTGCAGCTGAAAAACCCGAGCAAACAGCCAAAATTCCACCTACGATTTATGCGTGTCCTCTGTCAGATTTCCAAGGTAACCCGACTCTGTAATAACCACTTACTATGTAAATGGGTTCTATTTAGGTTCACTTTATCAAAGTATCTAATGTGGTTAGCCTGAAATATGACATGGAATGTGCCTTCTTGGACCTATGTTGGTCCTTGTCTACAGTTTAGGGCTTAGTTAGGGTTCAGGCTGTGTGCCTGAGAGCCCTTGTTTATTTAGTTTATATGCAATTATGTTTTCAATCTGTTTAGGTAATAGCATAAGACGTTTCATAAATCACGAATAGTAAGTGATTGGCTGCATATGGGGAAGACAAACATTGCAGGGGTTTTAATTTATTAAAGGGACAAATAGATCCCCATTAGCATGTAACATTGTCTACAGTTGAATAGGAGAGTTAGGTGGAACACATTTACTTATCACGTATCAAGTCAAATCTAATGTCAGTTTCCACAACGGCATGTCACTGCACACAGATGTATTTAAGAATGTGTAAATGGCATAAATCCACTGGTGGTGCTGCTTGTGAGTCTAGGTTATTCTGTTGAGGAAATAAACATTTCCCCAAAATAACATAACCCTCTCCATAACCATCATCAACAATGACAATCAGTAATTTCCAATGACCTGAATCCGTCGCGCATCTCTCTGTGTCGCCCCCTTTCACTTCCCTTGTTGAAGTCCTAATAGTTTAACACCAAAGAAGCATACTGGAGGTGTAGGGTGCTAGAGAACGGGAGCCTACGCAATCCGTTCCACTGTCAAAGAGGGCACCTAAGAAACTGGTCCAGAGTTCAGCACAGCAAGAAGAGTCTGTGTGTGTGTCTATAGTGTTGGTGCCTTCTTGGAGGCAAAAAATATCGGTGACCTAGCCATTGTGCTACACGTTTCAGCATTCTGGAAAATAATCAGCGTCTGTATGATTTATTAGAAGTCTATCCTGTTGTGGGCTTCCTGTGTCACTGTGGGTAAAGCAGATATCATCTAGCTCCTAAGAGTCTTGATCCTGTAGCGCTGCGGAGCAGCCTCCTATCTCAATGAGGTCTGTGTAACTTCCATTTATTGCGCCATTCTCATGCTGTTTCTGAAGAATTAAAAAAAGTGAGATCTGCAACATTTATTACATTTCGCTTAGGAAGGCACAGTAGCATGTATTTCAACTAGGTATCTCAGAGTTTGTGTATCACTGAATTAAATGATGTCTTATATTTTGCTTGTTGTGTTTAATTGGGGAAGGTTTCTATTGATTAGCCCCTCAAACTCTGGCATAGTGCTTGTCCATGCCCTTTGCAGAATGGTGTCTGTCACAGAGGTTTAACTAACTCACTTTGATGGTATGTGGTGGGGTGATGGTGAACCACAAGCCCTCTATATCTCGAAGAATTTAGAGAAGCCCTTTGGCTTTATGGACTCCAGGAGACACTTTTCTAAGATAAGGTTTACTTGGTTGTTCCTCTGCATACTCAGGTAATCCCAGAAAGTGTAGGTGGGTGCGACATGATTTGCCTTTTGCATCTTATAACTTTGTTTTGAGTATTCCTGTGGATTCCTGTTATTTAGTTAAGCAGACCTGCATATCAGTAATGTTAGCCATGAATTATTCTTCAGCTTCTTCCATTTCCTGCAACTTTCCTTAGTTCCGCCCTAGCTATTTAAATGTAATAAAAAATTACATTAATAGTGATTTCCATTGGTAGTCAAAGTAAATGTGAAAGGTGTGGAAGGATGTATTATAAATTGAAGCTTTACAGGAGATGTCAGATTATTTGAGACTTTTCTGATTTGCATTGCCTTACTGGAATGAACTGATTTATATTTGAAAGTAATGGGCACAGGTTGAACTCAGATTAGCAGTGAACCATAGTTCACAATTCTAAATGCTGCATTGGGATCAGTGAAGAGCACAACAGTGATTTCTTTTTCCTGGCAAGTAGGATGATTACCATAATCAGTTTTTTAGGGTTTAAGGTGTAGGGAAATTGAGGAGTCCAATTTTGAATAGACCAGGCATCTCATAACCATGGCCCTCTTCCAGCTATGTAAGAGATCAACTGTATTGTTGTTGAAACAAAAGGAATTTGGAAAAAAGCGCCTTCAGTTTTGAATGGAAGAATGCAAACATTTTCAGGAACACATATGTGTCCGTTTCTCATGGTCTTGTTTACAAGTGATCTTATCAGACCAAGTTTACTGGGCAAGCAGGGGATACTGGGAGTTAGCGGTTGGGGTTGGGGCTGAGGTTGTTTTTCTCTAATGTCCCACGGCCTATTCTGCCATGGCTCTGCAAACTGGTCCAAATATAATCCCTTCAGCACTTGACTCAGTGGTAGCAACGCCAAGATGTCACTGGCTTCTCAGGGAGGTTATTATATGGCTGCAACAAGCTCAGCACTCGATAAACACCCAAAGTGTAATAACTCAGTTGTTCAGACTGTTGCCTATCTTTATACAACGGAAGTACTATAATACATTTCAAAACATATTACTACACACTACAGAACTGTGGTACTCATAGTCTTAGGCGCAGGGCCACTCTCTTAGGGGTAGAATAGGAGTGAGAATACCTCCCCACCGAGCACTCCACTTTCCCTCTTAGAAATTATGCGTGTTCGGTGCTGGTGTGTGTCACGAGCACAGGTGCAATGCTTCCACCCCGTTAGGCAGAGTTGTGTGGTCCGTCTTAAATCTTTCACAAACGTAGTTATCTAATAGGACTATCTATGTTTCCAAGTACTTCAGTCCATGTTTTCATCTTCGGAGCAGGATATGCAGCTCCGAGCTTGGGAGCAGATGAGGGGCTGCATAGTAGGTTCTGAAGGCACCAACTAGTCTGGTTGTTTTCAAATTGATGGCCCTCTTTCAAGCACACAGTGAGTCCTCTGGAGATTGTTGAGTCGATGGTGGGCTCAGCTGGGTAGACTTCCCAAGGGGATCAAAGAGTCTGCTTTCATCCCTGGTCCATGTGGCGAAATCTGGGCCACTTCTAGTCTGGCTTCAACAGCAAAGTCCATTCAGGCACTTTTCTGGTCAGCAACTTGGACAGCTGCACCCTTGGTCAGGTACACAGGGGACAAGTTCAGCGATGCAGCAGCTTCATATATACTGGTGAAGTCCACTCTGGCGCACTTGGGGCAAGTGCCACAGTCTAGGCAATACTGCGATCTTGACCGACTGTTATCCTTGCAGCTTGACAGAGCTCTGAATTCCATCCCGAGTGGTTGCCTGTGCCTGACCCTAAAATGGCTGCCTTGTGAGGAATACCAGGAGCGTCTTACTTTCTCCAATGATGTTTTGTGATCATGTGTAGGCGTTTAACTCAATTAGGATTGATGCAGCGCCTCCTGTTTGAGAAGCACTTCAGTGCAGGACCGATTTTGCTTTCAAGGTGAACCTTGTGTTAATCGGAGCCTGAGCTTAAGATGGTGCTGGGTTCTCAGCTTCAAGCACTTTCGATTTGTCATTTTGCCAGCTGGAGCTGGTGCAAAATAGTGCTTGATTTAACCCCTTTCTGTCACACCAAGAAGGGGGGCACTCTACCATTTCATGACCTGCTTTACATTTGTTTTTCCTTCAATGAGCCGGTGCCCTAAATAACATTCATAATGAGCTCTGTATGCTTTGCAGCGGATATGCATGCGAATAGTCCAACATCCTGTGAGATGAGCCTGACACAGCAACACCAGGATCGGTGTTTTTCATTGGTACTAAGACAATGCCCCCTGGGCGGATACCTTAACTGTCTGATCTTTCCGCAGAACCCGAGCAACCTTGGCCTATGCCCGGTGTAGCTGCCCTATGCAGTTTTTGAGGAGTTTGGCCCTGGTTCACCCCCGAGGCCGGCACCTACCCAGCCGGACATCTGACATTGTTTTCCTCTTCGTCGCCCCGCTGTGTTTTCCTTCCAGCTACCTTTCATTCCCCATAAGACCTATGTCTTGGCTATGCAACTCGCTCATAACTCTTATTATTGTGTAATCGCATGTGTTTTTCTCCTTTTGTCTATACTTGATCCTGTAATTGACGTTATTATGTTACCGTAACTTGCTGATCATCATGTAAAGCGCTCTGATACCTCCGAGCCTAGCCAGCGTTATATAAAACTTTGCAAATAATAGTAATTTCCCCCGCGGTTCAGTCAACTCAGGCCCAAGTAGGCAAGTGCTTCAAGCTGCAAATGAGTCCATAGGGGACACTTCAAGAATGTGCCATGAACCAGCAGCAGGCAGGTTTTTTTAGTACAGTAGATTCTCCAGTTTAGATTGGGTGATGGGTTCCGCGACTGGAGCACTCCGGTCATGCTCTTGTGAGACTCAGATGTACTGACTCTCAGTTCTGTGGTCAGCCACTGTTGTGTATACTGACAGTCAGCTTTTCCTGTGATGCTGGGTCATTCCTTCTCTCTTCTCCTAGGCAGATTACCTCTAGGTGTTCCAATAAAGGAGACACTTCTTCCTTCACAACAGACTCCAAGTGAGGTCGCCTCACCTCTAGGAAGCTGGCTGTTTTACAGACACCAGCCTTTTTTTGGCCGTAGTCCTCCTGGCATTCTGGTGGAACACTCACTTCTGGATGAGAGAGAACTTGAAACTTGAACAACAAGAAGATCAAGGTACCGCGGAGCAGAGGTGTTTAACTGTCTGCATTTTCAGAACCAGTTTGGGTCCTTTCTCATGTTTTTCTCAGGCTGACTTTCAGACTCTGCACCATATGGCTGTACTTCAAGATGATCAAGCAGAAGCTCTTTGCAGCATAATAACCTTTTTGAATTACAAAGAGGAAACCGATATCTTCTTCTACACCTCAGTGTCTGGATCCCCCCACTCAAGTTTCAAAATGACAACAATACATTTCCACTGTCTGGAAAGTACCCACATTTCCATGTTGTGCACATGAGCAAGTTAGGGGATTTCATAAAGAAACCCACAGGCCTACTTTACTGTGGTTCACAGTGCACATGTAAGTATGTACATATATCCTACACATTCTCTTGGATGTTAGATGAAAGTTCTTATTCTAGATTTTAGCAGCAGAACTGTACATCAGTGGGACAGTAGGCATCCCCTCTTGTGACATAAATAAAATGGGTCTGACCACAACTGTGATCACTGAAACATGATATGCTGCCACCAACAAACTATACGCTAGTACCCATGACAGTCATTAAAGAGGCCATGCTTGGCCAGGACCACACTAGATTCGTGTGAAGCCAAACATCTGGATACGAGATTCTCTCTCTGGGCAGGGGATACACCTCTACATGGTCTAAGCAGATCGATGTAACCATTCCCTGGCCTAAACTAGGTATTTTTGTTTGTATGTTTAAACCGTTACCCAGAACTGGATAGCATTGGAAGGTACAATCCCACTCTTGGAGGGAAACTACACTTCACTCATGTTTTGAGGGGCCATTGCGGACGTAGGCTTTTATGTATTTGTTATTTTGTGTAGTGCCAGATCTTTTGCTGCTTGCAGCTTTGGGGCTCTTTTTAATCACATATTCAATAGAAATTTAGAGAGAAAAAATCGTGGGTTGTACAGTTACGCTTTACATATAGACATATGTGATTAGTAGGTCCTATGCCCCTTATTGATCAAGCACCTTTTGTAGGACAAGGCATGATGTGTTTTTCATTGTGTTTTAGTTTAAAGAATGTCTCACCTGGATGATCCACTCAGTGTGTGATAGTGTAGTTGCATTGCTGTATTACCTGAAAATATACTCTTTTCATACAGTAATTTAATTCTTATTTTTTATTTATGAATAAAGTTATAAACAAATGGGGGGGCCTGTTTCCCCTTTTTCTACTCATTGAAAAAGAAACAGGAGCTTACATATGGGATACCATTTAACACTTCTAGGAGCAAATATTGAATGTTTTTACATGAGGAAATTCGTTTTTAAGGGTTTTACCTTTGTGTGCGTGTGTGTGTGTGTGTGTATATATATATATATATATATATATATCAAGCAATATAGGTCAACCTTGAATCACCAGTTGTTTTTCGGAGATTGTCCAAGGAAGAGACCAACGAATCCCAAAAGTGCTGGCAAAAGGTACTTTATTCACATGGAGGTCACAGCAGCGTTAGCAGATGACGCGGTTCGGGCGGTTGCCCTTGCTCACATGTGTATATATATATATATCTTGTAGTCTTGAAAGCAATGCAGAATGGCTCCTTTGTAACTGGAAGGTCACAGTCTGTTGCTGTGATGCTGAGTAGATGATTGGGCTTGCTATCTATCTAAAGTGATGTTTCACACATAGGCATCCTTATTTAAAGGTAGTCTACTATTGAAATGATGCTCCTTTTCAAATAGATGGTATTTCCCCTGAAGCTCTTAATTGGGGTTCTGTATTTTTTTTTCATAATCCTCCCCCTCCCTCTTTCGAAAATAGTGATACATTGTGTTTTTTCCACTGCTCCTAGAAAGGACAGTCAGCTGTGCATAGTAATGTACCATTCCAAATTAACTTGATGAGTCTTACCTCAAAGAGTTGGCATCCTTTTAACAAACCTGTTCAACTTCTCTGACCATGCCGCATGCTAGCACGGAGCAGCCGTATCCCTCGACCCAGCATGAGTCAGGGGTGCAGCCGCGATACCAGCCGTGAGAGCAGTCGAGATACAAGCCCTGCTCGGGGCTTTCCTCCTCTCGGTGAGTACCCACCGCCTCTTGAAGCGCAACCGGCGAATGCTTCCTTTCCCACCGCCTCCTCACCCACTTCGAATGCCTTCTCAAGTGACACTTTGATTGCCAGGTGTTCTTATCCTGCTTGTTCTGCTTCCTCCTCCACCCTCCTGCTAGTTCCTGCATGATCACCTTACATATAAACCATTTTATTTCCAATGGAGCAACATTACAGAAAATATGCTCTTTCTTATTCTGCAAAGATACTTGAGAATGGGTAAAGCAATGTGCCAAACAAATTTGATAGCTGAGATTTTTCACATGCACTGGAGTTTTATCCTTGCCAACCTGTAATATTTGTGCAAACCCGAGATGCCGTTTGTTCCAAAGGTTGACTGTAATCTGTGATCTTGAAAATGAACAGATTTTTTAATGAATTCTAAGAATATGCATGTATATTGGTTTCATGTAACTCAACAAGGTTAAGAGTTGCATTGTTAAAACTTAATAATGTTGCTTTTTGCCTTTTTAGGTGCTATAGCATGTAACTGTTGTTTGCAGGATTGTAACCATATGATGCTAAGTGGACTTCAGTTATTCATGTCACTTCCTTATCAAAGTGTGGAACATAACGGAGTATATTGGTCACTAAGCAACTCTTTAACGCCCAAGTTAGTCAACTCCAGTGTACATAGCATGATGTCAGTTAGGCAACAGCAAGTAGATCTTGATTTACATCTACTTTTATTTGTCCTTAGAAATAGGGGTAGATGATGAGCCTTATTTTTTAGCCCAACCGTGACTTCTCGTAATTCCCTTTCACCGCTCCGGATGGCTTCATCACGCTTTCTGGGTAGATGTACAAAAACGTTTTTATTTCCTAAATGCCCATGAACTTTTTAAGGAGTACCATAAATCTATCAAATGCTTGCTTTCACCCTTCCACATCAAAGCTTTGCATTTCATTTCTGAGTTTCTGAAGATTTTTAATGACATTTCTTGTACCCCTAACCCCTAAAATGTCCTTCATCCTGATTTAGGAATAAACATGAAAGACCTATAAAATAGCTTTGCTGTTCAGTGAACGGTATCCCATGGCTATATAAGCTGTGTTACCTAGTGCTTAATCTCATGTATGTATTTACCGTTTTCTCCGCATTTTGTAATTTCAGGATCCCTGTTTTTTTCCATAAATGTTTAAATGGTAGTTAACTACCTTTCTGTGTATTGATATATGACGATCAGAGTTTAATGCAGTAGGTTGTGTCTGTTAGTCTTTAAACCAACGCATGTCTTCATCAATATTACCATATTCTGTAGATGTTACAACTTCTAAGTCTAGCTCAACTGCACCAAAATTTTCGTACAATTCCTGGGAGTGAAGTTCACATTTCTACAAAGAATTTTCTCAGCAATATATTTTTGGTTCAACGTTTTTTCTCATGTATATGTATCGTGGAACATGGTGTGATCTGTTCTGTCATTGACCAGATCTAATAGTGTAGATCTGGGTAATAACAAACCATGACATGACTTAATTAAGTGATGCCAGAATACTACGTAGTGTTTGTTTCCCATTGAGTACATACATCCTCATTTCCCACATTATGACTCCCTCTAAATTAACATTCCCCCACTCGATATCTCACCCACTGCTCCCAAAAATGTATGCCATGTTGAACAACTTCATTGAGTAATCTTTTTTCCCATATGGATAGGATCACTGTTTGGCAAGTTGTAACTTTCTCTGTTGTGTTATTTGACTCAAACGTGGATTGTTGTGTTTTAATTGGCTGCTGTGCCTGTTAACATCTAGGGAAAGAGAGGTTGGGCCTTTCTGTAGGCTGGTACGAAATTTGTGCCAGCCTACACTCACACCAGTTGTCATTCACATCTTTTATCTTGTAGAGGCTGTCTCATGTGGCCAGCTCATGTCTGTTCTTGGTTAGCTTATTAGTTTCTTGGGTAAAGTATTAGAAGGCATTTGCCCTCAATACATTTATTGCACTACTGTCATGTGCATCTCGGAACATTTGGACTACATTATACTAAATCTTACATTTTATCTTAAACCTAATGTTGCTGATAAACTACCATTACCCCTTGCACTAACACACTAACCCTTATAATATAAACGTGAAATTAGTAGTATTTAACTAATTTGATGATGTCGCATTCTTTGTGCTGATATGTGCTGATTGTTTTGTTTCTATGTAGGTTTATCCCAGTGTAGCAAATGTTATATTATGGGGCTACACTATTTCTTTATATCCGGCCAAGACTACTCTTATCTGATATTGATATATATTTTCTGGATGTATATTGAGTAGGCTACATCATAGCATAATTTGGTTTGCAAATCTGTACTTCAACTACTTGCAAATAATAGTGTGAAATTCTCTTAAAGGGAGGTACATGCTACTTGCAAGATATATCATTCAGTAATCTTTATTCGGCAACAAGCCATAACTGTACACAAAAATCAAACAATTTTGTGTGGTTAAAATCAAATGCGATGCATGAGTAGATAAAAATGGTTAAATCCATTACAACAGTACAGTATACTAAAATACAGCAGCAAAATTAAATACAGGGTATAACGCAAAGTAAACAGAAGCAGGATCATTAAACTACAGGTTTTTTTTAGCCTTTGCCTTCACATGCATAACAGATATCGTGCGACTGCAAACACTATTGGTTGCCTTGTATCCCTTCGTAAAATCCTACACGCTACTCTATAATTTCTTAGGCCCAAAAGTTAACAAATTGGAATAATCCATGTTTTATGATGTTCCATGTACGCTGGTCAAAAAAGTAAAATATGGTCAATAGTCTTGATGATCCCAGCGCAAAGGGGACAGAACCCTTCCAGTTTCCTAGTAACACACTGCCATTTAGAAGTAAAAGAAGATAGATATATCTGTTCTCGTGTTGTTGAAAACTCGCCAACTCCCTATTAAAGAGCCTTCTGTCTCCAAGAGAGGCATACGAGGAGGACCTAGGTACCAGATTGGATCAACCCTTGAAGTAGCTTCCGCGCTCCGACAGGTGTCACGATTGACCTTCGTTGTGACACTGACTTGCTTGTGGACATGACATGGAGCTGCATAAATGCGCCACCGTGCTTGCTGATATCAGTTTCTCTTTGTCTGCACCCAGAGATTGGGCTCAAGAGAACTGACATTTTGCCTTATTGTAACGTTTATCACAAAGAAAGGAATCTGTATTTCCTCACAGAGGCATGACATTTCATTTACAGACTTAACATATCCTTGGTGTTGTGTGGAAGTTCACAACAAAGTAATTGTTTTCTAGGGTTGAATGTTTTTTGAAAGAGCGGCCTTTCTTGCGTTAAGATAGGGCTAAAGACGGGCGCTTGCTTTTGATGGTACAACAGCCCGTTCTTCAGGCACTCAGTATGCATGTCGCATTCATTTCTGGAGTTCAGAAATACACTGGCATACAGTTGTTAATATGGTTATACGCATTTTATTCATTTACTTTTTTTCTTCCTACGGAAGCAAAGGTTTGTACTGATTTAAATATTTTGCATAAAAAACAAGACATTAATGTCGTCAAACCTTGATATTGTCTGAAGTTTCTATAATAAATAGTTGCTTTTCAGAAGGCGTTTTACCACACCTCCAACCTACAGTTTAACATGCCAGCAGCGTGCATTGGTTTGTGCTGAAGTAGTAATGTTGCTAAATCGTTTAACCATCACAAGTCAGTATGCTTATGCACAGTCTCAGGGGTGTGCTGTAATAGGAAATACCTACGTATAGCCTAAACCTTCCAGCCTATACCCTCGCCTCTACTCCAACTCGCCCATGATCTTGAGGAAAATTTCGATCAAATTCCTCCTTGGTGACAATATCATGTCCTGGCTCTTGAAGGCCTTAGCATTGAACTACAGTACAGCCCTCTGCTGTAGCTTTACCTCCTTTCAAGTGGAAGAGTAATACAGACAATTCAAGTGACATTTTATAGCACAGAACGCTGGTAAACGTCTCACCGTTTGTGTATTAAAAAGTGGCTAATTGGAAAAATGAACTAAGAACATATAGACCGATCCAAAGCAAGACAGTCCTTCATCCCTCCATATGACGTATCCCTGTGATGTGTTCTATCTCAGTCCTAACCCTTCGTGTCTGTGAGCAGTGACTGGAGGTGTGGAGCAGCAGGGAGGCTCGTGTTATTTTAGACTACAATCTGGGGCAAAAAATGAGACCTGGGTTTTAGCTGCTTAATAAATAACATTGGCCAAATAGATTGTTAGGTGAACAAAGAAAATGAATTATAAAATCTGGTCAGTTATAAGAACCAACATCGTGATTTTCTTCCAAACGAGGTACGATTTGGGTGGTGAAGGTATGAATGTCTCTTTAAATAGTCCAGTATTACCTCAGAACATATCTGCGCAACACATCCTGTGTGAAGAAAAAACAATGCATGGTTTATTATGTGAGGGACATGATTTAGGAAATGCAGTGTGATTATGGAAAATTGAAAGGCACACGAGATGAAATTAGGAAATAATTAGTATTCTCTCATGCATTGGCCGTTGTCTGCACCTCTCTAGTTTTGACACTTTAGCAGTTGATATGGGATTTTTGCATTGTGCCAGCTTGCAAAGCATTGTCTTTAGCTGGGCTGTTTGCCTGTTATTCATGCCTCTACGGCTGAACTCAGAATACAGGCAGTCATTATTTTTATTGGCTAGTGTTGGTAGAGATTTGGGGTTGGTTTCCAATAGCTTTATCTCTTGCGTGCTCATCGGGCTTTATTTACCCATCCTCTCATTGGGGAACGCAAACACAGTAACATTACTTGAAATATTGGACAGTGGAAGCTGAGTGCACAACTTGGTGGAATAAAAGTTTAGGTGGGAGGAGTTTAAACGTAATACTTGAGGTTAAGGGAAGAGTATTAGTTTCACCAAGCCTCCCGATATATTTTGGACCGACACATGAATGGCCCAGTTGTGGGCCACTATTTCGAACCATTAATGACGTCAAGACAAATTGAAATATATACACACATTCTAGCCCAGGTGGGCAATTAGAGGAGTTTAAAAAAAAACATATTTGCACCAGAGCAATTTTCGGACCATAAAACGTCTTTATTTCCAAATTTGATCAAAATGAATGATGCAATCTGAAGTTAACTCATCTCATGGAAAATCTGCTTGTTATTATAATTCTGGGCAACTCATTTTACACAAATCTTGTGTTAGAGGTCGAGCATGTTGTCAAGGCGTCATCTGGATGTTTCTTCAAATCATGAAACTGAAATCCTAAGTAAGTCTTCATAAAAAGAGCCACAACTCTGCTTCACATCCAGAATGTTTGTTATTGGTATCAATTAAAATTGCTTGCTAATACTACTTTGTGCCTAATTTACCATAAGCAGAATACTGTTAATAGCCTTGCAGTGTGGCTGAGCACATTGCTTGTGTAATTAGCATAGAGCGCTTTGAGGCCTTGCATTGAGCTTTGTGTGCAGTCATGCTGTCCATGTAGCCTTTTCTCATCTCCCAGTACTTTGTCTCTGGTTGTTCGTGTGATCACCTCTGCCCCTTTCATCTACTATGGATTGCAGTATTGTATCCTAACTACTTCTGTGTTAACCGTGTGGGTGTTGCCATTCCTTTACCTTGCAGCCTCTCGACGTCATTCCAGGTCCACTAGTGCTCTCTCGTCTGCTGATTCTGTTGGGCAGTCAGGTGAACAAGTGCTAACTGCATGCGCCTGCTTTATGATATGTAGCTTGTTGTCTCATCATGCTAGTGTTCACTGTTAGCTACATCTTCCTGTTGCTGGCATGCACTGTGTGTTTTCACAAGTTTCAGTGATTGAATGTTTCCATTTGTACAATATACATGTTGAGATGTTGTGGACAGTGTCATAAAAATACATTTTACTTCCTGATATAAAGTTGAGCAATAAGTCACTTAATTTAATGGAGATGATCTAAATAACTAGCATTTTCTTCCTTGGTGTGCCATTTTTACCTTTTTCCTTTTTTACTGTTATTTAAACACAGTGCTGAAGTGTGTACATTTTTACAGTACATAGACTTGGTTTAAATAAGCCACCATTATGAATTCTTTGTTAATTTAAAAAAATACCGTGGGCCCTTAATTCCTGTTCCTGCAGTGAAGTCACAATCTACTTTTTCTGACTTCCCAGATTACTCCCGGAACCTTGGTCTAACACCCAGAGAAGCTGCAGAGATGTTTAAATGGTATTATTTTTATTGTGCAACACACAAAAAAAAGTTTTACAAAATAGTAAAAAGTGTGCAAAAGAGGGAAAATAGCAAATGGCACATAGAAATTAAACAGGCGATGGTGACTCAGATTGACATCTAGAGGAAAGGACAGGAAGGCAAAATTAATGTTTGAAAATAAGTGCGTATTAAAAAAAATAACCTAGTTGTCCACAAAGAAATCTAGCATGTTGGACGTAAAGCATGTGCAAAATAAAATAGCAGTCATTTTTGCAATGGTGCCATTTTGTTTACAATACTGAGTTATTGTTTCAGTTGTCATCAATCCGTGGTTACTGTACAGTTCTTTCTTTTATCCACAATGCTGTATCGAACAGGTAGCAGCTTGTTTTTTTGGATTGATTGCTGCCATACCCAGTGAGGCATTCTAAACCATTGAAGTACCTTCCTCACAGCATGCTGCGTCCAAGCTGGACCTCTTTTTGCTATGCCAAAAAGAGCCTAAGATGATTGCTTGATTCTAAGATACATTCACCTAGCTGCAATAGTAAGAAGGCTATCTTAAATGTGTAAAAATATTACAAAATGCAAAGTCACGCATGAAACACCTTGCGAAAACAGTATTTCATAACCATTTGTTTTCCTTCCAAACCTTTAAAATAATTAAGATGTATATATTTTTTAAAGCATAATTGTTCTGTCTTCACAGTATATGCAGTGATATAGGCAAATAACTCCTTACTGTACCAGGTTTTGAGTGGATTTGCCCAGAGTCATTAATCTGAAAACTTTTCACCTTGCCCATACGACCCTTTTCCAGCCAAGTATAACCCTATCCCAAAACGCATTCAATCCGGAGGAGAGCTTAACATCTATAGACACAGACTGGCTGTTTCTAAACTGAAGTTCTAAACAGTGGATTAGATAAAGGGGTAGGTTCATATAGTTCTGGATAGAAGTACCCTCCAGTCATAGGTAAGTACTGCTGCTAAGTGTTTGCTCTCCAACCTTTACTATGGAATGAAGTACCCTAAAGCTGAGATAAGCCAAGCTGCAGTGTAAAGGTTTCCTGGCACACGCACACACAAACCAATGGGTCACAGGCAGGCAAAGAAGCTCTTCGGTCCACTTTTGGAGAGTCCAGGATGGAACATGGTCAGTCAGGTGACTTTGCCTCTCAACTGAGCAAGTTCAAAACGTCATCCTGGGCTGCCATCCCCACAGTGACCACAATCAATCAGTAGCTGCAGCTACGTTCCCTGGAATCAAGTGGCCCTAAAACCAATGCAACAAGATGGGTCCTGGTTGAAAGTAGAAAAGATAACCCTGGGGTGTTATGAGATCTAAACGGAAGCGGATGAGCTTTGTACTAAGTTTCTACACTCACGGAAATGTAATTGTTTTTTTATCAGTAAAGGCGTACATGCAATAGTTTGTTTTAGTTATGATGACATCTTTCAAATTAACAGTTTGGAACTTTGAGGTGTACTAAGGCTCCAAAATACCATGTATTGTTCCCTCCATTAACAGCAAGATGTCTGACATGTTGATAGAGGTCATATTTGAAATGTTGAAGTTATCAACTCTTTCTTTGCAGAGGTTTGGAGGAGGAGAAGCACAATTACTACGCCCTGCATTTATTACTTTAGACATTGGTGTAGTTAATCGAGAATTAAGTTCCTGAAGCAGATTTTCTTTTTCATGTTACTGTGCCCATCAGTGAAGGGATGAATAAGTTCACCCGTTTGGAAGATGAGACAAGTCCCTAAGAAATTGGAAGTAGAGTCAGCGTACAGTTGATGTTTTAAAGAGCTTAATCATGAAGAATTTCTTACCGCCTTTCAGGCAAGAGTAGTCTGTGAACGAAAAATGGTTAGTACAATTGGCCTGTTTTGTGCAAGACTTGCTCCTTTGAAATGCTTAGAAACTTAGTTATATATTGATGTTACCAAAGGAGGTGTACGAGGACTCTTTGGTGTCTTGGTAGAGCCTGCCAGAAATTAGGAGGCTGCAGGGTTAGGAGGCTTAGGGCCTCTTGAAAATTCACATTTGAGTTATTATGATCCATTACATTGTCCAAGGTGGTGTTGTCTATCAACCGTTGTGAGGTCTTACTTTTCAACCTCTAGCCATTTTTGCCTTTGCAAGTACAGAGGGCTCAAAAAAAGATGCACAATCTTTAGATGATGTAGGCATAATTTAAGACAACAGACCTCTGAGCAGTACCAAGTGCCCTGCATCAAGGGCGTGTCAGTATTTTTGCAGTCTATCTGCGTGTGCTGTAATACCATAGATGCTATCACAAGCTCTACATAACTATAGGCATTACAGGACTATACCTATAATTACCCAGTTAAAAATTACACAAAACAGTTGCAAGAGTCATGTAGTACAAGGCAAGGATCTCAACTTTAAAAACTAATGCAGGCTCTATCTAATGTAGACTGTATTGAGTCAAATCACAAATTGAAGTTGGGGTATAATCTTAGTTTTGTCCCCTGGGCATGTGTTTGGAGAATATGGGACTAGCCCAATGTTGGCTCTGTCTTAGTCAATTGAACCGATGCATAGTCTGTTCATACCAGTCTCATTTCCTAAAACTTCATAACGCTGGTGAGCCTGCTCAACATGTGGTTCAACTCACCTTCCTCCCCTCAGACAAATACTATCTTCGCCTTGATCCGATGTCTGAGTGAGTGAACCTCAGCCTACAGAGCTCACTTCCAGCTCCCACCCTCCGCCTTCTATCGATTGCTAAAAATGGAGGCAGGTTCAGTCCTCTGAAGAGACTTGAAGGCAGACTTAACAGATGCCAATTTAACAGCAGAGCTGGTGTATAAGCCTTATGGGCTACAAGGGCGCATGGGCTACTCTCCTCCATGCTGTTATCTTGCTTTAGATTTCCGCTACCTGAGAGGGTCAGGCACAGTGGTGCAAGGTGTAGAGTGCCTGTGGTGAAGCAACATTTTCCGTCAAAATCCAGATTAGAGTTAGAGCTGGGTGGAAACAGCCAGAGCAGCAACACAGCAATGAATAAAGACCAAATCACATCATAGAATTGTTATTTGCTGTGTTACGTCTGGTAGTAAATCAGGAAGACTTGCAGGGCACTATCTGGATGCCGGTGGAACAAAGGCACTGAGAGACATCCAAGAACTCCCCTTTTGGGAGACAGTCATATCAAAGTAGCAGCACCCCAATTTATCCATCTGTAACCAATGCACCCAATATAGGAAGGACCTGTGTAATAGCATTGCCACCCCTCTGGAGCCCTTAGTAAAGCATGTGTGAAGGTCTTTAGGGCACCTGTTTCATTCCAAAGCGCCCCGTTCCTCCCCCCCAGAAACTGTCTCTCCTGCTATACCAATACTTTCTTTTTGCCATTGTTGAGACAAACCATTCTTCCTTTTTTGCATGCTGGTTCATCTTATGCATCAAGATAGCAGAAACTCTTGTGGGTTTGCCTCTTATGGGGCTTTGTGATTGTAGCCTCTGTGTTTAATCCAACCAACCCCAGTCACTGTGTGCTGTGTCAAAAACTAAGGTTTGTCATCCAGGAAAAATATACATTTGGCAGACAACAGTAGCCCAAGTGCATCGATCTTAGTTTTTCTATAAAGGATTTCTACTGCTGCTGGACCCGTTTTATTTAGTTAGAGAAGAGCATTACCTTGGAGCAGTCATGAAACTGTTCTTTCTTGTGGTGGGCGACACTAATGGTATTGCTCCAATCCATGTACTTGAGTTGTTTCACTATAAGAGGCCCTGGTAAGGTTTCCTGGGGAGGCTAGGTTGTCAGTGCGCAGTAAGACCACTTATTCACCAAAAAGTAAGCCTCTGCCAGCAGTCATGAGCCATGAAAGTAGAAGATGCTGTCCACTCCCGTCCCCGTACCCACAGTTTGGAGATTACAATGTGATCAACCCTACGTATCTTCCACTTTCTCTTGACGATATTTGGTTGTTTCTAGGGAGCAAATCTTTGTCAAGGACTGGACACTGTGTATGACTGTCTTCTTAATTGCTTGAGGAAAGGGTGACTCCTCAGGAGCCATGGTGCCACTCTGTACTTACTAGTGCTAGCTTGAAAGGTGTTTGTAGTCTCCAGTTAGGAGGGGAAAAATGAAAGGGCAAGAAAACTTCTTTTAACAACAATGGAGGAGTACCCCCTATATGCAAAGTATACAATAAAGGAATTTCCTCTGTATCTGGAGCTTAAGGCTCAGGTTAGCAGTAATTGCCCCAACCCTTAACCGGACAGTAGTTGTCCTTTTGAGAAGACCCCTCACTCACCAACCTGGTTGGTGACATGCTTCATCATTGGGGTCCCACCCCATAGGCCGAGTGCCCATAGGGTGTGCTGCGACACCTGGTTACAGTGGAGCGGGTTTCTTGTTTTATTATATGTGAAAAAGATAACAGTGAAAAGTGTATTAAAAAGGGTCAAGACTACTCACATCAAGACTTTATTCTTGAGTGCTTGATCCCTGTTAAAAAATATATGTGGCACCAGTGCCTATTTAGGAAGGCTTTGGTGTCTCGAGAAGTGTGATAAATCTAAAAATAGCGTAGTATTCTATGTGAGTTAAAAGTAGGTCTACATGTTTCAACCATATTCAAAAATTCTACTGGTTTTCGTCAGGACCGTGTGTTTTGAGCGGGGTGGTACGCACACGCTAAGGCGCGCCCAGCCCTCGTTCAAATAAAGACCACAAATTGTGGTCTAATGTAAAAGTGTGTTTTATCCTGGTTCAGGAAAAAACACTTGAAGCGATACATTTACGCTTCATGGGCATCGAGTGTTCCAAGACGGCAAGTATCCGTCACTTGCGGCTTCTGCTCGTCTATCGTTTAAACCTACTTGGTTCCTCACTCAGAAATGGGGGCATTTCTGAGTGAGGAACCAAGTAGGTTTAAACGATAGACGAGCAGAAGCCGCAAGTGACGGATACTTGCCGTCTTGGAACACTCGATGCCCATGAAGCGTAAATGTATCGCTTCAAGTGTTTTTTCCTGAACCAGGATAAAACACACTTTTACATTAGACCACAATTTGTGGTCTTTATTTGAACGAGGGCTGGGCGCGCCTTAGCGTGTGCGTACCACCCCGCTCAAAACACACGGTCCTGACGAAAACCAGTAGAATTTTTGAATATGGTTGAAACATGTAGACCTACTTTTAACTCACATAGCACACTACGCTATTTTTAGATTTATCACACTTCTCGAGACACCAAAGCCTTCCTAAATAGGCACTGGTGCCACATATATTTTTTAACAGGGATCAAGCACTCAAGAATAAAGTCTTGATGTGAGTAGTCTTGACCCTTTTTAATACACTTTTCACTGTTATCTTTTTCACATATAATAAAACAAGAAACCCGCTCCACTGTAACCAGGTGTCGCAGCACACCCTATGGGCACTCGGCCTATGGGGTGGGACCCCAATGATGAAGCATGTCACCAACCAGGTTGGTGAGTGAGGGGTCTTCTCAAAAGGACAACTACTGTCCGGTTAAGGGTTGGGGCAATTACTGCTAACCTGAGCCTTAAGCTCCAGATACAGAGGAAATTCCTTTATTGTATACTTTGCATATAGGGGGTACTCCTCCATTGTTGTTAAAACTAATTCCTGGGGATCAGGAGTTCCCACCACACATAGTCTGTGCAATTTCCCTTACTCTCTCCTTTGATTTACAAGAAAACTTCTTGCCAATCTTGTACTTCTTGATTAAAGATGATGTTTTATGTAGAAATAGGAAGTCACCGAACGATACTTGACATTAAGAGCAGGGAGATGAGCCAGGAAGGACTTCTAGAAGACAGTTCAGAGAAATCTTGCTGAAAAAGAGCAACATTTAGGCTAAAAAATCGCAAGTGGGTGATAAGGGTATGGAAAAATAAGGGAACATATAGGTTGCAAATTGTCCATCACACAGCACTGCCTCCTTATTCAAACAGAAATTGTCATCATAGGAAAATACTTGCCCCCATCTTTAATTGTGAACTTCAGGCAGTAATGTCTGAGAGATCCATTCATAAAGCTGGGCCAATTCTCTTGTTATATGACGTAGCGTAGACGAGGATCAAGAATAAGAACCCCAAGGTTGACGTCTTTGCTCTGAAGCAAAGCTCTCTGCTTCAAACACCATCCTTCTCTGCTGACGCTTCATGTGAGTTACTGAGTACTCCTCTGGGCAAGCGCACCATGGAATCATCCCCATGGTATAGAGTCTAGAGAAGAGCTACATGACTGCACCGTAAGCACATCACCATCTTCTCACTTGCTGCCGTGGGAAACTTCAAACGTGAATCCAACAGTCCCATTGCCCCAGAGTGTGTGAAGTGCATCTTCTGCCTCTGAGAATTAGTCTTGCTGACGAAAGGAGACATTGCGGTCTACCTCCCGGATGTCCCCGTTAGGGGATGATTGGGTTCCCTGAGCTTGAGGGGGTTACTGCATATGATGCAACAGCCATTTCTGTTTGTGCAATTCCTGTAAAGTGTAACCTTATCTATTTCATTCCTGCGGCGTAAAAAAAAATAAAAAATTGAGCCCCAGAGTGCTGAAGTAAAAAAAGGCCTTCAGCTCACAAGTTTAATACCAACTAAGTACACAATACAAACAATAAATCCTTATTGTTTACTTACAAGCCTCTGCTTTGATTAAAGGATGCATCTACCGATTCCAAAGCATTACTGCCTGCCCGCGAGCTTTTCCTCCATGTATGAATAAAGCCAAATCCATAAATTCATCAAATAAGATTGACATTTCGAGAGGTTTGGGCCTCAGGCTATCCATCACGTGTCTAATTGTGTCTGCGCTCGTATTTTACCTCTCTTTAGAGAAAGTGTTGTCAGGTTGTAGGCTTCACTCCTGTTTCTGCTGAACACATATGGCTGGCTTTGAGCAAACAAGTGTTTTTTTATGGGTAGTGTAGATATCCCATAGTGGATTTGCCTTCCTCAGGGATTCTCATCCTTTGTCTGTGATTTTGGCTGTTTATGCATCTTCGTTTGAGGGCCTTATGCATCTTCATTTGAGGGCTCGTTGTTACCAGTCTGTTAAACAGGAATTGGTTTGCCTTGACGTTATTTGCATTGTGATTTATGGAATCTAAAATGTAGCTGGCTTCTCAGTATTTGGTCTAAAGAGAAATTTAGTTGGTTTCTTCTTTTGACGTGACAGAATTTAAGATGTTTTACTTGACCTGCAAGTGTTTGCAGCAGTTTATCTTTGAGCGTGATGCTCTAATCTGAACCCACAAAAATAAAACCACTGGGTTTGGGCTCCCAACAGTAAGGCCAAGCCACTGACCAATATTAAACTAAACAACTGCCAATACTGTTACCTCAGATTCATCTATATTAAAAACTATGTTGGAATTCACTCAACATGGGTCCAAGACTCATAGTTCAGTCTGAATCAATCTTTTTGTTTTATTTGTACATCTCAAAACATTAATTTATTTAATTTCACCAAGTTTTCATTTTTAGCATCTAATTCACAAATACAAAATCTTACATTTGATAAAACCATCAACTCACATATTATAGATCATTCCATACAAACTGTCACTCGCTCTTGTCAAACATTCACACTCATCACTCTTACATTCACAGCACTGAATATCTATTTACAATTCATTTCTGATTTGTCTTTTGCCAGATTTACAACAAACATAGCAATCAATTGTACAACAATTTGTCTGTTTTTCATCAAATTGGAGCTTAGTTCCAATTTGCACCTCCTTGACCATCACCTTTTCCTACCATTAATTGATTTATTTTGACTCTAAGGAAAGGTGTCAGCAGTGCCTATAGTGTTATATATTAATTTATTACTGATATTCCTGTAGGCCTGTTTTCATATTTGTATATAAATATATTTTTTTGCCTTTTTTACTTGATGATAAACTCAATATTTTCATATACACCTGTTCATTTTCTCTTTATTGCTGCTTCTGTTTTGTTCTTTGTATTTGTTTGTCGCTTGACATTTATCTGCATTGTATGTAATTTATGTGTTTCAAAAGATATTGGTATTGATTGTTCATACCTTGGGATCAATAATTTGTCTCCCTGACTACTTCAGATTTACCTAATATATTTTTAGAATAAATTCCCTTGAAGGCACCTTTTACCTATCCATCTCCTGGATCCAATCATTCCTCAATGGCAGAACTTTCCAGGTCTTTGCAGAGGACCATATCTCCAGTCCTCTCCCTTTGAACTATGGAGTGCTCCAGGGATCTTCCCTGAGTCCACTTTATTTAACGTATATATGAGGCCACTAGCTGAGGTCATCCAGCCGTATGGGATCAGGGTGGTCACCTACGCAGATGCCACTCAGCTGGTGATATCTCTAAATCATACACGCACTGACCCGGCAGACTTAGAGCTCTGCCTAGGAAAAGTAGCCTCCTGGATGGAACACTCCTGTCTTAAACTGAACGGAGAAAAAACAGATCATGTACGTGGGCAATACTGCCAAGCTAACCCCCACACTGTCATGGCCTCCTTGCCTGCCCCCCCCCCCCCTCCCCCCGTGACCCTCCCCCCTCCAAGTCCTGAAGTCCAAGATCAAGAGCTTTGGGGTTTATTTAGCTGGATGACTCACTTAAACTTGACTAACCGGCTGTGACGGGGCCTGTCATGGCACTCTTAGAAAGCTACGGAAGGTTCTTCCCCTACTGCCCCCTGCTTCCAAGAAAATAGTAGTCCAGGCCTTGATTCTTTCGTGGGTGGACTACTGTGATTCATTGTATCTGGGAGCCCCAAAGTCCACCTTAAGGAAACTCCAGGTGGCCCAAAACTGTGCCACAGGACTTTTGACAGGTTGCGGCAGCATGCAGTCTGCAAGCCCCAGTCTGAAAGCCCTCCACTGGCTACCAATAAAGGAAAGGATCTCCTTTAAGGCCTTATGCATTGCTCATAAGGCCCTCAGGGGCACAGGCCCCCTAATCAATCGCCCCCTGATCACAGCATACATTCCCAGGAAATCTCCTAGGTCAGAGAACTTAAATCTAGCCTGCATTCCTAAAATTAATAAGCAGCGGAGCGGAGACCGTTCCTTTTCATACTACGCAGCGGGACCTTGGAACTCCATCCCCTTAACCTCTGACAAACGCCCACCTCCCTTTTCGGAAGGGACTGAAAACGTGTTTTTTTCGGAAGAATAACTGCTAGCTCTCCCTTTCAGCCTTAACTGCCGCTAGCGCAGGGATGCCTCTGGGTAGCCATGCCCTTTAGAAATGCTAATTAATAATAATAATAATAATAATATTAATAATACTACTAATAATAATAATGCACCACCTCAAGATCTTTACTCTACAGCGTTGCCATTTCTTGCACGCGCTTATTTTGTTCGAATTCAATTGAGCAAAACATTCCTTGAAAATATGAACATTTATTGGCTTTCTCATCCATTCTGCATACTTAGGTGCAAATAGAGTTGCACAACCTACGGGTATTGTGAAGTTATTGCTTGCTCACTACATTCCCAATGTTCACTCCGCACTCCCTATGCGCAAAGCATTTTTCTCATCCCTAGTTGCAAAGTTCTACCCCGGGAGTGCCCGATATTTCCTCTGTTGTAAGTTGTTTGCGGGTGTAAAATTTTACAAAACCCGCTTCTGTGAATTTGGGTTTGGGAATCCAGACTACAAATTCAGCTTTTGGTTGTAGCCAAAATGTTGACTTAAATGATGTGAAATGTTTTGTGAATCGACGTGTGTTTTTAATTATGTTCAGTAATTTTACAACTAGTCTGCTATCTAGCTTATAAGGTCTTTGCTTCCATCTTCTGGTCACAGAAGGAAATTCACTTTTAACTTTCTGGAGCGTTTATGGAGGGTAGTTTTAAAAGACATGAGGTTTTTCAGGTAGAACAGTCAGAACCACTTACAGCTCCGGTGAAACATAAGTCCCAGTTCCGGATTTTTATACTTTTTTATGCCTGTGATTCCCATGGTGACGCCCCCCTTTGAAACAATCTCTTATTTGTTTACAATCCACACTGTGGCTGGAATACAATTCTTTACTTCAATGCACTCCAGATGTGACTCATAACAGGACCCCTTGTAGCCCCTTCAGGGGGCCCGTACTCAGCCAAATGTAAGTAAGTCTTCGAGTTATGTAAGACTCAGTGGTGCGGTGGTGCCTCATAACATTCTGTGGGCTAGCCCATTATTTTGCGTTAGGCATTGACCAAAATGCACGGAAAAGCTCCATCGTGACCCTTGACCCAGTTCTGGGCCGGTCGCTCCACGCACCGCGCACACTCCCCGTGAGTGAGCCCAGGCTTCCCCCGCTTCTGCCGAGTTTCGCCGCTGCCCTGCAGCTGAGTTCCTGGGCCTCTGTATTTTTTATTCTGCCTCTGTATTTTGGTCTCTGCCTCTGTATTTTGTTTCCTGCCTCTATATTATGTTTCTGTGCTTGTTTTTCTCCTTGTTTGTGCCGTTACTGTGTCCTGCCCCTGCCGCTTTTCCCGCCCTTCTCCCCGCCGCTGCTCCCCTGCGGCCCGCCCCTTTTTCTTCTGTTTCCCTTCCCATTCGCCGCCCCGCTCCCACCTCCCAGCTGCTCCTCCCTCCCACTTTGCCATTATGGCGGAGTACACGCGTACGCGCAGCGAGCACTTGCCAATTGCGCGCCGAAGGCGTGCCAAAGGCAAGCCCGTCTACGCCCGGACCCTGACGACGCCACACCACACGACGGACCTACGACGTCGACACCCTCTACGCACTCCACGCCGGCCGATCCCCCGCCTGCTACCGAGCCACCCGGAAACGCACCCACGGACCCTTCGCCTGCCAAGCCTGCAAATACACCTGCCTCCGGACCTGCACCGCATCCGACAAGCCGACCACCAGCAGCAACCACCTCAAGTGCATCCTGCTCAACACCCGCTCAGTCCACAGACACGCCGCCAAACTCTGGAACCTGCTCGACACAACATCACCAGACGTCGCCTACCTCACAGAAACCTGGATGAACGCCTCCTCAGCGCCTGACATCGGCATAGCCATCCCGGACGTATACAAGATCACCCGGAAGGACCGTGTCAACCAGACTGGAGGAGGCATCGCCATCGTACACAGGAACACCATCCGCATCACGACCAACTCAGACGACACCCTCACCGCCGCCGAACACCTCAACTTCCAGATACACATCGACCCCAAGACCACCCTCAGAGGCACCCTCATCTACAGACCCCCGGGACCACGCACCCAATTCAGCGAAGACATCGCCGACTTCACCAGCCCGCACGCCCTCCCCTCCGCCGACTACATCCTCCTAGAGGACCTCAACTTCCACCTGGAGAACAACAAGGACAGCAACACCACCACCCTGCTGGACAACCTCGCTAACCTCGGACTCAAGCAACTGGTGAACACCCACACCCACTACGCCGGCCACACGCTTGACCCAGTCTTCTCCTCCAGCAAGCACATCTCCTTCATCCACTCCACCGGACTCCATTGGACTGACCACAGCTGCATCCACTTCAGCTTCAGAAGAACCATGACCCACCACCACCCGCAACAGATTCCTCGCAGGAGCTGGAGCAAGATCACCGCCGAGCAGCTCACCACCTCCCTCTGCCAGAACCCTCCCGCCAGCACAACGGACCCCAACGAAGCAGCCAGCAACCTCACACAGTGGCTCACCAACTGCGCAGATGACCTCGCACCACTGAAGAACCCTCCCAGCAGACCCGGCAGCAAGAAAGCCCCCTGGTTCACCGACTAACTCAAGATCTCCGAGAACTGCCGCACCCTCGAGAAAGCCTGGCGCCACGACCAGACCACAGACAACATGGCGGCCCTCAAGCACGCCACCCGCAAACACCACCAGCTGATCCGCACCACCAAGAAGACAGGATTCAAAGAACGACTGGACAACAACACCCACAACAGCAAGGAACTCTTCAGCATCGTCAAAGAGTTCTCCAACCCCAGCGCCGGAAACAACAACATCACTCCCTCGCAAGACGTCTGCGACTCACTCGCCTCGTTCTTCCACCGCAGTTTCGGCGCACCAACCACGCACCCAACCACCGAACCAACGCCCCCCACCACCACCCTCTGCGCCTGGACCCCGGTCAGCACCGAAGACACCACCCGCACAATGAGCACCATCCACTCCGGATCGCCAACCGACCCCTGCCCCCACCACGTCTTCAACAAGGCCGACTCCATCATCGCACTCCATCTCCGGGACATCATCAACACCTCCTTCAACACCGCCACCTTCCCGGAGATCTGGAAGCACACCGAACTCAGCGCCCTCCTGAAGAAACCAACAGCGGACCCCACCGACCTCAAGAACCACCGCCCCATCTCGCTCCTCCCTTTTCCTGCCAAAGTCATCGAGAAGACCGTCAACAGACAGCTCGCCGCCTCGAGACGAACGGATCCCTCGACCCCTCGCAGTCCGGTTTCCGAGCCAACCACAGCACAGAGACCGCACTCATCGCAGCCACTGACGACATCAGATCCCTGCTCGACAGCGGGGAAACAGCGGCCCTCATCCTCCTGGACCTCTCCGCAGCATTCAACACTGTCTGCCACCGCACCCTAGTACAGTGCCTCAGCAACATCGGAATCCAAGAGAAGGCACTGGAGTGGATCATCTCGTTCCTCGCCGGAAGAACCCAGAGAGTCCGCCTCCCCCCGTTCAGATCCAAGGCCACCGAAGTAATCTGCGGCGTACCACAAGGATCATCACTCAGCCCAACCCTTTTCTACGTCTACATGAGCCCTCTCGCAGCCATCGCACGCAAACATAACCTCAACATCATCTCCTACGCCGACGACACCCAGCTAATCCTCTCCCTCACCAACGACCCCGCCACCGCCAGAACCAGCCTACACGAAGGGATGAAAGACGTCGCCGAATGGATGAAGAACAGCCGCCTGAAACTGAACTCAGACAAGACGGAAATCCTCATCCTGGGATCATCACCCTCCGCCTGGGACGACTCCTGGTGGCCACCTGCCCTGGGTACCACTCCCAAACCAACGGACCACGCACGGAACCTGGGTTTCATCCTGGACTCCTCCCTCTCGATGACCAGACAAGTCAACGCAGTCTCATCATCATGCTTCAACATCCTGCGCATGCTTCGTAAGATCTTCAGATGGATCCCCACCGAAACCAGGAAGACTATCACCCAGGCACTCGTCACCAGCCGACTGGACTACGGAAACAACCTCTACGCCGGAACCACAGCCAAACTTCAGAAAAGACTCCAGCGCATCCAGAACGCCTCCGCACGACGCGTCCTGGACATCCCCCGACACAGCCACATCTCCGGCCACCTGAGAGACCTGCACTGGCTCCCCGTCAGCAAGAGGATCATGTTCAGGCTCCTCCCCCACGCACACAAGGCCCTCCACTACCGGGCCCCCAAGTACCTCAACAACCGCCTGACTACCTACGCGCCCATCCGCCAGCTTCGATCAACCTGCCTCGCCCTCGCCGCCGTACCACACATCCGCAGAGCCACCGCCGGGGGAAGATCCTTCTCCTACCTGGCAGCCAAGACATGGAACTCCCTCCCGATCCACCTCCGGCTGACCCAGGATCATCTCTCCTTCAGGAAGCTCCTCAAAACCTGGCTCTTCGAGCAGTAGCGGACCCCTCGCCCCCCAGTGCCTTGAGACCCTTCTGGGTGAGTAGTGCGCTATACAAATGTCCATGATTGATTGATTGATCGTAAACACCGTCTGCTTGCGCTCTGAAGCTGCCTCAAATGGAGCGCTTAGCATCGCGGGAATCCGACTGACCCGTTGCCTCATATCCTTACCATTGGATAGATAATACTTTTCAGTACGCCAGCAGGTAGCCTTGTGTGAGGCAGCGTTTTGAAGTGGTTTTGTATTACAGAACCGAATACCGTGACAGCCGTGGTAGTTGCCTGACAAGAACGACATCCATTGGTTGTAGTGGAAGCATTTGCTTGTGGACTGCTCTGAAGGTCCGTAAGACATGTCTTTCCACAAGCCTCAGGCATTGGCATACGAGTGTAAAATGCAGGTGATGTCCTCTTACTTCCACGCCACAAATATCATAATGAGTTCTCACTCTGGAATGAGGTGCCATTCCATCATTAAAGGCATACAAATATATCCCCAACCAAGATAACCTATTTTCCTGGGGAAAAAAGCTCTGGATTTCAGTTGACTTAAAATTAAATCTCAATATTTTGGAGTTATCCAGCATGGACCTAGTTTACAGAATGACTGATTTGGCTGTCTTAGTTAGCCGGTCTCCCAAAACACTGTTCTACACCTTAGCATGGCCGTCTATGACTGAGAGCTCGAGCAAGCCCATAGAAAGTACTTATTTTTAGCTGGAAGTGCACAGGCGCACAGCGATTATTTTGAGATTATTATCCTAGCCATCACATCCGACTCCTGCAGCTGAGGAGCGAGTTTCAAAGCTGCTACAACTTTCTACTTCTTTCATCTACTTTTGTATATTCCTGTGTATTGCATTTCTTCTCCTACCTACTCACTTCCTTTTATCATTTTTGTTTTTGAATCCTGCCCCCATTTCTCACCTTTTTGTCTCATTTGCATTGTGCACATGCTAGTCTAAGGCTTCTGTACGCTTTTTTTTTGTTCTAATATTTTATTAGATTAAAAAGAGCATATAAAGAGTTAAATATAGTAAAATGCAATACATTGATAAAAGGACAATAACAAATACAGAGTTAATACTGTGAAATAAACTTCCTTAATACCAATATAAATAGTATGTGTTATAGTCAATATCATCAAAAAAGATCAAATTCGAAGGACTGCATGTATTGCTTGATAAAAAGAAGCAAAAGTTGAGTAAAAGAAAAGTTAAGAAAAAAGAAAGAGAGAAGGGAAGAAAGGAAAAGATGAAAAAGAAAAGGTGGAAGAATAAACTGAGAAAAAAAGAAGAAAGAGTAGAGAATGAAGAGTAGAGAGTAAGTAGATAAAAGGTAAATAAGGAGTCTCCTGCACAAACAGACAAAAAAGGAAAATTAAGAAGACGACACAAAGGGATATTGTTCTACCAATCCTTTAGAAGCCAAGTCCACATATCTATCCAAAGATCTCCACACACCACTAGAAATAGGAGAAAAATGATTCTCCTCCACAGAGGTATGAGCCCCACGGAGAAAAGAGACCCAAGCCCACCATGTATGATAGGATATGGAGCCAAATGATTTCCATTCCGTAACAATAATCTTAACCGCAATTGTCAGTAATAAATCCAATAAAGACATATCTAAAGAATCCAGCGGTAATGGTAATAATGTAGCCCATGGGCCCAATGAAATTAAAGGTAGCGAAAGCTGGAATTGAATGTTAAAAATTAGCATAAGATGTTTATGAATCAAGTCCCAAAAAGATTGGAGTAGAGAACATTCAAAAAACATATGTTGATAAGTACCAGCAGCTGAATTACAACTCCAACAGAGATCATCCTCTTTAAGATTAAGAGAATGTAGGCGAACCGATATCCAATGTAACAAATTAAGAGAGACAAATTTAGACTGGATTAGGGAGGGGCAATCTTATTCCTAAGAGAGAATTTCCCGATAAGTTGCCAAGTTTCTGAAGAAATATGTGAGAGAGAATCATAGTCAAAATGATGAAGCCATTTTTGTTGTGTAATGGTGGACAGCAAAGGCGGCGTGGAAGATAGAGATTTATAAATCTTAGAAGCCATATGACCTGATTTATATATTTATACCATATAGATAAGAGAGAAATAGTAGGAGAAGTCGGAAGAAGCCGAACCTTAGAAACAGCAACTTTGATCTTCAAAAAAGTATAGACATCAAGATTAGTGAGAGAAAACTGCCGAGCCAAAGAAGAAAAGGGTAATGGGTCATGATTAGAATCATAAAGATGCTGAACACGGTAATACCTTTGGTAGCCCAATAAGCTATCAACTTGGAGTCGGCCTCAATCTTAAGTCTAGGATTATGCCATAAAGAAGACCATCTAGATTTATGAATTGGATTAAAACCTTCCTATCAATCGCTTTCTCTGCAGCAATGGTATCTAAAATAATAGTATGAGAGAAAGGGATAGACAATGTGGATGTAGTTAAAAAAGATTAAGTAGGTAGAGGTGAAGATAATTCCCGTTCAATAAACACCCACGGAGGAGTGTGAAGAGTATCTGTAGAAAACCAAAAAGCCCCTTGAGAGGCCAAGAAAGCCACTTGATAACGATCCCAATCCGGAAAAGTACAACCTCCCATGTCATAAGGTTTCCTCAAAAATGTATATGCTAATCTTGCTCTCTTGGCACTCCAGAGGAAGGTGGAAGTGAGCGAATCAATGTCGCGAAAGAAAGAGGAAGACAGCTTAACAGAAGCATTGAGGACACAAAGTTAATAATGGGCGTTATCATCATTTTTAGAGTTTGAAGACTTCCCCACCACGAAATATATTAGGGTGACCAGGTATCCAGAAGCTGACAAACTTTAAGAAGGGTTTGAGCTTCATTGTACGAACCCATATTTGTAATAGTACTACAAAACCAAATCCCTAAATATTTAAAACGTTTTGATTGCCATTTAAAGCCAGCATCACCCATATGTGCAGAAAAACAATACGCATTAAGAGGGAACATTTCCGTTTTGTCTTTGTTAAGAGTATAACCTGAAACGCTAGAAAATAAATTAATAGTCTCAGAAATAGCAGGAAATGCAGTAACTATATCATCAGAAAAAATAAGCACGTCATCTGCATAAGCAGTTGTTTTGAGACAAGTGGAGCCAAATCGGAAACCTTTAATATCTTGATTAAGATTTAGTAAACGAAGAAGAGGATCAATAGACAATAAAAACAAAAGAGGTGATAACGGACAGCCTTGTCTAATACCCTGACACAGATTAAAAAAGGAAGAAGTAGCACCATTAACCCTAATATTCGCCCGAGGATGTGCATACAAAGACATCACCATGTTAACAAAGGGATCTCCGAGATTATGGGCCCGAAGAACTGCTTGTAAGAAAGGCCTTGTCAAAAGCCTTTTCGGCATCTGGGCAAGTGCCGCAGCAGGTAATTTAGATAATTTTGCTTTCCCCAGGATATGACAAAATGTCCGAATACTATCCCTAGCCAACCTACCTTTAACAAAACCAGTTTGCGAGGGGTGAATAAGGAGAGGGGATGTATGGTTCCAGACGCTTGGCCAAAATCTTAGCAAACATTTTTGCTTCCATTTTTAGGAGTGATACAGGGCGGAAATGTTTTGGATCCGAATGATCTTTACCCTCCTTAGGAATTACTACAATAGTAGCATCCGCCGCAGAGCCAGAAACCGAACCAGACAAAATAAAAGAATCAAAAACATCTTTGAGACTGGGTACAAAAGAGGGGAGAAAAGTTTTATAAAAAAGAATGGGAAAACCATCTGGACCCGGAGCTTTCCCAGAGTGGGTGGCTTTGATAGCATGAATAATTTCATCAGATTCAATTGGCCCTCCCAATTTTGCTCCATCAGAATCAGACACAGTCCGAATGGGAATTGTGTTTAAAAATTGTTGGCATTGTGCAAGAGAAGATTGTTTGTGAGGTGTATATAATTTACTATAATATTCACGAAAGACCTCAAGGATCGCCTTAGTTTGGAACTTCCTAGCACCAGAACTGTCATTCATACAAGATATCTGTATTGATCTAGCAGCAGAATCTTGAAATTTCAACGTAGCAACTAAAACTTTCCCTGCATGTTTTTTTTTAAGTAATCGTTTAGATGTTTGTGCCTGGACGCCAATATGAGCCCTCTTAGTCACAATAGAGTTGTAAGAATATTTTAGATTTTTGATGTCTTGTAAGAGCGATTTATCTGCAGAAGATCTATACAGAGATTCTTTGTCCTTAATGTCATCTGCTAATTTAGCAAGTTCCTGTTGGATCTCGGAGTTCTTTTTTGCCATTTTACTAATTATCTGACCCCTGATCGTACATTTAAAAGCATCCCATAGGACCACAGGGGAACTAACCGAAGAATCATTCTCAAGAAAAAAGTGTTCGATATCTTTGGCAAGTAAGGTCACTTAAGTCCGATCATACAAAATCTCTGAATTTAAGCGCCAAGTGTGGGGTTCCTTGGGTGATGACAAATTGAGGAGCATAAATGTAACCGCAGCATGATCATATATATGAATAGGATGAATAACAGGATTCGAAGAGTATTGAAGTAAAGCAGAATGGACTAACAAATAATCAATACGAGAAAAGCAAGAGTGAGGAGAAGAAAAGAAAGTAAAATCACTACCGGAGGTATTATGTAATCTCCACACATCAGTAAGATTAGAGGAGGAACCCGTTAGACATCTGTTTATGAGCTCTAGGTGGCAACATTTGAAAGCAGAGTGTCTATCTAAAAGAGGATCCATCGGGAGATTAAAGTCCCCTCCAACAATCAAATTACCATTATGAGGAACATTAGAAAGCTTTTTAGTAAGAGAACGCCAAAAAGATGGATCATCACTATTCGGTGCATAAATATTCAGGACATAGAAATCAAGAGACCCATTGGATAATCGAGTCAGCAACCACCTACCCTCAGAATCATGTTCCGCAGTCACAACAGTCAACCCAGAGTTCTTAGAAATCATAGTCACTACTCCATTCTTCTTCCCAAAGGCCTCAGAACAAACAACATCCAGAACCCACTCTTTCCGCAACAACAGAGCTTCTTTGTATGATATTTTAGTTTCCTGTAACAATACTAGGTCACTAGAAAAACTCTTACAATAATCCAGAATTTTTGCTCTTTTCACTGGATGATTTAAACCTCGGACATTTAGGGATAAAACATTCAAACCTGGCATAGTAGGAAAGGAACAAATAACCAATTACCACTTGATGCCAAAGAGTAAAATCCCAAAATAAAGGGAACCGCACAAGAAAGACAAGACGAACCTAATGAGGACAGAAACCAAGAAGACCAGCAGGAGACTCCAGAAAAGAAGCAATAGGAAAGGATTGTAGAAAGAGAGACAGGAAGGAGAAAAGAGAAAAGAAGAAATTGAAGAAAAAAGAAGAAAGAACCCACCAGGGGAAGTCTATAAGAGACAAAATGCATACAAGGGAGGAACATGGAGGAACAGCCAATGAGGCCAGTGAAAAAAAACAAAAGAAAAGAGCCAATACCACCCAGGCAGAAAACAATAGAGAATGAGAAATAAAGGAAATAAAGAGAGGCAAGTCATAATAGAAAAATAATACATGATAATATAGAGATTAATTGAACAATCAATTAGTCCAACAAGAAATCAGCAATTCATGGAAACAATATTCGGCATCCAAAACATAGAGAATGATCATCTTATGCATAACAAAGCAAAACATCATACCAATATGAATATTTTAGCAATCTTACAATTCATTAAGAAAAGGGAACAATCGAAGAATAAATAATTCAGAGTACTAATACATTATCTAGAACAAGAGAAGGTAGATAATAGAGTATGCTATCAAATATATGAAGAGTACCACAACAAAGACAGAATAGAGACGAACTAGGCTTCCGAGCAAACCAAAACATTAATTCTGTCAACCAGGAAATAAGAGAACGGAGAAAGAATCAAAGAAAACGAATACGACTTAAAGACCAGATATATATAGATGCACCAAATGTATAAAAAAAAAAACTTGAACAAAAAGATAATGGTAAACCGTCACAACACTGAACAACCAGAATAAAAGACACTACTATAAGAGAAAATAAGACACAAATGGTAAAACTAAGAGTACCGATAGTAAAGCCACAAACAAGACAAATATAAAGAAGTCATAATTTGTATCATATAGACTGAACCTGCAAAGAAATGATTACAACATGTTAAACACTGCAAATGGAACCTAACATTCCTTCCGAAATGATAACAAATATCCTAGCAAGGAGCGCCAGGATATGGAAACCAGTAGAGACAAAAAATACATATACGTCCAAGAGGAATTCAGGAACCATAGGCACTGGAAGAAAGCGAAGACTCCATCTGAGACTCAGATTGATTGTCCAAAAAAGTAGGCAGCTCAGAAGGTTCATAAAAGATCTGAGAACGGTCTCTAAAAGTTATTTGAAATCGTGAAGGGCCAGCAAAGGAAAATGGGATGTTCATGTCAAAAAGGCATCATCGCAAATTGAGGAAACCTTTCTTTTGGATGACAGTATCTCTAGCAAAATCTTGAGATATAGCAATTCTGTGACCCTCCCAAGAGATTGCTTTAACTTTCCGCATCTGTGCCAAAATTTGCTCAGAATGTTGATGTCGCAATGGTTTAAAAACCACTGATCTAGGATAAGGTGAAAACTTCGGTTTGAATGTAGGAACCCTGTGTGCAGGTTCTATTTCAAAATCTGTCTGAAATGAAATATTCAGCACAGAAGGGATCCAGTTGAGTAAAAAGTCAATCATTAAAGGCGCCCTTTTCTCTGCATCCTCAGGTAAACCAAAAATGTGCAGATTAGATCTACGATTTCTGTATTCCTGCTCCGTAAGGTCTCTCCGTAATGCAGCCAAAGAGCGTTCCATATTTTGCATGGATTTAGACTGTTGGTGTGCGGAGCCTTCTACAATACTGCTGTGCGCTTCAGCATTGGAAACTCGAAGTGTTAAGTTCTTAAAATCACTTCTAATTGCCGCAACTTCAACTTGCAGTAAATCAGTATTGGTTTTTTGTACTCTGCGCAATATCTGGAACAGCATTCTGGCGAGAGAGAATAGCATCCAAAGTAGTGCCAGAGTCTTTCGGAACAAGTTCCGGAGTAGGAGAATTTTGTATAGACCGTTTAAGAGTACTTTTAGAGTCCTTGGGTTTAGGAGAAAGACCCATGCTGTACGCCATGAGAAGAGGCAAGAAAAACAATGAGTAAGGTCTCCACGTAAAGTTCTCTCCACAAACTGTACACCAGACGCTTCACTGGTCAAAAATAACCACTAGGGAAAACTGCCTTATGATCAATACAGAGCGCACACAACCAAGCACTAATCTTAAATATCCAGGCGCTAAATACAGTCACTTTCGCAACCCAAAAGAGAAATTCACGACACTGCAGCAGAAAGAGGTTGCAGAAGTAAAAAGCTCGTAAAACGCGCCAAAAGTGTTTGAAAGAATGACGCTGTGTCGCTGTGTCATGGCGTAGGGGCCAAAAAGGAAAAAGTCTCTGAGTAGCAATATCAAGCCAAAGTCAATTGGAAATGACAAGCAGAATAATACTTATCGAAACACTTGGTCGTTTCAGTCAGGGTGTTGGAGCCGCCATTTTGAGGAGCATTCTGAGGAGAAAAGCTGCAGAAGGAGTAAATTGCCTTAGGAACGTCGCAGCCTCTTCAAACTCGCTCGTAGCCCTCTCAAAGCATTCCGCCTTCAAAATCCAGGGTTTCCGACTTCAGAAACAGGCTCGTTCACATCGGAACATCACGGAGCCCCCAGGCGATGCGACTGAGCTTAGAAAAATGCGGCCATCTGATTCGCCCACACCACTGTCTTTTACACCACATACCTTTCAAATGGCGGACACAACCTTCCGCTATCTGGGGATACAGGCGTATAGAGGAGCTGCGGAAATGATAGAAGGCAACCTGGGCAGAGCGCTACTGGCACTTAAATCGCAAATACAATTTTGGACAACGTTACCTCTGTCAGTGGCAGATAGAGTGGCAATCTCCAAGATGGTGGTACTTCCCCGCCTCATTTATTATTTCACTAGCTTACCATTCCTGATTCCGGCTACAATGTTCCGGGCACTGGATACGCTCCTAACGGAGCTCGTATGGGGCTCAGGACGGAGGCGCAGAGGACTTGCCAAGTTACAGCTCACCTCGGAGACTGGTGGCATGGGAGTACCGGACTTCCGAGCTTACAACTTCGCCTGCCAACTGCAATGGCTGGCCTACTGGCTGGCAGGCCGGAACCTACATGAAATTGACATGACGGAAGGGGACAGATCTAGAGGGACACTACATACCCTACTTTTACCCCGTTCGGAGCTGCCGAGAGACGCCCCCCCCTCTTCTCCGGCTGGCCATACAATATTGGCGGAAAGCGGTAAAATACACGACCCCAACGACCTCATATGCCCCTACAATTCCACTATTAGGTATCCCACTGGGGACGGGAATACTATCGGCCCACAAACTCACGGTATGGCACGATGCAGGAGTAATGCAAATCGGAGACCTCTTCGTAGATGGACACATCTTGTCCTTTGAGGACTTCAGGGCCGTACACCACATCCCGGGAGGGTCGTTCCTCCTACATGCTGGTTTACACCACTACATGACGAGAAAATGGACACAGAATGGGGTCGGACCACCCACAAACCCATTGCTAACAATGCAGTACCTCATGGGAACGGGCAGTCACCTAACTAAATGGCTTACAGCAGGTATCAGAACAGGGAGGGCGACAACGCTGTTACCCCTCAGGACCAAATGGGAGGGCGACATAGGCAGACCACTCGGGGACAAGGAATGGGAGCGTATCCTCAAATTTCCAAAAAAAGTAGCCAGGAACCCGAAGTTTAAATTCATACAGTTGATGGTTTTACACCGGGCCTACCCAACACCCCACCGCATACACGCTATGTTCCCTGACACAGATGACAACTGCCCCCGATGCAGAGCAGATGACGCGCGACTAGCACATATGCTATGGGACTGCCCAAAACTGGGTTATTATTGGAACACTATACATGAAGCGCTCTCTGGGGCAGGTACTCTCTTACCGACACACACCATGGAATATTCCATGCTGGGGCTAAGGCCAGTGGAGCGTAAAAGAAGCGTAACAACCCGTTTCACTGATATGGCTATGCTACTTGCAAAACGCGCAATCACCATGAGGTGGAAATCGGCCAAGCCCCTGACCCTGAAATGTGGAGGGTGGAAGTAATACGATGGGGTTGGGCAGAAGGTGAGGCACTGCAGAGCGAAGAACGTAGGGGCCTCAGGAAAACACTGATTTCACTAGATTGGTTTACTATCCTAGGATCTTTTGAAACAGGGGGAGCTGACGAGTCTGTTCCTTCGTCACCTGCTGATTGAAATGTGGTTTGATCTCAGTAAACAACAACGTACCGCAGAGGTGATGGGTGCAACTGGGTGCGGTAATGGGGAAACCTATACAGATATTGTTTGTGTCACTAACTGACTGCACAGAAGACTACATAACAAGCGAGATGTTCTGGGCATAGCCGAATACCTATAGACGTGAGAAAATACAGCGCATGAGTGCCAAGGGCGGGATAGTTGGGGAGGTGGGAGGGTTATTATAGAGGTCTGTTTCGTTAAGAAGAGAATGAACAAAAACTGAAAATGCATATTATGTTTGATACCATTGTACTTGAGAGAGCATTTTACTGTACGATTTCCCTGTTTGCAAATTGACAAGTGCTATTGCTCTAATTATACTGCAAATAAACAAATAAAAAAAAAAAAACGCGGCCATCTCGGCTGCGCGCAAGCCACACCTCAGGGTTCTGTACGCTTATGACTGTTGCACTTACATTCGTCCACATCCGTCAACTCAGTATCTCTCTCCTTCCCCTATTTCTCATTTCCTCTCCTTCATGACAGTCCTGTCAGGCGAGCCTCTGACCACCCTGGGGGATTCGCCCTTAACCCAGACAATGTGTTTCTGTCAGATACAAACTGCAACTCCAGGCAACAGGGGGGGCTACCGTTATATTTATAATATTAGAAGACATTTCAGATTTCTCTGACAACATAGCAGACATTGTATCTTCTATAGAAGAGCTTGTAATGGATGTACTAATTTTAAATGTCTAAATTGGTACTGTACCGATGATAAAACTCAATAAAATGTGTAAAAAATTAAAAAAAGAATGATTAAGAAGAAACTAGAAAGCAGACATTAAAAATTAGGGACCAGGGACAGTTCATTATTATCCGCTCATGCTAAAAGCCGTTCTCTTTCCCTTAAACACATACTTTTTTTCAAAACTTCCTAAAGAAACATAAATGTTGCAATCATCATAGAGCAGAACAGAGAACAGGCTGACAATCCCGGAACCAGCTCATTGCCTTCTCCACGCTTCAGACACCTGGCACATAAAAGCAACCTCTGGGACGTTTACATGCCCTTTCAAGTGCCAACATTGGGAACTTGCTGGCTTTGCTTTCTCAATCCTGCCCATTGCAGTGATGCCTCGCTGTGATGGAATGTTTGGCAGGATCACTTCTCCATACATTTCAAAAGTCCTTTTCTCACAACCGCACTTACCTCTGTAAACATGATCGGGCAAAGGTTATTTCCCCAATAGGGGCAATTTAAATGCAAAAATCCCCGAGCACTGGCTGGCCCCTATTATACTGCGGCTGACACTTAATAAGCTGCGTGCACTGGTGATTGTAGAATTCATGCAAATGATTGTTACACAACGACCCTGGCAGGCTGAAGTCCTAGAAGACCTCCGAGCCCAGCATCAGGGCATAGCCTTGACTGATGTTTCAGGGGGTTGTCTACCACTTTTTTTTTGCTCCCTATGCCAGTGTGTGCAAGGCCTAACAATAAGCAAAGCAGCCTGGCACTGCTCCAATAGGAGCAATACAGTCGGAACTGCCAAGCCAGGTCCTCCCCAGACGGGCACGCAAGAGAGCAGACCGGTTTTGGTCTTCAGGAACACAACTGTCCGGTACAGCTTGAGTCCCGCACAGTGGACACATGTACGACTCGTATTTCGTATTTTATACTTCAGGAACTCAACTTTGGGGTGTAGCCATCAACAACCCACAAAGTTGACGTTCATCAAAAGGTACTGGCTTGTTGCACAAAAGGCTCACGGATGAAAGGCAATTTTTATCTCGCACGGAGATATTTAACAATTCTTTTGCTAATGTTTGTGAAAAAACTAGTATTGATGGAGGAAGTGTCCTATTTTGGCTCTTGCCTAGACCATGGGATCTGCTACTAAGCTACTTATTGTATGAGGAGGCCTCACCCACTTTTTGTGGCATTATTAATCGGCAACAACATCCGCCTTGGTGAACTGGTATTACCAGGGCTGACTCGACCTCACAGAGAGGGAGTTCTTCATAAGACTTAAACCCTGTTCATTAGTCGTAAGTACTTTAGGTACACTTAAAAATGTACTGTTGTATGGTTAGGGGTACAGTGGTACATTCAAGCTCTAGAAAGCCACGATGTTTATGGTTGCCCACATGCCAGGGGACTAGTCCAGGGGCTTTTCTCGGGGCTTAAAGAGGACCTCTATTTTAACACTATTCTGTGCAATCACATGTGGTGAAAGGAATTTCCTATCTCGACAAGTGTACAATATAGGAACCCTAATTTGTTTTCCCATATTGAACACTTGTGGAGGTAGGGAATTCTGACTCAGAGACAGGATTATTTCCTTTCTTTTTACGCATTCATGAATATTGTAATAATCTGATGGTAACTTCATGGAGAAAGAAAACTATTCTCTGGGTCATCTGGGTTATGACTCCAACCCGTTCCCGTGCCCACTGACCTTCTCAGTTCGTCTTTCATTCCAGCAGTGACTGGGGTTTGCCTCAATGCACCGTCACACCAGACAGTGAGATTTTCCCATACAGACAGGTTTTACAAAAGCATTGAGTGAGGCTTCTGCTTTTCATAAGGTGGTGACTGATTTTTATTTGTCTGTCTGTTTAGTTGGCAGCCCTCTGTCGACCAAGTCATCCATCAGACCACACTGCCGGCTGCATAGAATTGACCTAAACAGAACTCTTTGGCATTCCATTCCATCTCTGAGTACAGAAGGTACTCCAAGGGGTGGCTGCTGTGAAGCGTATATTTAAGGTGGCTATCGTGTGCGATAGGCAGTGCTGCAAGACACTTAAAGAGACTTTTTGAAGGTATATCTGTGCTTACTACCAGGTACAGATCTCCTCTCTTCATGCATGAGGAGGTGGTGGGGTGGAAGGACATAACCGTGGGTAGAAGTTGGCCTTTTTTGCAACAGTGGTCCTTCCATTCAAATCGGTTGACTATCGCTGGTCAGTATCCTGAGAGAGAAAGTATCTGAAAGGGGGTTTAGTATCAGTTTGTATAAAAAGTTGGTTGCATTCTTTATATAGCATGTGTCTGATTGCTACAGAGTTTCCTCTGCATGTTCTTGCCTCCATCTGCCCTGTGAAATTGTGGAAACTGAATGGGTTACATGGGGCATTTCTTTGTAGCAACTCAATGGTGTCCTTAATGGAAGGTAAGAGACAATCAAGAGAGGTCTGTCTGCTCTGTGGTACTGTGGCAGTGATGTGATATGCCATCTTTCTAATACTGAGATTGATGAGTGTTAATGTTCACCTGGCCTTGTCTTTGACACAGACCGGTTTGGACTCGGGCAGCCGGGGAGAGTGCCTGCTTCTATGAGTGCCATGAGGGTCCTTAGTACCAGCACCGATCTGGAGGCGGCAGTTGCTGATGCGCTGGTAAGAACGATCACAGTGTTTGTTGTTGATAAATAGCCCCCTCTTTTGAGTTTATTATGACCTTTTGGGGGGAAAAACAATAGTCTGGGGAGATAGCTTAAGCGGTCTTGAAGGTCCCATTTAAACCTTATGAATATGCCCGGGGTAATACCTCCACCAAACTCCATTTGAAGTTTGCTGCTTGTGTGATTCAATACATAAAATAACACTTCCATAGGCATACATATTTTTGACAGGTAATGGTTTGTGTCCTGTGCAGCATTTTTTCTCTTAAGTTAGCAAACTTTATTTGGTCTTTAGTCTGGTTCACTGCTATTTTCGTCTACAAGGAATTTTTCACCACTTAATGAGTGCCACAAGAGTGTACAACATTCTTAAATGTATCTATGTGTTCTCCTTGGCTTGTCTCCCTTTCTTTTTATATATCTCTCCCTCTACTCAATTCCTTATGTGGCCAGTTGAAGACAGAAATATGTTCAGCAGTTGTTTTTCTTTTTAATTCAGGTTGATACTATTTCCTTTTTCGGCCACAGTTATTTTTCAGTCGTGCCTAGAGGGCAGCGCCCAAGTGCTGCTCTGCATGCTATAATGTCTATGTGAAGTTAGAAGACACCCGCCACATGCCCACCACTTGCGATTGGTTACTTAGTCTGCCTTTCTAAATGCCATAGTTTTGGTTTGTGGACAGAGTACATTTGTCCGGCATAGTGGCTGTTTTGTTTCCGCCCTGGCCTTTGCCCCTGCTGCATGGATCCTTTCAATACGGGCCATTTGTTTTGGTACCTGCACTACTTTTTTCTTTTGCCGCAGATTGTTTTTTAACTTCCTGTTGTGTTTTACTTTGCTCCTGCCCCCCTCCCGTTGTCCGTGTTCACCATGCTCCCGCCCCCCTCCCCATGTCCTCATTCCCTTTGTTCCCACCCCCTCCTGTTGTCTGCGGCCCTTCAGCACAATTTGAGAATTAACAATGCATTTTAAAAGGTAGCGTGTCTCCGTTCCAACTGTCTATCTGCAGTGTACCCCAGGCGCCTCTGACTGAAAGCCTTACTTATCCATTCTATTTCAATTGCAAATGTTGCACGTGCAGGCATGCTGCGTCCAAAAATAAATGTATATCGGAAAATGTTTGGAACCTGTTGTTCAGCATGCTGTTTCTTCATGTAGGCCTGTTGTTTTGTTCATTTCTTTATGTGCCTGATGAAAGGCAGCATGTTTCTCTTCGCTGATGGGAAACTAATTCACAAAAAAGTGCCTATAGGCTCCCTTTTCAACATAAACAATAACCCTCTCTAATATAAAACAAATAGCATGGTGAACAACACTAACAAGACATTTCCGACATTATTTTAACTCTTGAAACCTCATGCCTACACAGGCAATGCCCATAATCAAAATAGATAATCAATGAACAAATGACACACTGCCCTCCAGAAGTGCGCAAAGCAAACCACAATCAATCAGAACCGAGACGCGTAGCCCTTCATTTCATACCTAAGTATTAAAAAGGCACAGTTACAATAAAATAATATGTTTGTAAATCTCATAAACACCACCTAGTTAGGAAATGCTGTACCAGAATTGTTTTTTGAAAGCAATCTGATGTTCACTTAGAGATCTTGAGGGTGGTGGCTTGGTTTATTTTCAATAAGTGTTGTCAGGTTATATATTGGCGTGTTGATATGATTTGAACAAAGTTATTAAATACATTAAATCTATTGCCAAAATGATCTTCTTCTTTCTTCTGATGTAAGTCTCTGTGATTTTTCTCACCCTGAATACTTTCCTGCCTTCAGCTGTTAGGAGACCCAAGGAGTAAGGTACCAGTATGCATGTCTCTTTGTTTTCTGTTCCCACTCTTTCCTTTTCCTAAAACTATTAAGCAATTGAGGACACTGTTTTTGCAGCTTCTTGAACTTGTGTATCATATAAGGTGTCATTTAACTGTTTTGTCCACCTTTGTCCATTGTTGCACCCACTTAATCCATTGCACTGTCTACTAATTGCCTTGTTGTGTTGCTACCAATTCCTTTTAAGTGAGCACATTAAAGGTACAGTAACTTGGCCATAAAGTTTAAGAGAATTGATTTTGATCTTATAAATAAAGTGGAAGAATTTAATGGAAAGATTCATTATTGAAAAATACGTTGCCCTAAAAGAACCCTTGGGAATTTCCCTAAATATCTGAGAATTTGCTAAAAAGTACTTTTCAGAAGTTTAAGATTTCTCTCAGATAGCAGTCATCCTATACTAATCTCAGATTAATGACCCAGGAAAAAAAAAATTGTTGTCCCATCATCAACTTCGCATTGCAGGTGCAGTTGGCAGCCAGCCAGCCTACAGCAGCTAAAATGTATTAGTTAGGTAAATAGTTTTTCTAATTTTAAATTTTCCCTTCATTTTTATGTACAAATCACTTATTTGACCGGCAAGGGCTTTCTAACACACTCGGACAGTTGTATTCAAAAGAAACTCAATTTTGGTTTTACTTTTTTTTTTATGCATCCAAGTGGTACTATGGTCCTAACACTAGAGAGGGCTTGGGTTTAAACCACCATTTCAAACTTATCCTAGCTTTTTTCTTTAAGAAAGGAAGGCAAATGTTGTTTTAGCAGACTCTTCACATCTGTAAAGTTCGACTATATATGTACATTAAACATTCATGTTGCCTATAGCATGCACAAGCTACTAGTTTCTTTTTGATGGTTTTACTTTAGTGTTGGCTATATTTACACCTTTAACCATATACCTTTATTCTTTAGAAAAAGCCAGTGAGAAGAAGATATGAGCCCTATGGGATGTATTCAGATGACGATGCAAACAGTGATGCATCAAGTGCTTGCTCTGAAAGGTCTTATGGTTCTCGGAATGGAGGTATCCCCCATTACCTGAGACAGACCGAGGACGTGGCAGAAGTTCTTAATCACTGTGCAAGCTCCAACTGGTCGGAAAGGAAAGAAGGGCTAGTAGGCCTTCAGAATTTATTGAAGAGCCACAGGACCCTAAGGTAAGGATTGCACATTTAATATCCATATTTTAGAATGTATTTATGATGAATTTAAATATATCAAGACCTTTGTGCTACAGTATTTCACACTATTGCTTCACCATGATGGCTCAGAGATATTATTGCACTGATAATAAGGATTGGATTTATGGCATCTTCCTTAGATTTTTAGTTCATCGCAGTTGATTTTGTTTTTTTATAACTATGTGCACATAACTAACAGTGGGCTTACCACAGCAGTCGCGACAGGAGACTTACCACAGCAGTCGCGACAGGAGACAGATAACCATAATTGTGGAATTTCTCGAGAAGGCTTCTTTCTTCTAGTGCAGCGTTTTTTAAACTGTGGTGTGGCATATTCTCATGGGGTCCGCGACTGTTTATCAAATTAAATGGTGTTAGCAGATTAATAAGGTACATTAGAAGCAGCATTGAAAATAGAAAGTTTTAGAATGCTCTGTAAACGTGAATGAATTTGAAATTGGAATCTCTAAATTAGGTTGGTATCCTTGTTTCAAGCACTGCAATCAGAATCTAATAGACCACTAGCCGCAGATTCCTGAATGTAGATTTACCCCCAGGCATGACACTGGATCCGGAAAACTTTTCTGCCACAGCATCCCTGCGCGCCGGGGGGATGGCACCACGTGACTCTACCCTGACGTCGCCCACGCAGGTGACATCAGCGAAGATACATAAGTCCCACCCCGGCGCACCTACGTCAGTTTTTCTCTTTCCGCGTGCAACCCGGATCTGGATTACTGTCCTGGCCTGTTTTCAGGTCTTGCATTCTTTTTACGCTTTGGCGTTTAGTGGAACAGCGTGCGAATGCCTTCGGGCTTCCAGACGTGTACCTCCTGTGCACGTCCCATGTCGGCGACAGACCCTCATCCGATTTGCATGTGGTGCCTGGGTGAGCACCACGACTCGGAGAGTTGCGATGCCTGCCAACACCTTAAGCCTAAATCACAGCGGAAGCGCCGGATAAAGTTGCTGCTGGTGCGCTTATCCAGGCCGTTGTCGTTCCAGTGTCCGTCACCTTCTTCCGGGGCAAGGAGCCGCTGGTTTAGTCTGCGGAATCGCCTTTTGCCGCGGCCCTTTGGTCTTGGCTCACCGGCTGGTAGGTCTTTCAGTGTGTCTCCGAGGCCTTGTCCTCCTTCCGCGGTGGACGCTGGCTCCCCCAGGACAGGTGCCCCCTCTTGTCGCCTCCCTACCCGCCGTGTCCCGGCGGGGAGGCGACTAGGGTCCAAATGACAGCCTACGCTGTGGCGCTGCAGGCTTCTTTGGCCCTTCCTGTGATGTCTGCGGATCCCTTGCCTTGCGCGGGGACTTCTGCGGTGTCGCCGGCGGCTCTTGCCCGAAGGTTTCGGCTTCAGGTTGTAGGAGGGTGGCATCGTCGAGGTGTAGTCCTTCGGGGCTTTCCTTGTGGGCGCCTAGCGTCCCTGCCTTGCTGCAAATCCCTACTGGGCTCCCTGTGGTGTCGCTGGCGATCGCCGGGACTCCGGGTTTGGCCCTGAGTCCCCCTCGATCCTCTGAGCATTCGGTTGCCTCACCAGAGGTCGAGCCGGTGCCGTTTCGGCACTGGGAGCCTTCCTCCTCGGCTCCGGTGGAGTCGCGGGTGGAGGCCGGGGCGCCTTCTCGAGTCCCTCTCGTTATTCGGCGTGGGCGGCTGCCGCTCCTTCGCCCGTTTGGCGTCTGCCTCGCTCCGTTCCACTGGAGAGCATGTGGTGGCAGGAGTTGGCCCGGCACCATGTGGGCCCACTTCGGCGCCAGTGGACGCTGATCAGGCGCCGATGGCGGACTCCACGGAGCCGTGCTGGGTTTTGGATTAGTCTCCTGATGCCCCTTTTCTCCTGAGGTCTCTCACCTGCTGGTGTGTTCCTCTCCGGAGACAGGGCGCCATATAGTTGACTTTTCACCAGCATCTTCCAGGGAAGGCTCTTCGCCGTCCCCACGGCGTAAATCCTCGAACCCTCCATTCCGTGGCTCGTGGCTGGCTTCTCCGCTCTCCCCTGGAATCCCTCAGGTTCCCCATTCCTCTATGGATCCTCCTCCATGCCGGGGCTGGCCGCTTCCCCCTGGACTTGGGGATGGTCTTCTCAGTCTGAGGCCAGTATTGCCTTTGTTCAGGCTATTTCCACAGCTGCTGGTATTCTGAGGATGGGTGAGCCTGTCACCCCATTTCCTACAGACAACCTCTTGGAGATTCTCCACCAGGGCTCTGGTGGACGGGAGTTGTTCCTTCCCTTTGAAGCGTCACTTCATAATTCTCTTATGGGGGCGCCCTGCCACAGGCGATCTAGTGCCTTAGGCACTACTGCACCGTCATCGTCTTGCTCCGCACGACCCGGTCTGTCTTTCTTTCCACCCTTCTGCTCAAGGCGCTATATTGCGCAATGCTTTCTGTGTTTGCCTGTGTGTTGTTCCCTCCGTCTCGGGAGGCCCGGTGGTTAGATTCATGGGGACGTAATGTCTTCGCTTCTTCCAGTGCTGCCTTGAGGGCGCCTAACACTTTGTGTGTGCTGACCAGGGCTACTTCTGCCCTGTGGGATTCTGTGGAGTCCCTTCTTTCTCATGTCTCTCATGAAGGGGCCCATGCTGATCTGCGGGGCCATGTGTTGGATGGCAGAGAATTGGCTGCGTTTATTCTTCGCGTGGCTTTGGATATTGCCGATGCTGTTGGCCGTGCTATGGCCACCATGCTTGGCTATGCGATGCAGTTTTGCCTGAAAATATTAGAGAGCATCTGGTCGACCTCCCTTGTGACGGGGTCCTGTTGTTTAATACTCATGCAGACTCCGCCATTCAGCGTCTTCTTGCGGGGCTCCGTCCTCCACCTCAGGTTGGTCTGCTGATCCTTCGGGGCTTGGTGGGAGACGTTATCCCACTTGCTCCTGATATTTGGTTTTTGGATGGGTGTTGCACTTTCTGTGAGGGATACTGTGCCCTCGGGGTCCTTGGTTAGCCCCGCTCTTCATTTGGCTGCTGGTTCAGCCCCTTTTTTGGTACAAATGTGTTTTCTGGCTGACTACTAAGCCTTCTGTGGTAACTGCCACAGGTCGATTATTTTTCCTCTGATGCGGGATTGTTTTTTACCTAAGAGTGGTTCCCATGCTTTCTTGGGACGTGTCCTACCCTATGTGGGGTATATGTAGCTATCGTATAGCTCTGTCTTATGTGGGGAGGGTGTAGACTCCCCCTGTTGGGTTCATCGCTCTTCCTGGTGTGGCTGTATTACGATTATGCGGTCCTTGGTCCTTACTTGGGTGTGCCTTGGCCCTCTGCGGCTATGTGCTGCGGTGTTTTGCCCTTGCCTGCCGTTTGGTCTGGGCCTCTGGCTGGGGTTTCTTAGGGCATAGTTTCCTGTGTTGATGGCCTGGTCCGTTCTACTTGTTGCTCCTTTCATCTTCTAGCTGCTCTCACTACTTAGTGGATCGGTTGTGTCCGGGGCGGTCCCCTTTAGGGGTCGTTCGGGACTGTTTGCTAGCCCTGCCCTTGTTCTGAGACTGACGTGGTCCGGGCCTTTAGTTTTGTGCCGTTGTTAGCAGCTGGCTGCCCCCGCCTGCTCTTCAGTTCTGTGGCCAGCGTCCTTGGCGCGGGCACTGGACCGCCTGCTTGTCCTGTGGGGCCATTGTGGGCTTCAAGCTTTGATGGGCTCGGCGGCCCTCTTCCTGGCTATATTTCCCGGTGGAGGGCTTGCCATTTTTGGGCCTCGTCTCCTTGTAGTCTGTAGGTGGCTCTTTTTCCTCTGCCGTGCCGGTACCTTGGGGCTCCGATGGAGGTTCCTGGTACATTGACTGGGCTTGGGGTCATATTGCTTTGTCCTGTTGGTGAAGGCTGGTTTGCCTCTTTTGTCGTTCTAACACATCCCGTGTGGGGCAGGTGTTCCTCCACAATATTGAGGTTCTCTTCAATTTAAGGCTGGTGCCTCTTCCCTGCTGCGGTGGACGGGGCTATTTTCCCTGTCCCCGTAGCAGGTCCCCTGTGAGGGGTCTTGGGCTAGTCTGAGCTGGAGAGGTCTTCTTGCAGAACCCGCCTCCCCTTTGGGGTATGGCTAGGGTATCTATTCTACGTTAAGGAATCTGCAGCTAGTAGTCTCTATCAGATGTATGAGTTGCTTACCTTCGGTAACGATGTATCTGGTAGAGACGATTCTAGCCACAGATTCCTTCACGACCCACCCTTCCTCATCGTTTCTGCGGGGGCCCTTCTCGGTCTTCTACGCTCTCCTGCTTCAGGGAGGTGGTCATCTGCGAGTGCTTTCTTCTACTCCCTCCCTGGGGGATGCTCGCCTTGTTGTTGTCGTTGCTCCATTCCTTCCTTTCTGGTGATTGGTGGGCAAATGCCTGGGTACTTCTGTGCCCATGCATTTGGTCTCCAATGTAGGGTTCATTGTGCCCTGCTTCCTTGAGTTGCTTGCACTTGTGACTCTTACAGTCCTTGGGGCTGAGGTTCCCTGGCTGGGTCTCGACCTCGGTTCATTCCGTGACTTGGTGCCTTAGTGCCTGGCACTATTCTGGATATGCTTTTCCTCACCTTTCGTTTCTTTCCCTTCTGTATAGCTAGGTTTTCGCACACTGTTCCAGTATTCTCACAGTTTTGTTTGTGATGGCTCTGCGTTGTGGCGCGGGAAGTTCTCAGAAGAAAACTGAAGTAGGCGTGCCGGGGTGGGACTTATGTATCCTCGCTGACGTCACCAGCGTGGACAACGTCAGGGCGGAGTCATGTGGTGCCGTCCCCCCGGCGCGCAGGAATGCTGTGGCATAAAAGTTTTCCGGATCCAGTCTCACGCCTGGGGGTAATTCTACGTTAAGGAATCTGCGTCTAGAATCGTCTCTACCAGCTACATCGTTACCGAAGGTAGGTAACTCGTACTTCTAGTACTGTCGATTTGGAGGCCTCAAGTGAGGAAGGCATGAGGTGACAAAAAGAAAGCATGCAATAGCAGCAAAAAAGGCAAAGTGATTCGCTAGAATCTATAATATCATTTTGTTTTTTAGAAATAAAACTACATATTGAAAGTTCTCATTAAAATTTAGATTTTTGCGTGTTGCTGTATTAAATACAATAGTTCATAATTTGTCTATTTGCTTGATGTATACTTGGTTTAGTATTGGCTTGATGTTCACATAGTAGAAATTTCTTGGGCAGGTGCTCCTGGCTTCCATTAATTATTCATTGGGGGTCCACAGATGTCAAATGTTTAAGAATTGCTTGTCTAGCGCATTTCCTCTTAGACTATGTATTCCTTTCAAAATGTAGTGGTTTGCCAAATGTTTAGATTACCTATTGTTACATTTCAAAAATGTGTGTTCTTTGAAATGCAAACCACATGGTTAATGTTGAGCCTTACCTTGGGACACACTTCTGCAAGCCAAATATGTCATGTTACATGTTACTTTTTTTTCATTTTCTTGCAGCATTGTTTTTCCTGAGCATTTACTTTAGTTTGCACCCATAATTTTGTATGGAAGCTTGTAAAACCCAGAAATTCCCTTCGTAGTGCACCCTTGATATTTTTAGTTTGGTTTGGTATTAAGGGTTGCATGATATCGCATGGTCCATGACCTGACCATGCATCTTTTCTCTGGTCCCACACCTCTCAATACCATGAAGGCACAATAATCCTGAAGGAAGTTAAGTAGTGAGCAATGTCTTATATGAGAAGCTTACCAGACTCACGCTTGCTCAAAGAGACCTGTCTCAGTCCCTCTGTAAATCCTCATCTTGTTGCCTTCAAGAAGACCTAAGGCTAACTAGGGAACGGAAAGAATGGCCCTTGGCCATTGTGGACGAGATAAAGCCACACGTGGAGTACACCCAAAATCAAAACTGAACTTTCTGTCTCAAGATCATCGTCAAACAGCTGTATGGGCGGCCCTGTGACGGGGACCTGCCTACCTGGAGGGAGGGGAGACCTTTTTTAGATAGAGGAAGACTTAGATATGTTCTCCTGGAACGTGTGTACAAATTAAATAAGGGTGTCTCTCTACCTAAATGAGAATAAAGTGCACCTCACGGATTTCCACTTTTATAAACAAAGAAAAAGGAGTCTTTTTTTCTCTATATGTATAGTCCTCACCCACTCTAGTAGTAGCATGCTTCATCATTGGGTTCATCCTGGCCCGTAAAAGCCAGGATGGGCTTGACCGTATTCGAGGGAGCTCTTTGTATATTTTGGTGACAGAGGAAAGCTAAGTTTTATAAAAATTTCTTATTCACATCCATATATACCTTTATTAGTGGGTTGAATGAGCACAATATAAAATAAGTTTAGAGGGACAATGGAGGATATAATGGTCCTATATGCTGTCACTACCCCGGTGACAACCTTTTTCACTGCAGCATGCAATTTTAATTAGCAATGTATACCTACTCAATGTATGTTACCCGATCGACTTAAAAGTGATATCCGTACAAACCCTGCGGGGGCAAAGGGAGGTTTAACCCTGTAGTTATACAGTCTTCAAGGATCCCAATATCGCCTGTATACCTGCTTGGTTCCTAGCGCACTCATCCAGCTTTCTGTGGTGCAAAGGCAGCAGTGTAACATTCCTTGAATCGATCACCATTGTTTCTCTCCACTGAGCCCCACTTAAACCATTTGCAGAGCATGGGCTAAAATGGTCCTTATTGCTATTGCCAACACACGTATTACTTGAAGCCTCTGCCTAACTCTGAATTAGCCCTGAAGAAAACACATATCCTTGCTTTCTTGATTCACTTTCACACCTGATAATGAAGCCCCCTTTAAGATTTCTCATACCTACAGATGGACCATTTCTAGCCATTTGTTTACGAAGGACTTGGCAGCGGTTAAGACATTGCAAAGTTTTTTAACTTGTTTGGTGCTTTTTCTGACAGCTGATACCAAACCATCACATCTTATTTAACTCAAAGACTAATTAAAACTGCCCTGTCAATGAATTTCACAACCAAAATTGTGGAAACTTCTTGTTCTTCGTGTGAAGTCTTCAGCATACTCAAGGACATATTCTTGCTGTTCACAACTACTATCACAATAGATCCCACTGAGAGTCTCTGTAATTCTTTAGCGGACTTCTTCCATGAGAAGATTTGAAACATTTTCAGCACTCAAGATCATTCTTCTACCAAACTCCAATGTGGCATTTTGCATTTCATCTAGCTTGACAGATTTGGATCCTTTATCACTGTGCCATGACTCCCTCATCCTTTATTTACTCTGTCAGATCTGGTTCAACTCTGGTACTGTGTCCTGCACACTTTCTATAAGTGTGTGATACTCTGTCTCCGGTCCTTGCATGCCTATGTAATGATACACTCCAGACTGCTACTCCCCCTTTTACATGGAAGGATGCCTTAGTTGAACCCCATATGGAAAAAATATAAACCTCCACAGTTTCCACTGTTCTTTACCATGGCTGACCTAGCTCACTACTTTTCCATGCAAAAACCTTCAATAAGGAAACCACTCTATACCATTCCAGCTCCATTGAGTCCAAAAAGCTTCTTGGTTTGTTCCAGTCTGGTTTCAGGCAAATGCATAACACTATAACAACTGTTCTAGCAGTAGCAGAGGAGATCTGGCAAATGTCTGATCTGGGATGCACGGCTGTCCTGATCCTGCATGACCTCCCTTCTGTATAGGAGGACACAGCCTGTTAAACTACTACCCTCTCACTGTATAGCTAAGCCTTTCGTTTGTAATGTTTTCCAGTGCTTGCCCTTGACCCTCACATTGTTTAATAAGTGTGTTTACTCACTCAAATTGCTCTTTTGGCTGTGCTGTGCTGTGATGACGTATGCTGATGAGACTCAAACTGTCATCAGTCTTGAAAAAAGCAATTCATCAAGCTATTGAAGAAGGGTTTCAATCCAGAATGCAGAAAAACAGTCACTATAAGTTAAGATCTTGTTTAAAGTGCCTACTATATCCTGTCAACCAGGCAATCAGTACAATTATATGTAAAATACAGTTTACCCCAAGTTCAGTGGTGTATGGGTTTGTGAGCTAAAGATCTTCCTAAGATAATAGCAATGTAGCCCATATTTGAAGTATGAAGTGCAACCTGATAGGCCATATCTAAATTGCAAAGCACAGTATTGCAATAGCTTGTCCAAACAATTGGAAAAGAGTTACCATCCAAAATAAGGAAAAACAAATCGATATGACATAATAAGTTAAGATCTTGTTTAAAGTGCATAACGTATCCTTCCCACCAGAATAGTATATAAAATCAATTCCTAGTTAACAGTTTTTCCTTAGTTCAAAAGTACATAAGTTAATGAGATAAAGATGTTCCCAAGTTGGTAGCTGTGAAGCCCATATGTTGAATATAAAGTACAATGATGCAGACCAGAACTAAGGTATCTGAAAGAGACATGTTAGTGATAGATTCCTTACCTTAGAATATTCCCAGTCGTCAGACTGGATTTGGAAAGTTTTGCTTAGCAGTACCCCTGCGCGTCAGTAGGTGGCGTCCTGTGACTCCTCTTCCATCGCTGGCGTCGTATGCGCCGAGATGACTTCACGGAGGCTACTTAGGCGCCACCCATGCGCGCTGAGGTCAGTTATTTCTCTTTCCGCGCCAGCAAGCGCAGATCCGAGAGAGAGCGGTACTCCCACTCAATAAATGTGGCTTATTTATGAGACTTGTCTCTTGTTTTTGTCGAGAATTCGACTTTTGGTGCAGTAGGGATGCCCAGGTTTTTGTCCTGTTGGGGCTGCCTTCTGACCATGTCGGTGACAAACCCATTCAACGTGTGTCTCTTCTGCTTGGGGCATGCCATCTCCCCGAGACGTGCTCCGATTGTCGTTGGAGGCCCGGCACTCTGTCCCACTCCCATGAGAGGTCGAGGATCGCTGGCGCAGCAGACGCCATTGTTCTTCGGAATCAGGGAAAGGTAAGTTCAAGCGCTGTTAAAGGAAAAGGAGCGGCTTCGCTCTTCGTCTTCCCCCTCACCTGTCGCGGGTGGGGGCGAGTGGTCATTCCCCCGCGGCACCCTTGGGGCCTCCACTGTCGGCAATGGGCCGTTTCCTTGTCCTATCGGGTCCCTCCGGGGCGCCTTTGGGCCCCGCGGACCCCTTGTGTGGTTCTGCCCCGTGTCGCCGCCCTTGGGCTCGGTTACGCCGGCCAGATAACCTCTGGCGCCGTTGGCTCCAGCCTCGTAGCCACCGCCGTGGGCTCCAGCCTCGGAGCCACCGCCGTGGGCTCCGGAATTAGCGCTGCTGTTGGCTCCGGCCTCTGCGCTGCTGTTGGCTCTGGCCTCGGCGCTGCCGTTGGCTACAGCCTCGGCGCTGCCGTTGGCTACAGCCTCGGCGCTGCCGTTGGCTACAGCCTCGGCGCTGCCGTTGGCTACGGCGTCGGCGCTGCCGTAGGCTCCGGCGTCGGCGCTGCCGTTGGCTCCGGCTTCGGCGCTGCCGTTGTTTCCGGCCTCGGCGCTGCTGTTGTTTCCGGCCTCCGCGCTGCCGTTGTTTCCGGCCTCGGCGCTGCCGTTGTTTCCGGCCTCTGCACTGCCGTTGTTTCCGGCCTCTGCGCTGCCGTTGGCTCCGGCCTCTGCGCTGCCGCTGGCTCTGGCCTCGGTGCGGCCATTGGCTCCAGCCTCGGCTTGGCGCCGTTGTTTGCTCCGGACTCGGCTCCGCACCGCCTTTGACTCTGACCTCGGCGCCGCTGTTGGCTCCGGCCTCGGTGCTGCCGCTGGCTCCGGCTTCTGTGTCACCGGTGGCTCCTGTCTCGGCGCCACCGTTGGTTCGGACCTCGGCGTGGCCGATGGCTCCAGCCTCGTCGCGGGCGTTGGCTCCTGCTTTGGAGCAACCAATGGCTCCTGCTTCGGTACAGCCGTTTGCTCTGGCCGCGACACTGCCGTTGGCCTCGGCGCGGCGATTGGCTCCTGCCTCTGCGCTTCAAGCCTGCCCTGTCCTGCTTCCAATTCCGAAGGGGGGTACTATGAGGGGTCTGAGGACCTTCTCACAGCTCGCTGTGCGGATGATTTAGACTAGGTTGACAAAATGGAGAATCCCAGCACGCTGGCCTTATCTCCACACCCTGATGCACTGTCCCCCACCTCGGTAGCTACGGAGGTGGTGGGTTCATTCTGTGATATGGTGTAGGGGAGGCTCCTACCCTACCCTCAGATTCCCTGCAATGCCTGTCAGGCCCACTCTCCTCACTGCAGTACTTCAGCAGTGGCCTCCTCTACAGAGCCGCTGCTACCCTTCAATAGCGTAATTTGAACGTAATGCGACTCCGTGTGGGACATGGTGGCGCAGGTGCTGCCACAGTGTCTACGGAGGCTTGGAGAATTCAAGACCTTCCTTGTCTGCTGTTTCAGTCTATAGCTCGCCAGTGTGCGGCAGGTTTCGCCATCACCTCCCCCACTGGCACCCCATCATGTTGAACAGGTGGGCTCTGCAAACGGTCTGAGGGGGCTACTCCTCCCCTTCGAGACTACTACTCCTGCTATGCCATGTCAGTAGCACCACCTGTCAGGGAATCACTTGACACTTTGCAAACAGGAAGTTGCGCCACCCTTGACCTACGGGGTCATCGAGCATGTTTTACCACTTCCTGCGGTTTGGGGTTGGCCACAAGCAGTTTCAGTTCACTGCCCCCCCCCCCCCTTTGGGCCTTACCAGTGCCTCTCGGGTGTGCAATAAAGTTGTGGCCGCTGACGCAGCTCGTCTGTGCAGATCAGGGGTTTCTGTCTTCCCCCTTCTTGATGACTGGTGGTTCAAGGCGGACTTTCCTCAGGCAGTTATCTCCCACCTCTAGACTACGGCCGACCTCCTGCATTCACTGGCGTTTTCCATCAACGTGCCGAAGTCGCACCTGCTACCCTCTCAGAAGCTCCTTTTCATCTGAGCGGTTCTGAATATGGCGCAGTTTCAGGTTTATCCTCCCGAACAGCAAGTCCGGGGCGTTCGGGCTTTAATTCCGATCTTTCAGCCTCTATCCTGGGTTTCAGTCAGGATGACCCTCAGGCTCCTGGGCCTGATGGCCTCCTGCATCCTGCTGGTGCAACATGCCAGATGGCCTATGGGGGCTCTACAGTGGAACCTGAAGTTTCAGTGGGCGCACAGCCTCAGGGCAACCTGTCCGATCACGTCCCGATCTCGGAGGGCACTACACGTCTATTGCAGTGGTGGCTCACGGATTGCGATTGGGTCAATGGCAGATTCCTCTCCCTTCCCCAACCGGAGCACACAGTGTTGACAGATGCGTCCCTCCTGGGATAGGGGGGGCCATTTGGGAGAGGCGGAAATAAGAGGCCTCTGGTCTCCGGCGGAATCCCGGCTCCATATCAATCCTTTGGAGCTTCGGGCGATCCGACTTGCACTGAAGGCATTCCTTCCCTCTGTCTGGGGAAGTGTAGTGCAGGTGTTCATGGACAACACCACCGCCATGTGGTATTGCAACACACGGCGGGGTGGGGTCGTGGACCCTATGTCAGGGGGCTCTGTGCCTCTGGACATGGTTGGAACGCCAAGGCATTACCTTGGTGTTTCAACACCTGGCAGGTTCTCTGAACGCCAGGGCGGACAATCTCAGCCGCCTGTACTTGATGGATCACGAATGGCGTCTGAACTCTGACGTGGCGCAAGGTCTCTTTCTGCAGTGGGGAGAGCCTTGGTTAGCTGTATTCGCCACCGAAGAGAGCGCGCAATGTCATCAGTTCTGCGCGTTGGAATTTCCAAGGTGGCACTCGCTCGGCGCCGCATTTCGCGAATGCAGTTGCGGTCTGTTATATGCCTTTCCGCCTCTTCCACTTCTGCCCGGAGTGCTGAAGAAGATTCGGTGCAACCGGGCCAGAGTCATCCTTGTGGCTCCGGATTGGGCAAGAAGATACTGGTATCCTGAGCTACTCAACATGACGTTCGATCCCCCGATCCGACTGCCTCTATGGGAGGATCTTCTGTCGCAGCAGCAGGGGACGGTCCTCCACCGAACCTGTCCAGCCTTCGCCTCCATGCGTGGAGATTGAGCGGCCACAGTTGACAGCCTTCGATCTTCCTTCTGAAGTCTGTGATGTCTTTCTGACTGCCAGGCGTCCCTCCACTGAAACAGTATACACCTGCAGGTGGAACAAGTTTGTGGCATGGTGCACATATAAGTCTGTGGATCCTTTTCTGCCCCTCTTTTTGAGGTTCTTCTGTTCCTTCTTTCCCTGGCCCAGCAGGGCTCTGCTCTGGGCACCATCGAGGGTTATCTTTGTGTCATCTCCGCCTTTCTGCGGCTTCCTAATCAGCCTTCTCTTTTTAAGTCCCCGATTGTTAACCGTTTCCTGAAAGGCATTACGCTCACGTTTCCTCCTGTGCCTTTCATAATGACTCAATGTGACTTAAATCTTGTCTTGACCTATCTGTTGTGCGCTCCCTTTGAGCCCCTTCATAACTGTCCCTTACGTCTTCTCAATCTCAAGACGGATTTCCTGGTAGCTATCATCTCTGCCAGAAGGGCGAGTGAGCTCCACTCGCTTTCTTTGAAACTTCTTTTCCTTTCTGTTCATCCGGACAAGGGGTTTTTAAGGACCCGTCCTTCTTTCCTGCTGAAGGTTGTTGCGCTCTTCCACATTGGGCAGATCATCACTTTGCCCACCTTCTTTCCGCCTCCGCATCCTTCAAAAGAGGAAGAGAAGCTCCACTGTTTGGATCCAAAACATGTGCTCTCATTTTATCTGAAGCACACACAACAGTTCTGGGTGGATGATTAACTTTTTGTTGGCTACGTGGGTGCCAAAAAAGGTCGGGCAGTGCACAAACGGACCATCTCTCATTGGGTTGTTCTGTGCATCAAAGCATGTTACTCATTGGCCAAGAAGGAGCCTACTGTAGAGCTGCGTGCCCATTCTAACCGGGCAACGGCAGCCACTACTGCCTTGAGATGCGGCGTCCCCTTGCAGGACATCTGTCAGGCAGCTACGTGGGCCTTGCTGCACACGTTCACCAAGCATTATTGCCTTGACAGTCAGGTCCGGAGAGACGGCTTCTTTGTCCGCTCTGTTCGCTGTGACTTTCTGGTGTAATCTTGTTCGCAGACCCACCACCGGGGTTGGTATTGCTGGGGTATCTATTTTAAGGTAAGGAATCCATCACTAACGTGTCTGTTTCAGATGCACAAGTTACTACTTGTGTAACGATATATCTGTAAGAGACATTAGTTCGCAATAGATTCCTTACCGCTCCTCCCATCCTCCCCGTTCTGCGAACTGATTTCTAGGGTTAAGGTCATCCCTTTTAGGGCCCTAGTTTTATAGGCCAGTTTTTTGCATGGGTCTGCATTCCTGGCGCGGAAAGATGTGTACAGAACTGACGTCAGCGAGCATGGGTGGCGCCTAAGTAGCCTCCACGACATCATCTCGTCGCATACGACGCCAGCGACGGACGCGGAGCCGCAGGACGCCACCTACTGACGCGCAGGGGTACTGCTAAGCAAAACTTTCCGGATCCAGTCTGACGCCTGGGGATATTCTAAGGTAAGGAATCTATCACTAACTAATGTATCTTACAGATATATCGTTACACAAGTAGTAACTTGTGTGTTAAGTTCAATAATGCAATAGCTGTCATTCATTAACATCTTTCAAACGCTTGCAAAGGCAGACTCGAGACTTGTGAGCCACCATTAGAATCATTAAGTATTAGGTGAAGAGATAGGTAGTAGTGGTATAAGAATCACACCTCGCAGGCTATTCAATATAATAATAATAATTAATAATAATTTTGTATTTGTATAGCGCACATATCACCCCCAGGGGGGTCTCGAAGCGCTTGTACACATACCGCTGTGGAACCCATCCTGGCTTTCCCTGTGAAGTGCCCACTCCTGGGCACCCCCAAGGTGAAGCCAGGCATCCCAGCGCTGTTGGGGCCGTTGTGGAGATTAAGCAAGCTATTGCCCAGAGTTGCAGAGTGGGACCCATGATTAGAGTAGGCACCGATGTGAGAATTATCGAGTCCGCGGACACTGAGCCCAAGATCCTACCTCGTCTGGAATTGAACCCTGGTCCCGGGCCTGACCACTGCTTCAGGGTCTGCCGCTTCTAACCGGTGAGCCACAGTTCTCCACCGGGGATTAGTACTGATGTCATACAAAAATATGAGTTGGTGCTCACTTGGTGTCAAATATCATACTACCCATGGTTATAGCCGACAATAAGCCCAGAAGGTTCCATACACAAAATGAAGCACTAGTGCCGAGAGCTGTTCTAGCCGGAGAACGGGACCCGCCATACAGGAACTTACTGTGGACTAAGGGCATGACCATATTTACTCAGTTAATTGTGTATTTTCTACACGGAGAGGACTACCTTGACCTTTGAGACTTTGACTACTGAATTTGGAGTTATATATATTGCTCACCCCCTCTGTGTACCATCTACCACATATTAGATGAACTGATGACGTGGGAGATAAGTTATATTCCATTAATATTACTGTACATTCCTTGAAAAAGTCAGCACTCGTGACGAAACATGTGTTGGCTGTTGTCTTGATGATCATTGGATTTGCTACGCAATGTTTGAATAAATCTCCTTGGCTTTGACTCTCTACACACCCTACGTTTTGGACTTGATTGGTTGGACTTCTCTAGGAGTGCTTCAGTATCTTTCTGTAGAGAATCATGAAGTAATACTAGCAGATATAGCAAACACAGATATACAAAATTATTATCAAAACACCTGAGTTTCCATTTCATAATGTCAGTCGAGCCCCATCTGAATCCTCCTGGGGACTCAAACAGTGGTACTTAGCTTCCACTGTGTCTCTAGCCCAGATGAATCCTAGGGAAAAATGGACTACAGAAAATAGCAACACCTAATTGTTTTTAGTTTTTTTAAAGTTTCAAAAACCTTTATTGTTTACAGCACAAGTAACACGGATGTGCGCCTACAACCCTGGGGCCGGCAGCATGTAATAAACTGATTTTCCCTAGAATAACACAGCCTTTTTGCCGACATCCTGGGGGCCCAGCAGCAAGTCAGGATCCCCTATGTTCAGGTTAAGCAGCTTGTGCACAATATGAGTGATGTAAAGTGATATTACTGATATAAAACACATATTTACAAACTTATGAACATACCCCGACCCTCCCTGCCAAGTCACCAGTTCTGTAGTCCTAGATTTAGATTGATTGTATCCACCTTTAGAATACCAGTCACTTGTCCCGTCTGTTCAGAGCCATTGCAACCCACCCCTCAATAAGCATAGGAAGACATCCTTGGTAACAAATCACGCATTTCCTGTCAAGAACCAGACCCACACTACTGACTTCGGTACCTCACTCACCATGCCGATCAGCACGAAGGTAGGAGCCCCCCTTTCCCAACTAGGTCACGAAACGCTCCCACACATCCAAGGGTCTAGACCTGCTGGGCAGTAATTCCCAATAAGTTGACAATTGATCTTTACAATATATGACCGTATTTATCCAACCCGCCACCATAGGGGAATGCGATTTTTTTCCAATGCAATGCTGCCTGACGTTTGGCAAGTAGCAGCAACATGGTCATCAATTTGTAGAAGGCACTTGGTACGTCCAGGACAAAGCCCAGAAGCGCCACAAGTGGAATAGCCTGCAGTTGTGTGCCTATAATGTTTCCAATGTGTACAGTTATTTCCGACCAGTAGTTCGTTATCGGATTGCAGAGCCACGCCAAGTGTAGGAACGATGCCTCCTGTGCCCCACATCTCCAGCAATTTGCATCCTGCTGTAGGCCCATGCGGCGTAACTGTATAGGTGTGCGATAGGTACTGTGTAAGTAATTAAAGTGTATAAGTCGTTGCCTATAATAAGGCAATAGATTTTCCAATTGAGAACAGCAGAACTGCCGCTGTTTGTCTGTGATCGTAATATCAGCTTCTCTTTCCCACTCAGCTCTCGACGTGCTGTGAATGATGGGGGAGGACTCTTTCGTTAGGTTATATATTCGTGTAATCAGTTTCTGAGGGGAATTATTTGACAAAATATTTTCTAGCGCCAGTAGTGTGGCTGGAGCACATGGGAATTCAGTGTACTTCGCCCTGCACGCCGCCCTTAGCTGGTAATATAACAACATGTCTGAGGTTGAGGGTGCATCTGGCTCACACATCTTTTGAAGGGACAAAAACTCGTCATCTGGGTAGAAGTCCTTGTCTCCTGGCGCGTTCAGTAACAGCTTTGTCAGTAAGCGGACCGAGCAGCGGATTTCCCCCCAGTGGCATAGACGGCGCATATAGTTCTTTATGGCCCGCCCGCTTTGCTATATTTCTCCACGCCCATCGTGTCGCTTTGACCGTATTTATGTCAGAGTGGGAACGTTTATATGGGTGGTAAACTGCTGTGTTTAGTGGAGTGGGTGCAGTGATATCTAATTCTATAGCCACGTGTGGCTGGTATGGGGTTGGATGTTGCCAGTAATGCAGATACTGTGCTTGTGCACTGTAGGCATAAAGCTCAAAATCAGGTGCCCGAGGCCTCCCTGTGAAAATGGAAGGGTCAGCAGTTTCCAGGAAACTCTGGGTTGTCTACCCGCCCAGACTAATTCAAGGACACCCGTATGGAGTATTTTAAAGAAATGTGTATTTAGTGGCATGGGAATATTTACAAATAAATATAACAGCTTGGGCAGGATGACCATTTTTGTAATGGCAATACGCCCCGATAGGGAGAGCGGCAACTGCATCCACCTATGTATCTTACCTTCCATCCATCCGATAACCTTCCCATAGTTGGCTAGCCATATTTCCTGTATGGATCTACTAATCCATATGCCCAGATATTTAGTGTCGCCGTCCGTCCACTGGATAGGAAATTCAGTCTCACATCGCTCAGTATTATCAGTGAGTGGTATAAACACTGATTTAGTCCAGTTAATCTGTATGCCTGTCAGCCCACCGTATCGGATGAGCTCTCTCATAACAATGTCAAAATGATCTTTGGGGTTGATCAAATAGATTGTCATGTCATCCGAGTACATGGATATCGGCAACCCTCTTGATGTAAAGCCGATGCTGCGCTGCGTATGGTGTTGCCAGAGTCTCGCCGCTAGCGGCTCAGTATCAATTGCAAATAATAACGACGTCATAGGGCAGCCCTGCCTCGTGCCCCTCGTTATACCGAACAAATCCGATACCTGACCATTCACCTTCACCCTTGCCATTGGGTTAGTGTATATTATTTGAATTTGTTTAATGAAAATAGGACTGAATCCCATCCTGGACAGCAGGGCGAAGAGGAACTTCCACTCCAGGGAGTCGAACGCCTTAGTTGCATCCAAAAGCGCTGCTACAGCCTGGACATGTGGAGCTAGGTAATGAAGTAGCCCGAACATAACTCTAAGATTGTGTGCCGTAGATCTACCCGGTATAAATCTGGATTGATCAGGTAGTGCAATCTGTGGGAGCATGGGCTGTAGTCTTTTAGCTAGGAGTTTAGCGTAGATTTTGGCGTCCAAGTTGATCAGTTGATAGTGAGCGATAGGAGTCTGGCCTGACAGGATCTTTATCAGGTTTCAACAGAGTGATTATCGTGGCCTCTCTAGGGGTGGGGGGGGGGGTGTGCCTGTTTCTATCGCCTCCAAGTATACCTGGAGTAGTAGGGGGCCACAATATCCGCGTATTCTATAGAAGGCCGCGGTGAGCCCGTCCACCCTTGGAGATTTATCAGCTGGCATACCAGATATTACCTGTTTCACATCTTCGACTGTGAGGGGAAGTTCCATGTTTTCCCTAGCACCATTATTAAACCATGCTAATGCAATGTATCCAAATAGTCAGAGATATCTGATTGTGATGGGTTGGTGTGGGACGTATACAGTGATTGATAAAAGTTAGTCATGGTCTGAAGAATGACTTGTGGAGTCCTGACCACCTCCGCAGCACCTGTATGTAGCTCAGTTATGTACTCTGCTCCCCTCGAAGTGTGCAGGATATTAGCTAGTGTTTTCCCCACCCGGTCCCCTTCGCCATAACGCCTGACCTGAGCATATTTGTGTAAATAAGCTGTTTCCCTCTCTGCTTCCTCTTGAAATGCAGTCAGCTTTGCCCGAAGTGTAGCTTGGTTGGTAGTGGATGGGTGTTCTCGGTGTTCCCTTTCTAAAGCTTTAATATCTTGTCCCAAAGTTCGTAATGTGTCTTGTATAGCTCTCAGCACTCCCGTCTTCAGTGTCATAAAATGCCCCCTAGTGACCACCTTAAATGCCTCCCACAGTGTTCCAGGCGATTTCACAGATCCCTCATTTAACTCAAAATATTCAGTTAGTTTCTCCCTGAGTTCTTCACGGAAAACCTGATACAACAGTGCCTTCGACAGGAACCTCCAGGTAAATGGTTGCACGTATTGCGGTGGAATTTGCATAGTGATCTGAGTGGTTGCATGGTCCGAAAACGTGCTTGGGAGGTGTGTAGCCCCAGTGACCAGCGAGTGCAGGTCCTTTGATAACAACCAGTAATCCAGTCTTGACCAAGCATTCCTGTGTGTAGTCGCACATGTGCCTTCTCTAACTAATGGGTGTAGGGTTTTCCACGTATCCACCAATTATAGATCCTCTACACTGTCCAGTAGCAACGCAGCTGCCTTAGGGTGATGGTCGCGAGACGCACCTTGTCTATCAGCTATGGGTGACATAACCACATTAAAATCTCCCCCCTCACAGTATCGCTACCTCTCCAAACGTCTGGATCTTCTGCCAGATATGTTGGGAAAAAGATGGGCTATCCACATTTGGACCATATGTGTTCACTATTACAACCGGTGTGTTACAAAGTGTTCCCTGAAGTATGATATATCTGCCCTCCTTATCCAGTAATGAGGAATGTGTCTTCCAATGTAACCCCCTACGTATTAAAATGGCTACGTCCCTAGAATATTTTGAGTAGGTAGCTTCCACCGCTTCTCCCCATCTATTATGCCTAAGCATTTTAGTGCGTGTAGAACTCAAGCGCGTCTCTTGTAGTAAACATATATCTACCTCATGCCGAGTCAAGTAAGAGTGGATCAGTCGTACCTTCCTACGGTCATTTAAGCCCCTAACATTCCATGAGAGACATGTGGTGACCTTCACAGTTGCAGTAGATGACATTTATATAAATATACTATTTGTCCCTTTCCGGCGACCATCGTTAATGCGACAGGTTGAATTCTGGTGGTTGACTTCGGCTTGGCGATATCTCATCTCCAAGCGCATGGCCCAGAACCATACGAACTAGGCAAGGCCAGTTCTTAAGCTCAAATGCAGTACATGGCAGGTTATAGAACCAGAACAAATCTCCCTCCCTCCCCCCACCCACACCAACCCCCAATTAGGTTGTGACTACCTCTCCCTATCCCTCAAACACAAAAAACAGTCAAACCATAGTATCAAACTGAAGGGAATCATCCCATGAGGTAACATGAGGACGCTGGCAAACCTCCCCCACTCTTTTGGTGGGGGTGGTCGACACTGCGACAAACCGCCATTGTCCAGGTGTACTGCAGCAGCCCCCACCTCGGACTATCAAGTGAACATGTAGGCCCAACATTACATGGGTAGGAACCCATTCTCTTTATGAAGACCACCTGCTCTCTGTAAAATAAAATACACAAACCCAGTTCTGTTATCGGCTATGAAACAATTATCTGCATATCCAGCGAATATGACCAAGTCCTTCAATCGTTGTCAAATATGTCTCTTTCAGGCTGTGGGTCATTCGATAGTCCCAATTGTTTATGATCCTTTGCCATCTGTTTAGCATACGCAGCCTTAGCGTCCGTAAAAAAGGTGGGCTTGCCGTGACCTTGAACTCTCAGCTTGGCAGGATAGATCAAGGCATATCTAGTCCCAATCTGTTGAAAGATCTTCTTCGCAGGGATGAATTCTCTCCGAGCTGCCTGGACCTGCAGAGTGAAGTCCGGGTATAGAGCTATATTATTTCCTTTATATTGAATTTCTGCTTTCCCATGTGCAAGCCGGAGGATTGTATCCCTGTCTCTATTGTTGAGGAACCTTACTATTATTGGTCTTGCCAGCGCTCCTGGCTTTGGTCTGGGACCCAGCGTGCGATGAGCTCTTTCTATTAGGAACATAGCGGATAGCTCTGGTCCGAAAAGGTCTCATCATTTCTTCTATATACTTTAACATGTTTTGAATATCCGTTGATTCTGCTCTCCCCGTAATTCGTATTTTGTTCCTTCTAGACCTAGCTTCCAAGTCCTCGATCTTCTGTCTGATTAACTGCAGCACGCCATCCATCCCACGTAGCTTCTTATCCATGTCCGTTTGTCCTTCCTCTGTTTCCATAATCCTTGTCTCTAATACGGCCATGCAACCTTCTTGCTTCTCAACACGATGCGTAATCCTGTCCATCCTTTCTGCCAGTGAATCCATCTTGGAGTCTGTGCCCTGCAAACTAGACTTCAGGTCCTTGAACATTTCCCTAATATTGTCTGCGGACGGTTGATCCGTGGCGCTGCTTCCGGGTAATTCTTGTTGACTTGCATCGTTTTCAGCCGACTTATTGGATTTCTTGTCAAAATATATTTTTGGTTGTCGTGTCTCGAGCTTCCCCATGGTGATGATTTATGTTCGTTTAGGGAAGGGGTCCAACGCTTGCAGTGTATGTCCTCACCCTCCTCCACACAGTGAATAGTCGAAGTGGGGGACCACACAATGTTCTCCCTAGAATCTTCACTGGTTGTGTTCGACGGCGTTCTCACAGGGTCGCCCTCAATGTCTAGACTTGTGGGGTATGGTGGTGCGGTTTAGCTCCTGTACCCCAATCTGCCCACTTAGTATTGCCCGCTCCGTCCCGGACAATTCCTGACCCTGGCGATCTGCTGCTGATGACTATCGCCCATGAGTCTCAGCAGGCAAGGATGGACGTCCGTACAATTGGCAGGCACCCCCTAGGCCTTATACAGCTCTGCGCAGCCTCCCTCACAGATCCCTGCACAAGATGGAGTCTCCGCTTTATTAAATGGGCCATATTGACTTAGTGGGAATCCTCACCGCAGTTCACCCCACAAATAGATTCGATGGATGTGAATGGTGAGGGAGGAGACCCCTGCCACACTTGCTCCTCCACCAATAGAGCACCCTCCGCTCAAGAGGAGCGTATTGTATGGGGCCCACCGTCTGCTATATATATTAGTAGTTAGAGCCGCCTGCACACTCAGCCAGTTTTACACGTGTGCCGATCACGTATTGGGTCCCAGATCGCCTGTGCAGGGCACCAGGTACTGTGTCAGTGTTCAGGGCTGCTCGTGGTCAGGCATCCAGATACCCGCTCTGCTGCAGAAAATGGCGTCCGCACGGGTCTCTCCTCCGGCAATGAGGGAGATGTGGGCGCCACACTTAGCTGTGTGCCTGCGGTGAACTGCGGCGCATTTAACATCCAGCGTGCCCCGCATCAGTCAATTAGGAGGCACTGTGTTCCCAGGCTAGCATAGACGTTGACTCACCGTCCTCGGGCCGCATCCGCCCGCCGACGCCCTCCTAGTCACCCACGGCGTCCAGCTCCAGCGCAGGCCGATCGCTTGCCAGCGCCAAGGCCCACCAGCCGCAGTCACCGCCAGGCAGTGTTCCTCGGGGGGGGGGGGGGGGGGGGTTCCGTTTACGGGTTCTCGCCTCCCCCTCCCGCCAGCCACACGTCTGCAGGGACTGCTCCGCTGCCAATCGCGCTCCGCCCAGATGGGTATGCTCCGACTCCAGGTCCCAGCTTCACTCGATATGCCGGCAGGTAGGCCTCCTCACAGCAGTACGTAGCCGTCCGTTGTCCGGTATAGGCTTGCCTTCAAAATACGCTCACGGTGTCCCGGGATGTAGAGACAATGTCCGCAGCACAGTGGAGTTAGGTTCAGCGTGTCTTGTACGGATTTATGACGAATTTGAAAAGCTCGGCCGGCGGAGCCGCTCTAGTGTGCAGCCATTCCGCTGCACAGCGTGGCCACGCCCTCAGCAACACCTAATAGTTATACAAAGCGGGTCCGCTATGTAAACAATAAAGATTATGCACCACTGTGTTGAATCAATACCGGGGTAGCACTTGGGTAGTGCAAATTCCTCTCTTGCGGGCACATTGTGTAAGCTTCAGTTATTATGTTTGCATTTGGGTTAACATGGCTTTATCCTTGGCTCATTGAAACCTTTACCACATTTGGGTTCATGCAGTTGGTATGCACCCCAATCCATCTGGCTGGTCACGTCATTGATGATATCTTCTTCACTAACTCTCACCTGAACGTTAAGGATGTATTGCCCCAAGTACTCTTCGTTCTTGATTTCCCTGGGCTCAGGACCTAGCCTAAAATAATCCATTTCAACCTGAAATGGCAAAGTTGGAAAAATGACACTGTCAGTAAGTTTAGCAAGGCTCTCCTACGCACTCATCAGAACGCTGATAAGGCAGCGTCCAGTTTTGCATCTTGCCTGACTGATGCTCTTGATTCCATTGCTCCTTTTAAATCTGCCATCCCTGTTAGGGATACGTCCACTGCTATGGGTTCTCCTAAAATCTTGGAAGCAAAATCGTCACTGGCAAGAGCACATATGGTGCCTGGATTACAATCCCTCCAAAAAAACCATATATAGATCTCTTATTCTTAGTACAAACGTGTAATCTTTGAAGCCAAATCTAAGTACTGTATCCAGAGTATTAATAAAACACAGAACCTGTCAAAAGAGTGTTTCAAACTGGTCAACACTCATTTTCAGGTCCAGAAACTCAAGTCAACATGGAGTGGACTCAATCGGCCTGTGATAAGATGGCTATCTTCTTCTGAAATAAATTCAGAGACATCTATTCTGAGTTTTGCGACAATCGCCCACATGACCTCTTCGCTCTGGTTAATGGAATTGAGGAGCTATTTAATAGGTACATTTTGACCTTCTTTTCCATCTCTCAGGTTAAGGTTTTTCTGTGTAATATTGAATCTGGTGCTGCATTAGATTTTTACTCTCAAGATCCTACATCAGGTGCCGGATTGTGTTGTCAAACAACTTACTTCTATTTTTAATCACGTGATTGACTCGGGTCAATTCCTTATTTAGTGGAAGGAAGCCATCACCCCCCTTTTTCTGAAAAAACGTAATATTGATACAAATGCCTTTCAAATGTATCGTCCTATCTACGAAGATGCTTGAAATGCATCTAAATAAAGAACTTTTGAACCTCTTCGAAACTTATGAACTGCATGATCCTTCCAAAACTTGATTTCACAGCGAACACTGTATGGAATTGACACTTGATGCCCAGCAGACCGCGTAAGATCTGTGGTAGGGAGAGAGAAGGCTGTGGCCCTTATTATGTTAGATCTGTCCACAGCTTTCAATACTGTCTCGCTCACTTGTTTGTTCTTGCGTCTTTCGGTCTTAGGCCTCTCCGGGAAGGCTGCATGCATTAGGTCTCGGATTGCATGAAGGTGAATTGCCTCAAATTAAACGTTGACAAAATCGAGGTCTTGTCCTTTGGCTGTCAGTATTCGTTGTGGTCCAGTCTCTGGTGGCCTGATGATTTAGGCCTAGCCGCCTCTCCAGTTAACTTGGCCAAGAGCCTGGGGTTAATGTTTGATAATAAATTGTCTTTCGACTTTTAAATTATCAGTACAGCCTTATCCTGCTTCAACATTATCCACTATTTACAGAAGATCTTTTCTTACATTCCTATCTCTTCCTGTAAAGAGGTGGTTCTTGCTTTGATCTCCTTACGACTGATCTACTGCAACACTCCTGAGATTTTGCACCTGGATCTTATACCTCTATATGTATAAGACAAATACATAACACATAACCTAAGCCTTTTTGAGTAAGCATTTATTAAGAATAACTTCCTTGTTGCATTTACGTATTATATTTCCTGCAAAGTGTGGATGCTTCTGTAGTGTACTACAGGATATTCTAAGATGGCTTGAGCAAGTAACTATATTGTTCAGTGGCTGCGTGCCCATTTGTGACATATGTCATCCGCAAAGTTGGGCCTCCTTTTCCATTTACTTTCTACTATTATTTAACTTAATGTTAGGGAACAGGACTTTCTGTATCTGCAAAGTGTCTCGGCACCTCTTAAACCCCATTGTCTTGGTCAGCTTCTCGCTGTCCATTTTGAATAGGTTGTGCAAGTTTTGCAAAGAAAGAGTCCGCTAGATTAAAGTTTCATTAGAAGTCACGATTACTTAACTTTACTATTTTTATGTCTGATGTTAACAAATACCTTTTGATTTTACTAAATCTATATGTATAACGAGGCTTTCAACCAGCCCTCATCTATTGGTCTGTTGTATTAGTCACATTTTTCGTCAGCCCATTACTAGGGGTGGGGTTAATTTGCGTAGTCGCAAATCTCCGCGAGCACGCAGATGTTCCGCAAACACAGAGAAGTGTTCGTTCCGGGCCGTTCACAATGCTTTTTTCCTGTTCGCAAACGCTGTTTGGGTGCTCGGGGGGAAATATTGAAAGCGCCAACAAACAAAAAATTCCACAAAGCTGCGGATCGCAAAATTTTGGGCAATTCCACGTTCTCCGCTGAACGCAAAATAACCCAAATTCCGCGAGCGGAATGGAATGTACCGCCCAGGCCTACCCATTACAATATAGAGCATAGGACAAAGAGTCAGCCATAGTTTAACATCATTCTTCCCCTTCTCAAGGACCACATCAGCTCATAGCATAGTTCCCTTTAGTGCTTGGCACTACTATGTCAATGTGTGCTTTTTGACCCCCAAAAATATTTGTGATTTTAGCCAATTGTTTCCTTTCGATTCATGAGGGCCTTGTAGCTTCCCCAATAATAAAGGTTTGCAAAAACATTGACAAAGCCAGCATTGACAAAGCTGAAATGGTAGTAGCCAATGACGGACCTGTTGGATTTTCCTGTGCTTATTTCATGTATGTTACATATTTCCTCCGCTTCCTTCTGAAGATGCCTTTGATTATTAATTTTTTGTTGCTTTCTGGATTCTGCAGCATGGCAAGTCAGATTGAACCACACTTCAGGCCTGTACTTCACATTTGTATTGTTCATGCATGTTACGTGCACTTGATCTTAGCCATGCTGCTCAAGATTGCAGACTATCTTTGAAACCCCTGATCGTTATGTTAAGATTTTCCAAGTCCTCGCCACTGGGTAGTGATAGTTAGGATCATGTTTCAAATACCTTGTATGTGTTGCTAATTACATTGGCGCCATTTGACAAATCTCCACAAAACCTTCAGAAAAAGTACTACTTTTTAACTGGTGTGTGGATGGAAACTTTCCGGGTGGTACGTGAATCAATGGCCTGAGAAAAAGGGGGGGGGGGGGCCAAAACACATATTGTTCATTCATTTTTGCATAGGCATTTTAGACACCGCTTCAGCCCAACCACTGAATTAATTTCCTCTAAATTTAGCAGAAAGCTAGATATTGATCCAGAAAGAGTGCTTTTTGTGATTTTGTGTAAATCCGTTCAGTAGGTTTAGAGCAATGAATGCTCAAAACCGTTGTCAATTTCACGCTGCAAAGGATCCACAGACCTGTCAGATCTCAAGCTGAGATCTGATTGGCTGTCACCACATTAACCAGGGAGTGATGCCAGCCACCATAGCACTCTGTTCTCAGTACCAAGTCCTTAAAAAATGCAAAAAAAGGCATAGAGTGCAGAGTCTATAATCCCCACCCCCTGGGTTTGGTCAGGACCTAGGGGAGGTGCAGCATATATATTAGCGGGAGTAGGGTATGTATTCCCTCTTCTCAAAACCTCCAAGGCTCCCCATCCCATGGGCTGACATTTTATTGAAGGGCCATAAAACAAATTAAGGGGAGGTGGCTTTTGACCTCTCCTCCCAAGCCTAAAGAGGTGCCAGGGACCCCATCCTCCGGGGCAATGTTTTAAATAAAGGTGGGATTCACCCAAAACCACCAAATGACTAATGTCCTGGGGTGCCCCGAGTGGGCACTGGGACACACAGTAAGTTTAAATAAAAAATTAAAAAAGCGAGGCCGTTGTGGTGCGTGAACGGGAGCCATTTTGTACAGAGTGAGCCTGCCTGTGGAAATAAGACTGCGACTATGCTGTGCTGAAAGGGCCTAGAGAGCAGAAGGTATAACTTGAGTCCGCACAGCCAACACTAAGACAACTGTCGCTTTGCGTGCATTCGTGCACATAAAGACAACGGAGCAAGTGAAAACATGAACACTTGTGAAAAGCGATGTTAAAGAAAAAAGTTGTCCTGAAAACATTTCCTAAATGGGACAAGTGTAAGGCACCAAGTTATGGGACCGTGCTCCATGGGAGGAACTTCCCCACGCAAAGGAGGGACAAATAAGAAAGATTAGTCACTTGGATTCAAGGCTTTTTAAAGGACACCCGAAGACGCAAATGAAAAGAAATGGGCAGGCTGTAAGTCCTCAAAGTATATACATGTCTCAAGAGACAGTGCAAGCACTGCCTAGGGTTGACCTAAAAAAGTGGGTGTCTTGAATTAAAAAAAAAAAATCTAAAGTTGATGTGGTTATACTGAAAATTACAAAATAAAAGATATTTAAAAAAAATCAAAAGCGAATAATAAATGGGCAGCCACGTCCACTCATTTATTATTCACCTCCTCCTTTAAAGAGCGCCTCATAATACCCTGAGAGGGCTATTTAAATATATTTTCTATTTGGTGATGTCTCTAGAAGGGGCAGGGACATTACTATTTTTTTTTATGTTGAGAGGGGGAGGGCTGCACCGAGTGATGCAGCTCCCCAGCAGCACTAAAAAAATAAGTCTCCAGGGTCATCAAAACCATGAATCAAGGAGAAATTACCATATTTTTTAAAAGCATTTCCCAGGCTGTAGCTTTTGCTCTAAAGTTGGCACTGCAGTGCCACCTAGGGGCCAGTTGTTGCATTTTATTTGGCTGCAGATGTACCTTTATGATTGCATTTTATGGCATGTAAAATGTTAACAGGTTGATTTGGAATTTTTTTTTTTAAATAACTAATTATTTTAACATTTTTCACCGCCAATATGTTATAATAAAAACTATGTAAATAGAGTCACAGACCTGTAGCTCGATAAAACTTTATTAAATATTTCAAAGTAATCGATAATAAACATTTCTTTGTGTGCATTTTTGAAATGTACATTTCATTAAAATGATCGGTGATTTTTGGAGGAAGATGATGGATCTGCTTTACATATAGGGTGTTGGGCTTGGGGTGGTGGTTTGGCCTCCTGTGTGGGTAGAGGGATTGGCTGCAGGCCAGGTCCTGTGGCCAACCCCCCACTGCGCACGGTCAAAGGTCGAACGCAGTGTGAGGTTGGATGCCTGGGTGGGAGGGAGTGTCGCAGGGCCTGGCAAAAAAAAAACGTAGAAATTCACCGGAAACCCAAAGTGTAAAGTAACTTTAAAAGTGAAATAAATGTTCAGTAAAAATGTAACGTTTAAAATTTTAAAAGCCATAGAAATTCAGCAGTCATTTTTATTTCATGTAACACTAACATTTGTAAGGTAACTATAACTAGTGTTCTCGCCATGTACTGCTAATTACCCCACATATTATGTTGCTCATGACATCTTAGATGACATAATTGAAAATATCACTGCAACCTTTGCAATGAAATTATTGATGACAAACCTGTGGTTGGCGGGGGCGCAAATTATAGTAACCTTAGGGCATGAGTTTTATAGTTACTTGAGACAAGTATGACTGTAACTGGTGAATTGCTTTGGCGTTTTGAATTTAAAACGTTGCATTGTTACTGAACATTTCCCCTAACTATGACAGTATTTTAACTTTTGGTTTGTTCATTGAAAAAATAAATATATATATATATATAAATATATATATATATATATATATATCGTGAAATGTTCCTGGTCGCCAGTACTCGGCGAGAAAGATCAGGTGCAGACCTCAGCGAAGCCTCCCCACAATCACGGCAATCAGGACACGGTAGGCAGTTTCAAAGAATGAGCAGAGTGAAAATGTATTCACAAAGTTGTTAAGACTAATGTCCATCCATGACGCGTTTCGCTCCACGAAGGAGCTTGGTCACATGATGCACCTCAGAATGCATTGCAAATTTATAGTAAACATGAAAGTAGGAAAGGAAATTAACACGTTCCTAAAGTGATAAAAATGAATAACAGACTTGCAAACATCACCTTTTGAAATAAACAACATAGTGCTAGATGAGACATGCAGGTTTGAAAAATCACATTTGGCCAATTAATATGTAAATAACCACAAAATGATGATAAAGTTAAGACAAGTGTCAAAACAGTCAGAATTGGGAAAAATATATAAATTTCAGACTAGCAGGAACAAATACAAACATTGTAAAAAAATTGACAAGTGTCATATAATGGCGGCACATTTCATAATTCAATGTCCATTGCAAAGCAACACCTATCAAGGGCGAAGCCAAAAAATTACTAAGTCAAATCCCATTTCGATTATTAATTGATCAAGCAAATGTGGTCAATAAAATTAATTAGCCAAATAAACCAGATTTGCATAAATAGTCTCTCAAAGGCGGCATATGTATAGTTCAAAAAAGTGCATAAGTGTTATACAATTAGAAGGTTTTGAAAGTGCAAAAGATAAAAAGTTAAATTTGAGTAACTGCACCAAAAGCGGCAACTGAAAAGAGAACAAAATCTACTTGATGATTTATCACAACATAATTATATGCATGGAAAACTTCTTTACATTATGGCTGCAAATCATTGGAGATGAAAAATCTCAATCGATATACAATTAAATATTGGCTGATTGATACAAGATGGAATTACTGCTATGCAAGTGAAAAAAATATTCCAATTTTAAAACCACAAATCAATCATCTACTAAATGAAGAAAAAAATTGATTAATCATTTGTGTGTGGCTTAAAGAGGGGCTTGAAGGATACAGTGAAGCCTATGCGTAGATTTGAAAGGAAATTATGTAAATCCTCCGTAAAATTTAACCCATTAGGAGCCCTGGTGTTGAGGGATAAAATAAAGTGAGATTCCTTCTGTCTTAGAAGCTTTTCGCGCTTCCCACCTGTCCGGGGTACGGAACAGAGCATAAGACAGTGTATTTAAGGTCCTTCAGTTGGTTATTGTGGATGGCCTTGAAATGTCTCGCCACCGGATAATTGATGTCAGAATTTACGATGGCCCTTATGTGCTGCAAAATGCGTTTATGTACAGGGAGCTTAGTGCTCCCTATGTATTCATGATTGCAGGTGCACTTCAGTTTATAAATAACAAACTCAGACTTGCACGTTAAATATTCCTGAATAGGTATTTTGTCCTCACTAAAAGCTGTTATGTAGTGGGTACTGTTTTTCGCAAAAGTGCAAGCACTGCATGATGTGCATTTAAAGAATCCCATTTTACTGAGCCAGGACTTTTTGGGTAAAACCTCAGGCATAGGCCTATCAAGGGCGTCACGCATGGAAGGTGCCCTCCTGAACGTAATTGCTGGTTAGCTGGGCATGATTGGTCCCAAGATATTGTCAGTTAGAACAATGGGCCACTCCGCACAGATGATACGGCGGATGGTTCTTTCTTGGGTGCAGAAGGTAGTGATTAATCTTACTGAGCATTCAGTGGTATTGGAGGTAGATTCTTTAGGAGCTAATAACACTTCCCGATCAAGTGACTAAGCTTTAATTAAAGCTTGATCCAGGATTTTCTCGGTATAACCCCTATTACGGAATCGCTGTACTGATTCAGCTAAACAAATGTCAGATGTTATCCTATCGCTACATATCCGACGAATTCAGATAAATTCCCCATAAGGTATACTGTTAATGGTGTGGATAGGGTGGGCGCTCCGGGCATGAAGAATTGAGTTGCCCGCTGTGGATGTGCGGTAGAGCCTGGTGTTGAGCTCATCATTGTCCACATAAAGCTGTACATCTAAGAACTCGGCCAACTTGTTGTTAATGGTGGCAGTAAATTTGAGATTGAGTTCATTATTGTTAATGTCACATATAAATGCCATTGCATCGTCAGTAGACCCTCTCCAGATTATACAAACATCATCGATGTAGCGCCAGTAGTGGACAATATGTTGCCACCAGTGCTGGTGTGTAACACTGAGCACGTGCTCCTCCCACCAGCCAACATACAAGCATGAATGTGAGAAGGTGGCCCGATATGCAACGTTCGCTATTCTAGCGACCGCTATGTATCGTTCCAACGACCCTTATGGTGTTTGGTTGTAAGTCAACCTATAGACCAGCTATCCTAGTAGCGTGGATACGAGCAGTCTAAGGCTAAAGACTCGAGAGGGCGCGTTAAGCCAGCTGTTTACCACACATGTACCCCTTGAACACCCAGTGAAAGGACACCACACAAGTGTTATGAAAATAAACAGGATATTTATTAAGATTCACAACAGCCCTGGACTCTTTATGAGGACAGGGTACTAAGCACAAACCAAATCTCTTAGGAAAATACTTCAAGTGCACAATTAAAACAAGTGTCCGAGGACACGGAAAGTTTAAGGTCTCGGGCGGACCCGATAAGGCAAGTCGGAAGCGAGGGACTCGGGACCCTAGAGTAAAGAGGCTATGCAGGCACCGAAATGCCGAGTTACCTAGCCACGAGGGCTGCGGCTGCACAAGTCTTACAGGCGTCGGGGTCTTCGCTGACGAGCCAGGAGCCGGAAGAAAAGGAGTTGCTGGCCGGCGACCAGTGATGAATAGTTCGGAGAGATCCAAGCCTGGATCAGAGATTGATGATACCTGAAAGCAGAGGGGACCAAGTTCGTACTACTAGCCAGTAGTCAGAGGGTACCAGGAAGGCACCGGTTGGCCTTCACCTCGACCAGGTGAGTGGGCGACGCTAGGCTCTGCAGTCTCACGGACCAGGAGGCGTTGTCGGCGACCACGGTGGAGGTGCGAGCTGTCCCACGAAGGATGATGCTGTCGGCGTCGCTGGGCCCAGGATGGGGCAACAAGCCTTGGCAGATCTCAGGGCCACGTGGTGGGCCTAAGATGGCGTCTTGAGTGGACCAGGAGGGCCCGGGGTGCTTCTCGCAAAGATGGAAGCAAGGGCCAGTCTGGAGCAACCAGACCAGCAGTGTTGATTGTCGGATGTCGTCACAGAAGGGCACAAGCCAGCGGCTAGTGACCAGACAACGTGCTGAGCAGCGAGCAGAAGGGCCCCACGCAGATCGTGGAGATGCTGGGGGACTGCACTTCGGTGCTGGAGCGGCTCAGGGTCGGGGCTTCTCGGACCCCAGAGCACTCACCAGAGAATTACTTCGATGGTCGTGCTGGTTAAGAAAGCGTGCAGGTTTTTATGATGGCCGGTCCCTCGAGGTCTCGTCGCACCCACAGATCACAGCTGAGCTGATGACGTGGGTAGAGGTCAGAGGTGCCAGGGAAGTCGGTTCTCGTCGAGCTGGGCCGTCGGATTCCTTGAGGAAGGACTTACAGCAAACCGCAGAGTTCTTAGATGGTGCCCGCTGATGCGGGGTGACTACTCCTTAGTCACAAGGGAGAAATCTTGAGAAGAGTCTCGAATGTCCTTTCGTAGAAAGTAGTTCTTGATTCAAAGATGATCTAATTTGGAAGGGTCCCCGCTCCGGTCTTTATCCTAAAGAAAGGGGTGGGTACATGACTAGGTCCTGCCCTAAGGGTGGGACCAGGAAGGGGGGTAGTTACACCCCTCTCCCCAGCCGGACTTTCCCCAGGCCAGGGCTGGCGCCCCTGGAACTGGTTCTGACCGGCAGATGCGTAGTGAGCACCGGGGTGCCACTCCGCAGTCACCTTCTCGCAAAAGCCCTACCTACCCAGAATACACAAACCCCGTCTGGGACGGTGCGAACACCGCCCTCGACAGGAAACCCTTTGTCCAAGCTCTCCTCGCTGGAAGGACTCCCAGCAGCAGGAGGTCAGACTCGTGTCTGTGGTGGCAGCATCCATTTTGTGGAGCTGAGGCTTTAGTTAACTTTAACCGGGGTTCACAGTTACGTACATGTCGTGTCCCTCTAGAAGGGCGGAATGCTAACCTCGTCGCCAGAATTGGTGAGGGGGCAGCATCCCGATTCGTATGACACCTTACTCGACATGCCTTGATAACGCGACACCGAAGTTACCGATGTGGTACGCGTTATCATGGAACAGCCATTGGGTCTTGATTCCGCAAGCTGCAACCGGGCTCGGCTCGGGCCAGAACCTAGTTCACACGAGCCCACGCACTCTGCCTTCAGGATTGTCAAGGCCTGCCATAGGAGTGACTGATAGGAACTCGGGTGTCCATTGTATGGTTATATATAGAGCTACTATACCTAAAGCAAAGGGTGATTACACGACTTTGCCCCAGCTGTCATGCAGCCAGTTGTGTCAAATTTAGGAGGCCAGCCAGGGGTGGCATAATGCATGCTGCAGCCCCTGGCGGCCCTGGGTACACCTATGCCCTGCGTTACGGGGTCTGATAAGGTGGCCCAGTACCAATTGGTAGATGCACCTAGGGTACATGTCGTAATTTAGAAAGAGAACAGCCAGGCTGTGGGTCTGATTGGCAGGCCCACAGCCAGAGAAAGTCGTAAACCAGTGAAACAAAAGCAAAAAATCTGGGTGATCATAGGATTGCAGACCCTACTCTCCTACAATGAATAACTGGGGGAAAAGCACGAACCCATTGCCACCCCACGCAACTGCTGGTAGATGTTACTCTGAAATCTGAAAAAGTTAGAAGTGAGACAAATTCTGATAATTTCAATCAACATCTCATTATGACCCCGGAAAAGTAGATCACGACTGCTCACAAAATATTTTACAGCTCTAATGCCATGGTGATGATGATGGAAGTGTACAAAGATTCTAGGTCCATCACCAAAAATAAATAATTTGAACACCAATTAACATTCTTGATCTTGACTAAAAAATCTGTGGTATCCTTCAAATATGAGGGTAAACTTGTCATGTGTGACTGGAGATAGAAATCCACATATTTTGAAATATTTTCGTTCATGCTGCCGTGGGCAGAGATGATAGGACGTCCCGGGACAGGGGTAACCAACTTAAGAACTTTAGGGAGGAAACATGGGATAGGGTTTATTGGATGTTCAACATTCAGAAATTTAGATTCATCCTTGGAAAGTAAGCCCGTTCTTTGCCAGTTGTTGATTTTCTTGCATGTGATTTCTTTACTCTAGTGATAATAGTTGCTCTTCTGCTTTGGAGAGTGTTATGTCTGTCAGATTTACAACTGTATTTTCCATAGCCGACGTTACTTTCTCCAATTCTTCTTTGTTTTGCTTTGCGTAGAGTTTTTGTTTGTGTTTGCGTTTCCTTGTGCGCCTACATTGACTGTTGGATTTCCTTGCTTGGGCTGAGCTTGGCGGGGGTGCAGGGAATACCTCCAGTCCTCGCTGACATTTAATTCATCTATTAGTGAAAAGTTGGCAAGACCTGCTAAGCCCGGTGGTGGTACTCCAGGTCTGTTGTCATCAGAATCACTGTTTGATGGTGAATTGAGAGACACTGCATCAATTGCATCTTCCATAGAGGACATTCCACTTGGCCCCGCTGTTTTGTTTGGGGTTTGCTTGGTGTTGCTGGTGAGTGCCTTACGTTTGTAATTATCGTACTTACGGGCAAACGTAAAGATTTTGCCCGTGGCATAATCATTTTTATCGCGAGCGAACTTAAATATTTTGCGCTCCTTGATTGTTTCATCTAATTTTTTGATGCGTGTTTCCATTTCAGCTTTACTTTTACTGATAAACTCAGTCTCCCCAGTGACATCCAAAAGAGTGTTGATTCGATCTTTTTCCACCAGAAGTGCCTCACGGTCAGACTCCGCGTATTTAATCAGAATATGGATCATATTCATAGAGCTTTTGAGATTATTTTCAGCCCATTCTTGCAGCATCTGTGGATTGGGATTTTCGTATGTCGGCACGATTAGTACACGCAAACCTCGCGGCACTCTATTAGCATCACAATATTTTCTAGTGACTTTTTCTCCCACCACTTTGACAATTCACTGCGCAGTAGTTTCTCCAAGGTTTTGGTCAAAGATTTACCGTCACTATTTACATTAGTAGTTGTCACATTTGGTTGTTCATTCACAACAGCTGGAAGGTTCTCAAACAGCGCCTCCGCTGCTGTTTCTCTATTCCGGAGCGCGTCGCTGGATATCATCTTGTGTGATTTAGTAATTCTATGGCATTTAGAAAGATGAAGCCGTTACTCTGCTCAAAAAAGTCCTGGCCACAGATATTATTTGGAGGCAAATCCCGTAACCCGCTAGTTTCACAAATGAGGGAAAGAAAATACACGCCTAAACAGGAGTGTCTTACCGGAATCGGTGCTGGGCTACCCGTCAGTCAGCCGACCGACCGGCCCCGCAGCAACCATGCCGTCTGACCAAACTCCAGAAATGGCGGTGTAGTGTTTCAACCTCGGCGGGAGGCACAGCAAAAGCAAGACTCTTGCAAGTCGAAGTCCAATACGCAAACACGTAGTTAGCTGCGCCGACGCTGTGCCTCAAAGTACGGGAGGGTCCACAAACCAGAAGCAGAAAATCCCGGTGGGCAAATCGTGAAATGTTCCTGGTCGCCAGTACTCGGCGAGAAAGATCAGGTGCAGACCTCAGCAAAGCCTCCCCACAATCATGGCAATCAGGTCACGGTAGGCAGTATCAAAGAATGAGCAGAAGGAAAATTTACTCACAAAGTTGTTAAGACTATCGTCGATCCATGACGCGTTTCGCTCCACGAAGGAGCTTGGTCACATGATGCGCCCCAGAATGCATTGCAAATTTATAGTAAACATGAAAGTAGGAAAGGAAATTAACACGTTCCTAAAATGATAAAAATGAATAACAGACTTGCAAACATAGATCAGCAACTTGCCCTAAGCATATCTACATACGCGGTGGCTCGACCGCGCAGGACAGCACCATCACCAATCTTTGGAGAGGCTGCGGCGTGAACAGTATCGTGCTATTATGCAGATCATCAGACACTGGCTGAAACTACACCAAGGCTCCTGTTTGGAATCCTACTATAGGAAAATACTTTTGCTGTATTTTTGAACATCACAGACCCCACTCAGGGTATACTTTGCTCAGGAACGGACTTCTTTTCCCAGCATGCATCAATCAATTAACGAAGCACTTAGCAACGCCCCTGGCGGGCGGGAACATAAAAACATGCATGCGGAGCCCTTCTGTGACTGTTCATTTTCAGCTGCCCATGAAGAAGAGGCTGCCTGCCTCGAAATACGTCGGCACGGAAAAACATTCTGAATTGTAGCTGTTGGTGTGCCTAAATAAACCGGATGGTTTTTCTGTTTTCTGCTGAGTGTGCGTCCTGGAATGCTTAGGGCAAGTTGCTGATCTATATATATACATATATATATATATACATATATATATATATATATATATATATATATATATAAATATCTCCACACATGCAGTAGCCCTGATTGTAGAGAGGCCATAGGAGGTTTCCATAATACGCTCCTTTATTCACAGTCAGGCAGCTGGCTGGCCGACCCCTGCCCAGAAACCCACATCAAACATAAGACGCCAGACGCATTTTGGGTTGTAAAATCCCTTCTTCCGCGGGGTAACATAAGGTAGGAATGAAAGCACGATTCAATGCACAGTTATTTTCTCTTATCTTATACACAAATGCCCTGGTGGGCGTGGCCATCACTCTAGCCTTCTGGGATGTGTAGTGCAAAGACGTTTTCCTCAGTGGACGCGCTGTCATTTCAAACACAAATAAAACCAATAAAACCCATGTGTGACATGCTGTCCTGGTGGGCGCCTGCCTTGCTTTTTAGATGCCGTCACGAGCTTTAAGCAGGCAGCTCCCTGCAAAGCGCCGACTTGACTTTCTCCCCAAGGTCGAACACTGGATGTGTCCAAACAAACCCTCAGCCGCGGTTGGCCTCCATTCACGACTAGGCAAGCCGTTTCAAAATCCACACACACAGGAGCCATGATGAAGAGAGGCCACAGGAGGTTTCCATAATACGTTCCTTTATTCACAGCCAGGCAGCTAGCTGGCAGACCCCTGCCCAGATACCCTCATCCAACATTAGACGCCAGACGCGTCAGGGCTCCTGCACGTGTGTGTGTGTGTGTGTGTGTGTGTGTGTGTATATATATATATATGTGAACAAGGCTACTGCGTTAGCCGAAACGCGTCATCTACCTGACATTATGCGCATCTGGTCATAATGAAGACACTGCGGCCGGCAGTGAGAACAGTTATTGCAGTGTTCGTGGTTCTCTTTGGTGGGCTAGCACCGGAGCGGTAATTGTATATATGTAAATATATATATATATATATATATATATATATATATATATATATATATATATATATATATATATTTATTGCTTCTCCGCTGCAAACAGGATACATCCAAGTACGGATACAGACCCAGGTTCGTGCTGTCAGATTATTTTATTCCTCCTTTTGTCGCCATTACGAGTATCGGCTAGTCCGAGCCTTGATCACATGACCGTGGCAAGATCGAAATGTGCGAAATTTAAACTGACCAGTGCATCTTTAATTGCTTGCATCACGTGACAATAAGGCATGAACATAGATAATTCACAATTTGTAAGCTACTGTCATTGAAACTATATATATGTATGCATTTCATTGAAGTTTGGTAACTGAAATTACTGTTTTCAATTGACTAGCATAAGATGTGATTATTTACATATATGAAGGCTCATCACCCTTTGTTTCATGTTCACTTTGGCTTGAATCAAATAACAATGTAGGTTAAATACCCTATAATTCTCTCCTATGTACAAGAAATCCTGCTAAACGTTGGGATCAATCCCTGCAAGTGAACAATATCTCATTGCTCATGCATTTCTGAATTTATTGTCCGTGCGTGATGTATAATAAAGTGCTGAGTGCAAATAAAGTGAAAAAGTGCTTGAAAACAAATACACATACAAAACTTTTGTGATAATGACAGTCTCATTTATACCAATTTTGTTATTTAAGAAGTAGCTCAAGTTAAATGTCATAATGAGGAATAACATTTATTACATTGTTAATAGGATAATAAGTATCTCTGGCCTCAAAGTATTATACCATTAGTGTGATTGAAGAATCTAACATCATGATAATTCGATAAATCGATGTGGTAATAGTTTTGTGCAAAATGATGCATGTATGCATAAATAGATGAATATATCAAATAAATATCAGTAAAACTAATAAATATTTGTCAATAAATAAATACATACAGCAATTACATTATGCGCAATTAAAACGCTCTAAAATTCCCATAGAATAAATAGATTACTAAAATCACTACTCAAGAGATAAAACATCGGCAGGACCCTAAATAGCGATCTATTAATAATATTTTTCTGTTATACCAACAATTAAGTTAAGCAGGTGTGCAAATCTTCTGTTATGTTAAGCGGAAGTTAAGCAACAAAGACCTCGCAAACAGTGGATCTTCACTGCTGATTTACTGGAACGGGCCACTCAACGTTTATGAATTCCAAAGTGCTTTATTCAGGTTCCATTAAATACGAAAGAATGTATAACAAGGCAACCGCCTTATGTCCATAAATATAGATATATCTATACTATAAAATGTTTTCATAAGTGATGTCCATTTACTTTCTTATTGCCAAGATTTGGCCACTTTTTACGCTCCTTCAGAATGACCAAATGATTTTGTGGATGGTGCGGTACATAAAGTGAATGGTAACAATGATTCAGCTCATCACATATATAAGCTGACATCTGTATTACATTATAGCTGCTCTATAAATGTATGAAGCTATAGCTTTGTGGCTCTGCCTGGGAATCATTTATGTGATGAAGTTGTGGAGTCGACATATGAATTAGTTTTATTAAAAATAACTACCTTTTAAAGGGAAGTCTTTTATTGTAGGTTCTCATTTTCTAAATTATAAAAGGCAGTGCAGATTTGTAGGTGGCCACCCCCAAATGTATCATATAAATAGACCTGCCATATATTTAGGATTTCTCTAATTCTATTTTCCACTGTAGGTCGTTCAACCCCTCCCCTGTTGGTGTACATTGTCCTGTAACCTGTAACTTTAGTAATGGCCAATTTGCAAACCCAACAGTCATTATTGACCAACAACCCTAAGCCATATTCTATACACAACTGTGAATGATGGTATTAAGAAAGACTCTGAGTTTGTGCTGAAATCTATTCTCACTCTTGTCCACACTACGTTCCATGCTTGCTTTATCCACAGTGTGCATGGCAGTCTGTTGCATATCTTTGTCACGCCCATCAAACAGGGCATCTTATCACACATAACGTATTTGCCTTTGTACAGAATGGGCCTTATTATTTAATTTCTGTTCACAACAATATGTTCCGTTATGTTTGTAATGGTTTTCACTAAGAAGTTTTTCTTTCATTTCTTCCAGTCGAGTTGAATTGAAAAGGCTTTGTGAAATTTTCACCCGGATGTTTGCCGACCCTCATAGCAAGGTTAGAGGAATAATAATTATAAAATTGTTTTGTGCACGGACTTCAGATTTTTGTTTTCAACTGTCTGATTCTCTGAATTTTCAAGTAGTTTCGCAAATACATTTCAGTCAGTTTTTACAGAATATCAATGCATAAGCTGGCTTAATTGTATTTGGTTTATTACATTTAATGAAGTGGTTCTGAGCGTGCTGGCTTTATATTGGAACGCAAAGGTGTAGAAATGATACACCCAAAAATCAAATCCATCAGTTCTGGATCAGTGAAATGTGGTCAAGTGTAGCATGATGACGAAACAAAGCTGCAAAATGTTGGCTTTTTTTATCCAATTGAGATGGCCTCCCTGGTCTTAAAGGAAAGTGCAGTGCTCAATACTACTGTTGACATTATGTAAATGTAAGTAGATGTATGGTGGAAAGGGCTTCTTCACCTTAGTAACCTTCTCAAAACTGTTCTAATTCTGAGTTATAGGGCTTTGCTGCAGGTTGGCTCCAAGAATGAATGCCCAGAGGCGATTGGAAGCCCTTCTATGGGGGGATCTCTTGCACATGTTGCATTAATGCCTCTCAATGATGACATGCAGATCATTGGGAAGATCCAGTGTTGGGAGACACCTGCACCCATCACTTTCTGCATTGGTGGAACAGACTTTTGCAGGACAGGCCTTTCTCAGCACCAATTCTGCAAGTCACCATTACCATTGACACCTCCTTCGCAGGCTGAGGGGCACATTCATACCATATGAAAATACAGGGGGTCTGGGCATCCCATCATCAGGGGAGGCCCGTCAACTCTCTTGAGCTACTAGTAATATGCTTCACTCTCAAGGCCTTCCTTCAAGTAAATCAAGGCAAAGTACTCCTGATAAAGATGTACAACATGATCTCTGTGTACCAGGTTGAGAAGCAGGGCAGCTCTTATCCCCCCCTCACTCCCCCCTCCTAGCAGTAGAGCAAGAAAGCTGGTCCAGGGCTCTCGACCTCCTCATGCATCTTTTGCGGAGTACTTTACTTTACACCCTCAAGTCATACTCCAGTACTTCCAGCACTAGGGCACCTCTCAGGTAGACTTGTAAGCCACTCTTAACACATGAGACGCCCAAACTTTATTTCCAGGTACCCCCATCCACACTTCATGGGCAATGCACTATGGATGAACTGGTTAGTGATCTTTGCCTATGATTTTCCGCCTCTCCCACTACTTCTGTAATTGGATCAGAAGATGCTTCACATATCTCTAATACTTACCCTGGTTGTCCCACATGGGCCAGGCAGCCTTGGTACTTAACATTCCTTGAGATGTCCATCACGCCCCATGAGAAACTCCACAATAGGCTGGACCTTCTCATTCACCCATGTCTAAAACAGACACCCAGACCCCAGCTGGCTCAATATAGCATTCTGGCACCTGGTTTTAGAGTTCGACCTCATGTTCATTCCACATGAATTAATGGATATCATACCAGAATCTCATAGACTTACCATGTACGCCTACTTTGCCACAAAATGATAAATTTAATACATTATTGCATCTACAATCAACTGAACCCTGTTAAACCCAGTGTCTAAGACATCATTTGTGATCATCTGTATCTGCAAAACTCAGGCCTTCCTTCACTTCTTTTCAACTGCATTCAGCCGCTATGGCCATGTAAACCAAAACAGGGAACATTCCTCCCTCTCTTGCATCCTGGTGATAAAGCCTTCATTTGAGGGCCTTCAGAGGGTCATCCCTCCCAGGTTCCCCATCCCTGATATGAAACTTACATAAGGTCCTTACAAGACTCATGGATCATCTCCTTGAGCCCTCACATTCTTACATCTTGTAGTTCCTTACCTGGAAAGTAGAATTACTTGTAGCCATAACATTTCTCACACATCTGTTGATTGCAGGCCCTCACACTCCTAGAAGCTTTCATTCGCCCTACAAGGACAGGGCCATCCTCAGAACCAACCCAGAGTTCCTCACCAAAGTGGTTCCCGTTTCCACCTCAGCCAGACTATAGAAATGCCAGTCTCTGGCCCCCAGCCAGATTCATTGGCAGAGAGAGGCCTCCATGGCCTAGATGTTAAATGCATTCTCATGTATTACATCAACAGCATGAAGCCCTTCTGATTATTTATTTGTAGCCTTTGTGAAACTTCACAAATGTTAGCTTATTTCTAAGGCTGGTTTTGCCATATGCATAGTCGATTGAATCCTAAATTGCCAAAGCTAAAAGAGACCTTCCTTTTACCTCCAGAGACACACTTTACTTGAAAGAAAGCAGCAACCATGGCCTTACTTCATAATATTCTGATAGCTGGCATATGTAAGGCAGCTACTAGGTCAACACCACACAATTTCACTAAGCACTATTGTGTGGACATCTTAGCACACCAGAAGGCTGTGGTTCGCCAGGTAGTCTTAAGGACTTATTTCAGACTTCTGCATCATCAAAACGTCAGACACACTTGTAGGGGGTACTACTTTACAGTCAATGCAGATCCTGTGTATCTACAGCAACATAAGCTCAGAACAGAACATTTTACCCTGTAAGCATGTGTTTGTGGTGTGTAATGCTGTTGATTAAGGCGTGCCCACCATCCTCCATGCAAGCTTTCGCCTGTACTTGCAGATCTCTATTTTTATTATTTAACTTACTTCCAAAATACACATGCCTCTCTATAGTGCATTCACTCCCCACTCCATTTATACTCACACTCGATTTGTGGAAAACAATCTAACATGGTGTCAGTGCTCATGCATATTGACTTCTAAGAGTGGAGTCGCAATGCATTTCTTGACTTGAAAGCTTTTCTTCTAAAAAAGAAAGAACAACTTGCAAATGCCCAAGGCTAACACTAGATTGGCGTATTTAGAGTAACGGGGTGTGTGTGTGGGTGGGTGTGTGTGTGTGTGTATGTGCATATGTCTATACATATTTGTATCTGTGTGTGTGTATATATATATATATATATATACATCTGTGTGTGTATGTATATATATATATATATATATATATATATATATGTGTGTGTATATATATATATATATATATATATATATATATATATATATACACACACACACACACACACACTATATAAATAAATATATATTTATAAACACACACATTTGCCAACTCTGCACCCTGGGATTCAATACAGCAGTTCTCATCCTTCAATATTGAATCTTTTATTGATTCACATGCTTGAATCTTCCCCGTCGTCATGGTGGGAGTCCCACGGTTTTTAAAACAAGCAATACCAAGCACATTAACAGTCATAGAGAAAGCAATCGACATTGTTAACCAATTCACTTTGTTTTAATAGAACCAAACTTCATCCACTCAGAGACAAGACCCTGAACCACTCTTCCCCTGCAGAGCCATGCTACCTCAGATTTCTAACCGTACATTGTGTGTAAGGGAGTCTGCCTAAGCTCTGCGCAGTTGTTTCAGATTATGTCAACTTTTGAACTTTGCCTTCTCTGAGAAAGGAAACATTGGCCTAACATAACTGAGGCACAGTTTTTTCCAGTTTTTCCATCATTTCTGAGGGATCTAAGAAAGGGCTTTTCAGGCCCTGCAAGTCTTGTGGGAAGCTAAGACTTTTCCCAGATCTTCACAAGGAGTGTTTACATCCTCATCACAAACCAAAGGATTGAAAACACTAAAGAACGGTTTCTGCTAAGACATTAAATGACAGGGAAGCCAGGCTACTCCTTTGGCTCTGAAAGAAGAAGTCTAGTTTAGAATCCGGTTCTGATGAGGAAGAGGGATGGAGTCGCTCTCCAACAGAGTGTAAGTGTAAAAATGAGGGCTCTACCTCATGTGACAATGACCCAAAAAGACTTAAAGGTACCAGTAAAAACTCTCAGTTTCTCTCAGAAAGGTCCATCCTGTTCATCTTCTTCTGTGCCTGTCACTCCTTGAAAGGAGTCCTCGTCGACTGAAATTCAATCGTCGACAGCTGCTGGTTGACGAGAACTTTGTCTACAATATGCTTTCTGTCGAATCCAGTCTACGGTGATGACAATGACCCCAACAGCATCGTCAATGATTAGGTTATGGACGAGCTCGATGACCATCACCTCATCGACATCATCAACGGCTGTTCCGTCGACGGGAGCTTTTAAGTCTCTGGCATCAAGACCTACATCCGTGTCCATGACAGTTCTTAAAAAGCTTACCTCTTCTTCGTCATCGGCACGGTCGACGGGGCAGAAAAAGACTGCTCTTCTTTCCCCAGAGGGGTTTCAGTGACACGACGACCTGACCAGTCATCACTAAATAAGGTCTACCCATTGCCTCCAGCTCATCTCCTTGACATGAAGAGATCCGGTGAGGAAGGACTTTTCGATACTGAAAAGTCCTTCAGCGCCTTATCACGCTGTGCCATGCCCTTGACAATTAAGGGTAAAATGTCAAGATACAGATGAGGATGAAGACTTTGCTAGAGACACTTCACCTACTTAGCAGGGGATTATCCTTATGCAGTGAGCCAACAGTCTGCGTCTCATCATAATGACTCTTTCCAAAAGCACTACTCTTACGAAGAACACCCAGGGTAAAGAGGGTGACACCATATCAGTGCCCATTTCCTTCTTCACAGACTTGTCAAATACTTGATTATTACTATAAATGTTATCCAGTATTGGGGTATCTTTCATAAATTCACATGCCTGAATCAGTCCCCGTCGTCGTAGTGGGAGTCCCACGGTGTAAATGTAAATGTAAATGTATTTGAGCTTATATAGCGCACAGCTACCCACAAAGGGTTTCCCGGCGCTTGCTTAGGGAACCCGTCCTGGTATTCCCCTGTGAGATAACCCCGGCAGGGTATCCACAAGGTGAAAGCCAGGCATCCCGCCGCGAGGGGCCGTTGTGGAGATTAAGCAAGCTATTGCCCAGAGTCGCAGAGTGTGAACCCGTGAGTTGAGAAGGCAGTGGAGCGAGAATTATCGAGTCCGTGGAATTTTTGAGCCCAAGACCCGCCGAGGCGGGGAATTGAACCCTGGTCCAGGGCCGATCTCAGCTTCCAGGTCTGCCGCCTCTAACCCCTGAGCCACACTTCTAAAACTAAAAGTTGTAATGGAAGGGTCCTAGGGCATGTGTAAAAACATAGGCGGATATGTATGAGGTATAAATGTGCCTCAATATCCCTAGAAAAAGTGTAGGTCAACTAGTTTCAGCCTTCTACGATAGTCGTGAGGCTTTCTTCAGGACCATGGGTGGTGTAGGTGGCCCAAAAATGTAGGAGGCAACTGAGGTGTATTTATCAGCGCACACCCTAAAGTGCGCTGTGAGTGTGGTGGATCAGATTACTTACAGATCCGACGAGAAAAGTATCTGAAAAGAAAACAGTGAAATCCAACAGATCTATTCACATCATAGATAACTAACATGCATGAGCGAATTACACTGGGAGGAAGACGCGAATCCTAGGGATATTGAGGCACATTTATACCTCACACATATCCCGCCTATGTTTTTACTCATGCCCTAGCACCCTTCCATTAAAACTTTTACAAGGGTATTTCCATAGGCATTTTTAGCATTTAATCTCACTTCACATAGCACCTCACTTCACACAAAAAAACCTGCTCCGCTGTAAACAGGCGTCGAAGCACAGCTGGGTTGCATTCGGCAATCCAGCTGGACACCGATGATGAAGCATGCCACCTACTAGGTAGGTGGGTGAGGGGTTTCATAAGACAACGACCTGTTGTCAGCGTTCCTCTATTACGTGACAGGTGAACAACCTTGATCTCCACCTGCTAAAGGACTTGTCCATGTTTGTTTTCTATACATTTCTGGGGAAAGGGACAAGTACTAAGGTTAGTTTCTCACTCTCTTGTTGTTACATATTGGGCAGATACGTTCGACAAATGCGGTCCGATATGGGGATTATGAAATACCTTATTCCGGAAGAGAACAAAGACGAGTTCATTAAAATCCTTGCGGAAGGAGAAAGATTAGCGTCAGAAATAATAGACATTTCAATGGACATTGCCACTACCAGCTGCCGGCAGTTTGCGGGTGCTGCCGTTCTAAGGAGAAAGGGGTGGCTAAGAGCAACAAGTTTCCGACCAGAAGTGCAGTCCAAAATTTTGGATATGACTAAGCAGTCCGGAAACCGACTCTGCACGATAATACTCTACAGCAGTGGTTCCCAAACTTTTGACTCCTGAGGACCACCATTGAGTCACCACGGGAAGCCGAGGACCCCCAAGCAATTTGTATGACTTAAATTTCAAATATTAAAACAGTAATTCGAAAAAAATACACACGTGTGCACACAAAACAAATACTCAAAGTACTTAAGCGCAGATTTACAAGTGACGCATCCATGCATTTCAGCAGGGATGAGTCACTTATTGTGCACCATGCCTCCGCCACCATTGATGCGCCGCATTTACAATGCTGCGCCTCATGGGGCAAAAAAGCACAGATGTATGAGGCATCTGTGCCGTAAAGGTGACGCATTGCTGGAGTTGCGCCGCAAGCTCAACACAGAACCAGTAATGCTCCGGGGGCCCTATCTTGTTAATGCTGCGTCAATCCTTACGCCTGCTTCAAGCAGGCGCAGGGTTTTGACGCAGCATGGGCCACAAAGTGGCTGAGTGAAATCTTGTAGATTTCACTCAGCCACTTTTAGGAGGCGTTCCTGCGCCGGAACGCCTCCTTCTGGCGCAGGGCTTTACAACGTGGCACATATCCCAGATGCGTCATGTTGTAAATACCCTGCAACATGACGCGTTTTTTGCGCCGCCGCTGCATCACGAAAGTGACACAACAACGGCGTAAAAGAGGCGCAAGAGGCTTGTAAATCTGCCCCTAAGGATTTTGGGGCCAGATGTACGACCATTTCATTTAGCGGCTCGCAATTGGCGACACATTGCGAGTGGCACATTGCGAGTCGCTAAAATGAAATGTACAACAGTGTGTTTAACACTGTTTCGGATTCCCAATGGGGTCGCAAATTGCGAGGTTCATTAATATTAATGAGCCTCTTGCAATTTGCGAGCCTATTGGGAATGCCAGCCCTCCTAGGTATGGTGGCCTGCTGGGCTCTGCAGGCCACCATGTCTGGGACTGATTTTAAATAAAGCAGTTTAAAAAAAAAATGCAGCCCATTTACCGTGCATTTAAAAAAAAAAAAAAATGAAACGTTTTCGTTTCATTTTCTAAGGGCATGCGGAGGTCCCTGGGACCACTGCCTGCCCTTAAAAAATAATTTTGCATGCATTTGCAAAGGGGAAGGGGTCCCCTGGGGACCCCTTCCCATTTGCGAATGCATTTCCATCTACTTGAAGTAGGTGGTAATAGTGAGTGTTTTGCGACGCAAAACATTTGTACATGGTTTAAGACTCGCTATTTGGATGGGAATGCCCCTTCTAAATAGCAAGTTGCAAAACCTATTTACCGAGTCGCAAACAAATTGCGACTACGCGAAATAGGCAATGTACATGACCCAATACGTTTTTGCATGTGAAAGCGGGTTCACAAACCCGTTCGCGCATATAAAAACGGATCGTACATCTGGCCCTTAGTATTTTATATTGAATAATAGCCCCTCTCTCACATGTATTTCATTTGTTTTATAGCATCTCTCAAACCATTGTAGGATGTCAGAGCACTTCACATCACACACATATAGAGATACTGAATCATACATGTAAATCAGTGTGTATATAAAATGTTTAAAGAGTGCTTGGTCTGGAAAAGCACAAACTCAGGATTCAGAACTAAACACAGTGGCTAGCACTGACTTTAACATTAAAAATGTATTTCCACCCAAATAAATCTTTTTAGCAGCTACAGGATAATGAATAACTGTGAAAAAACAAAAGTTACTAACTGGTACCATGCAGTTTGCAAGCAGCTCTTTGATGACAGTTTATAGGTCCCTCTGCTACATTACGATTGTCACTTATGAAGTGCACAGTAACATAAGAATCTGTGTCAAAAGCAGTAACCACGAACCTATGCACATAAAATGCTGCTTTTTAAAATGCATGTTACACGTTCTTTGCAGTAGGCAAATTAACCCTCAGTGCTACATTAGTTAAGTCAAAGCTGCCACTAAACAAAACTCTCCTTACGCTCCAGCAGGTACATTAATCACTGGCTTTATCTTGACAATGTTATTGTTGCTAGAAAGCTGCTAATTATACAATAAACTTTTCTGTGCTTTTAAAACTGTTGCCTGCGGACCCCCTGGGAATGTGTCACGGACCCCTGGGGGTCCGCGGACCACAGTTTGGGAAACACTGCTCTACAGGATGAAAATCAGCTGACCTGGTTTAAACCGAGTGTCACTGATTTTCAGAGTTGTTGCGCCTTTTGGCCACTTGATGGAGCCAAAGCATTAGAAACCATTGGCCTGCCTTTGGTGGCCTGACGCGGAGGTGTCAGGAGAGCCGAAGTGTGAATGGCCCGAGGGCCAGAGCAACACCAGGCCCCCTGCCTGGCCACATGGGGGGAGAGGAGCTGTTGTTGTGTGCCGTCTGTCTTACTGCAGCCGCACCCGAGTACTTCACAGGTCTTTAAAAAGACCATTTACTTAACAAGGCTACCTTTGAAAATCGCTTGGGGAAGCACAGGCTAATTTTTGTAGGCGCTGCGTCGTGATTAGATGGCCAGTGGTAGGTTTAGGGTAGCTGAATTGTAATCCTGGCTCCTCGACAATGTGTGATCCTGGCCTTTGCCTCGTCCTTATGCACTGAAACAATAGACGCCTAGGAGCACGCATGCACTCGAAATCATAAGGCAGAGAAGGGCTGTACAAGTGATGTCCAAAAAAGTTATTAATACAGCGTACCTGTCTGCGGAGATGTGGGCTCTCCTTGCTGTCCCAGCAGAGAGGCCTCCTCCTGCCCCATACCGTCCGCCATGGCCCTGCCCATCAGTACAATCATTGAGGGGCGGCTTCGGGGAGATTTGGACCCTCAGGGCAGAATTGCAGCACTGGGCATCTCTCACTGCTTCCAGCACTGCCTTCGTTACGTGCATCTCTGCCCCCCCCTCCCACCAGGGACTGCGCTCAAAACACGGCGAGCAGCTGCGCTGGTCTAGGGGTGTCCAGTTGTTGATGGATTCACACCAGGAACGCACGCAAGTGAGAGATGTCAGAGAGCGCACAGAGGCCGGGTCTGGGAGTCAAATATTCATTCACCGCCGCAAGGGTAATGGTGAAAAGTGCATTAATGTGCTCTCTTTCCTCCCACCCCGAAACCAAACTTCTAAAATATGTACGAATTTGAGTGGTATTTAAAATAACATTTTAATGTGTTTTTAGACTGCCAACTCTTCCTTGGATAACTGGTCTCATTAAAAAAGTTCAACGCTTTTTCAATGGCTTTCTTCATACAATTTGGGACGACCAGTTAAACCATTGCATTTCAGAGGAAGTGCTCTTCCCGCTCATTTGGAATGCAGTTTGCTTGACAAGGTCTTGAGCAAGGGTTGTTCCTTTTCTAGTAGTTAACAAAAGCCTAAGACAAAAACTTTTTATGGCGCCCCCAGCCACTGGGTTGCACCAAATAAACACAATGGGGGGCAGGCAGTTCTTAACAAGGGGCTTTATGTCCACTGAGTGTTCCAAGAGCTGTGGCGAGACAGGAGGCTCACAAATCGGCGCTTAGCAAGAGGGCAAGGCCGAGTGAGCCCCAACCACGCCACTCTGTCTGACCCACCTCCCCAGTCTCAGTGAGCGTAACAGGAAAATGGCATTCAGTTAAGAGTTGCGGACTCGTGATTAAATCGGAGAACAAAACGACCTTGTGTGTGAAATGTGTCTCCAGATTTCGATTTGCGACAGAGTGATTAGAACAGCCCCTTGCCCGGCCAGAAAGTAGCACCTGGGTGTTTATTACGAATGTATTTATGTTTAACAGGGCTTACAACCCTCTCCCCACTTGTGCCAATAAACAGCAGCGTGTCTACCTTTTGTCCCAGCCACCCGTTATGCATGCACACATGCCATGTGTATGTTCATACTTGTGCCACCTGCTTTCGGCGTTCAGGCAGTAAATGTAGACAGAACACATCTCCTAGGCGTCACATTCAAGACTTTTATGTTAAAAACGCATTTGAAGTTTATCTCAGTCTTAATTTTTGCAATATATATATATATATATATATATATATATATATATATATATTACCTACTGGCAGTCGCCAGTAGGTAGTTCTAGTTAGGATCTACTTTCCATAGGAAATCCGCAACATTCTATTGGGAATACCTTTGGCGCGGGTGGACGAATCTTCGCGAATTTCTCCAAGAAAATGGCCCGCCCTGCTCCGCTCCTTCCCTGAAAGTTTGGGGGGGGATTCGTCAAGTGGGGGCCGAGATAAAAGGGGGGTCCCAAAACGTGTTTTCCCCATGTTAATTTCCATAGGGCGGTCAGTTTCACTTTTAGCCCGAACGGCTGAATGGATTTCCGCCAAACTTGGCAAGATTGTGGGGACTGGTAGCCCGATGTGCCTTTGCTATGTTTCAAGATATGTGCTTCAGTGGATTTTGAGTAATTTAGGTTAAAAAAAAATATATATATCTATGGCAGCGCCCCGGTACGCGCACCGGGGAGCGCACCGGGCGCGCCACGCGACTTGTGCGCAGAAAGCTGATTGGTTCTTGGGTGTCTGTAAACATTCGAAACAGTCCGGAGCGGCCGCCATCTTGTGTCTCGGTAGGATCAAGACACAAGAGGTGGCCTAAACAAAGGGGGAAATGACCATAAGGGGGCAGGGTAGACCCACCCTGATCCCCTAGGTTTGATGTGGGGGCTATAAAAGGGCCTTGCGGGGCAAAAAAAACCAATTATTTTTTAGGTCTCGCCTGTCGATGCGCATGCGCATCGAGCTTGCGAGACTATGGGGGCTTATCCACTCTTTAACCAACTTGCAAGGAATCGTGGCGATTCCTTGCAGTGCACGAGAAATTTAAGCTCAATGCGCATGCGCATTGAGCTTAAAAGCGCGTGCACATGCCCCCAGCCGCCTGCCTTGCCTACTCTCTCTCTCACTGCCTCCCCCAGCTCCGCCCCCTCACTTCTTGATTGCACGGCCGCTAGGCCGTGCCTCCCCTACTCTCCTCCCCCCTCCTCCTCCTACTCTCCTCCCCTGCCTGCCGTGTCGCACCTCTCCCCTCTCCCCTCTCCGCCCCCTCCCCTGCCCGCCGTGTTACGGTCTTTGCAACTCCCCAGCCATATGTTAAAACCGTCAGGTCAGGCCGCCAGTGTTGCTATAGTTCCATTTACCCCGCCTACAAAAAGCCCAGCATGAGGCCTTCCTCCTTACCCTTCATTACCTATGCCGCCCATAGCATAAATATCCATTGGTTGACCACCTCCCACTCATCAAAGCCATCCCTGCCATACCGCCGTCTTTGTGAGGAGCATCAAGATATCATTTATTTATTATTAGGCGTGTTATTGAGTTGTAGTTCCCGTTCCCAAGCTATAAAGCTGTGGTACGAGAGCACACCAGAGATCAATGAAACACCTACTTTAAAGATGAAAGTTACAATCCTTGTCCGTCTTCTATCTTCACTGCTGCCTCCTCCTCTGTTGGTCTGCGTCATCAGTGATCCGGGCGCAGAGGCCTCCACCTCCCACTCCGAGATCCGGGCGCTTATGTGACGGGCGTCACTTGCAGGGTGAGTGTTGAGGCTTTATTTGTAAACCTGACCCGTTCCTCCGATGTCCCTTTGTTGCCCTTTTCTTTTAGTTGCTGTGCAAACGATTACGACAAAAGTAACCAAAAGGAATGCGAGGCAGCCCACACTGGCAGGCTGCAAACATCGCGCTGTAATTGTGTTTACATGTTTAAAATGGTGGGGTGTTTGCGCCCTTGAGAGTGAACTGTTTCTTCTTTCACGCATCCCATTTCTTATTCGGCAGACTGTGCCCCCCCTCTACCCCAAAGAGCGTTCCTAATGTAGCCACTGTGACATACTTCGCAGTCAATTCCAGTTTTCCTGCAGAAGGATAAATACTGCAGTAAAATCAGCAGCAAAGTATCCTAATTTGATGTGATGTTCTGGAGCAGGTTTGTGAAGGTCTGTCCCTCATGGGCGGATCTGTGTAGATTTTCACTATATCAACATAAAGTATCCATACATTAAATCTATATATTGCTGTGCTTCTCTCCCCTGCTGCACTCTCCTGCTCTCTAGAGATGTGGCCTAACGACCAGAGCTGCCATCTATGTCACGTAAATACAAAACATGTTGCATTCCAAATGCTATAGGTGTCACATTCGCAAAACTTATAACTATTGGCATTGTAAATGACAAAGCTATCAATTTAGCTATTTTAAAAACCAACAAATAAATAAAATATTTGTCATTTACAAGACCAATAGCTCCAACTTTTCTAATGCGAGACCTATTGCATTTCCAATGCTTGTTTTTCGATTGTCGCGGAGGGAGCGCCCGGTACGCGCACCGGGGAGCGCACCGGGAAGCACACCGGGAAGCGCACAAAAGAGAAAAAAGAATGCCAGAGTGTAACATTTTTGGCAATATTTTATAAATGGGAGTTAGTTCTGAAAATAACTTTTTTTTATTCTTTTTGTTGTTTTATGTTTTTTTTATTATTTTTCAGAACATTTTTTTTTTTATTTTTTGAACAATTTTATATATTTTTTTTTTTAAGGGAACAAACAAAAAACAGGGAATTGGAAATGGCTCAACAGGAGCAAAAAAAAAAGAAAATAATTACTGCTTCCTTTTCTTGCTGCATTGGTGGTTGTCTACAGCATTATTTATCTGAAAGAGACACGTTAGTGATAGATTCCTTACCTTAGAATATCCCCAGGCGTCAGACTGGATCCGGAAAGTTTTGCGTAGCAGTACCCTTGCACGTCGGTAGGCGTCGTCTGCGGCTCCGCGTCCGTCGTCGGCGTCGGGGGCGCCGTGATGACGTCGTCGGAGTACTTAGACGCCGCCTCCGCGTGCTGACGTCAGTTCTTCTTTTTTCCGCGCCAGCCAGCGCAGATCTGGAAAGAGCAGTTCCCTAGTCACTTTTTGACTAAACTTTTGTGATCTTTTTTGATCCACTTCGAAGTCTTTACGACTCCGACGGTGCCGTTAGGGATGCCCGGATTCAAGCATTGCGACGAGTGCGACCGTACCATGTCGGTCACGGATCCCCACCGCCTGTGCCTGATGTGTTTGGGCGTCGACCATGACGACGAGGCCTGCTCCGACTGTCGGGCCCTTTCGAGGAAGGCCAGGCGGGAGCGGTCCCGCAGGCGACTCGAAATCCGCCAGTCGGCCCTGCGCCGTGTGAGGTCCCGGTCCCGGTCCCACGGGAGGTCTAGGGACCGGTCGCGGGGACGGAGCCGTCACAGCTCCGGGAGTCGGCGCCACTCCTCCGGGTCCAAGTCATCAGGTAAGAAGCACAAGAAGTCGAAGAGACATCATCGCTCTTCCGACTCCCCCAGACGCTCGCGCGATGCGGCCGGGGGTTCGGGTGACACCGCCCACGCGGCTCCTCGGGAGTCGCGGGTGCCGCGTCCAGCCCCGTCCAGCCCCATACCCCCCGGTCCCTGGGCTGAACGCGACGCCGGAGGAGATCGAGCGTTTCCTCATGGCCATGAGGTCCCTTTCTCCTCCAACGGGTTCCGCGGCACCTTCGGGCCCAGTGAACCCGTCTGGGGGCCCTAGTGGGTCGGGGGCTACGACCCAGACGCCGTCGGGTGCTTCGGCCTCGACGCCGCCGGCGCCTTCGGGCCCGGCGCCGCAGGGCCCCACGATCCCGACACCGCCGGTGCCCTCGGGCCCGGCGCCGCAGGGTACAGCGGCCCCGGCGTCGTCGGTGCCTTCGGGCCTGGCGCCGCAGGGTGCCGCTGGACCCTCCACGGGCGATGGACCGTCCCCGGTGGACCTTACGACCCCCCCCGGGGTCGGTCCGTGAGGTGTCCCCTCCGGCGTCGTCCTTGGGCGGCGCCGGCCCCGATGCCTCCTCTCAAACGGTTCCGACGTCGGGACGACGCCTATCGGCGACGCTCTCGACGCCGTTCGGAGATTTTCATTTCTATGAACCGTCCTCATTCACTTATGACCCTGAATCTCAGGAGATGGGGGAAGAGGAGAATTGGGAGGGGTCTGAGGACCCTCTGACAAGGGAATGTCAGTCTAACATGGACTGGACAGGAGACTTTGGGGAGGCCAGTGGCCTGGACACCTCTCCAGACGCTGGATTCGTCTCTCCTCCTACCGTGGCTTCGGAGGAGGGCGCTACATATACTGTGGTGTTGATGAGGGCTGCTAAGGCCTTGGGCCTTGAGCTCCCCGTCGCGGCCGTGAGGACTAACCTCCTCACTGAGGTCCTTAAGCCGCAGTCATGCTCCATGGAGCCTCTGCTGCCGTTTAATGAGGCCTTGACGGACGTTCTTTTGGGCACTTGGTCCAGGCCCGCTACAGGTTCGCCTGTAGATAGGAACGTGGCCAGACGCCACCGCCCGGCCCCAGGCGACCCATGTTTCCTGTCCACCCACCCCACCCCCGAGAGTCTGGTTATCCAGGCCTCTAACTCCCAGACCGCCTTCCCGACGGCTCCCCCCGATCGGGAATCCAAGAGGTACGAGGCCTATGGCAAAAAGGTGTTCTCGTCCCTTAGCTTGGGACTGCGGTCTTCCAACACCGCATGCCTCTTGGGCCGTTACACCCACTCTCTGTGGGAAACGGTGGCGGAAGTGCTGCCAGAGTGTCCGTTGGAGGTACGGGCCAAACTCGGCCAAGCCCTACTGGAAGGCCGGGACGCAGCGAAGTATTCAATCAGGTGCGGACTGGATACTACTGACTCGCTGGGCAGAGCGATGGCTACGACGGTGGCGATACGACGCCGCGCCTGGCTAAGATCCGCCAACTTCTCGGCAGACGTCCAAAATACACTCATGGACATGCCTTTCGATGGGCGTCGCCTCTTTGGCGACAAGGCAGACCACGCGCTTGAGCGCTTTAAGGACTCCAGGGCTACGGCCAAGTCCTTGGGCCTCTCGGCCCGTGCCAGGAAATGGGTGCCTTTCGCTCCTTTCGTGGCCAAGGAAGGGGCGCCCCCACACGTGCCGCCAGCCACTCGCCGCAGACTGTCGTCCAGCGCGGCGGCGGCTGTGGAAACCGCCGTGGAGGTGGTCGGGGAAACAAGCGGAGCCAGTCCACACCTGCCCCCGCAGCATCCGCCTCTAAACCCTCCTAGTCCGTGCTTTTCGGCCCATGTGACGCCAGTGGGAGGCAGGGTTCGCCATCACCACTCTCACTGGCGCACAGTCACTTCGGACAGGTGGGTGCTGCAGATCGTCAGAAGGGGCTACTCCCTCCCCTTCGAGACGACCCCTCAAGCCATGCCACCACAACACCACCGCGTATCGGGGGAATCACTTGCGGCTCCTGCAGGAGGACGTGTCGGCCCTCTTGGCCAAGGGGGCCATCGAGCGCGTTCCTGGGCCAGAAGTAGGACGTGGTTGCTACTCCCACTACTTCCTGGTACCCAAGAAGGGCAAAGGGGGCCTACGCCCTATCTTGGATCTGAGGAACGTCAACGGCTTTCTCCGGAAGGAGAAGTTCAAAATGCTGACACTAGCTCAGGTCTTGGCTGCCCTAAACCCAGGAGACTGGATGGTAGCGTTGGACTTGCAGGACGCATACTTCCACATCCCCGTCCTGCCGGCCCACCGGCGTTACCCGCGGTTCACGGTAGGCCTCGAGCACTTTCAGTTTACCGTGCTCCCCTTCGGCCTTACCAGCGCCCCACGGGTGTTCACGAAGGTGATGGCGGTGGTCGCAGCTCACCTGCGCAGGTTAGGGGTTTCAGTCTTCCCCTACCTAGACGACTGGTTGTTGAAGGCGGGCTCGCCCCAGGCAGTCGTCAACCACCTCCAGACTACGGCGGATCTCCTGCACCGGCTGGGATTTTCCATCAATGTGCCGAAGTCACACCTGTGCCCCTCTCAGAAGCTCCTTTTCATCGGAGCGGTTCTCGACTCGGCGCAGTTTCGGGTTTACCCGCCCGAACAGCGGGTTCGGGATATACAGGCCCTGATTCCGATCTTCGGGCCGTTATCCCGGGTTTCGGTCAGGTTGACGCTGCGGCTTCTGGGGCTGATGGCCTCCTGCATCCTTCTGGTGCATCACGCACGGTGGCAGATGCGGGCTCTGCAGTGGGACCTGAAGTTTCAGTGGGCCCAGCACCGGGGCAACCTGTCCGACCATGTCCTGATCTCGGAGGGCACTGCGAGACAGCTGCAGTGGTGGCTCACGGACCGCGATTGGGTCAACGGCAGATCCCTCTCCCTTCCCCAACGGAGCACGTGGTTGTGACGGACGCGTCCCTCCAGGGCTGGGGAGGCCACTTGGGAGAGGCGGAGATCAGAGGACTCTGGTCTCCGGCGGAGTCACGGCTCCATATCAATCTGTTGGAGCTGCGGGCGATTCGTCTGGCACTGAAAGCATTCCTCCCGTCTGTCCAAGGGAGTGCAGTGCAGGTGTTCACGGACAACACCACCGCCATGTGGTACTGCAACAAACAGGGCGGGGTGGGGTCGTGGACCCTATGCCAGGAGGCTCTGCGCCTCTGGCAATGGCTGGAACATCAGGGCGTGACTCTGGTGGTTCAACACCTGGCAGGTTCTCTGAACGCCAGGGCGGACAAACTCAGCCGTCGGTGCTCGATGGATCACGAATGGCGTCTGAACTCGGACGTGGCGCAAGGCCTCTTTCTGCGATGGGGAGAGCCTTGGTTAGATCTGTTCGCCACCGAAGAGAACGCGCAATGTCATCAGTTCTGTGCCTTGGAATTTCCAAGGCGGCACTCGCTCGGAGACGCTTTTCGTCGCGAGTGGAGCTGCGGTCTGTTGTACGCCTTTCCGCCTATACCTCTTCTGCCCAGAGTGCTGAAGAAGATCAAGCGCGACCGGGCACAAGTCATCCTTGTGGCTCCGGACTGGGCACGAAGGTACTGGTATCCCGAGCTACTCAGTATGTCAGTCGATCCTCCGGTTCGTCTGCCTCGTCAGGAGGACCTTCTGTCGCAGCAGCAGGGGACGGTCCTCCACCCGAACCTGTCCAGTCTCCACCTCCATGCATGGAGATTGAGCGGCGACAGTTGAGGCCATTTGACTTGCCTCCTGAAGTTTGCAACATCATTCTGGCAGCCAGGCGTCCCTCCACAAAGAAGGTATACGCCTGCAGGTGGAACAGATTTGTGGCATGGTGCACAGCAAAGGCTGTGGATCCCCTCAATGCCCCTCTCTCTGAGGTTCTTCTCTTCCTTCTTTCTCTTGCCCAGCAGGGCTCTGCTCTGGGCACTATCAAGGGCTATCTTTCGGCTCTTTCAGCCTTTCTGAGGCTGCCTGACCAACCTTCTTTGTTCAAGTCCCCTATCGTAAATCGATTCCTGAAGGGCATCACTCATACTTTTCCTCCTGTTCCCTTCGTGATGCCTCAGTGGGACTTGAACCTGGTTCTCACATTTCTGATGTGCGCTCCCTTTGAGCCACTTCACAACTGTCCTCTTCGCCTTCTTTCTTTGAAGACTGCCTTCCTGGTAGCCATCACCTCTGCCAGGAGAGTGAGTGAGCTCCAGGCTCTTTCTTGTAAGCCTCCTTTCCTTTCAGTCCATCCGGACAAGGTTGTTTTGAGGACTAGGCCCTCCTTCTTGCCTAAGGTGGTCACGGCCTTCCACATTGGGCAGTCCATCACATTGCCCACCTTCTCTCCGCCTCCGCACCCCTCGAGAGAGGAGGAGAGGCTCCACCGTCTGGACCCAAAACGTGTGCTCTCGTTCTATCTGGATCGCACACGCCAGTTCCGGATGGATGATCAACTCTTTGTTGGGTACGCGGGCGCTAAGAAAGGGAAAGTGGTGCACAAGAGGACCATCTCTCGATGGATTATCATGTGCATCCAGGCGTGTTACTCCTTGGCTAAGAAGGAACCCCCTGTTGGGCTGAGGGCTCATTCCACTCGAGCCACGGCCACTACAACTGCCTTGGGCCGAGGTGTGCCCTTGCAGGACATTTGCCAGGCAGCTACGTGGGCCTCGTTGCACACGTTTGCTAGGCACTACTGCCTGGACAGTCAAGTCCGGAGGGACGGCTACTTTTTCCGTTCTCCAGGACTTTCTGGTGTAAATATTGGTTCGCAGACCCACCACCACGGGGATGGTATTGCTGGGGTATCTATTCTAAGGTAAGGAATCCATCACTAACGTGTCTCTTTCAGATGCACAAGTTACTACTTGTGTAACGATATATCTGTAAGAGATATTAGTTAGTGATAGATTCCTTACCGACCCACCCATCCTCCCCGTTCTGCGAACCGATATCTAGGGTTAAGGTCATCCCCTTTCAGGGCCCTAGTTTCTTGGCACCAGTGTCGGTTTTTGTCATGGCTCTGCGCTTCTGGCGCGGAAAAGCTGTGGCTTAGAACAGACGACAGCACGCGGAGGCGGCGTCTAAGTACTCCGACGACGTCATCACGACGCCCACGACGCCGACGACGGACGCGGAGCCGCAGACGACGCCTACCGACGCGCAAGGGTACTGCTACGCAAAACTTTCCGGATCCAGTCTGACGCCTGGGGATATTCTAAGGTAAGGAATCTATCACTAACTAATGTCTCTTACAGATATATCGTTACACAAGTAGTAACTTGTGCATTAAGGTGACACTAAGTTCACCATAACATAATGTTTTGCCACAGAAAATGCAAACAAATTTGAGGTTGCCAAATTTTGGCTGAATATTTGGCACCATTTGGCGTTCTTCAGGACCAGAAAGTGAGGGTACAGTAGAGGAAGTGCTGGCCACAGGGGGTGGGTTGTTTCGAAGTTCCTGGACTTCAGCCTGGGCTAAATTATTGGGATGCCACCTCTCCATGTGGCGGATCATGGTAAAATTACCAAAAGAATATTTCTTTGTGGGATTGCCCCTGGAGAGAACTTTGTCACAAATAAGACAGGTGACTTTGGGGGCGTTCACCTTTTTCTGGTCATCAGGAAAAGAAAAGAATTGCCAAATAAAGTGCACTTTAACGTGCCTTTGTCTTGGTTCTTCAGGCAGGAAGCGCCTTGGTTGTTGATCCTCCTCCTCTTCTTCCTCCTCTTCTTCTTGTCCTCCAAGAAACTGTGGTGGTGGACCTTCTTTTCTTGGTGGTGGGGGTGGTGGTGGGGGTGCACCAGCTGCAGCAACAAGTGATGCCATTGTTTGCTCAAAAATAGCTCTTGCTCTCTCAATGAAGAAAGTAAGAATGAGGAAAAAAGGAGGGGGCTTTCATTATTTGGAGAAAAAAAATGATGAGAACCAATGAAAAGTGTTATTTTCAAGTCACATGACCCGATGCGCTTACGTTACGCGCTCCGGCGCGCTTACGTTACGCGCTCCGGGCCGCGCCGCGGAGCGCTTCCGGGTGCGTTTACGCAGCGCGTCATAAGACACATCGCGCGGCTACGCAATACGTCACGCTTACGCGACGCGTCACGATGTTGTTTTCGATCGCGACATTGGCGCTAACGGGACGCTTCCCGGTTCGCGCCCCGGGGCGCTTCAAAATACTACGCTTTCCGGGGCGCTCACCAGGGCGCGCACCGGGAGCGCTCCAGAGCAAAAAAAAAACCCAAAAAAAACAATATATAAAAAAAATAAAATTAAAATTGTAAGGACTGGTAGCCCGATGTGCCTTTGCTTTGTCTCAAGATATATGCTCCAGTTGTTTTTAAGAAAATTTACTTTAAAAAAATATATATTGGGCTATATATATGTTAGAGCCCAAATGTAGCCCAAATGTAGCCCAATGTAGCCCTATGTAGCCCAAAGATGGCCACCAGAGACAAAAAAATACAAATGTAGCCCAAATATCAGCCAGATGTAGCGCAACTATAGCACAATGACAGTATGTACCAGAGTGTTCTAAAGAACAACTAGAGCGCTAACAGTCTTACTTATAAAGTGAGACTTATAGTTAGGAATTAGCATTAAAGAAACCTTTGAAATTCACTGAAAAAACCATAGGTTTCACACCAGTTATAGTTAGCGGGAAATTTTACTGACATAAAACCAATGAAATTCCACGTTATAGGTAGTTGGACTCTCTATAACTTGCGCGCCTGCATTGCACTGCTGATGACGTCACATATTACATCACTCATGACATGGTCAGTGACATCACTCATGACATCACTGATGACACCATCCTTGTGACAAAGTGGCAGACCTCCTATCAGCATAAAATAACCTTTGACACACACATTCAAAAAGAGAAACTAACATTTTCTTAAAAAAGGAGAAACCAATACCAATTACAACAACTTATTAAGTAATTCCAACATCTACATACACATCCACTCATTCACCAACAGTTCTATATAGTCATTCATATATATATTCACTCATCATATGTAGTGATAGACCTATACATCCTGTTACACACCGACATTCATCCAAAAGTTACTCACACACATATTCACACATGCAAAAAAACTATTGAACATCCATTTATTTGCATATACAGCTATACACACACTACCACTTTACTTCTAAGGAAACTTACACATACTTACTCTCTTAAACAATCACTTATAGAAACACATACTTATTTAAACAGGAACTCTTACAATCTCTCACTCTCACATATACTCACTTATATATATCAATACTCACATATACTAGATTAAAACATATGTCGTTACTGAAAAAGACAATAGTGAGACAGTAGTTTACTCACTAACACACACATATACACACTCATCCATCCATCCATCCATACAGTCCTGTACATATGCTGTCTTCAAAACACATACAAACAGTGAGTCAGTCACCAACCCATACAGCCACTTATACACAAAGTGAAACACTGATACATACATTTCAATATTTATAAGTTACTCGCTAATATATGTATTCACTAAGATACACTTAATAAGGCAGTTAACCAATCCATTCTTTTAAAAACAAACATCCATTTACACACTTATTTAACCATTTATTATTCCATCGTCCTTTACAAATACATATATAAAACATATATATTTTTCGGAAAGACACACATTCACTGGATGGTGTCATGAGTGATGTCACTGACCATGTCATGAGTGATGTAATATGTGACGTCATCAGCAGTGCATTGCAGGCGCGCAAGTTATAGTGAGTGCAACTAACTATAACGTGGAATTTCATTGGTTTTATGTCAGTAAAATTTCCCGCTAACTATAACTGGTGTGAAACCTATGGTCTTTTCAGTGAATATATATATATATATAACAGGTGCTCAGGGCTCGCACTGCAACCAAAATGTTTCTCCACAGAGACGCCGCACACAACCTTTTCACTAACTCATCCACTATACAGCTGAAAATCTGCCTTCCTCAAAACTTGGGACCTTTAAGTCCCCAGACTTCATATTTCTGCTCTGGCTTCCCACTCTGAACATTAGAACCATCCATCTGGATCCAGTGATGAAGACTAATTGTACTGTGGCCACCAGCAAACATCAGCTTGGTTGTCTAGAGAAGAACATTTGCTCTTTTTTTAATTGGAGTGTCAACTATTAACTTTTATATTACTGAATTTCGTGATCTTCCACTTACATTTTTACATTTTTTTTAAATACAACAAAATTCATTAAAAAATATTTTCCTTATACTGGGTGCAAATCCAGTATAACTACTTTGTACAAAAATCAAATTGCAACTTTCAGTCCTAACTTATGAAAAGTCAAGACACTTCTGTTATCTATTTTATTGCAATGGTTTTAAGTAATCATGCACATAAAATTCTTATCTTATCTTACATACTCAGGGGGACAATGCAGTGACAAACGTATGTACAGAAAATATATGTGTGTGTGTCTACATATAGGGAAAGGAGTTGGCCTAACGGCTAGAGCTGTTGACCTCGAATCTAGGTAACCGGGTTTGAGTCTTGGCAATGACGCTAAACATCCTGTGATTCTGGACAGATTACTTAATCTCCCTGTGCCTAAAAAAGATGTATGTGTCCTCATGTAATGCAACTGGTGCTATGTAAAGCGCTCTGATACCCGATTCTGGGTCAAGTTTGCGCTATATAAAACTCTGTAAAAAAAACAAACCAAAAAAAACACCCACACCCTGTCCCATCACAAGACCAAGGCCAGCTGCAAAGTGCCCCCATTACAAACAATGCCACTTTGATATTTTATTTGCAGGTGGCGCCAGGGTCTGGGGTGGTGAAGCAAAGCGTAAACTCAAACACAAGCCGCTCACACCTTGACCCGTCGGCGCAATCCTTATCTCAGGCCTCAACTGCTTCTGAGCTCAGGAAACGGAGGCTGAGGGAGGGGACAGCAGGCTGAGGATGTCTCTATAAAAATAAAAATACAATAATGGGCAAAGAACCTGCATGAAATTATCCGGCGCATCCTCAGATTGCAGACCGATAGCTTGTTGGCTCGGGTATGCAGGGAAACTGTTGACCGAAGAAATGACAGCGGCATTCATATCAACCAGCACTTGCACCAATCTACCACCCCACCTACTCTCATACCCGCAGCATTCCCGCACTCCAAGACAGACCACCACATCCACCTCTTCACAAGCACCTTTCTGGCAGTCATTTATTTATACATGTCTGTGGGAGGAATGTGCTGCAGCATAGTAGGCATCAGACCAATGCTTTTATCAAATCAAATCTGGCTCCCCGGCTGACCCCCTAAAACTCGAGACCTTTTGTGAAGCCAATGAGCTTGTCACGGAACCTATACGGAATATCATTAACCTGTTTCTTTCCACTGCCAAAATACCCTCTAAATGGAAGCAGGCATGGGTATCTCCCATCTTAAAAAAGCCCACCCTAGATCCCACTCTTCCTGAAACTTTTCAGCCTATCTCACTTCTCCCCTGGCCAGCTAAAATTATAGAGACACACGTCAACACCACCCTCACCAATTTCCTCCTAACCAATAACATCCTGGATAACTCCCAACACGGGTTTAGAGCTGGTCATAGCACCGAGACAGCCTTGCTCAGTGTTACAGAGGACCTCCGTGCCATTCTTGACACCGGCGGAACGGCAGCACTGGTCCTGTTGGATCTCAGTGCTGCCTTCGACACGGTGTCACACGAGGTCCTTCTGATGAGACTGGAGGAAATTGGAATCACAGGGACTGCCCTGGGATGGTTTAGAGACTTTCTTTCCAACAGATCCTTTAAAGTCTCTACCCCCCCCTTACCTCTCTAAAGAGCACAGCACTGGACAGGGGGTGCCTCAGGGGTCATCACTGAGCCCCACCCTGTTCAATGTTTATGTCCGACCGCTAGCAGAAGTGGTTAAAAAGAGTGGACTGGCATTAGTGTCTTACGCAGACGACACCCAGTTGGTGGTAGCTCTCAATGACAACAACGGTTTGGAGGCCCATCACTTCAAACAGACCCTTACTGACATCACCAACTGGATGACGGCGAATTTCCTCCAGCTCAATGCGGGGAAAACAGAGATACTGCTCCTGGGGAAAAACACCGCATCCTGGGGCGAAAGCTGGTGGGCCGACACCTTGGGCCAACCTCCTAAGCCCAAGGAATGTGTTAAAAATCTGGGAGTCTGGGTGGACTCGGCATTGAAATTCACCCACCACACCAAAAAAGTGGCAGCCACCTGCTTCGGCATCCTGCGCAATCTAAGACCCATCCTGAAGTTCTTCGACTGTCACACCCGCCAGTTAATTGTCCAAGCTACCTTCCTTTCTAGGCTGGATTACGCCAGCTCCCTTTTACTGGACGCTAACCTAGCGGAAACTACCAGACTTCAGAGAGTCCAGAATGCTGCCGCCAGGGCTCTGGTAGGTCTCCCCCGCCACTCTTCGGTGGCTGGAGTCCTGAAAAAACTGCACTGGCTCCCGGTGGGAAAAAGGATTCAGTTTAAGGCACTCTGTTTAGCCTTCAAAATCCTTAAACCCGCCTCCCCCGATGTTGCGCCCCCTCCTGGCGGAGTATATTCCTAGAAGGTCACTTCGTTCAGAAGGACAACATCTTGTGGTCATTCCCCGTACCAAACTGGCCAGAATGGGCGGCCGATCCTTCAGCCTGCTCGCTGCCAAGCTTTGGAACAGCCTACCGGAAACAATCCGTGGCATACAGGACCTTCTGGCATTCAGGAAAGCCATCAAAACACACCTCTTTCAGTAATCTCCCCTTCTCCCCTCTGATGCTTTTTTCTTTTTCTGCCTTCTGCCTCACTCGCAGCGCCAGGACGCCCCTTGGCTGGGGCAGCCGAGCGCTATATAAATCCCAATAACATTAACATTAACATTACCCGTAGAATTGGTAGTTAAGCACCTTCTGTAGGGCCTCTATTGAGGGATTCCTTGACTAGGTGTAGCATAGATGGTTGCACTAAATGTCTTCGAGAAACAAGCAATAATAAAAGCAAAGCATTCCATAAACACCGGTAAAAACACTGTTTCAATTGTTTTTTACGGCGCAAAAACGAGTAACCACTGAAAAGCACTGTTTTTTTGAGGTATTGAAATCACTGTAAAACACTAAAAAAAACCACCAGAATTTACCAAAAAAAGAAACTAAAAACAGGAAATCCTAGATATGACCTACGGTGGTGATAGCCTATTTGGCAGTCACATTGATGAAGCGCTTACCGCAATAAAAAAAGGATTCAGATACTGCTAAAGTGCTAGGTACCCTTCAGTACCGCAAGGTGCCCTTTCGAGGAGCTCGAGTACGGGGTTTCTCAGTATACAGGGGAAATTACCAGCGTTCCCAGACTTACCAGTCCTACCAGCCGCAATATCGCCAAGTATACCAGCAACAATTTAACCACCTACCGCTGGTTTCTCTAAACAACTCTCCAGATGAAAGCCAGGCTCTCAAGCCCGCTACTCCGGTCGCAAGCAGTGATTGCAACAGGGTACCAGTTACTTTTCCTTTTCCCCCAAACGGTGGGACAATCGCCAAGCATATTCACCAGTGACGCAACATCACATCAGACAAGTGGGTCCTAGATCATCTCTTATGGCCACACTTTGGAATTTACTCAAATACCTCCCAATACCCCTCCCAGGGGATCTCCCCCCCCTCATCTTCACTTACTCAAAAAGGAAGCAATGACCAATTCTTCAGAAAGGAGCAATAGAAAAGGTCCCTTTTCCTCAGAGAAGGAAAGCTTTCTACTCCCTCTTCTTTCTCAGTCGCAAAAAATCGATGGAGTGGAGGCCTATCTTAGACCACAGGAAATTAAATCAATTCTTAAAAAGTCAAACATTCAGGATGGTCACACTTTCAGACATCCTACGATGCCTCAACAGTGGCGACTTCACAACTTCATTGGATCTCGAAGATACATATTTTCATGTTCCTATTCATCCAAAGCACAGAAAGTTCCTACGGTTCACAGTGGCTAGTACCCACTATCTATTCCTAGCCCTTCCATTTAAACCTCAAATCGCCTCCACGGACTTTCACGAAATCTTTAGCTTCGGTGGCAGCAGCCTAGCAGAGCAAAGGTCATCTGGTATTCCCCTAACTAGACGATTGGCTGCTGAAGGCACCATCTGCTCGTCTAGTGGAAGCTGCAACAGATAATTGTCTAACCCTGTTTTGCAAGTTGGGTCTACCAAAAATCTTCGGTCCTTCCAAACCAGATAATGACAGTTCTGGGTGCCAGATTGAACACCATTCAGAACAAAGCCTTTCTTTACCAGGAAAGACCACAACGGTTACACGCATTAGCACTCAAACTGTCGAGAAAAAAGTGAGTTTCTGTAAGAGTGTACAAGTCTCCACTGGGAAAGCTCTCATCAGCAATAGATCTTGTGCCGCTGGATCCAAACCAAAGGTTCTTTCGACGACGTAATAAATATCTCCCCACGGATGAAAGAGGCTTTCCAGTGGTGGGCTCAGAAATCACATCTGTCCCAGGGACTATCTTTTTTCCCGGTTGTTCCATACTACATAGTAACAACAGACGCCTCTATGAAAGGCTGGGGAGGACACTTACAGGACCTGCAGGTTCAAGGGACGTGGTCCTTGGCTCAATGCCAAATGCACATAAACAGGTTGGAATTGAAAGCCATTTTTCTATCCTTTCAGGCTTTGCTCCCTCAAATACAGGGATTATCGGTGTTGATCCGCACGGGCAACACCACAAGCATGTTCTATATCAACAAACAGAGTGGTATAAAGTCCCTATCTCTGTCACAGGACGCCCAACAGTTATGGAAGTGGCTGACGCTCCACCGAATTTCCTTAACAGCGGAGTATGTTCCAGGCCTCCGGAATACCTTAGCGGATACTTTGAGCAGAACAAACAACAGCTTTCACATGAAGGGAGCTGGAACAGAAACAACTGGACAGAATATTTGCAGTCTTGGGAAAACCAGAGCTGGACCTGTTTGCGACCCAGATCAACTCCAAATGCCGATTCTCTGCAAGCAGATTCCCTCTCCCAAACTCACGAGGGAATGCTCTTTTAATATGCTTTTCCCCTTATTCCTCTGATGCCCAGGGTCCTCACGAAGATGAAATGGGAACACTGTCGCATTCAGCTGATAGCCCCCAGGAGGCTCAGACAGCACTGGTTCACGCAACTTCTCCTATTGTCGGAAGCTCAACCCATCTGCCTATTGCCAACTCCAACGCTGTTGACCAAGAACAAAGGCCAAGTATGTCTCCCGGAGCCAGCTACTCTACAACTTCATGCGTGCCTCCTGAGTTCTTCAAATTTGAAGATTTGTACATTGCACAAGAATGCAAAGACATATTTGCCAAGTCTAGGGCTGACAGCACTAATAAGACATACAAACGGAAGTGGAAGCATTTTTGTCTATGGTGCAGGCACAATGAAGTACATCCTTTTCTCTCTGCTTCAGAAGAAGTACTTCCTCATTTGCTCTGCTTAGCAAAATCTGGTCTGGCACACTCATAAGTTAGAGTTCACCTTGCTGCTATATCTAGATACAGGATATCATCTAAATGTCCGTCTTTATGGCCTCAAGAGTCGTAAAGCAATTTATGAAAGGACTGTTTAGAACTTTCCTGCCCATCAGAGCTCCACCCCCAGAGTGGCAACTTAATGTGGTATTAGCTCAGTTGCTAAAACAGCCATTTGAGCCAATTCACAAGGCAGAATTGAAATACTTAACTTGAAAAAGTCGCCCTTCTTTTGGCGCTCACATCAACAAGAAGGGTTAGTGCAATACAGGCTTTTACCATATCCCATCCTTTCTTACGCTTCAGTGATGAAATGGTCTTTCTTAAAATGAACCCTAAATTCATCCTGAAAGTGCCTTCTCAATTCAATTTGAATGATCCTGTCATCCTGAGAACTTTCTTCCCTAACCCTTCCACGCCTGCTGAAAGAACACCCTCATCCACAATCTAGACATAAAGAGATGTCTTAAATGTTACTTACAAAGGACAAAGGCTATACACAAGTCAAATCAGTTATTCATAGCTTACGGTTAAAACTGCCAGGGCATTGCATTTTCTAAGGCTACCATAGTCAGATGGATAGCGAGCGCAATACAATTTTGCCACAACAAGGCTGGCAAGCCATTATCAAGGACTGTGAGAGCACACTTCACTAGAGCAGTTTCAGTTGCTCTATTTGCCGGAGTGCCACTGGAAAAGATCTGCAGAGCTGCAACGTGGAAAACGATGCACACGTTTACGCAGCATTACTGCCTGGAGTCTTCACAACGTGCCGACGCATCCGTGGGACAGGCAGTACTACGGAACCTATTTCACTAAAGGTAAGCCTCTTTTAATGGAGGTCTAATTAGATGGTTTCGAATAAAGTATAAGTATATATTGATATATCTGTGTATGGTTCTTTTCTTTTTTTCGTTTAAGTACTACAAGTAATCGATGCATTGCAGCACTGTTTCATGTTCAAGCCATTGATTTTAATATAAGTATTGCATTAAGAATTATCTTAGCACTACCCACCGTCCACTTAAGTGCTTGTTAGAAAAAAAATATATACATTTATATGCATATATATTTAAATGTTTATATATATATATATATATATGTATATATACACACACACACACAAAAATAAGGAACTGCTTACTATTCAGATTCAGGCATGTGCATCTATGAAAGATACCCCAATACTGGATAAGAATAAAGTGACTTACCTGTAACAGCAGTTATCCAGTATTGGTATCTTTCATAGATTCACATGCAACCCACCCTCCTCCCTGGAGATGCACCTCTACAATACAGTACTAACTACACCCGTGCTAGAAAATCTGAGGAATTCAGCCTCTCGTGAGAAGGTAGTAGAGGGTGCTGGCTGCTGATTGGTTGTGTTTTTAGTTTGTCCTTTTTATAAAAGGAGGCTAATAGGCTGTAGAGTACATGGTTACCACCATGATAGCCTATGAAATGTACTATTTATTACCTACTACTTTGTTATATGTACCATGGGACTCCCACTACGACAACGGGGAATGATTTAGGCATGTGAATCTATGACGGATACCAATACTGGATACCTGACATGATACCCTTACCTAAGAGTACGGTGGCTGTCCGAACTCAGGGGAACAAGATGGTATTTCCTCCTATCGCCATCAGGGATTATTGCATTGACAGCAATGCAGATGATCAGCTGGAAGAGGATGAGCTACTTCAGGACCCAGCAACATCGGGTCAAGAGTGAGACGACTATGTTGCCCCTTTGTCACCATCTCCTTCACCTCCGCCACCAAGCTCTTCTCCAGAAGACGTATGAGGGTTCCACAAACTACTGGAGGGTGCTTCTAAAAGATTTGATCTTCTTATCCAAATAAAGCATACAGAATTCTTTCTTTATTATTTTAAGGATTCTGCAAAGCTATTTGTCAGATCCATTCTCATTGTGAATTATATATGTGAGGAAGGCCTTAAGTTAATGAAGATGTATTAATCAATCCCTGTAGTCGATCCCTCGCTCAGCTAGCAATATAAAGCTCCCAATTCTTCACCGGCCTGTTTGATAGGTCATCTTCGCCCACACTCTGTGGTCATGCAGGCTGCCCCGCAACGTTCCAGAAACCCTTCTGCCCTCTGTTCATCACACCAGATTAAGAAGGCTAGATTACATTGGCAAGCATTTTGTGGCAATGGTGTCTACTTTCATAAGAACTTCGAATGCACTGGCCATCCTGGGTCGCTATTACTGTTAAATGAGGTGTGACCTATCAGCTTTCATAGAGTTCCTTCCAGATGAGGCTACAGAAATCCTACAAGAGGGTGCAATGGTGTCTTCTGAGATCTGGCCATAGACATTTCTATTACAGCATTCGGACAGATCGGAGGAGCTCCATTATTACGGCCGGCAGGGCTAGTTAAAAGCCTCTTCATGCCGCCATAAGGTGCTAGCAAAGATCCTGGATTTGCCCTTTGATTGTGAGAATTTATTTGGAAAACATGTAGATGATGCTCTGCAGGCCATCAATATGGATACGGACACTGCGTTTCCTGGTGACTTTGTAGCAAAGACGTTTTCAGTCCTTTAGTGGAGGAAGAGGACAATTTTTGCCAAGGCCTTCCTATCAGTTCTACATGTATCAGCTGTATTCCAAGACGGGTATCGACCCCAGTATCCTGTTTGACAACAATAGAGGGCCTCCACTAATGTTCCCTCTAATTGTTTTCCTCTGTGTGCGGCGGTGTAGGGTCTCTGTGCACTGCAGCCATGGCTGTGTGCGCCAGGAACCAGACCACTCTTGTGCGCAGCGCCAAATATCACTCCAAACATTTGCTCTAAAAAACGGAAAAGACGGTGCATTTCACACATACAAACCCACGTTAAGGGGCTTAAGGCAGATTTGCGATTTGGATACACACGCCATGATATGAATTGGTTACACAGGCAAGTACACTTTAGGTTTAGAAAAGCACAAGACTCCAACGGCTAAGGGTCCATAGACTGCCTGAAGTACATGCAGTTCTTCAGCTGAAAATGAAATTATAACGGAATGGTCAGAATGAAATTAGGTGGGCGATGGGGAGAGCCTGCAACCTGACCGGGATAACTGACATACTTTAATTAGACCCTTCCAGGACTCAGTGCAATCTCATAATATCCCACATACCCAACAGTGAAGACATGCTCTACTGGTGCACCCAATACGTTGAAAACTGGGTCCATGACCTATCTACATACCACAGTCCCCAATTCTTCAATATCTACTCACCTGGAAGGAATATGGTGGGACGGATTCTGGCTTATATGCAACTCTAATTGCTAAGATTTCTTGCAAGCCACCTCAAATGCACTTCATAATTGGAGGGAAGTGCAATTACAGACACAATTCTTTGAGGGGGATTCAGAGGAGCCATTAGAAGAACATGATTGAGGGTTAAGGGAGGCCCATCTGAAAGATAGTTATTTTAAGATCCTACATCAATGGCAGTGGACCCCAAAAGACTCTATGTCTCCTTCTAATCCAACCCTTTTTTCTCTCCTTTTCTCTTTCATGTATCCTGCTTCTCCTTTTGTCTCTGTCTCCTCCCATTGCTCCCCTCGTCCTCTTCTTTTTGCTTTTCTCTTCTGTCCCCACCTCTAGTCTCCTTGCTTGTTTTTTCTCTTTCCTACTTTTCTTTCATTTTCTCTAGTTTTCTCTGATCCTTCAATCACATGTGATCTTTGTTTCTATCAACGCCTTGTCTCATCCCTTTCCCCTTATTCCATTCCTCTCGATTTTGCCCTTCTAACTCACCTGTCCATTAGCCTTTACCTCCCTTTCACCTCTCCTAGAGGCCCTGTCCTTCTCTATCATTCCTTTCCTTTTATTTCCCTACCTCTCTTTCCTCACTGTTGTTTCCTATCTGAAAGAGACACGTTAGTGATAGATTCCTTACCTTAGAATAACCACAGGCGTCATGCTGGATCCGGAAAGTTTTTCTGCTTAGCAGTACCTCTGCGCGCCAGTAGGTGGCATCCTGCGGCTCCGCGTCCGTCACTGGCGTCGTAGGGGCCGAGATGACGACCCGGAGAGTACTTTTGGCGCCACCAATGCACGCTGGCTGACGTCAGTTCTTTCTTTTTCCGTGCTGAAAGCGCAGATCTGGATTGAGGACGTACCTTGGTCATTTTTTTGACTACTCTTTGAGACTTTTTTTGTCTCCTTTGCTTGTCTACTGGTGCACGTAGGGATGCCCGGCTTTAAGTCTTGCGGGTCGTGCCACCGTAATATATCGGTGGCGGACCCCCATAATGTCTGCCTCTACTGCCTGGACCATGACTCCCGGGATTGTCGGGACTAGCGTGCCATGGCCCCGAAGGCATTACGGGAGCGGTGCCGGAAGTTGCTGGAGGTCCGGCACTCCTCTCACCGCCGCTCCGGGTCTAGGGGCCGCTCGTGGGACCGGAGCCGTCGCACCTCGGACTCTAAGTCTTCACCTTCAGATTCCGGTAAGCGACGCCATAGAAAGAAGTTGAAGAAGCTCGTTCGCTCTCTGACGTCCCCCCGTCGCTCCCCGGAGGCAGACGTGGGGGAAAGGGGCTCAGGAGCCTGGGAGTACTGCGGCCTACCCGATATACCCAGGTCTTTCGGTGACTCCCGAACAGGTGCAAGAATTTCTTGCTGCCTTGGACTCGTGTCCAGATCCTGTGAGTCCGACGGCACCGCCTCCGACGACAGCCGCGGAGCCACTGGATCCTGCGCCGTCGTCTCCGGAGCCACAAGGTGCAGCACTGCTGGCTCCGGCCCCGGCACCGCCCTGGACTCTGGCCCCAGCGCCGCACCTGGCTCAGCCACAGGCGCCGCACTGGGTACCGTTTATCCTGCCCCTGTCCCGGTTCCCGACCATTTTATTCCGGTCTGGGATCCACGTTGGGATGCGGCTCCGGTGCGTCGCTGGCTGGCGCAGCTACCGGCGCCGCTGACCCCGGAGCCTGACGGGGACTGGGACGGCTCCGAAGACCCCCTTGCGCCGCAGTGTGACTCTGAGCAGGATTGGGTGGATGACCTTCAAGATGCGGGTGAACTTGATGTGTCTTCTGACCCAGGGTTTGCCTTGCCTCCACCTGCTATGGAGGAAGGCGCTTCCTATACTATGGTGCTGGGGCGCCGTGGAGGCTCTCCATCTCGACCTCCCTACGGTGGCCCTTAAGACCAACCTCTTTACGGAGGTGCTCCAGACGACGTCTACGTCATCGAAGCCACTGCTCCATTTCAATGAGGCCCTTACCAAAGTCCTCTTGGGTATTTAGTGGATAATGACGTCGTCCGGCGCCTGGTGATCCCGCCTTCTTTACCACTCACCCCACGCCTGAGAGCCTGGTCATTCAGGCCTCGACATCGCAGAGTGCCTTTCCCTTGGCTCCGCCGGATAAGGTCTCTAAGAGGCTGGACCAATATGGCAAGAGGTTGTTCTCCTCAGCCAGTTTGGGGTTGAGATTGGTTAATACCGCCTGCTTATTGGGCCGTTACTCCCACGCAGTGTGGGATTCGTGGCAGAGGTTCTGCCTCAGTGCTCTTAGGAGGTCCAGACTGTCCTTTCCCAAGCGATTGCGGAGGGCAAGGATGCGGGGAAGTTTGCCATCAGGTGTGGTTTGGACACCGCTGATTCGTTGGGCAGGGCGATTTCCACGACGGTGGCGTTGCGGCGCCACGCCTGGGTGCGTTACACTGGGTTCTCACCCGATGTCCAGAGCTTGCTCATGGACATGCCCTTTGATGGCTCCCGTCTATTTGGCGACAATTCGGACAATGCCCTGGAGCGCTTTAAAGACTCTGCGCCACGGCCAAGTCTTTAGGTCTTTCCACGAAGGCCCCTGCCACGTCTGTGTTTCGTTCCTTTCGTGGTCAGGTAAGAGCACCCAAGCAAGCTCCTCCGCTAAGTCTGTGCATAACCAGCCCCAGAGTGGCCGCGGCCTTGGCTTCCGCAGGGGTTGGTCTGGTAACCAGCGAGCTGGTCAGTCCACCTCCACCCCGCTGCTTCCGCCTGTAGGCCTTCCTAATCCGCGCTTCAAGGAGCACCCCACGCCAGTGGGTGGCAGAGTACGTCACCACTTCCGCCATTGGCGCGAAATTACCTCTGACAAGTGGGTGCTGCAGATAATATGTCACGGTTACTCTCGCTCCCCTTTCTGTCCTCTCCTCCGGCCATGCCACCTCGGTACCACCGCATGTCGGGGGATCATTTGGCTCTACTCCGTCAGGGAGTCACGGTCCTCTTGGCCAAGGGAGCCATCAAGAGCATTCCGGGGAACAGGAAGTAGGGAGTAGTTGTTATTTCCACTACTTCCTGGTCCCCAAGAAGGAAAAGGGCGGCCTACGCCCCATCTTGGACCTCCGGGACGTAAATTGCTTCCTCTGGAAGAAGAAGTTAAAGATGCTAACTCTAGCTCAGGTCCTGGCTGCCCTGGACCGTGGAGACTGGATGGTGGTCTTGGACTTGCAGGACGCCTATTTCCACATCCACGTCCTGCCAGCCCACCGGTGCTACCTGTGGTTCATGGTAGGCCAGGAGCATTTTCAGTTTGCGGTGGTCCCCTTCGGCCTTACCAGTGCCCCTCGGGTGTTCCTGAAGGTGATGGCGGTTGTCGCAGCTCATCTGCGTAGGTCAGGGATGTCAGTCTTCCCCTACCTCGACGACTGGCTGTTGAAGGCGGGCTCGCCCCAGGCAGTCGTCACCCACCTCCAATCTACGGCCGACCTGCTGCACTTGCTGGAGTTCTCCATCAATGTGCCGAAGTCGCACCTGGGTACCTCTCAGAAGCTCCCCTTCATCGGAGGGGTTCTGGATTGGACACTGTTTCGGGTTGTCCTCCTGAGCAGCGAGTCCAGGATATTCAGGCTATGATTCTTCTCTTTCAGCCTCTATCCCGGGTTTCAGTCAGGATGACCTTCCGGCATCCTGCTAGGGAAGCATGCCAGATGGCATATGCGGTCTCTGCAGTGGGACCTGAAGTTTCAAGGGGCACAGCATCAGGGCAACCTGTCGGATCACGTCCAGATCTTGGGGGGCGCTGCACGACAGTTGCAGTGGTGGCTTACGAATCGCGATTTGGTCAGTGGCAGATCCCTCTCCCTTCCCCAACTGGAGCACACAGTGGTGACGGATGCGTCCCTCCTGGGATGGGGAGGCCAAATGGGAGAGTTGGAGATCAGAGGCCTCTGGTCTCCGGCGGAGTCCCGACTCCATATCAACCTTCTGGATCTGCGGGTGAGCCAGCTTGCACTGAAGACATTCCTTCCCTCGGTCCGGGGAAGTGTAGTGCAGGTGTTCACGGACAACACTTCCGCCATGTGGTATTGCAACAAACAGTGCGGGGTGGGGTCGTGAACCCTGTGTCAGGAGGCTCTGCGCCTCTGGACATGGCTGGAACATCAAGGTATTACCTTGGTGGTTAAACACCTGGCAAATTCTCTGAATGCCAGGGCGGACAAACTCAGCCTCCGGTGCATGATGGATCACTAATAGCGTTTGAACTCGGATGTGGCACAAGGTCTCTTTCTGCACTGGGAAGAGCCTTGGTTAGATCTATTCGCCACTAAAGAGAGCGCGCGTTGGAATTTCCAAGGCGGCACTCGCTCGGCGACGCTTTTCGTTGCGAGTGGAGCTGCGGTCTGTTGTACGCCTTTCCGCCTATACCACTACTGCCCCGAGTGCTGAAGAAGATCAGGCGTGACCGGGCCCAAGTCATTCTTGTGGCTCCAGACTGGGCTCGAAGAGTTTGGTATTCAGAGTTACTCAGTATGGAAACGCCTTTGACCACGAACGCTTTGCCAACAGTGGAACTTGCCAAGGATCTTACCTGCTGCGGACTCTCCCTGTGAGGCAGTGAGGGCAGGATTTGACTAACAACTTGCCGGACCCGCTCCGCGGCTGCGTTGTCTGGAGCTGTGGGGCTGAGGGGTTTGCGGGACTGTGTGGAACGGTGATTCCAGGTACCGGCAGGACTGCGAGTGGCATAGCAGGGACTCAACTTCCCAGGAGTCCCTGCTCCTATCACCTGAGGCCGCTCTCCCTGCCGGTCACGCACCCGCCCTAATTTAATCGGATCGGCAGAAGCTGACTGCGGTAAACGCCTTTGACCACGAACGCTTTGCCAACAGTGGAACTTGCCAAGGATCTTACCTGCTGCGGACTCTCCCTGTGAGGCAGTGAGGGCAGGATTTGACTAACAACTTGCCGGACCCGCTCCGCGGGTCCTGCTGCGTTGTCTGGAGCTGAGGGGTTTGCGGGACTGTGTGGGACGGTGATTCCAGGTACCGGCAGGGCTGCGAGTGGCATAGCAGGGACTCAACTTCCCAGGAGTCCCTGCTCCTATCACCTGAGGCCGCTCTCCCTGCCGGTCACGCCCCCCGCCCTAGCTCTACATTACTGGTAGAGGAAACCGCTGCGCGGTAGCGCGAGGGAGCGCCCGGGGCTAAGCCCGGGCAAAGGGCGGGCCCTCTGAGGCCCTCAGAGGCTTGAGGAGCCTGGCCTGGGCTCCCCTCTTTCTGCTCGTCCCTGTGCTGGCAACGCATTTGAGAGGTGCTCTAACGTTTCCTTGTTTCTCTTATATTACTGTATTTGTCGGTGTCTGGTAGGACACGGACTATTATTCTGTCCCAGGCTATAATTTGTTTTCTGTGTTCCCCTTGTTGGCCTGATAAATTGATTTGGGGAAATGTCTTTAGCCACCCCTATATTAACTGAGGATGCGGGAGCCAAACAGGGCACTCTGGATAATTTTGTTATCAGATCGGCTCTTACAGCCGATAGGGATCTAGTTTTAGCCGAGCGACGCGCTAATAGGCGCCTTTCGATTGAACTCATTAAAAACAACAGATCCACACAGGGCCCTGTTTTCCCTGCCTCGCCATTGGTATCCGACAGAGCCGAAGGCTCTAAGTCCCCTGAGCTCTTGTTGGACTCCAGTATTCCCCTACTACTTCAAGATAGGGATCCCTCCCCGATTGCTATGCCTGCCCCAAACTCTGTCATTAATCTTTCCGCCTCACTAATTAGCATCCATGACGAGGTGGAACTTTTGAAAGAAGATTTGCTATTAGTGACTGCGCAATCTCCTAAGACCAATGGTAGACAGGACGAGGTGGCCATTCACCGTGGTCCTGGTCCTCCGCCTAAGAAAAGGCGTAGAAAGGGACCCGGCTTAGCTAAGAAAAAAACGGTGCCCCCCCTTTGCACTAAAAAGTCAGCCCAGTTATCTTTAAATTCACCCTCCTCCCCTGCGATCATTACCCCGGCCCCAGTTCTGCAGGGTTCTGACCTTATGGAGGGTATTGAGAAATTGTTTAGATCTTTCACCTTGCCTTTGGTAGAGAGGTTAAAGAAGATAACTGTGCAATTGGAGGAGTTAGAGAAAGTTATTAAGGAGTCCCATACGAGCACTAAGGGTTCTACGGTGACACCCCTCGTTCCTACTCCCAGTAACGTCCCCCAGGCTTCAGCCCCATGGTCCCAGGATAAACAGCTCAGAAATATTGCGTCACCTGCTGGTTTATCTTTTAGACAAGTAGCCAATAAGCCGGATAGTGAAATAAGGGGGTGTCCGTCTATAGGTAATACCACACCTAAGCCTGTAGTTGCAAATGACCCAGCTAAAATTCATATATCCAAAAGACATAGAGTAAACCTCCCCCCAGAGGCAGCCCCTTTTGTAGTGATTCTAACGGCTGTCCCAGTTTTAGAACCGGGTAAGAAAGAAGACCAATCTCAACTTAAGAATAAAGTCATTCACTGGCTAAAACAGAACCGGCCACTACCCCCACACTTAAATGGCGAAATACTTATGGTACGACGTCTTACGTGGTTGGGTCCCAGCCCAAAAAATATCCCAGGGGACATCGTTATAATCAGCTTCAAGGATAAAAGGGCGGCCAGTTACATTCTGAATTGGTCTTCCCCCTCAGGTGGCAGCTCAATTATCCCAAGAGATTTGCCCTACTTCTACCCCAGAGATTTGTTAAGCCCGGTTAGGCAGCCAAGTACATGGTTTCCTAAAACGGAGAGACCTATTAGACCATTAAGGCATCCACAGACCAATTATACATGGAGATCTCGTTATTACCATCCAGAAGATTTTCATAATGTTCCCATACCACCAATGGCACCACAGTTTGTAACTCCTGCTTACCCTGCTCGTCAGGCCCTCTCAGATCTTTGGAACCTGCACCCTAGTAATGCATATGTTCCATCTGTCCCTTGGCGTTCTAACCAGTTCCAAATTCCCATTTATAATCGTTATGATGGCTTGCGCGACCTGGAGGGGGTGGACTGACTGAGCGGGAAATCTCCAGTACTGACCTGTTCGATACATTCCCCAATTTTGACTTCTCCTGACATTGGCCCAGATGTTTTAGTAGGTCAAAGTAATGGATCAACCACTGAGAATGCTTTGGGGATTTGTGGGGAACCTGGTTTAGCAATCGCCAATGATTTGGCTTTTGCTACTCCAGAAGACCATGTCATCGACCCAGAAGTTAACATCTGTAACTTAGGTTCTGCACCTGTGGAAGCACCTGCCGCTGGAGCAATCTGGCAGGCCAGCGTGCTTTCAACTGCACGGTGTATGAGTACAACAGCTCCCAACTACAGCTTTCTATTTTGGAATATTGCAGGTATCAAGGATAGGGCCTTGGATTCCTCCTGGATTGATTTTGTAAATGCATTTGGTATACTGTGTTTCCAAGAAACTTGGTCCATTGATCCGGTCCATCTAAACGGGTATAGCACATTTCATGTTGCGGCTCTTCCATCTAAACGTGGGAGGAACAGCGGTGGGCTTTGTATATTTGTCTCCAACCTTCTGGGTGCTGTGAAAATTAAGGTAGTTAACCAGGGAAGTCATTTCCAGATTCTCTCAATTCGGTTGGCTGTAAAGGCTTATATTATTCTGATTAACATCTATAATAACCCGAATAAATGTATATTAATTGATACAGTTTTTGCACTGAACAAGGCTTCACTGGGGACTTGCGTCCCAAAGGGGAGGGATTGTATTATTGTAGGTGGGGGGGACCTTAACCTTGATTTGTGTGACCTAACAGCAGGGGGATGTGGATTTATCGGGGAAGGTGTAGATGATCTGTCCCCACATTTTTCCCATCAGGACGGGAAGGATTCATTGAATGAACTGATGGCATCTCATAATTTAAGCTTTGTAAATAGAATATGCACTCCTTGTGTTGATTTTGGTGCAACTTTTGTGGGGAGAGGTTACGGTACCACTATTGATTATATCATAGCCTCTGAAAGTCACGCCTCCTGGTATACAGATTTTTTCACCCACCAGGTAGAGTTTAGCGATCATCTTCCCCTCTCTTTTTCCATAAGATTTCCACAGGCACAACACAATTCCCTGATAGAGAGACTGTCATGGTTGAAATCTTGTGAAATGCCCAGACTTAACGGGTATATTATTAAATGGAGTTACATCGACGCAGAGATCATGCACAATAAGATTGTCAGTGGATCTCTAGCCCAAATTGAGAGGTGTTTAGATGAAGAGACTTCTAGCGAAGATGTGCTGAAAGCTTTTGAAACTATCTCGTATAATATCAGAAATAGTTTGTCACGGAGCAGGCGAGATTCTTCTCTCAAGACATCGGCTAATACATGGTTTGACGCGGCCTGTTCTAAGGCACATTCCCTCTTGAAGGTTGCTCTTCACAAAAAGATTAGGGACCCAGTAGAGGTGGCAAATTGCAGAAAAATCTATTGATTGTCCAGAAGTAAATGTAAGAAAAACATCAAACAGGAGGCCTGGAACAACTTGGTTCTCGCTGCCCAATCTAAGGATTGTGCCCAATTCTGGCGTGCAGTTAATGCACCGTTTTTCAGTGCATCAACGAACGCGAGGATAGAGGTTGCCATTAGCGAAACTTCCTGGATCGACTTCTTCTCGGAAGTCTATAACACTGGGGAGACCCTAAAACTAGTTGACATGGAGGGTATTGGAAAAGAGGCAACTCGGTCCTTTAAGCAAGTTAATCTGGGAATTTCAACTGGCGAAATAACTTTAGCCATAGAGCAGAGCAAGGGAAGTAAGGCCCCGGGTATTGATGGGGTACCTATTGATTTGTTTAAACACTCGGCTGATTTATGGTCCCCTATCCTGAAAAGAGTGATGGATGCAAGCGGTGAGCTGGGCCTCCCTAAAACTTGGTCCGACTCCATCATTATTCCCATTTTCAAGAAGGGAGATAGAGAGAATCCTTCGTGTTATCGTCCTATCTCCCTTCTTGATTCTTTTATGAAGATAGTGGGAAGGGTTGTCCTAAACAGACTATTATCATGGGCCAAAGATGCAGGAGTCCTATCCCAGGTTCAATATGGTTTTAGAGAAGGGATGGGCACTGTTGAACAGGTTTTAAATTTTACACTTCTCCAAGGGAAATATGTACAGGCTAAGGCTGAAAAACTTTATGCGGCATTTGTTGATCTTAGTGCCGCGTTTGATTGTGTAAGGCATGATCGTTTATGGGAGGTGTTGGAAAATCTTAAAATTGATGAGCCCATTATCTCATTTTTAAGGCAACTTTATGCTGGGGCTAGGGCAAGGGTGAGATTTGGTGTCAGTGGGGAATGTACCAAGCCATTTCATGTGAAACGAGGAGTGAGACAAGGATGTGTCCTTGCGCCCCAACTTTTTAATCTTCATACAAATGACCTTGAAGAGGTCCTGGAGTCTAAGGTTATTGATTCACCCAGAATCAACTCTAAACAAATAGTGTCCCTACTATACGCGGACGACGCCGTTATTATGGCCAGAACCGAGAGGGGTCTGCAGCTAGCCCTAGATACGTATATTAATTTTATGGATTCTAGGGGTTTGTCTCTAAATGTAAAGAAAACCTTTGCGATGGTTTGTTCCAGAGGAAAGTCCAAAACATGCAAACTGTTTGCTGGTAGGGATAAAGTGCAGACCACCAAAACTTTCACATATTTGAGAGTAGTTCTGGAGGGTGCTGGACACTGGGGCCCAGCAATTAGGAGTAGAATTTTATCGTTTAAAACAGCCACAGCAGCACTTATGGCCTTTTCGCGTAAAATGGGAAAAAGACCCCCAGTTATTTTACTTAAGATTTATGCAGCCAAATGTGTAAGTACAGCGATATATGGGGCAGGCGTCTGGGGCATACTTGATTCTAGAGAACTACAATCAGTAGAAAATGCTTTTTTAAGGTTTATTTTAGCTGTTCCGCCTAGTACTTCTGTATATAATTGCCACGCTGAGCTGGGTGTCCGCCATATTAACGACCTGATTGCGATGCAACCTTTACTCCTCTGGCACCGGGTCTGGACCACTGACGAGTTAGCTTTAAATAGAGAAATTATGCTTGACGTAATGGCCCTTGATAACTCTCACAAAATACCATGGCTAACTTATATTCGTAAGTTTTGCCATGACTTGGGCAAACCTGAGTATTATATCGATCCGAAGGGATTATGTAGGATCACGAGGGCAGCCCTAAAGAAAGAATGCTGGGCTCATTTGGAATCTTTGAGGTTAGCAGTTGAGTTGAACAAAGTCTCGGTATTGCGGCACCATTCTTTGCTCACCTCTGACAATATGCAGTCTTATCTGATCTGGTGCTCTGGGGGCTTTGATAGGTACCTACTCACCAGATTTAGATTTGACATTTTTTATCGCTTAGTGTCTTTCCCTCAAACTAATGATTGGTCAAAAAAACTTATCAACTGTCCCTGTGACGGGAGTTCTGTTCAATCAACATTGCACGTGATCTGTTTTTGTGGTTTTTATCAAAATGAAAGAGCCCGTTGGATCAAACCTCTACTGAATAAATATGGCCCATGGCGATATTGTCGTCCTGCTTTGTTGTATCTCCAGCTACTAGATGATGAATTTTGTGTGGCAACTATGACTAGTTTTTTAAAGAGTGTTTTTTTAAAAAGGAAAAATTTACTATGTTGTTAATTCAATGTAAATATTGTTACGTATTTCCTTTATTGTACTGTTTTTTGTATGTACATGTGTATTGATTTTTGATGCTGTTGCTTTTATGATTTTTTAATTTACAAAAATCGAATAAAGCTTTTTCTACTACAGTATGAGCATCGACCGCACCCGATCTGTCTGCCTCTTCGGGAGGATCTTCTATCGCAGCAGCAGGGGACGGTCCTCCACCCGAACCTGTCCAGCCTCCACCTCCATGCGTGGAGATTGAGCGGCGACAGTTGACACCTTTCAATCTTCCTCGCAAAGTCTGTGATGTCATTCTGGCAGCCAGGCGTCCCTCCACCAAAACGGTATACACCTGCCCATGGAACAGATTTGTGGCATGGTGCACAGCTAAGACTGTGGATCCCCTTTCTGCCCCGCTTTCTGAGGTTCTTCTGTTCCTTCTCTCTTTGGCGCAGCAGGGCTCTGTTCTGGGCACTATCAAAGGTTATCTTTCGGCCATCTCTGCCTTTCTACAGCTTCCAGATCAGCCTTCTCTTTTTAAGTCCCCAGTTGTTAACCGTTTTCTTAAAGGCATTACGCATACCTTTCCACCAGTACTCTTCATAATGCCTCAGTGGGACTTGAATCTTGTCTTGACTTTTCTGATGTGCGCTCCCTTTGAGCCCCTTCATAACTGTACCTTAAGTCTTCTTACTCTCAAGACGGCTTTCCTAGAAGCTATCACCTCTGCCAGAAGAGTGAGTTAGCTCCAGGCTCTTTCTTCTTAACCTCCTCTCCTTTCTGTTCATCCGGACAAGGTGGTTCTAAGGACTAGTCCTTCTTTCTTGCCAAAGGTTGTCACGCCCTTCCACATATGGCAGACCATCACTTTGCCCACCTTCTTTCCGTCTCTGCACCCTTCAAGGGAAGAGGAGAGGCTCCACCGTCTCGACTCAAAACGTGCTCTCGCCTTCTATTTGCAGTGAACACAGCTGTTCCGGGTGGATGATCAGCTGTTTGTTGGCTACGTTGATGCCAAAAAAGGTGCATGAAAGCATGTTACTTCTTCGCTAAGATGGAGCCTCCTGTAGGGCTGCGTGCCCATTCGACCAGGGCAACTGCAGCCACAACTGCCTTGGGACGCGGTGTCCCCTTGCAGCATATTTGTCAGGCAGCAACGTGGGCCTCGCTGCACACGTTTACCAAGCACTACTGCCTTGACAGTCAGGTCCGGAGAGACGGCTTCTTTGGCCGTTCTGTGCTCCGTGACTTTCTGGTGTAATTCTGTTCGCAGACCCTCCACGGGGTTGGTTTTGCTGGGGTATCTAATCTAAGGTAAGGAATCTATCACTAATGTGTCTCTTTCAGATGCACAAGTTACTTGTGTAACGATATATCTGTAAGAGACATTAGTTAGTGATAGATTCCTTACCGCCAAACCCATCCTCCCCGTTCTGCGAACTGATTACTAGGGTTAAGGTCATCTCCTTTTAGGGCCCTAGTTTTATGCACCGTTTGTCAGTTTCTTGCATGGCTCTGCGTTTCGGCGTGAAATAGTTGTGTTTAGAACTGACGTCAGCGCACATGGGTGGCGCCTAAGTACTCTCCGTGACGTCATCTCGGCGCCTATGACACCAGTGATGGACGCGGATCCACGGGACGCCACCTACTGGTGCGCAGAGGTACTGCTAAGCAGAAAAACTTTCCGGATCCAGCCTGACGCCTGGGGTTATTCTAAGGTAAGGAATCTATCACTAACTAATGTCTCTTACAGATATATCGTTACACAAGCAACTAACTTGTGCTTCTCGCTCCTGGACAGTTGCTACAAGATTAAAATGGTTTTAGTTAGCATTAGTTTGTACAAAGGAAATCAATCGTTTGAGCCAACATTACCCAGATGAGTGCCAATAATACTACAAAAACGAACCAAAAATGAAAACATTTGACAAAATTAAACAATCAGTCAAAAACAGCACGTTTGGTGTTTTTCATTTATAAATGCCAACTTTCATATAATGTGATGTGTTTAAAAGATTTGTTTTTACAATTAAAAACAGTGTTCCAAATCTTTCTGCACTGAGCAGATCTGTTCCTGAGGCTCAGCCGGGAACTTGCACACACGCACATTTCTTTTTAACCTTTCTGTTTGGAAATCTTTTATGTTTGTAACAGTGTGAATGACAACTACTGTTGCATTTTAGATTTGGTGGCTTGTGTGTTCTTTGCTCTTGCCTCAGCCGACTTTGGGCACTGATATCACAGCGTGTGTTAAAATTGGATTCAACAGCGTGTGTGAGTAATACTTTGCTTTACCTGACTCCACGCAGGATTTTGGGCGCTGCTGCCATCTTGGGGGAAGTAGGTTGGCACGCTAGTGTTTTGCGTCAGGTGACCTTAAAAGGTCGGACTTTTCACCGCCGCTTCAGATCTGTTCAGAGGCTCAACCGGGAACTTGCACACATGCACATTTCTTTTTAACCTTTCTGTTTGGAAATCTTTTATGTTTGTAACCGTGTGAATGACAAGTACTGTTGCATTTTAGATTTGGGGGCTTGTGTGTTCTATGCTCTTGCCTCAGCCGACTCTGGGCACTGATACCACAGCGTGTGTTAGAATTGGATTCAACAGCGTATGTGAGTAGTACTTTGCTTTACCTGACTCCACGCTGGATTTTGGGTGCTGCTTCTAGCGCGGCCGCCATCTTGGGGAAAGTAGGTTGGCACGCTAGTGTTTTGCGTCAGGTGACCTGCCCCCCCCCCCCCCCCTCCCTATATGACTAGCATGCCTCCGAGGACGTGCAGCGGGCGCACCTCATGCGCGCCGGAGGTGCGCCAGAGGTAAGCCCGTCTGCGCCCGTCCGCGTCAAGGAGGCTCCCGGGCCCACCTCTGCTATTGCACCTTTAACCCCCACCTCTGGAAACATACATAGCTATGACTCCGCACCTCTCTGCAGTCTTAGGGGAAATATTGGCTGCGAGTACCCTGAGCCTTTGTGTGAACCCTCCACTGATGTTTTAAATTGTGCACGATGCGGGTGGACGGTTAGTACCGCACCCCTCAGACGGGCCACTGTTTGTGTGACTAATCCCTCTGATCTGGCGCGGACCAAGGGTAGGCCCCACTCCTGTATGCTTCTTAACACTCGATCCGTGGGCAAACATGCCCTAGATCTTTTCAACCTTTTAACAGAGTATAAGTCGGCATGCCTCTATTTAACAAAGACCTGGGTGGGCGACGCTTCAAGGCTTTATATTACTACTGCCCTTCCTTCGAACTACTATATGGTGAGGAAAGACCGTGCTCTTGGTAGGGGCGGGGGTGTGTCCATTGTGGTAGATAGGCGTTACTCCTGCTCAGTGGTTGAGACAGAGGCTATCTCAGGAGTGGAGTCACTTGGCTTTTGTCTCTCTTTCTCCTCTCACCAGTCGTGTGCTGGTTTGTTGGTGTACAGGCCTCCGGGTTACCTCAGCTCCTTCTATGAAGACCTTCATCTGGCTATGTCCCCATTGATTATGAAATATAAGCACTGCTTACTTCTTGGAGATTTATAATATTTATATGAATGATGCTGAGGCTGCGGATTCCTTGAAACTCCAGGATGTAACTAGCACTTTTGGTCTTTCCCCATATATTTTTTACGCCACCCATAATAAAGGTCATATTCTGGACCAGATATACTCTTCGCTTCCTATTATGTCCTTTCCTCTGGTACCCCTGGTCTGGTCGGACCACTACCTGCTGAGCTTTAATATACCTAATATCTCTAAGACAACTAGTAGCGGTGTAGACTCTCAGTCTACGGTTTTCCGCCCCTATCATCGGGTTACGGCTGATATGTTGGAGCGCTCCTTTACTATGCATCCTTGCCTACTCACGGGTGAGTTGGAAAATGATCTTGCCATCTTTCAGTCATGGCTTCTTCAGCGCTTTGATGAGTTAGCACCCATTCCCACTCAGCCCAAATCTGGCCGACGTACATCGGCTCCATGGTTTACTCCTGCACTCCATGAGATCAGAAGAAGTTGCAAGAAGGCCGAAAGAGCATGGCGTCGTAGTTATGATGAGGCATCCAAAGTAATGTATAAAGTCCTCATCAAGGACTATCATAAAGCTATTGTCGCTGAGAAGAAAGTGCACTTCGCTAGAAGAATCGATTCAGCGAGTAACATTAGTAAAGAAATTTTTAGAATCGTTAAGGAGTTCACCTCCCCTGCGGCCTTAATTTCTAAACCCTCCCCATCTGAACCTTGGTTAAGCAATTGGCGAATTTCTTCTCGAATAAGATCTTAAGCATTCAGGCCTCTTTCTTGCCTGATATTCCTACGAATGAGCTTCCTTCAATTTCGTCTGGAATATGTTCCCTCCCTGACAATCAGTGTTCCCTCTCTGATAATCATATGCTTACAACCTTTCCCCTCTATCTCTTCAATTGTCACTGGATTTGTTACTAAAATTAAAGTCCGGCTCCCCATGGGATCCTCGTCGGGCTAACATTTTAGCCAAAATGGCCCATGTTATTAACCCTTTGGTTAATCCGATTCTCAACGTTTCTCTTGAAACCGGTATCGTCCCTAGTACATGGAAAAAGGTGCACATCGTCCCCCTGCTAAAAAAACCTAACCTTGATCCTTTAGAGCACTGCAATTATAGACCGATCTCGTTACTCCCTGCTCTGGCGAAAATAATGGAAAAGCACGTACATACCACTCTCTCCAGCTTCCTTGAAGCTCGAGATATCCTGCACCCTACTCAGTCAAATTTGAGCACTGAGACAGCTTTATTGGAAGTAACTGAGTCTATTAAGGAGGTTATGGACAGTGGTGGGAAGGCGATGCTGGTGCTATTGGACTTGTCGGCGGCCTTTGATACCGTCCCTCACTGCCGTCTTCTTTCAAGACTCCAGGAGATTGGACTGAGAGGGACGGTATTCAATTGGTTTAAGTCCTTCCTGACCGACCGCCAACAACTGATCTGGGCCCCCTTTTTCAGCTGCTGTTCCTCCTTTGGCCATAGGAGTACCACAGGGGTCGGTGTTGAGCCCCACTCTTTAATGTTTATCTTTCTCCCTTGGCTGAATTGGTTGAGTCGCATGGAGCGCGTATTATGTCGTATGCCGACGACAGACAGCTCCTCTTTACTGAGTTCGTCGGCATCTCTATCTGGAGGTGCCTTGAGGCCGTTTTTTCCTGGTTTCAAGAGAACCAGTTAAAATGCAACTCGGACAAGGCAAAGATTATTTTCTTTGGCTGTCCTCCTGATGCCCATTGGAAATCTTGGTGGCCGGCCGATATGCATCCTCCTGTATCACCCACGTCAGTGGCAAAGAACCTAGGTATAAAGACTGACACTGGTTTAACTTTTAGGCCCCAGATTCTTAGCCTAGTTGGCCAATGTTTTGCCTTGTTGCGTACTCTTAGGAAGTTTCTTCCTTTCCTATCTCATAGTCCTAGGAGAATTACAGTTCAGGCACTGATTGGTTCCAGGCTCGATTACTCTAATATACTATATCTGGGCCTTCCGGAGTACCTTCTTGCATGCCTCCAGACAGTTCAGAATTCAGCAGCGAGGGCCATTTTTGGCCTTAGCTGCAGGACTCACACCTCGGCTCTCCCCGATTCGCTCCACGGGCTGCCGGTGCGGAAGCGTATTCATTTTAAAACTCTGACCATGGCCTTCAAATCATTGCACGGTATTGGTGCTGTTTACTTAAGGAAAAGAGTTCAATTCTATTTTCCTTCTAGATCTCTTCGCTCGGCCTCACAAGCTCTGGCCATTATTCCAACCATCAAACGTGCTCGCATTGGCGGACGTTCCTACAGACTGCTGGCCCCTCAACTCTGGAATAAACTTCCCTTGTCTCTTAGGAAGCTAGACAATCTGCTGTCCTTCCGGAAAGAACTTAAGACTTGGCTCTTTGGCTCATAGTCGCCTCTGTTCCTGGCCTCTCCTCTACAGATCTGTATAGCGCCGGGACACTCTGTCCGAGCAGCCTTGCGCTCTACAAGACACCCATTTAACATAACATAACTAAATACATTCTTGTTCATTAACAAAAAAGGATTGATTGCTTTTCTAACCTTGTTAGTAAAGCGCAGTGCTTTATTTGTGCTGGTGGTTTCCGGCGCTTAGCACCGGCACTTATTTCTCGGGGTCGGGTCTATTGACTTGTGTGCACCAGTCTTCTTTGCCTGCACAAGTTGCACAGAAAGTACAGCTGTGTCTTATATTAATGTTGCGCTTAGATGAGAACTTCTGGCAATGAAGAGGGAGGGGGGGTCCCAGGTTGGGCGCTTCTGCAAATGCAGAACAAGCAGATTTAAAAGCTTAACCTTTAAATGTAGGCGGGGCTCAACAATAGACCTATAGAAACTCGGACTCCTCCACTTACAGAAACATCCAATGCATTCTAGAAAACACGCACATTTACACCATACGTGCATTCTTCCGTAAATACGACCCCTAAATAAAAGTCCTGTGTCTAATGCCTGCAGGAGATGCAGTCCCTCACATAGATAGTACAGGCCACCGGGCAGATTTACAGATACGGAACCCAGACATGAGATTTGGTGTGTTTAAAATGGTAGTGATCGTGTATATTATTTTATAGCAGCTAGATCTTATTTCATTAACTGTATAAATGTGCATATCGCTCTATATGAAACATTGACTTGGTAATAAGGGCTCAGAAATAGTGCCTCTTTATTTCACGGTGGCTCACGTGACTTCTAATTCAGTAATGTTCATGTCATTCACTGACCACGGGCCTGGCCGTACAATTAACCTCATGTAACCCATTTCAGGATGAATTGAGCCTCACTTATAGACCGTACCCCTCTCACAGACAACATCTTCTGTAGACACAGTCCACAATGTCTTTATCCTTGCTCATACAGCTTTCTGCACAGGGACTGGAGCCTCACTGTCTGTGCAGCCATGTACACAGGACAGCTGGAGAAGACCGTCTAGAACAGAATGAAATCTGTGTACACCTCTTTACCTGGGCTCACAGGAGAGGTGCCCTGCAGTCTGTGTCTGGAAGCACAGGGTTCTACACTATGTAGTAAGCAGCCCCTACCCAGACAGCTCTCCACAGGAACAGGCGCTCCCCTGAGCTATAAAGCCTGGTCTATGCAGACACACTACTCTAGCATAGCACAAAGGGATGCCTGCGGTCTGTGCCCGGGAGCCCAGGGTTCTACATTACAAAGCACACAGCCCCATACCTGAACAGTTCCCCAGAGGAGTCACACTGAGCTATACACTCATGTCTATACAGTCACATACACAGGAAAGGCTGAAGAAGTGCTTCATTTGAGCCCGTGGTTGCAGGTGTTTCCACCAGCATTCATCTTTTGGCACCGGTACTTATTTTTTTACATTTCATACTTTGACCAAGATCAGGAGATAGAAAGGCAGAATAGGGGAGGCAGACGATTTCTGAGTACTTTTGGGCCCCAGCACTTATTATTTTACATATTAAGCACTGGTAAAGCGCAGTGCGGGGAAGTCTGTGGGCTTTTGTTTAAGTATTTATGTTAATCACAGCCCCTTCACGAGCTGTGATTAACCTGAATACTGAAACAAAAGCCCGCAGTCTTCCCTGCACGTGCTTTACGAACAAAAGAGTAGTGTAATTTTAAAAACACTGCGTCAGCCCTGCTAAGTATCACTCATCACACGTTAGACTAACGCACTTCAGTTTCGTTTTCTTCCTTTTAGATTGGTGTCTCCTAACCCACCACCATTTAATCTTTTTTACTGCAGACTACTCTGATTCAAGCATGTGAATGTAAGAAAGATTCAGTACTGGAGAAAACACAAGTTACTTACCTGTACACTGTGGTTCTCCAGTATTGATATCTTCAATGGATTCACATGTGAGCCACCCACCTCCCCATATTGTACACCACTTGTTTACCTCATTAATGTATCTTATTCATTTTACACTCATGCCCGAAATCTGAGGTATTTTGGCTCTGCAGGGGAAGAGTAGATCAGGGTCTTTTCTCTGGCTGATGTTTGATTCTATTAAAACAATGTGAATTGGTTAACAATGTCAGTTGCTTATTTATGTCCTGTAATGTACTTACTTGGTACTGCTTGTTTTAAATACTGTGGGGCTCGTACCATGACAACGGTAAAGTTTAAAGCATGTGAATCTATGGAAGATATCAATACTGGAGAGCGACAGTGTACAGGTAAGTAACTTGTTTTTTATGAGGCTAAACACATTACTTCATAATATTGAAAGTCTTCGAATGTAGAGAACTGAATAAATCACTAACACCTATGTACACACTCTAAATAACCTGCTTTTTCTTTGTTGGGTTAAAAACAATATGGGTAGACTATAATGCTCATGATCACCGTTGGATGAATGCATGTCTGTGGCTTGTCATGTTAATATTGAAGAATATTGCAAGTTTATTTTTGAAGCTTTATAAATCTAAACAGAAACAGTGTTGTTTAGACATAACCACTAACAAACTGTTTGTTTTGTTGCATGGTCTGCTTTGCTGTGGAATTCACAACAGAGAGTAAGTAATTTTTGGTATTGTTTCTCTCAACTTCTTTACAATTTTCTTTTTTTTTTTTTAAAGTGAACGTATAGCTTCCATGCCATGTTTTCTTATCAGTACATCATCCAGTAATATTTAATTGGTAAAGCACAGCTTGTCGCAGGTCAAAATAAAGCCATATTAACGTTGACTGCAGCACAACCTTGAAAATAGAAAGTGCAGCTTTTTGTTCGCTTGTATATGTTGTCTATTCATTGTGTACTAGACTGCAGTGTTAACATCCTTAGGCCATGACTCCTCCCATCCAAGCAAATTGAATGCCCCCAGGGGAGGAATTATTCGCTCTGCTTCTTTGGTAAGTCATCTCAGAAAGTTAAACTGCTGATTTGAAGACCTCTTTGGACCTGCAAGTCAGTAGCTAAGGCCGCTTTTCACCCTAGACTCAGTTTACATATTGATTTACATTCTGCTATTGAAGTTGTTATCAAAGTTTCTTGTGCAATACATATATACCACTCTTGTTTTTTTAAATAAAAGATTGACAACACATCAGCGTAGGCATTTGGGACAAGTTTCCGACTTGCGCTCCATGGCACGGCAGCAAAAGACTTTTGAGGATCATAGAGAGTATGAGGCAGAGCTGAAGACAACCTAAAGCACAATTACTTTACATAATCCTTGAAAACCCCCAGGCCTGCTCACCACTAAGGAACGAAACGTTTTGGAGTCTAAAAGCTTGGGATGATGTGTTATTACATGTGAAGGAAAACACAAGGAAAAAACAAAAGACGTATGAATGTTAAAATGCCAATCTTTAATTTCAAAAGCTAAATGTGTTTTATGTGTATTTGCACGACTAAATATGATAATGACTTCTTATTACGAGATTGTAAATCAGCATAGAAACTGATTCTAGGGGCAAAATCATTCTTATCCACTGACTTTCTTTTTAATGGGGTAGTAGGCCATACCCACCCTCGGTGAAGGCACTTTTTCACCACCCCATTCTTTGGTGATATCTCCAATTCTAGGCTCGTTTTTTGGAGAAAGCAGCACTTTGTAAATTTTCTTTTTTTTTAATTACTCGTCCATCTGGGATCTGTAATTAAAAGGAGAAAAAAAGCAACTGCATCATATTGTAGGCATGCTCGTATAGAATTACATAGTAAGCCGTGATTAGACCTTTTAAAAACATTTTAGTCAAGCTGCACAACATGGTGAATGCTGTGCAGCATGGTTAACCAGTGGCAAAGCCAGTCGGTCGCGAAGCCAATACTTATTGGTTTTACCAGTACATGTTTCCATAAGGAACTGTGCACAGGGTTATTGACTTGGATCATATGACTAAATCTCGCTTGAGCTCACTGGTTCAAATGTTTGCAAGGCCAACTCAACTCAAACATAGATGCTACAGCGTTACAATAAAATAAGGTCATTGAATTGGACAAATGAAATATTCTGATATTGCTTCTAGATGCCTGCGTTTTCAAGCATTATATAATAAACGTTAATTTGATGATTGTTAGTATATGCTTAAATATGTGTTTATGGAGTGCTGGCCAGTGGGCATGTTCAGAATGAAGGCATTAACTGGTAGTCTTACACAGTTTTTTATAGCTCTGAGTTTGTGAATTTTTAATGTTTCATCAGTGAATCAGAATGTAACTGAGGATTTGCTGCTACTTGTACGCTTATCTCAGAACTCTCATTATGATTTTTCAGCAAAATGTCTGTCATTCAATGTTGCTTACAAGCACATTAGGCAAAAGCGTGTTTTTTTTTTTAAATTAAAACAAAAGCTTCGGATGATATTTTCTAAACCACCGTTGGTGGTTTAGAATGTTCTAATAGTACTTATGTTCTAATAGTACTTACGGATGTCACAGAGGGCATTAACATCAACTTAATTTGCACTTTACACACGGTCCATCACGTATTGTTGATGGACCGTTTGTCAGCCTGCGGAGTAAAAAATTCCGCCTGGAAGGTCTTAAAATCTTTCCTTTCTGGGCGGAGGCAGATAGTAGCCCTTGGAGATTTCTGCTCAACTTCTTTTCATCTGCCCTGTGGGGGCCCTCAGGGATCGTCATTAAGCCCAACCTTATTCAATGTGTATGTATTGTCCCTGGCCCCATTAATAAGATCTTATGGGTTCCAGCTGGCATCATATGCGGACGATACGCAGATAGTGGTATCCCTCCTTCCTGGTCTAGAAGGGGCGGTTAGCCGCAAGTTACACAACTGTATGGATGCAGTTGGACATTGGATGGCCAGTAACTGTCTGAAATTAAATTCAGACAAGACTGTAGTCGTCCTATTTGGCAATGACATGAGTACTTGGACCCCAACATGTTGGCCAAACTCCCTGGGCCCTCTACCTATTCCCTCCACACAGGTGAAAAACCTGGGAGTTTACCTGGATGACAGACTGGACATGAGGAAACAAATTAATGCTATGGTCTCTTCTACGATGTTCACCATTAGAACCACCAAGAAAATTCTCCCTTTCGTGCCCAAGGAGAGTCGGCAGACGGTGGTTACGGCACTTGTCATGTCACAACTTGATTATTGCAACAGCCTCTATTTAAACATCCAAGAGAGGCTGTTGCAGAGGCTACAGCTGCTGCAGAATACAGCTGCCAGGCTGGTGTCTGGCATATCCAAATTTTCCCCCATCTCCAGTGAAATTTGTAAACTTCACTGGTTGCGAGCAGTCTCTTCATTTGCATGTTCCATTTACCGAGCACTTTTGACCTTTAGCTTTTTTCACTTGCACGTTTCATTTACCGAGCACCACCTGACTGTCAGCTTTTCACAACGTTATTATTTCACTTCATTATTGATGGACACGTTTTATTTAGGTACTTTCACGTCACTTTACTTAACATTTCGTGCACTTAAATCAACTGGGATATATACCACTGTGGTAACCTTATGTAAATACACTTCTGCCGTCGAGGATCACACTTAGTTCATTTTATCTTGTTCTTAGGATTCCCCTGATGAAGGATCTAGTATCCGAAATGCATTGGGAAATGATGTGCACCCATACTCTTTGATTGGATACATCTATGATATAAAATTCCATTGATTTGGAGGAATATTACATGTGAAATTAAAACATGGAAAATTCAACGATGAACTTGGTTTAATTTTTGGAAATAATTTGGAATGATTCACTGAAGAAACTTATTTGTTTCAACTGAGGTTGTGCGCTGAGAGTTGGCATCTACCCTAGGTGCCGCCAACCATTTAGTGATTTCCACACCTTCTTGTCGGGGGGTGATATCTCCGCAGCACACCACAAAATACTAACTTTGGTACACCGAGGAGTGCGTGACCCACACCTTTTGCTTGTACAACTTGATTATTGCAACAGCCTCTATTTAAACATCCAAGAGAGGCTGTTGCAGAGGCTACAGCTGCTGCAGAATACAGCTGCCAGGCTGGTGTCTGGCATATCCAAATTTTCCCCCATCTCCAGTGAAATTTGTAAACTTCACTGGTTACCGGTGAGACAACGGATACATTTTAAATCTCTGTGCCTTGTCTTCAGATCTCTTCATAAGCAGGGTCCACACTATCTTCAAGACCAACTTCAATGGTATTCACCATCTAGAACTTTGCGCTCATCAGCGCAAAAATTAGTAAGAGTACCACCAGTGAAAAAGGCTAGCTGGGGTGGTAAGACATTTGTGGTGGCTGCAGCAAGACTTTGGAACCAGCTCCCTGCTCATCTGAGATGCTGCACCAAATTACTCCCCTTCAGAAAAATTCTTAAAACCTGGCTGTTCTAGAATCTCTTTCCTGATTGTGCAACTCACTTCTCCCTAGGGACAGCAGATAGCGCCAGGACACCTTCGGGTAGCAGACGCGCTTTACAAAATAATTAACATAACTACGAGTACCTGCGCTCGCCACAAGAGCTATAACCTAGGTAATGGCCAATTATCTCATGATAATGCCCTTTAAAATGTTAATTCTATGTTTCAGTTTTCGAATAACTTTTTAAGCATTTAAAACGAACATACTTTTCAGATTCTTCCAGCAATTAATCTTTTTTTATTTAATTAGACCCTGAAATGTTCATTATGCGTCTAATTTTCCTGCAGGTTTTTAGCATGTTTCTGGAAACGCTGGTCGACTTTGTAATAATCCACAAAGAAGACTTGCAAGATTGGCTATTCATTCTTCTAACACAGCTGCTGAAGAAGATGGGAGCAGACTTACTTGGATCTGTGCAAGCAAAGGTGCAAAGGGCTTTGGATGTGACCAGGTAAGAAGACCTAATATAGCTTGAATTTCGCAGTTAACAAATGAGCAGGATGTAGTACCTCACCCCCAAGCCCAATATTCTCTCATTCACTTTGGCACAGAATAATTTAAATAGTTATTACTATTTGTGTTCTGGATTTCTTTCTGTGGATGTCTCCGCTGGTGAGGCTATCTCAAACTATTTTGGAATTTCTCTCTGGATTATTTTTTGCATATGTCAACACACTCCTGACTGCACGTATCTTGCAGATCTTTCGTAATTAAACGGCTTAAACAATGATCTCTTCTAATTTCAATAAGTTGATGAGAGCAGCAAGGTGTATTGGAACTATGCAACTTTTTTCTTATTTCCCTTGCCTCTTCAGACTAAATAGAAAGGATAGTTATATTCCATTAGGAACATCCACAGAAGTAGTGATGGTATGGAGGAGGGTGCAGCTTCACAAGCAGAGAGGAATGGTTGCGGCTTACGGCAGCTGTCTTATCTCTAACACTGTAATTAGTTAGTGGACTGAAAAGCGGATGTGTTTGCTTAACTTGTCTCACAGAATTGTCGTATTTTCTGTTATAAAAACTTGACTAATCACCTTCCTAATAAATGACTGTGGGGTTAGTTTATTAAATTACTAATGGTACATAGAGAGGAGTGTGTATCCTGTTAGAAATCATAAAATGACATGTCATGCCTGTAAAGGTGAAAGACAGTGTATGTCAACATTATATGTGAATTGGGTAGTATTTCAAGGGGTAGTTTGAAACAAATGCAAAACGTTGGGAATTTAGCCTATTTACTCTTAAATTGATAAGACTCAAACATTCTTACTGGTCCATATATCTCTTATTCAGAAACACAATACGAATTGCAGTAAAAGGTTGGTATCGTACAGGTGTGGTTCTTTCTAAAACCTGATGCAAACCAACTTGAATAAAATTAGTTCAGACTGTAAGGCTATCATCTGCTGGTATCCTGTTATTTGGTGCAACTATTCTTATTATAACATATCTTCTCATAAAAGACCTGAAATAATCAATCCATAGTAAGCATTTGTTAACGAGCTAGCAAATGGTTCAGGCGGTGAGACTAGAATTGGGAATCACCTTATGGGGTATAACAGTTTATATGGCAAGTGGAACTGCCACGCCCGAACTCTGAGGCCCAGGATTTATTGGGTGCCCCTATTGGAGAAGAGGAAATAAAGGCTTCAATATCTCATCTGAAAGCAGCTAAATCTCCAGGTATGGATGGCCTAGCAGCTGAATTTTATAAAACCTTTGATGGAATTTTGGTGCCCAGATTGGTGGAAGTTATTGAGGAAGCGAGGGAATCGGATGAATTACCTGGCTCAATGCGAGAAGTGTTAGTAGTGATGATCCCGAAACCCAAGAATGACCCAACGCTACCAGGCTCCTACAGACCCATCTCCATGTTAAATGTTTACCTAAAACTCATTAGACAGGTGCTGGCGAGCAGGCTGCTCCCATATCTACCAACAGTTGGTACATGAAGACCAACCAGGGTTTATTCCAGGTAGGAATACACTTCAAATATTCATCGCCTTGCACATGTAATGCAGACATTTAAAGCGCATGAGCGATGAGAGCGCAATAGCGCTTTTAGATATCAATCAAGCGTTCGATTTGGTCCGCTGGGAATACCTCTGGCAGGTGCTACTGAAAATGGGACTGGGACAGCAGTTTGTGGCCGGGGTCAGACTACTGTATAGGCAACCCAGGGCAAGAGTCCTCACTGAACGGTTTGTCTCAGAGGCGATACTACTCCAGAGAGGCACGAGACAGGGGTGTCCGCTATACCCCTGTTAGTTGCCCTTGTAATGGAACCATTGGCGTGTTCCCTCCAGGTGGAGCTACAGGAGCACGGCATCAGAATAGGCCAAACCGAAAATATAGTGTCCCTCAACGCTGATGATGCTTTGGTTTATCTGCGGCACCCTTCCCGATCACTGCCACTATTGCTTACTACACTGGCGAGGTTTGGAGAAGCGTCTGGTTTGTATATTCACAGTCTCGTGCATGAGCTAGCACTAGTTTGTGACATGACAGTTTGTGTGACATGAAATATGGCGCGCTGAAGGACTGTTTTTCAGACGCTCAGCTGACACTTTTGATTGCAACTTATCAAGGTGAAAGTCATCGAGCCCATAAACAGTAGTGGAGTTTTATATATATAGGTTACAAGATCATTATATTGGACTAAGTAATTGTATGGTTCAATAGACGTTTTTCCACTTCAATACGTGCAAGGTTATAATTAACAAATTTCAAACTTTTCAGATTCTTTTAGTTGGACGCGTTCTACATGGTTCCAGGAATTCTTAACCTTTACAGTGCACATAAACATCGAAACGTTAGATAGTGTACGAGACAAGTCGCAGCTTTTTATCACGCATTAGCAGCGGGGCCTCAAACTATTATTTCAATCCACCTACATTACATTGTATGCCTTGACAAATGTACATGGGTGGACGAAACACGTGTTGGCAGTTTTTGTCTGAATTGGAAATATTCTTTTGTATGGATTAAATACTATAAAAAAAATAAGAAATAAGAAGAATAAAGAAGAAAAAAATTATCATTTGAAGATATTCATTGATTTGGACTCTGCTTTTCTATTGGAACTTTCCAACCATTTGAAAGATAATCTGTGGAAATTGCAATGAATACGTAGACTCTAAGGTCTTAACATTGACCTTGTTTACAAATTTAAGGGTGTTCTGTACATTTCTTCCCAACTGTTATAGCCCACTATAAAGAAGGGCTAGAAGAAATCCTAAGGTTTGATCAAGGTACTAGCCTCCAGTGGACCAAGCATGTCCACTGCTGGTTTTGCAAATTAGGGCTGAAGCACTTTTGGGAAGAACCCACCTCACTGACATTAGCTTCTAAGAAAATATTGAAAACCACCTTTTGGGCTTACATCCAAAACAGTATGCCCCATAGCTCAGCTATTGGTAGACTAACGACCCAGTTTCTTCTTATGAAACCAACTACGAGCTTTGAGCCATTTCTGGATGAAGTGCAGCCACAGTTGGCAAAATCGATTCATATGAAATCTGGATATGGTGTTCTGCGAACCAACTTGAACACATCAAAATGGGACCAAAAACAAGGGGAGAGCAATACTGAGTATCTGAAATCAACAGGTTAGTGTTAGATTCCTTACCTTAGAATATCTCCAGGCGTCAGGCTGGATCTGGAAAGTTTCCGTCAGCAGTACCCTTGCGCGTCGGTAGGCGTCGTCTGCCGCTCCGCCTACGTCGTCGGCGTCGTGATCGCTGGGATGACGTCCTTGAAGTACCTAGACGCCACCCTCGCGCGTTGACGTCAGTTCTTATATTTTCCGCACCAGCTGGCGCAGATCCGGGAAGAGCAGTACTCTTAGTCATTTTTTGACTAACTTTTTGATCTGTTTTGGATCTCTTTTCGAGTCGACTTAGACTCCTGGTGCCCTAGGGATGCCTGGCTTCAAGCCATGCAACGCCTGTCACCGCCTGAGGTCGGTGACCGACCCCAACCATCGGTGACCCTGACTGCCGGGCCTTGACTTTGAAAGCTAGGCGGGAGCGGTCCCTCAAGCTTCTCGAGATCCGGCAGTCGGGTCCACGCCGCTCAAGGTCCCGGTTGAGGAGGAAGTCGAGAGACCGGTCGCGGAGCCGCAGTCGTCGCTTGACGAGTCATCGTCATCACTCATCGGGCTCCAAGTCCTCCGGTAAGTCCAAGCACTCAAAGAAGTCGTCGAAGAGGGGACATCGCTCTTCAGACTCCCCTCGCCGTTTGCACGACACGGCCGAGGGTTCGGGCGACATTGCCCACGTGGCTCTGTCGGAGGCGCAAGCGCCGCCTCCAGACTCATACCCTGCAGTCCCTGGCCTGCGAGTGACCCCGGAGGAGATTTGTAACCTCTTCATTGCCATGAGGACTCACTTCCCTCTGTTGAGGCCTGCCGATGCGACTTTGGGCCTCGCAGAACCGACAGGGGGCCTCGGCGGACTGGTGCCTCCGGCCCCGGCGCCGTCAGCAACTTCGGTCACGACGCCGTTGAACCCCGTGCGTTCCATGTCCGGATCTCGGTCGACGCCAGTTGACCTTACGACTCGTCTGCTGGCGCCGACCCCGCTGGTGTCACTCCTGGCACCGCCTCGGACGACGTCGGCCCCAGTTTCAGCCCCGGTCGAGGTCCGGCGCCGTGTCCGGCGTCAATGGGTGAGGCCTTCACCTACGACCCGGCTCTGTCATTCCAGCCTGTATACCAGGACACGGATGAAGGGGAAGACTGGGAGGGGCTTGAGGACCCTCTGACACAGCAGTGCCAGTTGAGCCAGGACTGGGCAGAAGAACTAGGGGAGGCCAGTGGGTTGGACACTTCGCCCGCCACTGGATTCATCTCTCCTCCCTCTGTGGCTACGGAGGAGGGTGCTACCAATGGTGTGGTGTTGCGTATGGCATCCAAGGCCTTGGATCTTGAGCTCCCTGCTTTGGCCGTGAGGACTAACCTCCTCAATGAGGTGCTTCAGCCGCCAGTAGGGTCCTCGGAGCCTCTGCTGCTGTTCAATGAAGCCCTCACGGACGTTCTAATGGGCACCTGGTCCAAGCCCTCCACAGTGCCCCCTGTGGAGCGGAACGTGGCCAGACGCCACCGCCTTGCTCCGGGCGACCCTAACATTCTGTTCATTCACCCCACCCCGAGAGCCTGGTGATCCAGGCATCTACATCCCAGACTGCATTCCCGACCGCTCACCCAGATCGGGAATCCAAAAGGTTTGATCAGTTAGGCAAGAAACTGTTCTCCTCACTGAGTTTGGGGTTGCGGTCTATCAACACCACTGCCTTTTTGTGGGCCGTTATACCCACTCCTTGTGGGACACGGTTGCGGACGTGCTGCTCCAGTGCCCGGAGGAGGCCCGGGCCCGGGTCGCCCAAGGCCTTGCGGAGGGACAGGATGCGGCACGTTACTCTATCAGGTGTGGACTGGATACCACGGACATTGCTGGGAAGGGCGATTTCTGTGGCGGTTCGCCGCCACGCCTGGCTGAGGTCCGCCAATTTCTCGGGCGATGTACAGGCCACGCTCATGGACATGCCCTTCAATGGCGGTCGCCTCTTTGGCGACAAAGCAGACAGTGCGCTTGAGCGTTTCAAGGACTCCAGGGAACGGCCAAGTCCTTTGGCCTGTCTGGCCAGCAAACTTCTGATTTTCGCCCCTTTCATGGCCAAGGAAGGGACACCCCCACACGTCCTGCCAGCCACAGGCCGCCGAACCAGCCTCAACGCAGCCGCGGATGTGGTAACCGCCATGGCGGTGCTGGGGGCAAGGCCAGTCCACATCCGCTCCCGCAGCACCTGCCTCAAAAGCTTCCTAGTCTGAGCTTTCAGGCCCATTCGACGCCAGTGGGGGGCAGGGTACGCCATCACCTCCTACACTGGCGCTCCATCACATCGGACAGGTCGGTGCTGCAAATCGTCCGAAGGGGCCACTCCCTCCCCTTCGACATGACCCCTTCAGCCATGCCACCGCAGTACCACCGCATTTCGGGGATCACTTGCAACTTCTGTAGGAGGAAGTTATGGCCCTCTTGGCCAAGGGGGCCATGGAGCGCGTTCCTAGGCCAGAAGTAGGACGTGGTTGCTATTCCCATTACTTTCTGGTACCCAAGAAGGGCAAAGGAGGCCTACGCCCTATCTTGGACCTCCGGAGCCTCAACGGCTTCCTCCGGAAGGAGAAGTTCAAGTTGCTGACTTTAGCTCAGGTCCTAGCTGCCCTGGACCCTGGAGACTGGATGGTTGCATCGGACATGCAGGACACATATTTCCACATCCCCGTCCTGCCGGCTCTACCTGCGGTTGACAGTAGGCCATATGCACTTTCAGTTTACCGTGCACCCCTTCGGCCTTACCAGCGCCCCTCGGGTGTTCACGAAAGTGACGGTGGTGGTCGCAGCTCATCTGCGCAGATCAGGGATTTCAGTCTTCCCCTATCTCGATGACTGGTTGTTGCAGGGGGGCTTTCCCCAAACAGTCGTCTCCCACCTCCAGACTACGGCCGACCTCCTGCACTTGCTGTGGTTCTCCATCAACGTGCCGGTCACACCTGTACCCCTTCTCAGAAGCACCTTTTTCATTTAAGCGGTTCTGGACTCGGCGCAGTTTCGGGTTTATCCCCCCAAACAGCGGGTTTAGGATATTCAGGCTCTGATTCCGATCTTTCAGTTTCGGTCAGGTTGACGCTGCGGCTCCTGCGGCTGATAGCCTCCTGCATCCTTCTGGTGCATCACGCAGGTGGCGGATGCGGGCTCTGGAGTGGGACCTGAAGTTTTAGTGGGCACAGCATCAGGGCAACCTGTCCGACCACATCCTGATCTCGGAGGGCACAGCGAGCCAGTTGCAGTGGTGGCTCACGAACCGCGATTGGGTCAGCGGCAGATCCATCTCCCTACCCCAACCGGAGCACGCAGTAGTGACGGATGCGTCCCTCCTGGGATGGGGGGCCACATGGGAGAGGCGGAGATCAGAGGCCTCTGGTCTCCGGCGGAGTCCCGGCTCCATATCAACCTTCTGGAGTTGAGGGCAATCCGACTTGCACTGAAGGCATTCCTTTCCTCTGTCCCGGGGAGTGTAGTGCAGGTATTCACGGGCAACACCACCGCCAAGTGGTACTGCAACAAACAGGGTCGGGTGGGGTCGTGAACCCTTTTTCAGGAGGCTCTGCACCTCTGGACATGGCTGGAACACCAGGGCGTCACCCTGGTGGTTCAACAACTGGCAGGTTCCCTGAACGCCAGGGCGGACGAACTCAGCCGCCGGTGCATGATGGATCACAAATGGCGTCTGAACTCTGACGTGGCGCAAGGTCTCTTTCAGCAGTGGGGAGAGCCTTGGTTAGATCTATTCGCCACTGAAGAGAATGCACAATGTCATCAGTTCTACGCGTTGGAATTTCTCGGTGACGCTTTTCGTCACGAGTGGAGCTGCGGTCTGTTGTACGCCTTTCCGCCTATACCACTTCTACCCAGGGTGCTGAAGAAGATCAGGCGAGACCAGGCCCAAGTCATCCTTGTGGCTCCGGACTGAGCACGAAGATACTGGTATCCCAAGCTACTCAGCATGTCAGTCGATCCCCCGATTCGTCTGCCTCCACCCAAACCTGTCCAGTCTCCACCTACATGCCTGGAGACTGAGCGGCGGCAGTTGAGGCCATTTAACTTGCCTCCTGAAGTCTGTGATGTTATTCTGGCAGCCAGGCGTTCCTCCACAAAATCGGTATACGTCTGCATGTGGAACAAATTTGTGGCATGGTGCACAGCAAAGGCTGTGGATCCACTTTCTGCCCCCTTTTTAGAGGTTCTCCTCTTCCTTCTTTCTCCTGCCCAGCAGGGCTCTGCTCTGGGCACTATCAAAGGCTACCTCTCGGCCATTTCAGCCTTCTTAAGGCTTCCTGATCAGCCTTCTCTTTTCAAGTCCCCAGTTGTAGATAGATTCTTGAAAGGCATCACACACGTTTCCTCCTGTTCCCTTCGTGATGCCTCAGTGGGACTTAAACCTTGTACTGACTAATCTGATGTGTGCTCCCTTTGAGCCACTTCATAGCTGTCCTCTTCGTCTTCTGACTCTTAAAACTTCATTCCTGGCTGCCATCACCTCGGCCAGGAGAGTGAGTGAGCTCCATGCTCTATCTTCTAAACCTCCTTTCCTCTCTGTCCATCCGGATAAGGTTGTTCTTACGACTCGTCCTTCTTTCCTGCCCAAGGTGGTTACAGCCTTTCATATCGGGCAGTCCATCACCTTGCCCACCTTCTTTCCGCCTCCAGGTCCCTCGAAAGAGGGAGAGAGGCCCCACCGTCTGTAACCAAAACATGCGCTCTCCTTCTATCTAGACCACACACGCCAGTTCCGGGTCGACGACCAGCTCTTTGTTCGTTACATGGGCACTAAGAAGGGATGGGCGGTGCACAAGCAGACCATCTCTTGTGGGTCGTTTTGTGCATCAAGGTTTTCTACTCCTGGGCGAAAAAGGAGCCTCCTGTGTGGCTGCGCGACCATTCCACGCGGCTACTACTGCCTTGGGTCGGGGAGTCCCCTTGCAGGACATCTGTCAGGCAGCTACGTGGACCTCGCTGCACACTTTTGCTAGGCACTACTGCCTGGACAGCCAAGTCCGGGGAGATGGCTTTTTCGGCCGTTCCGTTCTCCAGGACTTTCTGGTGTGATCTTGGTTCGCAGACCTGCTGGGGTATCTATTCTAAGGTAAGGAATCTAATACTAACCTGTTTCTTTCAGATGCACAAGTTAGTAGTTAGTGTTAGATTCTTTACCGCCCCACCCATCCTCCCCGTTCTGCGATCTGATATCTCGGGTTAAGGACATCCCTTTCAGGGCCCTAGTTTCATGGCACCAGTGTCGGTTTCTATCATGGCTCTGCGTTCCTTGCGTGGAACGCTATGTACAGAACTGACGTCAGTGCACGAGGGCTGTGTCTAAGTACTCAGACGACGCCATCTCAGCGATCACGACACCGAGGACGGACGTGGAGCCCCAGACGACGCTTAACGACGTGCAAGGGTACTGCTGACGAAAACTTTCCCGATCCAGCCTGACGCCTTGGGATATTCTAAGGTAAGAAATCTAACACTACCTACTGTTTCTTACAGATATATCGTTACCAAAGGTAAGGAACTTGTGCGTTGTGTATTATGCCAATCTGACACAAAAGAAAATGACCTACATATACTATTATTTTTACCTGCTTATGCTAATTCGAGGAAGAACTGGATTAAACTTATTTGTCGAAATATGGGCACTAGGTCTTCTCTTGAGGCAGAAAGCTACCCTTGACCCTACCAGGTAGGTCGCTCCCCCTCCGCACAGCACTGCCTGTGTGTCCCCTGCCTCAGCTGCCGCTGCTGAGGAAGTTCGAGGCCCTCCACCTCCCGCAGGCTACCACATGCGCCTCATCCCTGGTGGCCAGTGGTAGGCCTTAGGTTTGTTTGTCATTCTATTGTATTGCACTCTCTTGGTGTCCGTGACTGCTGTTGTCTGTCTCCCCTTCGCTGCCCTGTGATTCTGTGCCTTTTTTCTCCTTCTGTCCCTTTCGACTGCCCCCGTGATTCTGTGCCTTTTTTCTCCTGTCCCCTCCGCTGCCCCCGTGATTCTGTTCCTTTTCTCTCCTTCTGTTCCCTTCACTGCCCCTGTGCCTTTTTTTCTCCTTCTGTTCCCTTCACTGCCCCCGTGATTCTGTGCCTTTTTTTCTCCTTCTGTCCCCTTCGCTGCCCCCGTGGTCCTTGTGTCCCCTTCGCTGCCCCCGTTACTCCGTGCCTTTTTCTCCTTCTGTCCCCTTCGCTGCCCTAATGATTCTGTGCCTTTGTCTCCTTCTGTCCCCCCGTTGCTCTCGGGATTCTGTGCCCTTGCTTCTGTCCCGCCTCTGCGTCCCCCGCGGCCCCACCCCACTGACTGCCCATTCGCTGCCCCCGCCTCCCAGCTGCTCCTCCCTCACACCTACCCAGATATGGCGGCTGCTGCGCGTCCGCGCCGAAGCCGTGCCTAAGGCAAGCTTGTCTGAGCCCGTCCGCGCCTGGACTGCGCCCAGCAACAGAACCCCTGGCCCCCGCGCTCGCCACGACGACCGCTACAATGCCAGCACACTGCACGCCCTCAACCCCGGACGGACTCACACCTGCATCAAGGCCGCACCGAAACGCACACATGGTCCCTTCACCTGCCGGAACTGCAGCTACACAAGCCTTAAAGCCGCCGAATCACCCGCCAAGAAAAACCTCAACCACCTCCGGGGCATCCTACTGAACACCCGCTCCGCATGGAAGCACGGCGTTGAGCTCTGGGACCTGCTCGAAACATCAATCCCGGACGTCGCCTTCCTGACAGAGACCTGGATGAACGACTCCTCCGCACCCGACATCGCCATAGCCATCCCAGACAGCTACAAGATCACACGCAGAGACCACACCAACGGAGTCGGAGGAGGAATCGCCATCGTCCACAAGAACAGCATCAGGGTCTCGACCAACACCGACGGCACTCTCAGCACTGCCGAACACATGCACTTCCAGATCCACACAGACCCCAACACCACCCTCAGAGGTACCCTCATCTACAGACCCCCCCTGGACCATGACCACAATTCAGCGACTCCATCGCCGACTTCATCAGCATGCATGCCCTGACCTCCACCTACTACATCCTCCTCGGAGACCTTAACTTTCACCTTGAGAACAACAACTACAGCAACTCCACCACCCTGATCGACAACCTCACCAACCTCTGACTGAGGCAGCTCGTCACAACGCCTACCCGTTCCGCCGGCCACACGCTCGACCCCGTCTTCTCCTCAAGCTCCCACGTCTCCTTCAGCAACACCACCGAACTCCTCTGGACCGACTACCGCTGCATCCGCTTCACCTTCCAGAAACCTACCACACACCACCGCACCCAACAGATCCCCCACCGCTGCTGGAGCAAAATCACAGAAGACCAACTACACGCAAACCTCGCTCTCAGCCCACCCACAGACACCTCCAACATCAACGACGCTGCCTGCAACCTAAAACGCTGGATCAACGATTGCGCCAACACCCTCGCCCCACTGAAGAAACCCACCCACAGAGACTCCAGCAAGAGAGCTAGCTGGTTCACCCCAAAACTCCTAGCCTCCAAGCGAACATGCCGGAAACTAGAGAAAAAACTGCATAATGAAAAGACACCGGACAGCCTCGCAGCCCACAAAGACGCCATCCGCAAACACCATCACCTTATCAGGTCTGCCAAGAGGACCTCCTTCAAAGACCGCCTCGACAACAACGCACACAACAGCAAGGAGCTCTTAAACATCGTAAAGGAACTCTGGCACCCCAGCTCCAACACCAACGACCTCGCCCTCGCCACCGTCCCTTCCATCCAAAGAACAACCACCACCGGCAGCAGATCCTTTTCCCACCTCGCCGCCAAGACCTGGAACACCCTCCCACTGAACCTATGACAGACCCAAGACTGGCTGACCTTCAGGAGGCTACTCAAGACTTTGCTGTTCGACCAGTAACGCCCCCCCTCCCTTTTTCCCCCCCAGCGCCTTGAGACCCTCAAGGGTAAGTAGTGCGCTCTACAAATTCTTGATTGATTGATTGATATTGAAAACTGACACTTCCCAGAAAATTGTCTTTAGTATCAGTAGATATTTGTTTGATGTGGGTATAACAAGAGTAAAGAAAGGCTTGAAATTTTAATGGTTCGAATCACAAGTGTAATTTTGATACCATGCCGCCTATTAGCTTTGCATCTGCACTTTAGAAACTAACGAGAGACTAAGTAGAATATCCTGTTAGGTATATTTGTTTACACTTTAAAGCATTTGCACTTTTTAATTGAATTCTTAAACGAGAGTTGCACTTATATGATGTACTGATCCCCTTCAGTCCTTGGTTCTTCTCAACACTACCTGGTTTATATGCTCTCCTCAAATGATCCCGATACATTCAATCAAGCTCAACATTATTATTGTATTTTTAACCTGTTAGATAGACTGCCGGTTTTTACTTTTTTTTTTAACATTTTGTATTTAAATTGTGAACGTTTTAGTGATTTCAAATCGTCTAAAGTGGTACCAGTGGAAGGCTACTTTTTCTAAATGTGCTTTGTTATTCATTGTGTATAAACTGTTACTGCGTATCTTTTATGGTTTAAATTAAATTGAAAAAAAGATTTGAATTGATTGAATTGAGTCGTTGCAAAATAATAGAAGTTTTCCCAAAAACAGTTCTAGCTGTCTGAGTATTTTGTTTCAGAAATCCCTTTGTTTATTAGAATCAGTTTTCAGAGTTTGTTGTAGGTCTACTACTGTAGTCATGCCTTTCCCCCTACGTGTAACTCAAAGCCGAATATCGTCTGCATGCTTTGTTTTTTCTTTCCACTTAACACTGCAAAGCATACATCTGGATGAGTAATGAGCATAACATGCCGAGTTATCTGCTGGCAGTTATAATGTGCTCAAAGACCTGCAACACTGGAGTGGGACTTAATTTAGATTTATTAAATGCATTTTGCTGAGTTTGAAGGATTATTTTCACCTCGAAAAATTGTGCATGCGCATTTTCACTAGCTCTCATTCATGGACTGGCCTTTGTATAACACATATTCTAAAACTGATACAGCCTCATGGCACAGGCGACACTGGTGACTTTCTGCGAGATTACCATCAAAATTGGGACTGAGTAATCTTCTGTATTAGTATGTAGCATTTCATTGTAGGAAATGCGGTTGCGAGCACAGTGACAGTCAGCTATAAGTCATATTGGTGCATATTAGGATTCCATCAGCAATCTGTATGTCTAACACCACTGCAGCCATTCATGTGCCATACCTATAGGAAGGTCTGGTAACCTTTCTCAACTGGCTCTCCTTTGTGCTACTGTTTGTTGGATTGAATTGGAGTAGGTACATTGTATGAAATCTGCTACAAAATAGTCTTTCATCCGACATTTGGACTTTGACACTTTACAAAGTGATGAAACCCCGGAGGTCTGCAAGGGCGTGTAAACTCGTTAATAAATAAATGCAAAATTATTGTTTGTGCTTAATTATGGAATTTGCAATATTCCGTTCCCTGGATAGGTGTCTTAATAAATTCTTGGAGAAAACCTTTTGGGGTGTTAGGGATGATTTTGTCACCCATGGAATTCAAGTGACTCGTAGCTTCCTCCAAGACACTGCATTCACCAAGCCTTTCTATATTGGGTTTGTTTGATCTCTCTGCTGCTTAAGTCTCTCTGACTGTTTCTCTGCTGTATGCAGGTGACATTCATCTCTTCATGATGTTTTAGTGTATCACATCATATTTGCGTTCCGCCCTCTTAGTATTAATTTAGAGTTTAAAGCATTCATCCAAAATCTATTTTAACCTTCTGAATATTTTGCTGACCATGGTGTCCATTTTTTCTTTTAAACTAGTCCTTTCAAGACCCTTACCTGCCTCTCAATCACATTTATGTATTTAATTTTTTAAAGGGTATTTCGGAGCTCAGTTTTCCACTCCATAGTCTCTTAGTGCTGGAGTAAGGTCAGGTTTTGATTTGTATTTACTACTGAGTGTTCTCTTGTTGTGTGTACCTACCTATCTTCGTGGATAAAAAAATTCTAAGACCTTGAAAAACATTGCTGCCTGCATCAAAGTTGGTCTTCCTGAAGACAAGGAATCCCTTGGCGACTAAGTCTATTGAAAGATTGTTATCCCATAAAATAACATTGTCACTACCCCATGGCTGTGCAGCAACATTTCCTGCAGCTGCACTTTTCCCTTCAGACATCTCTGCTCTGGCAGAAAATTGATTCTTATCCTCTCATTCTTCTCTATCATCCTCTATGGAGGTTGTTGATTTGTGGTTACCTGATTCTGGCATGAGATATTATTGGAATCCGCTGCAGGGTCCCCGGTGACTGTCTTTTAACAATATCTCAGAGATACAGCTGTTATTTTTCTCGTAACTTGTGCTCTATGCAAGGCCTCCAATTAAAATCAAAAATATATGGATGGAAATAATGTATTCAAGAGGGATGTCTCCATCTGAAATGTTAAGTGCTACCAAAATCAGAGTTCTGGTATTCATCATAAAATACAAATTAATTGATCGACTTATTTAGAGTGTCCAATCTTTAGTAGAAATATAATTTCTAGTAGGCAAGAAACAAAGGTGGGTGATGGACGTAATCTAGTCACACAAAGCTTGAACACCATTCTGTCTTCTTGCATGACTTTTCTATAATTTGACACATTCGACTCAAGCTTGATTTATTTTCCAGATTTTAGCCACAGTTATTGACATTCCGAATGATATTCTCCCTGATTTTTAACGTATTGATCACTTCTTTGCCAACCTCACTTTTGTAGCTGTACTGGTGGAATTTAATGAGTAGAAGAAAATAAACCAAAATTCATCTAAGAAGACAATAATTTAAAGAGAGCTGTCAAAAACGAGTGATTTACATTTAGTAATGGGATCACCATCTTTGATCACTAAATTGTTGATCCTGTGATAATGGGCAGCCCTGCAACTGGTGGGTCACAACTGAGTTTGTCACCCCATTTTATGCCAGACATTCAAACCTTTATGTCCCCAAACCGTGGTTTGCTAGATTCCCTCCTAACTGTTTTTTTTCATTGACAGTGCAATATGTTCGTACTTTGTATGATGTGTTGTCACATTTGCCAAAATGCCGAATGACCTCTCATTGGGAAAGAAAGGTCCCTTGGAGGGCTCTTCAGAGAGTGCATCTCTGCCCTGAGTTTCCGTTGTAGCACGGAAGAGTTGCTTACTGGCCTCTAGTGTTTAAAATGGTCTGTCTGACCCTGCATCCAGGTCCATCGCTACATCCATGCGGAACATGACTGTTACATGTACATTTACACAATGTTTGTGTAGCAGGGTGAGCTCGGAGTGGGTGTGCTGTGCTTGACTGTTGAAGCACTTGAACCCATTATGGATCTGTGTGGATTTACACAAGTTAGAGTTTGCTATGAGCCTGTTAGACAGGAGGGTGGTTTGCAAGACTCCTCAAATGTATTCTAAGGTCCTTTGGCGTGGACAGAACCTATTGAAGTGGTGGATTGGAGACATAAGGTCCATTAAAGTATATGGACAGCCCTTGCCCTCTTCCTACTCTGCTTCCCCAGTGGTGGTATACCCTCCAGGTTGTGAAATAGCCAAGTGAGGAACTGTTTCTCTCTCTCTCGCTTTCTATAACTCTCTGTGCCTTTAGTTTGAGTTTCCTTGTCAGGAAACACACCTTAAGCAGCTTGTACCATCCTCTTAGGCGCCTTGACGCCCTTGGGCTAAGTCGCGTGTTACAAGTCTCAATTCAATTAAATTCAATTCAGGAAGCTCCCATTCGTACTTCCTGCTCACGATACAGATATAGCACTGTGGCTTGAGCAGTCTGGGATGAACCGAGCATAGGCATAGGAACCAAAGATGGGCCTGGGGAATCACACTCTCTGCAAACCAAGTAGATATATGGGACATAGTTCCAGGAAATTCTCCCTGACCTGGTACCTAATCAGCACCTTCCAGGGTGGCAGAGAGAGCTTAAACCTTATCTCCCTGAGAGACCGTCCCCTAGCCAGTTTAGCAAATATGACCTAGTGTCTAAGAAATCCTGCTGGAAAGCTAAGGATCTGCCGCAAAGACAGACCTGCCCTTTCTGCAGGCTGTGATAAAGAAGTACTGAAAGCCCCTCTGCAGAAGGAAGCTTTCTGAGGTAGCAAACAGTTGAGCTGCCTAGAAGAAGGGCTTCTAGAGGAAGGACTAACAGAGAGCACCTTGGCAGCACCTGCACAATGATGGCCAAAAGGAGATCAGCGCGACAAGGAATCATAAGGCCCTTCACTCTTTTTTGCAAAGTGCATGCCCCTGGTTGCCTCAAACTGTCCCTCAAGTTTTTGTCTGCCTTCTTCCCTGGCCTGGGAGAGTTCAGTTTGTTGGTTGGTGCGATCTGAAGCATTGAAACCCACTGAGCATATTCTTCATTGCTCTGCGGTTGAAATGAGCTATGTACGGGGAGAACTGTTACTGTAGAACCAGATCGCCCGATTGGCTTATGTGTTCTAGTTCAGTAAAACACACAACCCTTTTACAACTGAACTATGATATGGGTTTTTCCCTGCCTGACATACCATGAATGTGCAGCACAGCACTGGGAGATGTAACTCTTGAATTCTTCTCCACCACCGTGAACTAAAGATACAGGAGCTTGTGATCTAAGTGGAAACTGTAGTCTCCCTTTAGCACCCATTTCATGTACCGTTGGAGCCTTCATGTGAAAGCAGTCTGGGGCAGAGGGCTCTCCATTTGTGTAGGATGGGAGTTGATTGTGTCTGGGAGACATTGAACTTAGACCTCTGGCCAAATCCGCTCACAGCTCATTGTAGACCTCACTGTGAATTGGCAGAGGAATGCAGCAAAGGAGCAGGAGCCAAGGATCCGTCACAAATAAGTGTGCACCCTTGATGAAGCACTTGGGACAGTGGTTACCAGGCGAAGTCTACTACAACAGAGTATAGCTGGTAGTGTACCTTGCCATGAATTTAAGACCATATTGGACATAACACCTAGATAATTTAAGCTATATCTGCTCAATTGCAGATCTCTACCTAAGCGCAATACAGAAATCTCAATGCTCTTGAATGACCTAGCACCGGAGGTGCTTTTCCTCATTTCCTCTTTGGCTCACCCCGAACTCAGATCCCGACATAGTACAAGCTGATTCCCTGGGGTCTCAGATCACACGCCTAGACAGAGCACCTGGCAAAGGGGGCGGAATTGCTATCATCCATAAGGACCAGCTGATCTGTCGGTTATTAGGTAGCCCCCTATCAGACTGTGAGAATGTCCACTTCTCCATCAAATTCTCCTCCACTCTTACTTTCCCAGGCATCCTTATATACCGCCCCCCTGGAGCCCTGAATAAGTTCTCTCAGTCATTAATAGAATCAGTTATCATCATCGCTTGCAGTGCAGCTAACTTCACCATCCTCGGAGACCTTAATCTCCATTTTAACGACCCGCTGGATCGATACGCAACTGACCTAGCTTTAGATCTTGGGTCTTACCAGCTATCCCAGAAGGTCCCACTAGCTACACATATCAAAGGGCATCTTCTTGACCCGGTCTTCTCAAATCCTATGCAACTAAAAGGACCGATACCCTCCCATGGTCTGACCACTTCCTAGTCCCTTTTCTTTGGTACCCCCCGAAAACGGTTCCCCCCTCCCTTACACCGTCAATGCTCACTAAAATTCGCCCCTGGTCAAAACTCTCCGTGGAAGACTAGACCCTTGCTTTAGAGAACACCAGACCCACCCTTAATGATAATCCAACCACCTCCTCCAGGGACTTCGCCACATGGATTGAAAGTTCCTTAAACACGGTGCTTCACAAAAAACCCATCTGGGAGAAAACCGTACCAAATAAACACGCGTGGTTCACTCCCAAGCTCTGCCTTTTGAAACAGCACGCAAAAAAAACTAGAACGACTGTGAAAGGAAAGATTTCGCCCCCAAGAAAAAAACAGATTATAGGTCAGCCATAGCAACCTATAAGACCGAAATTAAAACTGCTCAGACCACTTACCACAAATAAAAACTATCTTGATCAGCCAACCCCTCCATAGACTCGTTCCTCATCATCAAACAGTTACTCAAACTCCCAGACCCCCAGGCAGCGCCTGACCCTTCGGGACAACATTGCAATGAACTAGCAGATTTTTTCCAATCCAAAATTCAAAACATCCTAAAGCACATCCCACCCCTAGAAACCCTACCCCCACTTCAACCTAGAGACTCGGTACATAATAAGAACAACCCCCCCCCCCCCCCTCCCCCTAGACATGTTCACCCCTCTCACGCAGGAATCTCTCCTTCCCATCCTGTTCACTGTTAAAAGCGGGTCACCTCTTGACCCCATGCCACTCAATATTCTCAAGAGAGTAATACTCACTATCATCTAATCTATCACTCACTTAATGCATTCTTAGCAGCCCGACTAGTCCCCTCAGAATGGAAAAATGCTATGGTCAAAGCACTTCTAAAAAAAACCTCACCTAGATCCAGTGGAACTGGGCAATTATCGTCCCATCTCGCTCCTACCGGGCATCAGCAAGCTGGCGGAAAAGCATGTCAACAATTCTCTATCTGCATTTCTTGAATCCCATAGCCATCTTCATTCCTCCCAAACTGGCTTCCGGCCACACCAAGGTACCGAAACAGCTCTGCTGACAAATAGCAGACCACACTGTGTTTGGAGTACAGGTTTACTACATTAACCATTAATATTCCTATTTAGTCTTTGGAAGATCATTTCTAGCATTTATGCTTCTCCTTTCTTTGTCTCCTTTTTTGAGTGTGCTAGCACAAATGCATTCAGTTAGGAACTAAGTATGCCCCAAAAAAATGTAAGCTTGCAGTCACATCAGCGCCTTTATGAAATACTTGATGATCCAGTCTGTATTGTCTGTGGTGGGCCTGGTGGCTTCTTACTGAAAAGCCCCACCTAGGCAATTGTCTTCAGGTAGATTCAATTTGCTAATTATTCCAAACTCTCCTAAGAAACAAAGAATGGATTTTGTATATAGATGTTGAAGTGGGGTGACCATTTGATTGACTATTCCTAGTCTCTTTGGAGAGGTGGGGGGGAGGGACTGAAATGTCTGTGAAGCGATATTATTCTTTTGACAGAAGTTTATAATCTAGACCTATTCGCTTTGCCAATGCTTTTTAGATCTGCGTTTGTGTATACCTTGCTTTTTATCTACATTTAAAACGTGTGTTACTGTTAATTTTAAGCACATGATTTAGAATGCCTACATACATATAAATGAAAAAATATTTCATTTTAAGTGCATTGCCCTTGATGGCCTACCTAAGGATGACGATCCGCGTCTTTAAACATCTTAATAATGATAGTATTGTTCTTTGTAATATTTTCAATGGAAATACGGAGTAAACTCAACGTTTAACTATTTGCGAGATTTAAAAGTTGCTTCTAGTGTTTTAAGGGAACATACAGGTTATTGCTGTCTTAATGCGATTAAGGATTACTCTCTTGGCTGTTCTTGATGTGTACTTTAAAGTTCAATTTACCTCGGAACAATACAGGCAGTGTACACTTAAGTCATTGCTTTCATTTCGCGAGTGGATTTATGGTGTGATGTAGCAGGACGAATGGAATGTTATTGTAGGATTAACCTATGCAGAAACAATGCTTCAGTAGAACGTGAAGGGCATACCTTTTGGCAGCAATGCTAAGTATTAATGCTGCTTTTTGTGAAAGTTCTACTTTTATTACATAGCGATTATTTGGGGGTGAAAATGGCATTGGAAATAACAAAGATTTCTATGAGAGAATTCTTCCCACAAAAAGTATCATATCTATATATAACTCAATGGCATCCACTTGGATTCAAAATCATTTTATGTGGCTTACCCTTAAGTCCCTATGTTGAGCTATATATAGGGTGCCACAACTGCATCTGTGATGTCAGTTCCTTGTTTGTGCAAGCCTCAAACACCTTAGTCTAGAGCTCACTCTCCTTGTTTTCATACTTTTATCTGTAATTTTTGATGGATCGAATTTTTCTACTTACAAGATCATCTTGTTTTAAGACTGTGTAAGGTGGATGTCTGTTTTTGATACCCATTTTCCCAAGGCCTGTGGAGTATAGGTTTTGAGCAGGAAGTTGACCCCAAGACACACATTGAGGGTGTCTCTGAGAGTGAGGTCAAACATTTCATGTAACATTTATAGGAAGGAAATACGAATATACTTGTGCTTTACGTCCAGTTCGGACGTTGTTGTCTAAGAAAGCCTAGAATGTTTGCAATCATTCTGTGAAATGAAAGAAAAAACATAAGCATTATTGTTTCCCATTTCCTCACACTGCATATAATAGGATAACTCTCGGAGTGCCCCATTTGATTGTGTGGGGATGGACATGGTATGGTTTGCGGCACATGCCACATTGCCCACTCTCCTACTGGCCACTTCCTCTCACTATCATTTTATTGAAAGAGGCAACCATCTCGTCTGATAAGCAATCAAACAAGGAGACCTCTGACTGCATTGCAATTTTGGATCTTTTAATTTTTTTTTAAACGCATAGCTATTAAAGATCGAACAACATACTCTTAGAGAAATGATGACAATGACTTTGAAACAAATATACATTTGACTTGAGCGGGTCTTAATTTTTCTTTATGGTCAAATCACAAAATGCTCACAGGGTGTATTGTATTGTAATTGCATTTATATAGCGCTTACTACACCTGACGAGGCGTTAAAGCGCTTTTTGGGCGAGTAGCACGCTACTCCGGAACTCATGAAGGATTAGTTGTGAATTAGTATAGTAAAATATGAAAGTAATTTGAAAGGTGGATATTAGTCAGTTATTTGAATTGAGAAGGATAGCGGAGGGATAGAAGAGGGAAAAAAGGTTTGCATTTGAATAGTACCTGCGATCCCTAATGAGGTATTGAAACGCTTTTTTCGGCACGCTACTCTGGAACTCATAAAGGATTAGTGGTGAATTAGTATAGTGAAATATGAGAAGTGGACATGTTAGTCAGTTATTTTGATTGAAAAGGATAGTGGAAGGATAGAAGAGTGAAGGATTTAGAATATTTTTTGGGGGAGGTCATAGCAGTAGTGGAAGGTTTGGGATGAGTAATAATGGATGTGGAGTGGAGGAGTCAGAGGGAAGAGTTTAGAAAGGCTTGTTTTGGGGTATCAGTATAGTAAAAGAGGCGTCAGCTGGTGCAGAGAGGGTTAGAGTAGGGGAGAATCTAGAAAGGGCTATTTTGGGGATCATAATGATGGTGTGAGGTTTGAAATGAATGAGAGGATGGATGTAGGGGATATATTGATTGAGGTAAATGGTGAGAAATTGGGTAGTGCACTGGAAAGAGTAGTAGAAAGAGGTTTGAGATGAGTCAGAGTTGAGGTAGACAGTATATTGAGAGAGGGTATAGGGTGAGAAATAGGGTAGTGCATTGGATATGCTGAATTAGAAGAAAGTAATAAATATATAGATCCATAAGTGCAAGGAAAGTTTATAGATGTATAAAGGTAGTGAGTATATGTAGATTAAAGATATTGATAGATGTATAGTTTGAGAAATAGGGTAGTGCATTGAATATGCTTTGTTATTTATGGGGAGGAAAGTAATAAATATATAGATCCAAGTACATGGAAGGTATATAGATGCATAAAGGAAGTGAGTATAGTAGTAAAATAGATTAAAGATGCATTAGATAAACCCTGGTTTTAAAGTTTTCTACTTGAAATGTATTTTATTTATACATCTAGGATTGCGATTTTCATATTCCTGTGTTCCAGCTTTGGTGGACATGGCCCTCTTCTCGATTGTTGTCTAGAACTTTAAACTTCCCTCTGTTGAACCAATATCTAATCTCTTATGGAGGTTATTAATTATATTAAAAACTTACCTGGCGCTGCCAGTCACTTCTGCTGGCCTCTTCTTCCTGGGTCCCTGCAACCCCTGGGATAGACTCACAGCCAAACCCTGTGCTGCAGAGCAGTGTCGGGATTGGGCAGAGAAGGCAGGAAAGACGCCCTGCTCAGACCAGGGAATCTGTGGTGGTTTCTTCGTCGGGCTGGAGAAACCTAAGTGCGCATGTGTGTTTTTGTCAGCCAGGAACAGCCAACCAAACACACATGAGCATTCACGGAATGCACATACACTCCTCTTACACGCTCCCATCCCCTGCCCCCTCCCTGCACAAATCGTTTTATTTTTCACTCACTGGCAAGGCAGTGGGGCGACGTTTCTCCACCATTGCGAAGGAGCCGCCACTGAGCTCTTTAAACAAAACATGACCAAAGCTCACCACTTGTGTCTAGGTTCCGAAAATATTCTGCGGTTTTGTGACTATATGACCAGTGATCTTACACCATAGCATGTTAGCTCCAGGTCAAAGCCCCAGTAATAACTTCAATCACAAGTTGCAGAATTGCTGCTAGGATTGAATGGGAATAGAGTATTCCTTTTCAACACCAACACCTCTTTAAGTGGTGTTTTTGCGAAGGTCATGATACTCTGGCGGTCTGTTTTAGCAAGTTGCTCAAGTGCGAAAAAGATTATTACAGTCCAGCAGCCCCGTCAAGTAATGCAATTATGATTCTTCAGTGCATTCTCAGTAGGATTCCATCTTGAGGAAAGCTCAACCCTCAATGTCCTCTCTTTTCGCACACAGGTTTTTATTCTTCTGGGGTATGTTTTGGGCCAGAGTGCAGCCTCCCAGAGGATATTCATTCCCTGATGTAGTTCCTTTCTCCCTTTCATTCTCCAAGCAAATAACTTTTTCCTAAATATATTGTGAACATTTATTTCTTTGGAGCCACTTAAATAAGCAGAGGGTCATCTTGGATCACTGAAGAAAAGAGCTGGCAGTGGTTAGTAGCCCTGCATAGACTTTGAAGCCTCTTGCTTTCTCCCCATAGTGTAGCTTTGCATCATTCATTACTTTCCCTTTTCAGTTCGTGTTTCTCAGTGCCTTCCTTTTAAGCATTATCATTTCTGCTACTGTGAATCACCGTTTTTATGCATTATGCGCACAGATACTCATTTTCCATAGGTAGGAAATGTAAAGAAATTCAATCACTAGTAAATTAAACGTTTCAAATAAAATAACTATATCTGGAGCAATAACCTAATTAACATTTTAATGTACTGAGCTTGGATTAAATTAGGTGTAAGGGTCGACTCCTATTTTCTAAAAAGCTTATGATTTATATCACTTGAGAGCATAAATATAGAATCCTAAAGCAATGAAAAACAGTGGACCAGAGAGAAAAGGAAGTAATACTGGTTAAGTACTATCTCATTCTGCCTACCCTAACTTAGTAATTATTGTTTTCGCTAGAATGTTGTTAGTTTTAGTTTTTCTCTGTCAGTGCCAGCTGGATCCAAGGTTTTCATTGAGGCATATGGCAGCCAGGGGTGTTAAGCCTGTTCCCTCGGTCAGGTTGTTGATCGCCGGGCTCTCATTTTGGGTCAAAAGCACCATCTCATTCAAATGTACAACCTGTTATCAAAACATTTTCACCCTCAGACAGAAACAAGGAGCTGAAACCTATTTCTTTTTAAGATTACCTATAATATTTCAGCCTTGTCAGTGTGAATGGAAGGTTTTCTTTTTCAAACCATGAAAGCTTTTTAATCTTGTTATTGGTATTTCTAGGTATTGTCAGGAACTTATGCCTAGTTCTTTAGGAGCCCCTAATTCTGATTAGAGCCGAGTCTGTTTTTGAAAGTTAGAGAAGTATTTTTGACAGTTCAAAATGGAGACCCTGTCATAGAAATGTTCACAGTGGTTACCTCAGCTGAACCATTGTATTAAGCACTAGGCTCATATAAAGTTTGAGTGAGGTTCATCCAGCTATTTGGCTGTTAGCTTCTTCTGAAACTGGATAGCAGAAGTCTGACACTGATTCTGCATAATGATGGCAGTTTAGCATGCTTCTCAGCACTCTCAGGTTATGCAGACAGGGGAACTGAAGCAGACTTCATGCTCTAACCCAATGTACTGTGGCCAACACCCTTCTCTAGAACTTAAACCATCAACTGGATGATACACGTGTATTTGTTGCTAGTATAATACGAGAAAATGTCCAAGAAGCTAGTACCCTTTTTCCTTACAATACCATCACCTCCTACTTTTCTTACACATCTCTACTAACATACTTGTTTCCTCTGCGAAAGCAGTTCTCATATTGTATCACAAGCGAGATAAGATGGGTGTGGGCAGCAAGATATGTGCTGGGATTTACTTCACATGGTCCTAACAAATGTAGCTTTCACTCCATACGAAGTAGTTTACTATCTAGTAAAATTACTTGATTAAGTTAACACTCCTCACCGGGCATGTTCAGCATGATGCAGATTTGCTATCGTGAAAAAAGACTAACAGGCAGGGCTATTGTCCTTCATACTGTGGGGTGCAGCAGAATGACCACAAGCACTGGTTCTTGCCTGCTTATGTTGTAGGAGGGGTGAGAGATGCATTTGGACCATTATCAGTGCTTTTCCTTGTCTTTTTACTCCATCTTAACCAACTACTGTCATGCTGTAGCAGAAATGTACTGCTTCAATCCACTCTAGATCAGGCGAGAAGACAGCAGAGATCTTCTGCTCCTGTTTCACTGCTGCTGATTCAGCGCTACTCCAGAAATAATTTCTAAAACCATGTCACCTTTCCCTGAGGTATTAAATCATATATCTACTCATCAGTGGGGCCATAAAACTGTGAGTTACTCGCAATAAACTTTCATCCTACTTCATACATCAGTGAAATTCAAAGGAGAGCTGCTGTATCATGTCGGAGTGTCTAAATCAAAACTAAATATTTACATTATTTACACCTGCAGTTTAAATGAGTTTTTACCATGATTCATTAACAAGACATTCTATTCAGACACACCAACCATTATGGTCAATTAATCTGCTTGTTAAAATTAGGCATAGGAAAATACAAGACCAGCTTAATTCTCCATGTATCTAATTTTTATTAAAAGCAAAGTTCAGCATATCTGACAGTTTATTCACTTTATTTATTTCTTTATTCAAAGTAACTTTAAACATTTTTTTTAATTTCAAATAGTCATTTTTGTTTATTTAAAAAAAAACTCAGCGATCGACATTATTATTTAGATTTGAGAAAAGCCAAGTTTTTAGCAAAAGACAGATAGTTCCCAAAATTCATTTCCTCCTAACTTCCCTAACTAATAACCTCATCTAAAGCTCAGTCTCACTCAAAGAAATAAAACATTTAATCAAGGAAATCTTACATAATTTTAAGTAAAGTCAGGGGTTTTAATACACTATTTCACTAACATTATCTATCTAAAAAGCAACTATCAACACAAACTCGGTTTCTGATTGGACAAATTTGGGGTGGATGAGCACGACCTGATCATTTTAACATTCGATTCAGTTATGTCAGCTAAATTTTAAAGGGTCCTTTTTTTAAGGAAGTCTTTAGCCTAGTCACATCCTCCACTTACAACTTTGCGTAGTTTTCTCACGTTCAGTAACTCAAACGTCCATCCTCTTGACAGTCATCAGGACTTCCAGGGCATACTGGCCTTGAACTGTCTTTGTTTATGCACAAGCAGCTCGGATTCAACTCGGACTTGAGCTGCGCATGCTCAGTTCATCATCTATTCGCAGTTAATAGAGCAGTCATATTTTCACTAGGCCTCACAGGCCGGAATGGGAACTATCATAGAGACAAACACAAAATAAGGTTAAATATAGAACTATAGCCCTTCTGTTTACCTCCCCACATACCAAGGTTTCCCTGTTAGTTAATACCTAGCAAACCAGCCACATAGATGCATTTTATACTCACTTATCCTTCGATTTCTGCCACAAATACATGCACAAAAAGCACATTTATGCAGTTTTTGTTTATTTTGAAGCTTTGCATTAATTCACATCACGACAACAACATTTATTAGTTAATTTTATTTTCGCCATACAAGCAAATTAGTATTCCCACGTGTACATGTGTGTGCATTCTATTCTATGTTGGTTAATATTTTCCACTCCACACATTTAATAAAGGTTACTGTTATGAGGGAATGATTTCACGAGTGGTATACAAAATGTTGTTTTCCCACCTCGCTCTATCACTGCTGTCTCCCAGGCTGTACATTCTGCACTATTGTTCTGCTTGTATTGTATTTTTGGTTGCTGCTGATACCTCCACCCCCATAGCTAGACTGCCAGGGAGGATGTTTTTAGAACGTTTTATTGGGGGTATTGGCTTAGATTTAAGGAGTACAGTGCAACTACATAAAATTGGTATAAGGCAATAATTTACTGATCACACCAGTGTTCAACATTATCAGGGTCGGAGCATTATTGTAGCATATTGCGACCAGTTCGAAATTATTGATGTTGCTGGGGGCCCTCCAGTAGCTGTGGTCTGTCTGTCGGACAGATCTAGGCCCCAAATGCTATGTAAACCGTCCATGCATTGAAATAGCTGTTGACAAACTTTTAAGAAACTTAATTTAAAACAAAAAAAAACATACCCATCCTGTTCTCTCTCCTCCTCAATGTTCACATCTTGAAGTGTGGGGAACGAAAGGGTGCTGTTGTGCAGGCTGAATTGCTGCGTTCCGCCTTCCCTCTTGGGGAATTCCAAACAGAGTTGTGATGCTTAGACTACTAATCCTAAGGGGCGACAGGCATAGCTAATGGGTACTTAGTGGCCAGTTAGGGAAAATCCACAATTCCAGCTTAAAGGCCAGTGGCTATCTGAGCTTCTCAGGGAAAAACACTAAAAGGAAGGGGCAAGAGCTCAGGGCACCAGTTCATCATATTTCCCATAATCCTTGAAATCTTGCACTAGGGCATCCCAGTAGGCCGCTAAGGCTTTAAGTATGCACCTCTGCATTCTAGGAAGAATCAATTAATTTGGGTTAACTAAGAGTTCTGTTGCAGGGTTTGTCCACGACTCCACTGATAGCCTAATAAAACTTGTGCAAAGTAGATTTAACCAGCAATAATTACTTTTAAAGTATTTATGATGATGTCAGCTGTATTGCTTGCGAATTGTATCAATGGTATCTTACCTACAGAGATCCTTGATAGTTTTTTTTCTCTCGCCAGGGATTCCTTTCCATTTGATCAGCAGTTTACAATTCTGATGAGATTTATTGTGGACCAGACACAAACCCCAAACCTTAAGGTAAGACACAAGTGGTTTTGTATGTATAAATATTGATCGCAAATTCAGCTTTTTTCTATAATTATTATGCCCTTTTAGGTACATTGTACAGTTGGGAAAAGTCAAAGATTTATTCCATTGCTTTCTGTGAGGGGTATTTACATGTTGCTTCTTTTCAACATCACTATAAAATAGATCCAATAAAGGGTTGTAGCCCAGAATGCTGGTGATAATTTGAATAACTTCTTGTAGGTAGCAAGGACCCCCTGATATAGTAGAAATGCATTTCCTAGGACAGGGTAATACACAGTGAAAAATAACTTCCTAGGCAATGATTATACATAGAACATTTCTAAATGTATGGGTCTAGTTAAAATAACTGATTGTAGCAACAAAGTAATTAAAAAAATACAAAGGTTTATTTTGTACATATCAAGTTTCACAAAGTTAAAAAACTAACATATTCTATATAGGTACAGGATTCCTTTACGGACTGTTACAGTATTCTCATATAAAAACATTTTATTAAAAAAGAGCAATCCTGTGGCAAAATACTTAATCTTCAACGCGCGTTTCGGCGTAAAGTACGCCTTCGTCAGGAAAAGCCACAAATCCTGAAATTGATAAAAAAGACATACTAAATAATAGTTTACATTGTGGTTACTCTACTTTAAGAGTTTGAACCATACTTTGTGTTACATCATTTAACTGACATAAGAAAATGGACACATTGATTAACTCCGTATACCTTCATTTTATATACCTGTTAGAAATAGATTTTAAACATAAATTGTGAGTTAAAGATGAAGAAAGGGTAGAACAAAAAACGGGGAAGGATTTATAGAGTGTGAAGATAGAAATATTGAAAGTGAAGGGATTGTGAAAGCAAGACATCCCAGTTTGACTTATATCTCGCTCAGTGTGGTAGAAGATATTATCTAGAAAGCTTACTATATCGCTTATGGCCAATATTGGTTACGTTACTTAAAATTCTAAATGACTTTATCGGTATTCATGAGACATCCAACATAATATTTGTGAGAAGTTGGCCTGGTATACGATGTCCACTATTCTAGTGGGCACCTTGCACCAGTCCGAACGACCCTTATTGATGGTAGGTTGTAAAGTCAACCTTATAGAAAGCTATCCTAGTGGTAGCTGTGGAGAGCAGCCTTCAGGCTAAGACTTAGAGGCGTGTTAAGCTAGTAGTTTTACCAATTATAATTTCTTGAATGATCATATGAAAGCACACCACACAAGGTATATATCAAATATATATGTATTTATTCTAAACACAACCCCTCTGGACTCTTTGAGGTCAGAGGTAAAAGTACAATACAAGGAACTTAACTGGCATACGATAAGTTGCACAGTATACTTTATGCCCTAGGGGCCTCACAATCATATACTAAAAGAATGATATAAGAACCACTTGAGAGTTAGAAAGCAGGCCTAGGGCCTGTAGAACCGCTGGGGCTACCTGTAACCATCCAAGGTTAGAACGCAGGAGGCCCACAGGGGATTCATGCATTGTCTAAACAAAGCCACGGATCACCATTGACTTTCTATGGAGAACTAACAAGTTACAATTTTAAACATTAAGGGCACTTCTAGGTGAACTACGATGGAACCCTTTTAGACTAGGACACTTCGAGAGACAAGACCCACAGGAGCACCGGAGTACTCGTGTTACCTCACCCAGGGAAGCCGGGTGCATAGGTGTCTTTTGGTGTCTGGTTTCGTCGTCGATTCCTATGGAGAGCTGCGAAGAAATGCTGCAGGCGACCAGAGGAAAAGTGTCCGGGTGGATCCAAGGGTGGATCGTAGATGTGAAGAACCTGAGAGCACCTGAAAGCAGAGGGGACAGAGTCTGGGTCTCTAGCCAGTGACCACGATGGCGAGGAGAAGATGCCAGCGCATGTCGGGTGATTTCAGGTGAAAGAGGTGAAGCTTGACTCTTCAGCCACGAGGAGGATGACCAGGAGCTGGATTCAAGCTGTCCCACAAAGGATCTAGCTGACTGCGGTGTCTGAATCCAGATTGGACCCAACATGCCTTCTATTATTCTATTCTATTATTCTATTAAAATTGTTTATAACGCGCACTATCACCATCGGTTTCTTGGCGCTCATTGACATATGGCGTTGATCCAGGGTGGGGGATTAATCATAAGCAGCTTGAAAGAGCAGGGTTTTTAGAAGTGTACGGAAACAGTCGTACTTAGGGCAGAGACGGAGAGAGGAAGGTAGGGAGTTCCAGGTGGAGGGAGCAAGACAGAAAAACTCAGGCCACCGTGCTTTTTTCTTTTAAATCTGGGGACCTCGAGGAGGTTTAGTGATGCTGAGCGAAGGGCTCTGAGAGGAATGTGACGGGACAAGGCCGAAGAGATGAACCTAGGAGCTGCGTCCGATAGGGCCTTAAAGGTAGTGCATGCCAGTTTGAAAGTGCAGCGTTTGGAAACAGGGAGCCAATGCAGACTACGGAGGAGGGGTGTGACGTGCTGGTGTTTGGGCTGGCAGAAAATCAGGCGAGCAGCCTGATTCTGCACCAGCTGAAGTCGGTGGAGGTGACATGCAGGAATTCCTGCGTATAGTATGTTGGCGTAATCGAGCCTGGAGGTGATGAGCGCAATGACAACCTGAGTCAGGGCCTCTTTGGTAAGAAACCTGCTGATCTTGCGGATCCGCCTGAGGTGGAAGAAACAGGCAGAGGTAACCGCGTTGATATGTGGTCTCATTGATAGATCTTCGGAAATGATCACCCCCAGGCTTTTGACTGAGCTCACAGGAGTGGGTGCAGTCCCCAGAGATGTAGGCCAGAAGGAGGCATTCCATGGGTGATTGGGGCCGCCTACCAAGACGAGCTCGGTCTTGGTGGGGTTCAGCTTTAAGTGGCTGTGGTACATCCACTCTGCAATGGTCAGCATGGTGGACTGGAAATTGATACGGGAGGAAGGTAGGGAGTCTATGGAAAAAATTAACTGAAGGTCGTCCGCATAATTAAAGATTGTGACCGGGGAGTTGCGGAGGGAGGCTAAAAGTGGTTGGAGATACAAATTAAAGAGGAGAGGGGATAGTGCAGAGCCCTGTGGGACACCACAGGGAAGGGAAGTGTAAGGTGCGGAAAAAGTGGAAAGGTGGACGGACTGTGAACGCTGGTGAAGGAAAGATCTGAGCCAGTCAAGGGCCACTCCCTGAATGCCGGCGTTGTGGACACGGTCGATCAAGATGGTATGATCGACCGTGTCAAATGCCGCCGAGAGATCTAATAGGACAAGGGCTTGAGAGGTGTTTTTGTCAGCTCCTTTCCTGAGGGTGTCCATGCCTGCTACTATGACCGCCTCGGTGGAGTGGAGGGGTCTAAATCCCGCTTGTTGAGGATCTAAGAAAGATGATTTCTCTATGAAAGAGCTCAAGCAGCGGGTAACGTAGGTCTCCAAGATCTTTCCTAGGTAGGGAGTAGGGAAATGGGTCTGTAGTTACTGAGTATTGTAGGGTCTGCGTTGGGCTTCTTTAAGATTGGTAAGACTGCAGCTTGCTTAAAGGAGGATGGGACCTCCCCGGTAGAAAGGGAGTTGTTAAGTAATGCTAGCAGGGGGCCTGGGCATGCAAGAAAGGCTCCTTTCAGGACCTGCGGAGGACAGCAATCATTGGGGGATCCCGAGCTGACTTTATGAAGGAGTGACGAGAACTCTTGTAGAGATATAGGTGGGAATTCAGTCAAGATACCAGTGTTTGTAGGGGGAAGAGGAGGAGGAGTAGGAGATGCCGGGGTTGGGATATTATGTTTTATTGTTGTGATTTTTTCTATGAAATAAGAATTGAGCGAATCACAGAGGATTTGGGTCGGCTGAGGTTGGGGGGTGACTCTGTCTGGTAGGGAGAGCTCGTTTACAATTGAGAAAATATCTTTCGTTTTGTTATTTGAATTCAAGATTTTTTGTGAAAAATATGCCGTCTTGGCTGCCAAGATAGATTGTTTGTAAGATTTTAAGGTCTCAATGTAAACAAGTTTGAGCTGAGGATCGTAATGGCGACGCCAGCGGCGTTCAGTTTGCCGCAGGGCGAGTTTGTCTGCTTTAAGTTGGTCCGTAAACCAACGTTGAGCGTCGTGGGGGCGCATAGCTTTAATTGTTTTGAGGGGGGCAGCTTTGTCACTAGCCTGACGCAGCCATTCGTCAAGTTTTTCAGCCTGATTCTCTAATGAGGACAGCGGCGTGGGTGCAGTGAAAGCCAATGAGTCGTGGAAATCAGGCAGATTGACCCTTTTCCAATTGCGAGCCATCTTATTTTTAGTACGGGGGGGAGGACACAAAGTGTGCAGATGTAAGTGAAAAGAAATGAGGTAGTGGTCGGACCAGGCGCACGGGAGGACTGAAGGAGGTGAGATGTCGAGGTTTGATGTCCAGACTTGGTCAAGGATATGACCTTTCAGATGCCTTGACAACAGCAACCCACGCAATATGACAAGATTGGCTTCGGTGCAGACCAGCAAGGTCTGAGGGACTCCTCCTTTGGAGAGGAGTGGGAGCACGTCTGGAGCAACCAGGAAAGCTCAAGAAACAAACGATTGGCCTTTGTGGGGGCTCACTAGCCAATGGACTAGGAACCGCAAAGGCGCCTCGAGCTGCGGTGAAGAAAGGGGACTCACAGGTCACTCGTGGAGTGCTGGCCTCTGTACTGTGGTGCAAAAAGAGCTCAGGCAGGGGCTTTAAATACCCCAATACACAACTTCGGGATACCTCGGGAAGTAGGTGCAGTCGCAAAAATGCAGGATGTCCAGGAGTTTCGGTCCTACGTCTCTCGTGTCCGCTACAGGTCACAGCTTTGCTGGGAGCGCTGGTCAGCGTCAGATGTCTGGAAGTTTGTGGCCTGTGTCGCAGATTCTTCGGGATCCAGCGGGAGCCTCGAAAATGCAGACCGACAGAGATGCAGTTGGTGCCTGTTTGAACAGGGTGGTCACTCCTTGACCACATGGGAGATTTCTTCCGTCTTTCAGTCAATATGGAATGTCGGAGGTCCAAGATACATGTTGCAGAGTTTCATCCGGGGTAATCTAAAATCCTAGGGGCTTGGGTTCTATACTTATAGTAAGTTTAGGGGTTGGACTAACTCTAAGGTCCCTCCTATGGGTGGACCTGGGGTGGGGGTGGTTAAACCCCTTCCCCTTTGTCCAGTTTCGCGCCAGAGCTGTGGCTGAAACCTATTGTCCAGGCCTCCCCTGCCGGAGTTTCGTCCAGCAGCAGCAGGGCAGACTTGTGTCTGTGGAAGCAGCATCTATTTTGTGATGCTGGAACTCTGATTATCTTTTACCGGGTTTGCCAGTAACTACATGTCTTCTCCCTCTAGAAGGGTGGCATGCTACCCCCCTCCCTCCAGAACTGGAGGGGGTAGTATTCCAAAGTGTTTGACACCTTACTCAATGTGTTTTGATAAAGCCAAACCAAAGTTAGCATTAACCGCGAGGAGCACTTAAGAGCATATGGTATAGCTATATCATAGAACAGCTATAAGGAGATGGTTCCGAAAGCTGCAGAGGGGCTCAGCTCATGCTAGGGCGCCCTCTCACACAAAACCAAGCACTCTGCCTTCAGGATTGTCAAAGCCTGCCATAGGAGTGACTTATAGGTTACTATGTGTCTAAGTAAGGGGTGCTTACACCACCTTACGCAGGCTGCAGGTGCAGACTTGTGGTGTCAGTTTGGAAGGCTAACCAGGGGTGGCACAATACATGCTGCAGCTCCTGGTAGGCATCTGGGGTCCCTATGCCCTGGGTACCTAAGGTACCATATACAGGGGCTCACAAGGGTGCCTCAGTAACCAATCTGGTATGTACCTAAAGTACATTGTATCAATTTAGAGAGAGAACAGCTAGGCTGTGGGCCTGATTAGCAGGGCCACAGCCATACTAAAGTCGAAAAACAAGTGAAGCACAGCAAAAAGTGGGGGTAAACATAGGAAGCAGACCCTTCTCTCCTACAATATTCATGCTCGTAACATGTAACCTCTCAAGCACCCATAAGAATGAAGGTATACGGAGTTAATCAATGTGTCCATTTTCTTATGTGTCAGTTAAATAGTGTAACACAAAGTATGGTTTAAACTCTTAAAGTAGAGTAACCACAATGTAAACTATTGTTTAGTATGTCTTTTTTATTAATTTCAGGATGTGTGTCTTTTCCTGACGAAGGCGTACTTTACGCCGAAACGTGCATCGAAGATTAAGTATTTTGCCACAGGATTGCTCTTTTTTAATACGATGTTTTTATATGAGAATACTGTAACAATCGATAAAGGAATAATGTACCTATATAGAATATGTTCGTTTTTTTTTAACTTTGTTAAACTTGATATGTAAAAAAATAAACTTTTGTATTTTTTTAATTACTTTGCTGCTACAATCCGTTATTTTAACTAGACACATAAATTTAGAAATGTTCAATGTATAATCATTGCCTATGAAGTTATTTTTCACTGGGTAATTTGATTAACGCCACAAATAAGTGGACCTCAGCTTGACGAGGCTTAGACAACTATATGAAGTCTCTAGAGTTAGAGATTAAAAGCCTACCAAGATGACGAACTGATGATCATGTGTAAAAGTCTTACTTGGAAAACAAAATCTGTATATGATCAGCTGGAAGGATGTGCCAGTGAATTAAATGTAGATTTCACAAAATTCAAAACATTGCAGAAAACGTATAGAGTAGACTTTTCAGAAAAAGATATTGAAAATATGAATACAGCTGGAAGAATAACTCAAATAAAAGAATTATTTGTGCCGCTAAGAAAATGAGGAGATGTGAATAAGTGGAGAGTGAAATGGGCAAAGAAGAAAGAAGAGGCTAGCGATAAATCTACATCAGAGAAAAAGAAACAACGGTAAATTAATTTCCTATGAGAGAAATACCAGGAGGAGGATATGTGCATGTTCCTTGGAGTAGACAGGACATTCTATCATTTACGAATAATTTTCCCAGATTGAGAGAGAAACCAGTAGAATGGCATCGACAGGTAGACAAATTTGTAAGTATTATGGGTTGATCTGGATGGATTATTTGATATAGTTGTGCCAACAGACTTATGGACTGAATGTAAAATATCTGTAAATTGGCAGAGGGAAGAATATCCTCGTGATAAAGTGACAGGTGCTCCGTCACCTGAGGTAATGCGCAGGTACGAACAAGTAATAGTATTTGTGAAGAATAAAATTCCACCAAAAGAAACCGATTGGGTTAAGATAGACAGAACTACACAGGAGCCGAAAGAATCTGTACATTCATTCTATGAAAGATTGTTGTTAGTATTTAAGCAATACAGTGGATATGAGGAACTGAGTGAAAAGGACATGAGTCTGTCAAGTCAAATTTCTTTATTCGGTTTTGATAGGTGCAAAAACCATAAAAGTACATAAGACAATTTTTGAGCAGCAGTACATTTTAAATATTAAGAATTCAATAAGAAAGTTTTTTTTTTAAATTAAAAACAGTTCATTGTAGAAATATTACAATACATGCAAAACATTTATATAGTCAGTTTTAAAAGCAATAAAAATTCATAATAGGAAGAGATGAAATCCTAGTTATTAGATGTGAGTGCTGCTCTAAATTGGATCTATGTCTGACAATAAATTTCAGGAATTTGACTATTTCCTTCGTTTCGCACACCTCCTCCAATTTTTGCAGGGAGATGAGTGCGGGTTACACCTACGAATAGCCATGATTTTTAACATGGGAATCAACCAAAGGCTTTGTGGTTCATTATAAAATTTACTGATAAATATGATATGTATAGTAGATTGAGTTGAGACGTCGTCGCAAGGGCAAAGTGGTAGTGCTGTCGCCCACATATTTATTTTAGGAAAAGTCACTAATCGAAAAATTAAATTCAACCTAAATCTGGTTAATAGGAATCTCTCGTAGCCCGTAAGGTTCAGGGTTAGGTAAGGTTGAATTCTGAAGGTTATTTGTATTTGCAATGAATACTGGACTGAGGGTTTTCTAGCTTCTTGAGCGAAACACAGTTGTTCCAGGTGTAATAAACATTGCGATTTGAAAGATTTCCTAGAAACATCTGTGATTTGAATCGGGGAATAGAAATATTTTTCCATTCCGAGATCATGCAGAAAGTTTTTAACATATTCAATCCACCCGATTTTATGTGCATGGTCTAAGTGGATACAATCCTGTAGAAAATCTTGGCACAGGGTGGTTTTATCGGATGTCCAGATTCAATGCCAGAGGAGGAGAGGTTTTATTTTGATGGTATCAGTCAAATAGGTGAGTCCCAGTTCCATATGGCACGAGAGAGAAGAAGTGCTTTGGGGGACGGCAAGAAGATACCTTATAAATCTATTCTCTACTTTCTGCAAAGAGTCAATCTTACCATAACCCCATGCACCTGCTCCATAAATGGCAACAGGGACACATTTGGCTTTATAGATTTCCAGAAGTTCCACCGGGGGCCTTCTACCGAACCTTCGAGCAAAGTTTGCCAACGCTACAGTAGCCCTTGTGAAAAGTAGTTTCCTGGAATCAATGGCCTGATTCCAGGTAATTTTATAGTCTACTACTATTCCCAAGCATGGATAAATGTTAGTGTGATCGAGTTTAACACTATTTAGAAAGATTGCCTTATTTTTCTTAGTCCCTGTGCCGGTCGACATGACAAAAGTTTTCTTTACATTTACATGCAAGTTCAGGCTGGTCATAAAGTTATTGTATCTATTGAGGGCGCGTTGTAGCTCCACTGGAGTACGAGCCAGTATAACAAAGTTGTCGGCGTAGAGCAGGGCCGGTATGGGACGTTTGTTAATAGTTGGGAGGTCCTGAGCACCCCTTAACATGGCTTTCTCCAGGCCATTAGCATAAAGCGTAAATACGAAGGGGGCCAGGACCAGCCCTGTCTAACCCCTCTCTCTACATCAAATGGCGCTGTCAATTCACCCCCTACCCCATACCTAACCCGGGCTGTGGCGTCTGAATATAGTTGATAGAGAAAATCAATAAGCGGCTGCTCCACCCCAATCCCAGCCAAAAATTGCCATAGTTTCGAGTGTCTGACGCAATCGAAAGCTGCGGAGAGGTCTACGTAAACTAAATATAAAGCCCCGCCTTTCGCGCCAACATATTTGCCCATTAATAAGGATAAATTGAAGGCTTGTTCAGTAGTGCCCAACCCCTCCCGAAACCCAAATTGAATGTCTGACAGAGTTTTCTTATCTTTCGCCCAAGCCTGCAGGCGCTCAAGGATAACTCGACCCGCAACTTTTCCTAGGGAGTCTAACAGGGAGATCGGGCGGTAGCAAGATGGAAGTTGGCGGTCCTCTTTTTTAAAGATTGGAACTAGGATTGACTCTGACCATGAGTCCACGAGTCCCTCCGCACATCTTGGGCCTAAGTAGTCAGTAGTTCTTTTAACCGGGTCAATTTCTTCGCTTGGGTTGTTTGCCCTTGTTAGTGGAAACGTTCTTGCTGGGTGAGGCCGCTCACTCCTTGTATTGTAAACCAGGGAATTGAGGAGCGGCACGTCAGTGGGACGATTATTTACTTCCTGGGAAAGTTGAGGTTGTTCAACACGATGTGCAATGGGCCCCCGATCATTGATCAGGATGCAAATGCTAACACCTTAATGTATGTAAAAAGGGTACGGATTCCTGTTGTTTTCTAGGGCCCTCTCAGTCTTTTTCAATGGAAGCTAGTCTATGGCCCATCTGATCCAATCTGACTCAAGTATGAGTCTAGCCTTTCTACAGTTAGTTTTTTCAGGAGATCGTTAGAGGGATCCATATTTATCCTGTTTATTGTTTTTTCTTTTGTAGACTGTTTTCTTTGAGCCCTTTTACACCTACCCCTTTCAACTGATTTGCCTTTGTTATAGGCTATTGGTAAGATTGTTTTTGAGTTTCTACCATTTGGTTTTGTGAGCTGTGGTATAGTCCCTTCAAATAGCGGGGTTTTTTGGTTGTTTTCAGGTAATTGTAATGGGGAATCAGATTCACTTAAATCAATACGGTCTGATACATATTGGATACACCCATTTGAAGAATTCCTATTTGGAACCTCTTGTCTTGAATTTTCCATACCCCGCTACATTCCAGATCACCACTTATTCTAGTTGATGCGACCTCCAGTGATTCTACCACAGAGCTAATTTGTTTATCCAATGCCCCCATCGCCCCCGTCAAATAGCCCAATAGCGTTTGTTGGGTTTCACTATGAGGTCTTTTCTCTGTCGTAGTGTTTGGGCTAGGTAACTTTCTTTTGCCCATTGTTGCTGGACTTCAAGGGATTTACGTGATTGAATATTAAGATTACCTGTTTGGCATACAAGTAAGACAGAGGATCAAGCTCATATACCCAGTTATTTTAGCCGGAGAAAAGATGAAGCCAAGAGAATGGGCCCGGCCCAGCCCAGCCCCAACCGGGCACAGACGGGCACGCGCTTCCGCCGCGGGAGGCCCACTGTGTTCTTATGTCAGCGTGTAGCTCCACCCCCTCCACTCCTCTCGCGGAACCGCGCTGCCTGATGGATGTTGTGGTCGGCAGCGCGCGGTACCCGACTTCAGAGGAGTAGGGTGGAAAGCTGCAAGGGTCCCAGACGGCAAAGGAGTCTCCAGACGGGCTCGGTAGGGCAGAAATGCAGGTCAGTCTAATGATGTCCGAGTTCTCCCTCGGAAAGTGGCAGAAGTCAAAAAGTCAAGTGGCCCAAAGTAAATAACGGCGTCCCGCGCCGCGGGAGGCCCGCTGTGTTCTTATGTCAGCGTGTACCTCCGCCCCCTTCACTACTCTTGCGGGACCGCGCTGCCTGATAGATGTTGTGGTCGGCAGCGCGCGGTACCCGAATTCAGAGGAGGAGGGTGGAAAGCTGCAAGGGTCCCAGACGGCAAAGGAGTCTCCAGACGGGCTCGGTAGAGCAGAAATGTAGGTCAGTTTAATGATGTCCGAGTTCTCCCTCGGAAAGTGGCAGAATTCAAAAAGTCAAGTGGCACCAAAGTAAATTACGGCATTTTGTATACAGATTTGTGTATGGGTTGAGACAAGAAGTTGGAGACATGATCAGGAATAGTATGATAGGATGGCAATCAAGTACTGTAGATGATGTTTTAAGAAAAGCCAAATATTGTAGTGAAGAAATCGATGCCAAACAAATGAAGTTAAAAGAGAAAGCCATGTGGGCACACGTGAAAGTAGCTGAACACCAAGTAGCATAATTGGAGAATAAAAATACAGAGAGTCTAGGAAAATTTAAAGGAAATTTCAACAAAACGAAATTGGTAGGGAATATAGAAGAGCTTAAGAAAAAGCTCCCTTGTCATAACTGCGGCAGACTAGGGAATTGGAGAAAAGTGTGTAAGTATCCACCAAGAGTTAATCCCGAAAATACGTCATTGAATACACAGGTGTAGCATGAGGTAATTCAACAGCAGCAGATAGTTACTCAGCAAAGTCAGGTGCCACAACCACCACTTCGATACAGTGTAAATCAACAGAGATAGAGTGCAGAGACAGGATTGAGCGGAGGCGAGCAGGTAAATAGATCGCCTAGAGTGAATGTGAGTTCCCAGTATTGGTTACAAGAGGAAGGTGAGAGTGAGTCGGATGAAAGTTTCTGACGGTGCCTGAGAGAGGGAGAAGAGTGTGTGCTTGGAGCCACTCTTGAGGTAGATCAGTCTGGTACATTTGTAAACGGAAAGGTGAATTATGTAGAAATAACTTTCCTAGTGGACACTGGTGCTACCCTTTCTACTGTTAGATCAGTGGAAGTCCAAAATCTTCCTCTCTCTGGAGAGCAAATCCAAGTTGTAGGTGTAGCTAATAGACTGATTAAAACTTCCCTAACACAACCAGTTGAAGTAGAAATTGGAAATTTCAAAGACATGCATCGATTTGTGGTGTGTGACAGTAGTCCCGTAAATCTGTTAGGACGAGACATTTTGTGTAAAATCAACTGTACCGTATACTGTTCACCAGACGGCTTAGAACAAACGTTCGATAATAGGCAAACGGTCAGAGTGATCACGATAGGAAAGAAACATTTCTTGACATTTCTGTCGTAAAATCAGTAAATGTGTTTTTTAAAAACTGTAACGTGACCGCATCATGGTGCAATATGCGCATGCATCGTGATCTAAAACAAATTGTGTGCTCCGAGCTGGGAGGGGGTGGGGGGCGAGGAGAGGCTCCCTGAGCAGAGGTGTGCTCCAAGACTGCCCGAGCAAAACACAGTCTGCCGGGATCCCACTGTCCTCCCCGTGCACCTCTGTGCTCAGTGCCTGCTTCAGGGCTGTACTGAAGAATTTATTTTCTTATCTGCTTGTTGAAATAAACAAGCAGATAAGAAAAGTCTTCACGACATGCCACAAACAAGGCCATGCTGTCCAGAGGGGTTGTCCGAAAAACGGACAGGGTGGCACCCAAAAACACTCCTTTCCATTGGGGAGCCAGCGTTTACCATAAACACTGACACTACCCAGTAAAAGGAGAGGTGGGTTTAGAATCCCCTTTAGAAAAATGTTTCTTACAATATCTCTCGCAAGGCAGGGCAGCTTCGCTGCCACACCCACGCTAGACCTAAAAAGGTACTGCTTGTCGGAAAGGGACGTTGAGAGACCAAGACATTTTTGTAAGGCTTATAAGGGTCACAAGATAAGGCTTCTAAGGGTCACAACATGAGATTATGTAGCTATTTTTTACCTGAACATTGATGCATTATAATTTTTAGAGTTGCTTCTGAGCTAAAATTATAGAGATTAATACGATACAGATTGTTGAGGGTGATGTAAAAGCAAGAGTGAAACTATGTATTTGTTAGAGATTCAGAAATTACAGAAGGCTGAGGTGGACTTATGCTGACAATTATTTTATGCTGACAATTATTTTGGGTTTAGCATTTTCTATGAAATCAAGACCTGCCTTTAACAGTGGTAACTCAGCCAAAAGTAACATGAGTTCCTTCTCTAAACATTATTCGACCTGCAGATAAAATGAAACGAGACAAAATGAAAGCACATTAATTGAGGTAAATATGCACATCAACTCTAAAAGGTAATGTAGTTGCAGATATCTGGCATTCACTCAAAGTAAACATGCCAACTCCACAAGTAGGTGCTGTTGTCTGCTGAAACCCTTGCATGCCTGCCGTACAACTTATTCCTCGAGTATCAGAGCTGCTGCTGCTCCATACACCTTTTGAGGTTACCCTACTTGAATCTTTCAGGTAAAAGTTGCGATTCTGAAATACATCGAGTCTCTGGCCAGGCAGATGGACCCAACGGACTTTGTGAGTTCCAGTGAGACCAGATTAGCTGTTTCCAAAATTATAACGTGGACAACCGAGCCAAAGAGCTCAGATGTGAGAAAGGTAAGGTTCCACGTGTGGATGGCCTTTGCAAATGGTTCTGGGGGGAGGAAGTCTATATGTTTGGAAGTCTTTGGAATCATTGCTGTGTCATTGCTGTATATAGTGGGACCACCTCACTCCATTTCATCAAACACTCTGTTCTTGGGGTTTTTGCTTCCAAATCATTTATATAACCGGTATGTTCGCATAATTCGTTGAAGTAAAGCAAACAATGACACCGCATCCAAAATGTATAAGCTTGTTACTCAAATTCCCAGCACTGGAAACTGTGTTGGTGGTGACTTGGTGAGGTGGTAAACCTAATATTATAGGGAGCACCCAAAGAGTAAATGGGACCTTGGTTGGGATGAACCTGCTTCTAAAGTTGCACTGTGCTGTTTTTTTGTCATACTGTAATACAAACACTATTCCACATTTTCTAGTTTTGCATTTATTTTTCAATGCAATCACCCTTTTTGGGTCCTCTCTTAATTGTCTTGTGTTTTGGTAGCACATTTGTGCTAAAGGAGAGAAGATGCCTTTAGACGCCATTCGCCAGTAATATGTCCCTTAGATCACAAAATAACTTTTGAGGGTGGATCAGCTTCCAGTTCAGTCACTGACATTAGAAAGTCAATGTTGTTTTCACAATACAGAAGACCACGTCAGCTCTAGTTTAAGAATGTGAGCAGGATTCATGTTATTAGGAAATGTTGGCATTTGCAAAATAAATGAAGAATTAGTTTGAAAAGAAACTTGGATGCTTTTATAATGGAAATGGGTAGCTGTAGTAAGGAAGGTGAATGCAGTGAAGAAAAAAGAAATTACCCTAGTAGCTAGGTAAGAAGGTAGCAGTTAGTGAATTGAAAAAATGCAGAGTGAAGTGGTCCTTAGTGAGATTTGTAAATGATGGCGAAAGAGAAATATAAAAGTTCTTTTAAAAAGCAGGTGACCAAAGTAATTAATGAAAGATATAGGTGTTAGACATATTTATGGAGCAGGCTAGTTCAGTGCATGCCAAACATTTTAGAACCACGAACCAGTTTTTAGAAAAAAAAAACATTTTTCGCGACCCCACATAGTTTTAATGAACATGAGGCCTGTGTTTTTTTTAAATGTAACTACTACATTTCCACAGACATACAGTTTAAATGATGTAATTATATTGCGCTCAAATGATAATGTGTGGAAATCTAGTATTAGTGAATATTTATTATTTGTGCATTAAGAAAAGTGTCTTGATTTATTTAGATTTTATTAAAATCTTTGGTTCTATCACACTTCAGATTTACAAAAAAAGTGCTTAATGTATGCTTTTGATCCTACACACACGACAGGTAGCCCAGGAACATTGCTACATAAGTCACTTTACTTTTCTTTGACTACAAAGCGAGAGAAGTTTGTAAACACCAGTCCCCTTGTTAAAATCGAAATTAAGCAGCAGTTTGTCGAAAGACATTGCCTGACATTTGACCTCTGTCTTTGAAGCACAGCATATGTGACCAGGTAAATGCAGAATTTTAAGACATCTTCAGTTATTGCTTGGACTTTACGATCCACCAAAAATTGGTTCGCTACACACAGTTTGGGAAACACTGGGATACTGAATGGTGAAGATGGGGAATATTTTAAGAAAGTGCACTTGGCTTGAAGGTACTTTTTAGCCATTGCAGTACAAGACAGGGTAAGAGTTAGTGCTATTATATAAAGAGCATATACAATTGTGATAATGCAGACTGTTTCGGTTGTGGTTTGTGAAGCTGGTAACAGGTGATCCAGCGGGCCAAAGGAAATTCAGTCTCATATGTACAACTCTACACCACGTTTCTCACCATAATTTATAAATCTAACACTAGGCCCATAGGTGATTTAAGACATGAATTGACCAACTGAATCATATGACCTAATTAATCAAAACACTTTCATAAACATTTAATTAAGTCAAAATCATAGGCAATGGATTAACTAATGGTAACTTTAACGAAACAAACAAGACCAGCTTTTCATTTCAAAATCTATTTTATTGACTTTATTATCAAGCAAAGAGCATTTTCAGAATTAAATTCTTTTATTTGCATTTTTATTAAGCAGCATTATTTATTAGAAAGGCACATTAGACTGTCAGTTTAAATCAAAATCAGCATGAGAAAATCCTTGAACATTCAGGAACTCATTCCCTAAACCCTATTTCCCTAACTAAACTAAAATGAACCTAAGGGGAAAAAAGTTAAGTATGGAAGTTCTTACGTGAGAGGAAAGTCCGTCAGCATCTCACGAGCACAGGAACAAGCCAACAGTGCTCTTTCCAAGGGGGCAATTTTTATACCTTTTCTCTGTCTAAAACTAACTAAAAGAATACAAATAACCGACCAACTCGAACCATGATTGGTCAAGAAATGTCACTCCATGAAGTCATTCGCCTTTCACATTGCAAAAATCACGTTCTCTAAGAGCGGCATTGTCCTTTGACTACGTGTGTCACAGGCTCTTCCGAAGCTTGCAACATTTAATAAAATTGTTCGTTGCTTCCTCCGTCCAAGCTTTTCCGCCGCTACACATCCTGTCCTTGGCAATGAAAGTTTATACAATGATTATCTCAACGCTCTGCACAGCCTAGCTTCCGCATGTGTTTTTCAAAGAATTATGAAGAAAATTTTTCTTTCATTCTCTGTTGTGCAAGGCCCAACTCGACAGGACTTCGGACATCCATTTTAGAAATAGGCCTCAGGCCTCTTTTAGCATGACTCTAGTATGCAAGGAAACACAAGACATCAATTAATTCGAGAAATGATAATTATTCTGTTACCCACCCCCTTTGCTAATGTTAACCCATTAGTCTATGTTATCTGGCTTTATGCACAAATGACAAACAAAACACAGTCACATAAAATGACACGACATAAACAAAAGCACATTTAAAAAAATGCACATGCTATTATTTGAAACAGCCGCAATTAATGTTTGACAAAACAAGAAAAGAAATTAATATATTATTTAAAACGTAATGACAAACATGACAAGAGCACATATAATTAGTCCCATATGTTCGTGTAGGTGCACATTATTCTAGGTTGAATCAGTACAAAAACATGCAACACTCGTTAATGTATTATAAATTATAGGAGTTTAAATCCGCAGACACTTTCTAAATTTATTTTTAAAGACCGCTTCATCACAGGCAATGTATGAGGAAGCGTTTTGGTGGCTAGGATGTATCATTGATGGCTTTGAGCAGCAAGGCAGAGGTTATGATTCTTAGGGAAGATGATTAAGGAAGGGGCTGGTTAGTGGAAGTTAGGGAAACGATTACTTGGTGGTTTGCAACCTAGTTGCATGGTATTGGGCCATGGGGGTAGATTTTGGTGTTTTAACAATGGGTTTATTACATACTTAGTAGATGATCTGAAAAGAATTTTGATGGCAACGAGACAGGATAAAGTTGATAGAGAAAGTTTAATGAATATAACTGTCCGTGTGGAGCTTTGCAGCTGCAGATATTTGTTTCAAAGTGCTCTACAAAGCTGTTACTTTTGATCAGTTTAATGCTACTCAAATGTTTGACTTCAGCATTCAGAACTTGGCTTACTGAGTTGTCTTAATAGTGGTTGCAGAGTGAATTATCTGATAGTTATTCTTGATTCTTAAAGGTAGTACTGCTTAGCGAAGAAGGCATGGGGATTTTAAATTTAATGTGGGGGCTGTGTAGTAAGTTAGCTAATGGTGGTTAATGGATTGAGCTAGTTAGTAGTCCGAGAAAGAATAAAGTGGTTGTGGTAGTGAGTAAAGTAGGCAGTTGTAGTTGGTAGTGAGGCTAGTTAGAGCTAAGTGATGCTGGTTTTGTAAAGGAATTAGCGCTGACTGGGTTTATCAAAGGAATCAAGGCTATTGCAAAGGAAAATTATTAGTGATTGTTTAGGAAAAGGAGTAGATTCAAACAGTTACCATAGGGATCTTATTACATTGAATTGCATGGAATTATGTAGTGAAGGAAACTGGTAGTGATTATTGAAGTGGTCATTTTTTTTAAGGTTCCAAAGGGTGTTACTGTTACTTATAAAAGCATCATGGTGTCAGTGATTTCGGAAATGGTAGTGTTCTGGTTTGGGAACTTGGAAGGTAATGTGATGAGAGCAAGGTGTTCTTTACCATTTATAGTTTGGAAGTAGGGCTGTGGTGAAAGAGCTAGGTTGGAGATATTTTAAGAAATAAATGTGATTGTAGCAATTTTGAAAGCAGCTAGGTCTGGGTGTTTAAAGGAAAGTTGACTGCTGGCAGGTAGGGAATGGATTGACGGCCAGTAGTTCAGTAGGCAGTGGATGGCGTTGATGTTGTAAAATAAGTCATGTGTTGTTGACTTGACAAAGCTATGAGGATTGGGGTTGGTTTGAAAGTTGTGTGTATGATTGAGGGTGCTGTTTGGTGGAAGGAGGTTGGTAGTATTAGGAAAGAGGTACGTACGTTTAGTGCCAGACAACTGAGAAGTGAAGGTGTGGGATGGAAAGGGAAGAAAGTCACAGAAAATACTACCTTAAATGCTGCCATCATATATTGAAATTAGATTGGTAGATCATTTAGTATATCATTTCTACCCCAGTACCTACAGGAAATTGTCAATGGTGTGACTTTAGAGTGCTCTCAACTTAATTACACTTTTTGACTGCTAGACAATGCAAGGGGTGTTGTGTACCAATGTGCAGCCACGTAGCTCAGCTCGCACCTTTTTGCTTCCAAGCAAATGAGATGATCAGGATGAGAGTGATTCATATCCAGTACTTTTCACAATTTGATGACAGTTTCTCAAAAGAAAATGTGTTATTCTATATCTTCTTTAGTTAGGTCTAGTTGAATTCTTCACTTCCAAGGGACTGTCTTTTTGTACTTTTGGATTCTTAAGCCTACATCTCGGACTCTACAGGCATGATTATGGAGCCCAAGTTGACAAACTGATTATATGTGGGCTTTAATTATAGAAGGCGTTGCCTCGGAAAATAGCCTGTGTAAAGTAGGGGTGTGCAAAACTTGAATACTTTGTTTTTGCATAATTACGCTAAATTTGAGCAAAACTTCACGCAGTTACACAAAATGCAAAACAGGTGATGGATGCTACGGCCATTTTTTACTGTGCATGGTGCGTAATTACGTGATATAGTGTAATTGCTTAATATCAGGAATTTCAAGAGCACAATTCATACACAATAACAAGAGCAACACAACGTTACAGAATTTTTGATAATTATGCTGGTGTAACTCAAATTTGCCCCAGTATTGGAACTTTCATAGATTCCCATGCTTTGTATCATTCACCGTCGTCGGAATGGGAGCCTCGGTAAATAAAAAATACCATAGTAGTAAGCACAAAAGTGAAAAAAAGGCTTAGGCCTCATCTCATTTTGTAGCTTATCCACCTCTTTTTGTAAAAGAGACCAAATTCTTGGAATAACCAATCAGAGCAGCCTCACCACATAGAACCTTCCTGAGAGAGCCTAAGAGCCTCAGATTTTCTACTGCACGTTGTGCTAGGGAGTCTCCATTGAGCTCTGCTCAATTTTCTTCACTTTATCTCAACTTTACTTCATTTTTTCACTATGTCTGACAAGGAAAAGAAGGCACTGTTTAGAGCTTGTGCTACCTGTTCGAAGAAGAGACTGTTTGTGGAGGACAAACATGAAGATTGCATATATTGTTTGTACCCGGACCACAAGGCCACAGAGTGCAAGATTTGCAGGACTAAAACCTTGAGGGACAGAGAAGCCGTCTACTGACCTGGTTACAAAAAATGAGGACTCGAGACTTCGGCTAGAAGAGTTAGTGAGCTTCAGGCATTCACGATTGTAGAACCTTTTCTGCAATTCAAAAATGATGTTCTCATCCTGCGGACAAATACAAAATGTATTCCAAAAGTCCCATCAGAGTTCCATCTGAATGAGCCTTTGATCTTAAAGTCCTTCTTCCCACGGCCCTCTACGCCAGCAGAGAGGGCGTTACATTCTTTAGACGTTTATAGATGTCTAAAATTTTACTTGGAGCAGACAAAGCAATTCAGGAAGTCTTCCCAGCTATTTGTCTCTTACAGTGCTCCGCGGAAAGGATGTCCAATTTCAAAACCCTGTATTTCGCGCTGGATATCGAATGCAATCCAGTTTTGCCATCGAGAGGCAGGCAAGCCACTTGAACGAACACTTTGTGCGCATTCTACAAGATCGATGGTTTCATCTGTGGCTCTATTCTCAGGAGTCCCAATCAAGGACATCTGTAGAGCGGCGACGTGGATCACTATCCACACCTTCACTCGGCACTGCTGCTTGGATTCTTCTGTGAGAGAGGATGCAGCATTGGGTCAAGCAGTCTTGAGGAACCTCTTTCAATGAGACGGTGAGCTTTCCTTACTATCCCGCCTTCCTGTATTGCATATTTTGTATCACTTGTGTTTGTTTCTACTTTGTGATATCTATTTACATATATATTATATATCTATTTAGGTATATATCAGAATAATGTTTGTGTTTGCAGATATACAGGTGACAAAATATGCCTTATGTTTACTGCTAGCTACTCTGATACAAAGCATGGGAATCTATGAAAGTTCCAATACTGGGGCAAGAAAATAAGTTACTTACCTGTAACTTTGGTTCCCCAGTATTGGTAACTTTCATAGATTCCCATGCGCCCACCCTCCTTCCCTGGAAAAGCTCAGCCTTATTGTACAAAGATTGTTGCTGTTCCACAACGGCTACGAAAATCTGAGGCTCTGAGGCTCTCTCAGGAAGGTTCTGTGTTGTGCGGCTGCTCTGATTGGTTATTGCAAGAATTTGGTCTCTTTTACAAAAAGAGGTGGATAAGCTACCAAATGAGATGAGGCCTATTCCTTTTTTTCACTTTTGTGCATACTACTATGGTATTTTTTTATTTACCGAGGCTCCCATTCCGACGACGGGGAATGATACAAAGCATGGGAATCTATGAAAGTTACCAATACTGGGGAACCAAAGTTACAGCTAAGTAACTTGTTTTCTTCACCTGGGCCTTGTTTTAAGTTTTATTATAATTTTTACAAAATTCACAGCATTCAAGATATAACAAAAGTGCATTAAAGTTGCCAGTAGTAGAATCCTACCAATATCCAATGCATATTGGAAGAATAAAAGTGACATATTGAACACTCAAACAAGCAAGATGAATATGGCTGTTTACTATTGATATGAACCCTTATATATGAAAGACTACTGTAATTATAAAATGTAAGCCCCATTACATATTTAAATATGAATAGATAATATATATAATGCTTCATCAAAATTCAGGCTGAATCAAAGTACCAACAATCAAGATATAGCAAAAATGAATTACTTTACTGATATCAACAATTAACCTGCGGCAGTCCTGAATATAAGGGTCTAACAAAAGAATAAAAGTTGTATTTGTTTACAAAACTTTTCAAGTGAATAGAAGTATTTACTTATAATACCGGAGTTGGCATATGTGAAACAAGACGGTTATCATTAACAATAAAATGTGCTCCGTGTTGCCATTCCTGGCTCCCCTTAACCAAGTCGTTTATTAGACCTAACTACCATATGGTAACTGGATGAGGTCAGTTAAGATGACCCGAGGTTTGTACGATCAGTGACACTGGTAGCAATGCTACGAAGTACTTTTTGCGCACAAGGAGGTAAATCCTGGATTGCCTCTTTAACCCACATTAGAGTCTTCAGCTCATTTGATGAGGAAACCTAATTTGCCACCAGTCTGAGGGCATCAGACTGGTGACAAATGAGGAAAGAAATATTTTCCTTATACCTACTGGCCTGCCTCTGACTACCTTCCCAAGTGGCTATCTGCCACGGTGGAGGATTCAAGAATCCTGCAGCTGGGGGCTGCTAAAAAGTACCAGACAAGGCACACGCTATTTTCTCGAGCACACAAAGAGCAAAACATTCATGTTTGTATATAAACCATGCCGAGCTCAATTGCTTTGCCACCAAACGGACGATATATAGAATTGCTTGTCATGGCAGTGATGGAGGCCTTTTGCCTACGGGAGTGCTGGTACATACACAGCCTTTTGTATAGATAGGTAAGCAAACTGCTTTTTTTGTTTCTTTGCACGCAGAAGTACGTGAAAGGAGTGCCAAGTATCAGGGTGTTTAAATCAGTCGTCCTCCAGCCACAGGCTGGGCACATGTAAGAGCCAGTCAGCCTTAGTTCATGACACCACTATAAGAATTCTGATCAAGTGACAGCTGGATAGTGGAGATAATCTGCCCACTATACCCTAATGTCGAAAGCGCAACTGGCATTCACCTTCACCTTTTCCCTGATATAATATATTAGCACCACAGAGGGGCTTTCACCGTATGTTCCCAATCCTAAGATGTGAACAATACACTGGCTAGAGCTAATCATCGCTAAAGCAAAGGTAAATTTGAGCCTACGTAGAGTATATTAAAGCATTTAGATGGGGAAGGAAAAGTGCTTCACAAACTATTTGAATGTATTTATTTTTCAGAATATGGCAACCAATATAAATCTCTAGTGCATAGAGTGAGAGCCTTCATTTTTTGTAGTATGTAATTTCAAGAAGAACTTTTTTTCCCGTTTTTTTTAAGAGTATAGTTTGTGATGCAAGAGTATAAAGTACGATTATGCAGAATGCCATAATGGAGTATTTGTTCTTTAAGTCTGCATGCCCAGAAGGGGATTACACGACTTGGATCTCTCTGCACCCTTTGAGGATTTTTTCATTTTGACACTTACAAATATAAAAATTGCTGAACCTTTTTTGACACGTCAGGCGACTGCATTTCTCATATGTGGCTTTGATTGCTAGCAGCAAGGAGATCAGAAGGAAAATTAGTTATGGCCAAATAATGTTGGGCTGTTTTTCCTCAGTAAATGTGACCGATTCCTTTCGATGAATTCCAGTTGTTTTAGTGTTTTTTTCGACAATGTTTAAAATGCTTCACAGTTCGAACAAGAAGGCTCACTTTATTCTTTTGCTTGAATATTTTCTGTTTTGCTGGTGAAATCGAGCATTTAAAGAGCCCTGCATCTCCCCAAAGCCTAAGGGAAATAGCGGTTTCTTTCAGATTTGTTTCCTTCGATAAAGTACACTATGCAATGCTCAGGTGGTCTGATGCAGTTATGCTTGGCTTGGTACCACGTATGTAAGAGGTATATAGTAAATCATCGGAGGATCTAGGAATGGATTTGGCAATATGTAGGAATTAGAAGTCGAATTTGTTGTGAACTCATATCCACGTTTGATATGCAGGAATAGTACACATTAATGTCTCAAAGCAGCTAATTATATCTGACCCTTTAGTCTAAAGTAGCCGAGTGTATGTGCTGTTTCATGGTGCTGAATGAGTCCATGATGTGTTATTGCCCTTTACTGTACTGGAAACCATTTCTACGATGATTGACACATTTTGTCGTCCACACAAGATTGCTTGTGACAAGAAAGTAACTAGGTGGCCCAAAAAGTATCCTCTGGTTGGAGGAAGTGTTCCTGTTTACCCATTTTGAGCTGATGAGAGTTAAGGGTTTTTAGACGTCAAGATAAAATGTAAAAAATGGATAACAAGCATGACTCCGGCTTGCTGTTTGTGTCAGAATGATATAAAGGCATTGGTAAAAACATACTTGACTGTGGATGTTCGCCGTGATTGGAGCATTCTTGTACCATATGCTTTTTATCTGAATGAGGTGATATGACCACAGTGAGTGAATTCACTTTACCAAACAGGATTTGCTGTTGTTGAAGGATTGGTATAAATGCTAATGATGGCTAAGAAACGCTGCAAACGAATTAGGTGTACAGTGTTGGTGAAAAAGCAGTTGTGAGGTGATGTGTAGAAATTGGCTAAAAGGTGTTGTGAAGTGTGGGATTAACTGCCATCGTTAAAGGGTTTTGGTGGCCTTTACGCAGGAAGGTTATGTAGGGCCTGATTAATGGATAGGTGGTTACATTAGTGATCGAAGGGTGTAGATGTACATCAGTTGGTGAATAGTCCAGAAGAAACACGGCTATTATGATTACATGTCTATTGGAAACATGGTTGTGAAAGAGAGCAGCAGGTTAAGGATAATGGTGTTAAAGAAATGAGAAGCTATACCAATCATTCAGAAGGGTGGCGGGAGCAGCAGGTCATAATTGGCAAGTATTCGGCAGTAGATATCCTTCACAGATCCTATTCCTCTAGAATTCTAGTGCATCGGCTGTGACAAAGTGACTCAGACCAGTGTGCTAGAGTCTTTGGAGCAGTAGGGTCGTTCTTTCATATTCTATGGGTCTGTCCCAACATCCAACAATACTGGCGGGAGGTAGTATAGGTTATGGCCAGGGTCACGGGCCTGGACACCCCTCTGGAGGAACAATGGCATATTGTATGTGTGACAGGTGAGGATACATGGCCCAAATATCACAAAATATGGCTGATGTTGGTGGCCATTGTTGTGAAAAGGAACATAGCCGGGGCATACAGTGCGAACTATCCACCAAGGCGGTGGACTGAAAAATTGACCTAGATAGGTGTAGTAAAACCAAAAAAGAGGTATTTCAAACTTGGGCCGCCCACAGAAGTGGGTAAAGGTTTGGGGTCTGTGGAAGGCATACAATGGTTATTGACTGTATACCCTAGGAAAACTGTGGATGTGCTTATAGAGAGACTTCTTTGGATTAATGAAGAATGTAAAGATGTCCACATTGCAGGGAAAGATGCCTTGGTTATTTTTTTGAGGTTCTTTTTTTTTCCTTTCTGTCGACAATTACAATTAAGAACTTGTTCAAGTTTGCTGAGAAAATGGTAAATAAAGAAGTTCAAAACAAAATGTATTCGACTGTAGATGAAGTGAGCATTAACTTGTGGAATGGTAGTTCTGATGGTGGTCTGCTAGTTCAGAGTCTGTAGTGCTGGATTGGTGGTGTACAAATTTTGGAGGTGCTTTTTGAATGTCTAAGGTTCTGTGAGTGTGATTTGGAACGTGGGGAGCGTCACATATGGATCAGAATTGATCACCAAAGTTTTATTGAAATTTTCTGACAAGTGTATCAGTGGAAAGAAAATGACAGTCTATTTTTGATAATTCCTTGTGTTTTTTTATATAATATCTAGTGTTTGTACAGAGTTTCATCTGTTTATTTAGTATGCTTATGACTGGTTTTGTTATGAGGAAAACAGGTTTATCACAAAACGACCACTTGCTATCTTCTCCCGAAATCCCTAAATGTTGAAAGACGACAATATTATTTCTACTGTACTGCTGTACTGCTAGTACAACACGGGACTGTTCCTATCTTTCCCCTTTGGAAAGATAGTTTCAGTCCCTCCAAAGTAAAAGTGAAAAAAGCATGTTGAGAAAATAAGAGTTAACGACTGCGAAAGTAATTTTCCTTCACTAACCATTTGAATTTGCTTTGTTCAGAATATAGTACCAACAGAAATCTCTGCTTCAGCAAGTGAGAGCTCAATTGATTTTAATGAACTCCTTGTGGTACGTAGCTCAAGATGTTAAGTATCCCATTGTAGAGCATAAGATAGATTTAGAAATAAGGCTAAGAATGAAAAATGTGCTTACATTTTATAGTTTTCTCCAAGTTTGTATTTTCAAAAGCAAATTGCCCATCCCAACTCCCCAGCTCCCTGCTCACTGTTATTCAATTCTACAAAATATACGTTTTTTTATTCATTTATATTTTGCTTTTAGGACCCCTAGTGAAAAGTTGCTGAAGTTAAGCATTTGATAAATGTTTTAACACTTTTAATTCCTAGATATAGACAGAACAATAGGAGGATGCAAGCTTGCAGACCACAGACCGAAAGTACGACCAAACGATTGTTGGCTAGTGGTTCTGGGAGAAAGGGATAATTTCCCTCCATTATTTGCAGTATCTGTTTAATTATGTTCTAATCTTTTAAATGCTGCAGGGTAGGTAACTTTGCAAGAGATATCATGGCCTTTTACTGGAATGTCTGGGTTCCCATGAGTTTAACTACTTTTGTGACTGAAATGATCATGCTTCTTTATGGTTCGGATTGAGGGAAACATAAGCTTTATGGGGAACATTCTGCTCAGCATTGTCTTTTAGCGCTTTCTTCTATGTCTGTTGGTTTAACTCTTCTAAGGGTTTGTAAGTCATTAACCACGTGCAGGGTGATCCGAACATGAGGCATTATTTTGGCATTAGAGTTACATAGTGACAGAACATGCAGTGAAACCTCCTTCTCGATATAGAAGTCATGAAATCTGTGTTTGTCACAAAGAACCTACACAAGTCTGATACTTTGAAGATATAATAGATACGTTTGGTGACCGAGACCTGGGAATGATCTTATTCCAGTGGTTATAAAGTTCTGTTATGTTTTCCATAATAATATAGGAACCCACAGCTCTATTAAAATAAATTATGTGATAGCTACTTCTACCTGAAGACTATTAACCTTGAATTCCTTTCTAGTGCCAGACTGGATTTGAAAAGTTAAAATAGCTCTCCTGTGCTGTTAGGTGGCGCCACAGCTCCAACTTGACTCCAGTTCCTCCCTAATGTGATGTCACTGAGCCATTTACGGCAAAACCCCCAGTGCTCTGCAGTCAGTTAATATTTTCCACAGCTTTTGAAGTTTATATAGAGCTGCTACCTGCCGAAATTCTGCTTCAGTGCGTTTTTGGGAGAAATGTCACCTTTAAAAAAGCCCAAATTGAAAAGATGTTCCTACTGCTATCTGGGATCCATTTCGGCTTCCCGTGGTGGCTGCTTGTGAAGAATGGATCCATGTCCGTTATTGGTCGTGGCTTCATGTATTCAATGGCTATCGAGGATCGGAAAGGATCTATCCATGTCTCAAACCTGTGGCAAACAATGGAGACCTCGCTCGTCTGACACCAGAGCCTGGTTTCATTCTAGTTCTCCTCCTGATGCTCCTGACCCATTTCCGACTGCTATCATTAAAACTGCTCAAGTTGCGGCTTTCATCCAAGCCTTGTTGGGTATTTTCTGACCTCCTGCAGTCCCTCTGCTGCACCCTTGGGCCCAAAGGTACCTGCTGGGTCTTTGCCTATGCATCACTTGGTAGCCTCAACCCCTGTTCCTTTTAATACCGTTGTTGCTTTTAATGGAGTGTGTCCTGCCACTATCCTATCATCAAGAGCCTTGCTGGTTGTGGAAGCATCAGTGTTGATATCATCCATGGCGCAGGTTCCAGATTCCCTTTTGGAGTTACAGATATGGAATACTAGCTTTCATGCTTATTAGTGTCCATTCACCCTTGAACCTCCAACAGCCCACAATAGAAAAAGTCACAGTGTTAGTCCAGGGATCCCTGGTTGGCTGAGGTACGTACCCAAGTAGAGACCCGCGATCCAACGTCGGGGAAAGGAAGGTCACCTTCGTAGATAGCCCCGCTCACCCCCTCAGTAGCTTGGCACGAGCAGCCGGGCTTATCTTCAAGGCAAATGAGTTCAGTATTCGCAACCACGATCACAATAATCCAATGATGACACCACAAATAGACTCCACACGAGTTTTATAAAACGAGTATAAACTTTATGTAAAAAGATATACAATAAGACCACACAATATAAAACCAACATATGAGGTTGTGTAATATTTCTCTTGGCCGGTTGGTAGGCCAGCCAGACCTTGTAAGTTTTGGCGATGTCAATGAGCACTTCTAAACATTCTCCTGTACTCCTAATAATGTGTCATACAGTTCGCAATGCTAGAATCAGGTACTTTTGCAATGTAAAAATACTGTAATGGGTAACGACGCTATCATAAGCTGTGCAATTAAAAGAATGTAATGCGTAACGCAACAAACAGGCACTTTGTAAGGTAAAACAATGCAATGCGTAATCTAACCACCAGATATGTCGTTCTGCAATAATAAGGCAATGCGTATACGCTAATCAGGTCATTCGTTACGCAGGAAGAATTGAATGTGCAATATGCTAATCAGGTAGTTCGTTATGCAGGAACAAGGCAATGCGTCATACGACAATCAAGTAGTTTGTTATACAGAAATGTTGCAATGTGTTATACGTCAGTCAAGTACTCCGCTCTCAGAAATGGAATAATACGTAATACACTCAGGCCCGGAACACCGGGCCTTAGGCGGTCTCTCCGCCTTCTCTTCAGTACGATGTAATTCCAAAGTGCAGCTTTGCACTCCGGCCCCTGTACCGCCACTCTCTTTGGCAATATGAGCCATAACACGAGCCGAAGCAGAGGCTTGCGCGGTTAACATGAGAGAGAGGCCGAGAGCGTCTCCCTCCGAGCCCACGCCCTGCCCAAGGAGTCGGCACACGTTACCTGGGGGGCGCAAACCCACTCTCCTCTTCTCGTCCAGCGGCTAGGCCTCCAAGCAGCTTTGTGAAATGGCAACAGTGGCTCGGGCCGGCAACACAGCTCTTCCGGGATTCACGGTCTGGGCCGCTTCACTTACGAAGATCTTAGGCTGCCACAAAGCACACGCACACCACGTTGCGGAGTCTGTCTTCACTCCGGGTGCACGATCACTGGGCACTCCACACACAGGTCTCAGGCTGCACGAAGATCACATGCGCAGCATCGCTGAGACTCCCTTTACTCCGGTGCATACGATAACACGGTGTAAACTCCTCACGAAAGTCTCCCGGTGCACAATGCGCCCACACACAGCAGCGAAGAGACTCACTTGGTTCTGGTGCACATCATAACAAGGCAAATCCTCATGAAGGTCTCACAATGCACACAGCGTCGATGAGACTCACTTGGATTCCGGTGCACATGATCACTGGACAATCCTCACAACGGGGTTCAGGTTGCACAAATCACATGCACACAGCGTTGCTGATCCTTGCTTGGATTCCAGGTGCCCCCGATCACAGGCCGATCCTCCTGAAGGTCTCAGTGCTGCACAAAGCACACGCACACAGCGTCACTGAGACTCACTTGGACACCAGGCACCCACGATTACAGGCAGTTCTTACGAGGGTCTCAGCCTTCAACAGGCACGCTCCCACAGCTCTGCTGAGAGTCTCCTGGAAACTGTTATGTTAATGTGTTTCCAAACAGGGAGCCAGCTAACCTCGGCTCTTTGGGGATAGTTACTTCAGGACACAGCACACAGCAAAGTCCTTCAAGCAGGGGGACACAGCACACAGCAAAGTCCCTTTAGCCTTTCCTTGGTTGAAACAGCAAACTGCAGGGTAGCCCCAGATCACACAGCAAGGGTCAGTCCTATCCTTCAGTCTCTTCAGTTGTTTTTTCCTTGGCAAAGGTCCTCTTGACCACGAAGTAGCTCCAGTCTTGTTCACACTTGATCAAGCCATTCTCCAAAGTTCAGGGGCTTCAGCTCTCATTATTATATCCCTCAATGTCTTTGAAGTCTTTGTGCTTCAGGGGGCACTGACCCCTGTTCAAACCAGTTCTGGGTGCCTCCCTGCCAGTGACACCTTTCTTCCTTTGATTAGGGGGGGTCTGGATTCTCAACAGGATTAGGCAGGGAGGCCGAGCTCTTTCCTATAAAGGCCCCATTCTCTGGAACTCACTCCCTTTCACTCTGAAACAAAATACTAATTTCCAGTCCTTTAGGAAGTCTCTCAAAACATTTCTATTCTCGACTTCCTAATTACTTTACATACTATAAAACCTGATTTGGCATTTACAGCAATAGCGCAAGCGCGGAGATACCCCTTCGGGGGTCGAATCCTGCGCTATATAAGAATATAAATAAATAAGTAAATCACTCCGCAGGAGATTAGCCAATTGTTTAGAGCAGCACCCTAAGGGCTTATCCTGCCCCTACACTCCAGATGCAGGTCAGCCTGTTGATGTCTCACCTCCTCCCCTGGGTCAAGACATTCCCCGCTTCCTATAGCTTTCATATCCAGACAGTCAATCCACATCTAGGCAGAGACGCACAGAAATGTTAGAGCACAAACCTCAGGCACTTCTCAAAGAGTGGCTTCTGGACACACAATGCAAAAAACACTTACATAAAAAGATGTGTTATTACATTGTGAGTTCAGGCATACTAAACTTCCCCTTTCCATTTTAAGCCTTTGGGAAGATAGGCTGGAAAACATATTACACGGCCTTCCCATTCTATCCTATGGGCAAGATGGCCTTTCAACAGTGAAAAACTTGTGTGGGTGGCACAAATAGTGCTGCAGGCCCACTAGTAGCAGTTGCATTACCAGCCCTGGCGCACACAGAGCACTTTACTAGGGACTTCACTTAGTAAGGCAAACATACCAATCATGGACAACCAATTACCATTACTTATACAGGGAAAAACGTACACTTTGGCACTGTTTAGCAGTGGCAAAGTGTCCAAAGCATCTAAGTTGGCAATACTATGTCAGAAAAAAGTCTAGGGGGAAAGCAAAAAGTTTAGGGACTTTAGCCAAAAAGGGCCAAGTCCTAGACACAGCAATAATGTTGGAAACCGACTCCTCCTTGCACATAATAGGGGTAAACTTTAATGACGTATTGCACCTAGACAGGGACTGCACAGGAGCCGCTCTGGGCATTCCCAGAATAACGCCACTGGCTTGCTTTGCCGCTATATTGTGTCTCTCTGATCTTTGGCATCGCCATCATCAAGAAAGCAGAGGTTACTCATACTTTTCTGGGTCTCAGAAGGTATTCTCCAGGGTAGACAATATTTTTACACCGGTAGGCAAGGTAGACAGGATAGACCAATTAGAATACCTTGTTTGGGGCCTGTCTGATCATTCCGCACTCTGGGTCACTGTGGGTAGGAGAGCCCTCCATTCGAGATTGATATGGAGAATAAACGCTTGGGAACTCCGAGATGCGACAGTGACACAAGAATTGAGAGTACACACTGAACTGTATTTTACCAAAAAAACAAAGGGTTTGTTGATTCAGCGGTCACCATCTGGGAGGCATACATGGCGGTACTGTGAGAGTGAGAAAAGTAAATTGAAATAATTGAAGATGCGTTAGGGGCGTTGAATATCCTTCTGGCTCTCCGCTGAGTCGAGGCCCTGTGACCCGAATACCGCACACTAGGGCATAATGCCTATCTGGACAAAACAAATGTCCCAAGACTTCCCACGACGGACTGCCTAGACCTTGAGGAGGAAATGACACTTGATGAAGTACAGGCAGCTATTGCAAAGCTCTCCTTAGGGAAGTCCACAGGTCCCAATGGTCTCCTGGTTGAATTCTTTAAGAGAAACACTGGACTCCTCAGCCCGATCTATGAAGCATGTACTTAGAAGCCAGAGACAAGGGCCTACTGCAGCTAAACTTGAGCAGTAATCCAAAAACAAGGTAAGCCAGCAACGACCTGTGATTCCTACCGGCCGATATCTCTAATCAATGTTGAGACAAAGATCCTGGCCACTTTCTTGACTATTTATTTATTTGTGGATTTGTTGAGCGCAAACGAATCATCCCAGAAAGGATCTCTCTGCGCTATACAGGAGAAAGGTCAAGAGGATGTGAGTTTAAAAGAGCCATGTCTTCAACAATGTTTTAAAATTGTTTAGTTCCCTGCAGGACCTGAGGTTTTGTGGGAGCGTATTCCAGTGATTAGCTGCCAGGTAGGAGAAGGCTCTGCCTCCAATACGTACCTTCCGTATTTTCTGGGTACACAGAAGATTGGAGTTACTCGATCTCAGTTGTCGGGCTGGCCGATACCATCTGATTTTATTCCTAAGGTAGGCTGGGCCCTTTCCCTGTAGTGATCTGAAGACTACACAGAGCATCTTAAAAATAGCTCTCTTCCCCACAGGGAGCCAGTGTAGCTGGTGCAGCAGTGGAGCAGATGAAGTTCTTGCCGGGTTGTTGAGGGCAAGCCGGGCCGCGGTATTCTGCACCACCTGGAGTCGAGATAAAAGATCTTCCCTTGCTCCTACCAGCAGCGAGTTTCCATAGTCCAGCCGACTCACCAGGAGTGACTGGATGAGGGTCTTCCTTGCTGACGAAGGGATACACGGGAAGACCTTCCTAAGCATTCTCATGGTGCCGAAACAGGCACCTGAGACTGTCTTGACATGTTCCTCCATGGATAGTTTGTTATATATCTTGATGCCCAAATTCTTCGCACGGCTCCTGGGTGCGGGGGCATCGCCCAGTTCAGTGGGCCACCATTCTGGGGACCAAATGTCCTCTGCCTTCCCAAACAGCAGTATTTCGGTTTTAGATGAGTTGAGCTGTAAAAAGTTCCTCCTCATCCAGGTTGCAATGCTGGACATGCAGCTTCTGAACCTTGATTGGGTGGAGATGACATCCTTTCCAATCGGGACGATTAGCTGCGTATCGTCCGCATATGAGATAGTTCGAAAACCATGGCCCCTGATGATCTCGGCCAGTGGGGTTACATATACATTAAACAGGGTCGGAGTGAGCACAGATCCCTGTGGTACGCCCTTATCTACCTTGGCAATTTGTGATACAAACGTATCTAGCTGGATACTCTGGGTACACCCTGAGAGGAAGCTTTGAATCCACTTGAGGGCCCTTCCCTGCACCCCAATCCCCCTCAATCTGCCCAGCAGCGTCTTATGTGAGATGGTGTCAAACGCTGCTGACAGGTCGAGAAGGACTAGGATTACTGGGGTCCCGCTATCCAGGGACATCCTTATGGTATCCGTCACCTCCAACAGTGCAGCCTCAGTGCTATGGGATGCACGAAATCCAGACTGGGAGGGGTTCAAAAGGTTGTGCTGTTCCAAATAATTGGAAAGCTGTTGGTTCACCAGAGTTTCCAAGACCTTCGAGCAGCAGGGAAGAAGAGAGATTGGCCTATAGTTCTGTAGGGCATTCAGGTCTGCTAACACCTTTTTCAGGAGTGACTTTACCCGCGCACTCTTCCATTCATTGGGAAAGACCGCCTCCTCCAATGAGATGTTATATATCTTAACAAGAGCCTCTGCCAAGACCGTGCTGAGGTTTGCAATAATGGCGGGAGGCACCGGATCTAATGGCGAACCTGATTTTACACGGCTTAATAGGGGCTCTACTTGCTTTCTGGTTACCTTGGTAAAGGTGTCCAGCCCATAGGGCAAGGCCGGTTCTTGTGGTCGGTTTCCAGGTAGATATTCCTCCTCTGGGTCTTCTAATATCGATACGAAGGACTGGTAAATCAGATCGATTTTGCTGGTAAATACCTGGCTAGATCTTCACACCGATCCTGAGTGGGGGGGGGGGCTTCCTTACCAGCCTTGGGGTTGGTAAATTCCTTCAGGATCCTATAAAGTTCCATGGAGAAATTATCCGCCTCCGCTATGCGGACACCCAGATATGACTCTGAGGGCTTTAAATAATTGGAAATTTACGTCACTTACAATCAAGAGCTCTGTCTGGAACGAAACATGAACGGGTGATGATGGAATTCCATGAGGACGCAAACTGCTGGAAGTCATTCCCGCTGATGCTGCGAGGTAGGGCAGCGGTGTTGAAAATTATTACAGTGCCCAAAAACAAATATTACAAGATGCCAGAAGAGATTTTTACCAAGATCAATGTAGAAATTAGACCGCTATTGTGGAGAAATGGACACCCCAGAGTTGCATTGCAAATGCTGCAACAAAACCAGTATAACCGGGGGATTGCCTTTCTGGACATGAGGGCTAACTATTGGGCGGCACACTTAATGGTTGTCAATGATTGGAACTATGGCACAAGATGACCATTCCCCTTATGCACTTGAGAGATCTCAGTTACAATCCCAGACCTACTCACATTACTTATATGGAGGAAAAGGAACAAGACGATTGTTGCCAGCAACCCATCTAATGATTGCGGCATGGGTTAAAGCTACTAGATGCATAGGGTGGCCTAATAAGATCCCCCCAAAGATTCCACTGTGGACAGGAGCGCGATGTAAGGAACTGGGAAACCTCAAAGGATTTAGACACTGGGACCTAATAGGAATATCAATGCTTGGCGATCTCATAGAAGAGGGTGGTTTAAAGCCTTTCAGCTCCCTTCAACAGGATTATAAACTGCAAAACACCCAGAAGTTATAATATTTACAACTAAGTCACACGTGGAATGTAGAAGGCCTTGAAGTCCCTAATTTATCGTAATACTTCCCTCTGGAGGGTATGATGCACCGGATTCATTATGATAGTTCCAGACTACCTCAGTTTGTAAGGGCAGATTCCTCTGATTGTTTGCGATGTAGAAGAGATAGAGGATCCTTCTGCACACACTTTGGACCTGCCTAATTATACAAGCCTACTTGCAGAATTGGGCGGAACTCTAGGGGTAAGCCTCCCACACAACCTAAAGTACATACTCCTGGACATACCCTCGGATGTGGATATCCCACCCACCAAGCTCTTATTTAGTAATCTGGGCCTGGTGGTGGCGGCAAAGAGTGCAGTTGTAAAGCACTGGGGAGCACCTGAAATACCCCCACTCTAAGGGGCACATTATGATGGCGGACGGACCTGAGTCCGTCCGCCACCATAGAGTAGGTGGGAACCTCCGCATGGGCTGCGGAGTTCCCTCCTGTGCAATTAGGATGTGACCGCCACCCTGGCGGTCACATCCTCTATTTTTAACATTGCGTCGGGGGCAGCTTCAAGCTGCACCCACAGCAATGTTAAAAATGCACGCATTGCATTTGTATGTAGCAAGTGGCAGGCACCGTGCGGTGCCTGCCGCTTTCTGCATACAAATGCAGGGGGGTACCATAGGTACCCCTCATGTGCACCCCCCACCCCCCTTCACCTAGGGGGCCCGCAACGGGCCCCCGCAGTGAAGTTACACATACTTTTCCACGGCGGAAAAGCCGCAGCGGAAATTTAATGTTTCAGAGCCCATCCTAATCTGGCTGACGGTGTCTGAGAGACACCGTCACCATATTAGTGCTTTTCCGCCGCAGTTGTAAGCCAACCGCAGCGGAAAAGCTGCGGACGGAAACCAGGACCCACCAGCCATCCTAATGTGACGGTGGGTCTTTGGTGGGTCCGCAGAGGATTTTCCGCATCCTCCGGGCCGGCGGTGGCTTCCGCCGGCCCGGAGGATGCGGAAAATCCTCCATCCTAATGAGGCCCTAAGAACGGAAAGCTGGAATGGACATATATATATATATGGTGGCTGAAAAGCTGACTTACAAAAGGTTTCTGCGTAAGTTTTACAAGATATGGAGAAGTTGGTTAAAGTAATATAACCTTCTCTTGATGGATGATAATCATGTAGACCCCACAAACAGCAGCGGTAGCCCCTAGGGGGTGCCAAGGCGTCAACCCTTTGCCACTACTGCTGGGATATTACAGCTTTTATATGAAAAAAACAATCTCGCTGATTGATTGTTTGCATGTAAATGCTGTAATGCCAGGTTGGCAGCAGAAGAGAGGTCCACTACCTATTTTGCGCATGTTTTCGGCAGGAGCTCCTACAGCCCTACCTAACACATACACACAACATATCGGACATGCTGCACTAGCGTCGCGCAGTGCCACATGTCAGATAATGGAGCGTCAAGGTTTGTCAATCATACGTCCTCTTGCCCAATCGGAATCTGGAATAGTGAAAAAGGTCTACCTCGGTACCTTCAACCCTATTCCAGCTTCCGATTGGATGGAAGCTCATGGGTCTGCCACCGGCTGCTGCAGAGAGATGGGAGTGTCTGAAAGCGTGGACCTGCCTCGGGTACTTTTTCCTGAATTAAAATCAAAATGTGTTTGTCTGTGTGCTGGGGATTGCATGTGTATGTATGTATGTATGTATGTATGTATGTATGTATGTATGTATGTATGAAAGTATTTGTGTGCGTGCCTGAAACTGTGTGTATGTATGCTTGTCTGCTTGTGTGTGAAGTAAATGTCTGCCCCGAGGAACGGCAAGGCCCGAGGCACATTGCTGGATGTTGCTGAGGGCCCCACAGCTTTCATAATGCATAAGCCGCTGCTGCCGCAAACTAACCCTAATTGTCGGTCCCGCTTTGATCTGACGATTGTCTACTATTTACTTTCATATGTACTTGTAATATCTGTGGGACAGAAAAAGGTGCATGTTGACGCCAAATGGATATTCACAACCTCAGCACTATTCTTGTTGATTGGCGAAAGTTGGTGCGCCATTGTTAATTGTATCAAGAAACAAAATTAAAATATACCAGAATGCTAGTTTTGAGTTTCCTGCTAACTTTACATAAGCTTCACATAAGAGCTTTCATGATGATGATGAAAGGAGGAAGGTGGACACCCATCGTTCTTATTTAGAATAGTAGAGGACCAGTTGGGTCTCCAAAATACCAGTGGCTCAAATCCTCTTTCTGAAAACCGACCTTAATTGTTCCTCGGGCCACTTAGACAGAGATTTTTTTCTTTCAATGCTGCCCATACATTGTCTGCTTGCTTGCTGTCAGCGCCTGTCTCTAGACGATCCTAAAATGTTATTCTGTCATTCTTCACCTGAGGGACTGATAGTTTGGACTCATTGCTCCAGACTGCACTCCAATATTATTTCCACTCCTCCCCACCCAACAAAGCCAAAATGAATAAAGAGGAAGAAGAGGGGAAAACAGTTGCATATTTCATGGGTACTCGCAAACAATTTCCCAGGCTCCAAAAAGGATGGCTGATGGTGTGACAGAGCACCGTATCGATGCCAGCAGCTTTTAGGCCACACATGGTGGGCGTAGGGGATGCTAATCACACACATTGTGTGGACGGAGAGTCATTAAGTTATATTTAAAGTTTAATTCCATACTGCCCAGTAAATTAAGCCCCTAGTCTCTAAAAAACTTGTGGATTTTATAATACTGTGTGTTAAGCTGTATCTTAGTCGCTATCTCGCTAGTTCACCTTGGGGTAAGCCTTCTTTCCTTTCCGTTGCTACCTTGGGTGAATCAAGCGTACAAAGTAAGTATCTTGATTCTGAATTGAAATGGAATGGAATCTTGGGCCTCACGAGCTCCTTAAGCCTTTTTGTCTCTTATTGGTAAAAGTTAGGAATGCTTACAAGTAGGCTCTGTTAAGGTAGTGAGTGCTATAAAAGAATCATTAAAAAAAAAACCAGCGGGTGTGCAAATCACTGAGATGGGCTGACACAAACACCCAGCCTTCACTGCTGCTCATGGGACAATAGAAATGTGTTCGCCGTGGCACTATGAGACTTTAGGCCAGATGTAGGTAAATTCAATTTTGCGAGTCCTTAATAGCGATTTTTACCGAATCGCTATTAAGGACTTGCAAAATTGAATGTAGGTAGGAATCGCAAAAATATTTGCCATTCCTTAATATTCCTTTTTTTTTTTTTTTTTTTTTGTTAAATCTGTTTATTGTTATTTTGTAAATTCAACAATACAATAGGCACTGCTTTACAATCAAAATAACTCTTCAGTTATTCACGGGTGGTATTACAACAACAGTGTGGTTCATCAAGGGCGTAATGACATTTCATTTAATTAGTTCGTGGACAGGATACAAGCGCCCAGGTGTGCCTTCCGATTGGGGAACAGGAGGTAACATGTTTCACCCCTCTACAAGGGAAGGGACAAACTTTGCATATCCATCCCAACCCCAAATGATAAGCATGTGCAATAGAACAAAACAACTAACTGCGACACTGTCACCAAATTACATTACCGTTTGCCCCAATTCTCGCCCCCCCCCCCAGTCCAACCCCCCCTCTGCTCCCACCCATGTAACTCGCATGGCTCCTCATCAGGTGTTGCCTCGCCGCTGCGTCGCGTAGTGCACCAGATGAAATGTCTGGTGTGGCATTCTCTGCGCTCCCGCACCTCTCACCTGCTGCGTCAGCCTAGTGCCCCGCCGCCCTATCCTCCATAGCGTCTCCTGTCTCCTGCAGAGTGTTTAACATGTGTTCCCATCTCTCTGCCATAGGCTCCTTACGGAGTCCCATAGTTTCCTCCCTCCGGATGGCTGTCCATTCCGCACGAGCCCATGATGAGTGACAGGATCCACGCCCTTGTGTTAGGTGGGCCCCTTGCCTTCCATCTCCTGGTGAGGAGTTGTACTGCCGTCACCATCCCCAGGTCGAGGAATCTGGACGACGCTTTGTCCTTAGGCGGCCTTTTGAAATGGTGCAGGAGGTACTCGGGCCAATTGCAAGGTATGATGCGGCCGGTGCTTCATGTAAGTAGTGTATGAATATCTCTCCAGTAGGTGCCTAGGCTCAGACAATGCCACAGTATGTGAAGGAGATCTGCGTTCACTTCTCCGCATCTTGGGCAAGATGCATCCACTCTGTGAAAGTATTTTTTACTAAGTCAGGGGTTAGATAGGCCCTGTGTACTATGTATACTTGAATTTTGCGGAACCTCATATTTCTGGGAATGTGGACCGGGCTTTTTAGGAACTTTTCCCATTCTCTGTCTGCTAACGCTCGCCCCATGTCTCTCTCCCATTTCACCCGTAGCGGGGCTAAGTCCTCCGCCGCATGCGTCCATAGGGATGCAGCAAACTATTTGACTAAATGCCTGCCTCTGCCCATAACGTGTAGGTACTGTACCGTCAAGTGCTGCGCCGGCTCTTCCGCAACATCGCCCCATTTAGCCGCCATATGTGCCGTTAGGGACCTGTGCATTAGGAAGCCCCCTGGGGGAAGCCCAGCGTCCGCGACTAGTGTCTCATAGGGTATAATGCTCCATCCTGGTACAGGTCGCCCAGCGTCTGGACATCCACCTCGTGCCATTGCTCTAACATGGAGTGCGTGAGTGTCCCCCCGTCTCCGGGCGAGCCCTCCAGGGGCACCGCAGGCGCATAAGAGCGCACCCCTCTCGTGAGGTACAGTGCCCTGCGGAAGCATTTGAATGCTACCGCCAACAGTAGTGGAGTGGGGCGTGTCGGTGCCGCTAGTGGATGAAATAGTGCAGTGATCCGCTCCAGCGTATATGGTGAGCCAGCCGTGGCAGTATCCTCCCTTCCCCTGTCTGCCAGCCAGTGGGCGACCCATTGGAGCTGTGCCGCCAGGTAATAGTGCTCAAAGCAAGGAGCAGCTAGCCCGCCCCTGTCCGTGGCTTTCCTGGTACGTGCAAAAGTGACGGTTCGAAAAGGGGGTGGTAAAGAAGGAGATGGTGCAAACCAGACAAGTGGGGATTGAGGAGCCAGAAGGAAACACTACCCCAACCACGGGAATAGTGGTGTCCAGAGACTACGATCCAGCCATGTGTTTTGTTTTTTTTGGTCCAATAATTTTTTCTTTGAGTTCTGGTTGTTTTTTTCCTCTTCGTTAACAGTTGTAAATAGAAATCGCCAAAAAGGAAAAAGGGATGTCATACCCTGATTAAAATGAAACCAGAAGTTTGGGCTTGAGAGAAAGTCCAATCGACCAACAAATAGAAAGGGAATTAAGAAGAAAATAGCAAGAGGGGCGCAGTTAGCCTCAAACAACAAAAGAGGTGATAGCAGAATAGACCGAGCATGATTTCACATGTTTTTTACGCACTTCCCCTTCCCCAAAATCTCAGTAATCAAGGCAGGAGATCTAGTCTATGAGAAATTAACCAACCCAATAGAAAGAAGGTAACTGATTTACCATTCTCACTCAAAAGGAGCTTTTCCCCAACACCCCTGGGTGTAGTGATGGTCCCTATCCCTCACAAACAGCATTACACCTGACCTTTTTACATACATTGCTCTCCTTGTCTTTTCTCTTGGCAAACCGGGGACGACACACAACAAAAGCCCAGCCCTAAAACCTAGTAACGAAGATGATGATTACCACTGGAAGGAGAAGAACTCAAAGACCATATCAGCAACCACTAGTTATTTTGTTCCCCCCGCTAAGAATTTCATTTGGCTTTCTGTTCCTCCAAGCCTTCTAAAAAAACATAAACGCCAAAATTGAGAAACACATCCAGCCTCCTAGTTTAGTTTTTTCGCCCATCCCTCTCACACAGGTGTCAGAAGTGGGATCAGAAGAGATAGAGGCCATTGTGCACAAGATGGCTGAAGCTCAGGAAATATTGGGAAACATTATGGAACGCTTCTTGGCAGTAGCAGAGGAAGATAGGGAGAAGTTCCATCGGACCCTTACCGAACAAAGCCAGAATCAAGAGACTGTAATCGGGGAGTTGACAGATGTACTCAGTCACAATAACCAACTGAACTGGGGGTCTAATAGATACAATGCCACCAAGTGCCTCAAGCTACTAAAGACAAAGATGAAAAAGCAAAGAAACAGGAGTGTCGTGAAAGACAGGAAATCATTGAGCAGAGCTTGGATTCCCATCAATTATCAATGTGATCAATCTTATCATCTGGTTATCCACCCATATGGATGATATGTCTCTTGCTAATAGACACTAACTTCCAGAAAGGGATTCGTTCAATGGAATCAGCGCAGGAGCACCAAAGAAAAAGAGGACAGATTATACGTTCTTTGGGTCCATGACCACCTGGGAATTATAAGCAATGCAAAAAAACAAAGTTTATTGGGGATATCACCTCGCCCTCTAATCTAAAATCAGAACTCTCAATAGTTTTCGTTCCTAAACCTTACAGATCTATCAAGTTTTGCATTGAATTTCGAGAGGTTAATCAAAATATCCCATTTTGACTCGTATCCACTCCCTCAGGTGGATGAAATGATAGAACAGTCGGGTGAGGCACAGTACATTAGTACTCTAGATCTTTGTAAAGGCTATTGGAAAATACCACTAAAGAGAGCAAGACAAAGTGAAGACAGCGTTCTCCAGACCGGGAGGGTTATATTACTTTACTGTAGTGCCCTATGACTTACATGGGGCTCCAGCAACCTTCCAGAGGCTTATGAATATCATACTAAGACCGTGCAGCGCATTTGCAGCCGCCTATATAAATGATATTATTATCCGTAGTGCATCATAGGAACAACACGCCTTCCAACAGCTAAAACACACCCTCACATCTGAACCGGTCCTTCTCAGCCCTAGTTATAACAAACCCTTAATTCTGCAAATAGATGCATCAGAGCAGGGATTAGGAGCGGTTCTCTCCCAAGTAGACATACATGGTCATGAAAGGCAAGTGATATACATCAGCCGCAAATCGTTTCCACGAGAAAAGCACTACACCGCAATAGAAAAAGGCTATTGAGTATCTACAATATTATCTTAAGGGTAGAGAATTCAGATTATATGCAGATCATACCCCATTAGAATGGCTGTCCCAAAACAAAATGGTTCCTAGCACTACAGCCCTGCTGGTTCCACATATATCACTGAAAAGGAAAACACCAAACCAATGCAAATTGTGTCCACGAGAAAGTCACTACTCCGTAATAGAAAAGGAAGCCCTAGCCATAAAATGGGCTGTCGAGTTTTTACAATATTATCTTGAAGGTAGCAAGACCAACAGTGGCAGTATTCTCCTGTCTCCCTGTCCTCTCTTACTGAACACTTTTAGTACATTCTCAGAGGAGTGGGTACAACCTTTGAAATGTGATTCCTTCTTAGCTGATGTGCTGGCATTTTTTTTATATGGGCCTCAGAGTCTTTTGGATTCCTTTGGATTGTGAATTTGAATGCATTCTCAATTTTCAGGCGCTCTTGCATTTTTCTCTGCTTTATTTTTTCAGTCCCATCCCCCAGGCATTACATATCATCTGGCAGGAAGCTCTCATTCTCCGAGTAAGATACAAAAAGAATACGTTATGGAGTATGGGAGTTTCTTCTTCTCAAGGAGGTCTTCATTTCGTTCCCATCGAACAGGTTCTTTTAGCCCTCAGGTTTGTAGTCTGTCTCTTCCACCCCACAGGATTTGTATTCCATATTTGAGTCCTGCAAACTCATGCTTGTTTTTTGTGTTCGATAGTATGTTTCACTCATTGTCAACATCAGCATTTCATGTCTTCATGCAGATCCTATTGGTGATTGTGTTACATCTTAGTGAATCACAGATCAAGGTGTTTCATTGTCACGAACAGTGGATGCTGCTTATGGTGGGGTCACAATAACTGACATATAGCCACCCCTTGGGCACATTGGGTTAACGTTTGTCTGGGGTATTTTTTTAATCCTATTTTCCATATCCCTACCTTCAGCTTATGAAACACACCTCTTAATAGTGACAAACATGTTACTCTCAGAGGAGGGCTCAGCACTTTCAGACAGGCTTCCACTAATTTGGAAAATGGCACTGACTTGCAGGATGGCGCGAGTTCACGTTCCCTTATGCTGAAAGCTTTAAATCTATTGCATTGAGCCTGAGATTGCAGGCAAATGATCGTATTTGGCATCATCTCTTTGACCACTAGTGGCATCTTATCCTGGCGGTGGTTAAGTCAATGCTTGTTCAGTGTGACTCCCCTCTGCTGTTTTTCTTAACTTTCACAATAGCGTTAACCACTGTTGTACTGCCCCTTCTTTTCTTGTGTGACCTTTGGGAAGGTTTTCCTCTTGGGTGTAGCTTTGATTTGGTCACCTGCTGTGATGAAAAGGGGGGGAAACATCCTGAACAACGACTCTGGAACAAAGAGTTCCGGAGTCACGAAAGCGTAACAACGACGTGCCCGAACAACGACTCAACCTTAACCACGAAGGCTGGTTCGGTCTAGTGTTCGGGCAGGGCGGAGTTTCGCTTGCGTCATAGTTCAGAATAAAGCATTTCCGTGTGTACCTCTCAGCACTGATCTCGTTTCAGCCGTCTCTGGTGAACTTCCCGAACTGACTCCATTTGAATCACAAAACACTCTTGCACTGTATGCTGCACTGCACCGCCTCGTATGAACATGCCTGCACTATTTACGTGTGGAATTACTTACATGCACGTCTGGACATGCACTTAATCTGCATTGCCCTCACTACAATGCCGGATGTGAAGCGTCCTGATGTGCCCGCCTTTGAGCCCCACTGTGCAAAACAGATCAGCCTACTACATCCGAAAACAATGGCTGGTCCTAAAACTCTACAAAGCAGAAACTGACAGCCGCTGCGCAATTTTGAATAATGATCTTTCCTCACATCGCGAGTTCGGAGGAGCGTAGCAGAGGAACAGGTAAGTGAGATTGATTTTCAGGGGGTGGGGGCTTTGGGTCAGATTTTAGGGGTTGGGGTTTAGTTCATAGGGTTTGAGGGTAATCATGTTTATTTTTAAAGTGTCGGAATTAGTTTTTAGAGGGGAGGGTGTTTGGAGTTAATATACAGGGGTTGGGAGGTTTCGGGATTCGTTTGTAGGGGTTGAGGTTAGTTTATAGGGTGTGTGGGGGATCGTGCTTGCTTTAAGGGTGTGGGAAATTCGTTTTTAAGGGGTGGGGGGGATCGAGGTTCTAGTTGGAAAGCATTTTTTTTAACACGCATTCCTTTACCACGAAAAATCGTGGTAAAAGAATGCGTGCTAAAAAAAATCGTGGTTTAGACGAGGTCGTGATTGCGAACTCGTTGTTAGGGAAGTAGTGGTTGGGGAAATCGTTGTTCCGACATACAATCGAAAAGGGGTGTATTATATGATGTGTTTGTTTGACCACACCATGCAACACACTACCATCCCTTTAGGACCAGCCAGATTTTGTTTGTTAATCATTTAGCTCAGCCCTGGATAGCTGTGGCTGTGCGTAGTCAGGCTTACACAAACAAAGTCCGAAGCATTTAAACAGCCCCAGAACAATTGACAAAGATGGAAACGAGGCACTCAAGAAATCGACACCAATTTATAAAAAATAGATTAAATTTTTATGTCATTTTAGACACCAAACATAAAAGATCCGCTATAGGGTTCCAGAGAAACAGAATTTAACAAGCATTTGCAATGCAAGTTGGTCACGCATTTGACTGAGTTTGAACTATTGAAGGTGTAAATGATAATGTTTTTACTGAGTTTGTGGCATGCTGGCCTGGGTTGGATTTTGTGGGAGACACCAGTAGTGGCATTGCGGTTCTGAAAGACACCCTAATAACTTGGAAATGGCTTTTTTAGGAAGCAGCAGAAATAAAAAAAAAACTGTGAAAGAAATAAGGCATTATATGCCGATGGCCAGGGGTGTTCTTGGGTAGAGGGAGGTTGAAATGGAAGACAAGGAGGGGTTGCATAATGGGCCTGGATATATTTGCGGAGGAGCAGGTGAGTGGATTGTAAGAATCAGGGGGACCAGTGGGTCAGGAGGTTATTTGAAAGGGGTGTGGCAAGATGTGAGGTCAGTCATTATGGATACAAGGGAGAAGGGACTAGTAGGTAGTACAGAGAAGGTGTATTAGTTATGGAGTGGGTAGGGGTTTTAGGATATAGACGAAGGGTGTGAAGATGGAAATACCTGAAGAGCTGGATGTCAGGGAGTTTGGCACCTTTCCAGGATGTTGAAGTCTGTGTTGTTGATATCTGTTATCATGCTCTCCTGCTGGGCCAGGAAAAGGGGCAGCAGGGGCCTGCTTGGGGACCCCGTTCCCCACTACACCGAGGCAAATATGTGAAACTGTGCCATGGTGAGGAGGGCTGGCTATGGTGCTACAGATGGAGAGAGGAGCCAAATAGATAGGTTACCCCAGACGGAGAGCATCAGAAACACAAGACTGTTCATCCAGCCTTAGCCGCGAACATAAACAAACAGTGGCATAGCCAAAAGGTCTCGCCTTTGGGACCTTATAAGTGTTTTGCCAGACCAATTGGCTTTGCCAATGCATTTAAGCTATGTTGTAGAGCAGTGCACCTGAAGCTATGCACACCTAGGACAACAGTGCAATTTCCAACTCCTGGCCTAAGAGTAAGTCGCATATACCCACCTCATATACCACACTTCACTACCCATGTATACTCAACACTTGCATAGCACTGCAGACACCCACCCAGTGTTCAAAGCTATAAACCGCAAAGGACACAGAGCTATCCACTCCATGAATATCATTGCACACACTGTGTGGGGAAGGCAAGGGGCAATCAGCCCCTTGGACTGCAGTTCAACCACCCTCCTCACGCACATCACATCACATTGTGGCCATATGAAGTGATTGTGATCTACTTTCCCTTTTGAAAGCAAAATAATACACTATAGTTACACTCAATGTCTTAAGAGTTCCAGATTGATAGGACGTTATACTATCTGTATATTCTCCCCTTGCCTAGCTGACGAGTTATTTAGTGGGCTGGGAGAGAGCAACTGTGAAAACTAAGGAAGCAGTGTTTGGAACGGTGAACAAGAATGTTTTTCCCATGTAATTTATTTGTTTGAGTTATTAAATGTAGAGTAAATGAAATGTTACTAAAGTATATATAAACTAATTTGTACATTTTTGTTTTGAGTTTAGTCATTTTTAGTCTTTCTCCATTAATGAATTCTATATATTTATCGTTGAGTTTCTTATGTGACGGATCATGAAATATATATAAATATTTTCTCATATTGAATACATAGTAAAGAGTCCCAAATATAAAGGTGTAAATCGTATTTTTTCTAAAAGAAATGTGAATTCTCCTTTATCGATATAAATCTGGAAATACTTCAAACAATATCCTGCCGGAGGAAAAAGGGTGGGGAAGCTGACAATCCCACAATGTATTTACATCATATATGATCTTAACTGTCCGCGGACGCAGCTGCTAGGGCGCTTTAACGCTAGGACAGTGGGTCACAGCAGCTAGTTTGGATTACCTCGCATGCTGTAGCACAGGAAACAGCGTCTCACATGCAGTCTGTGCGGCCTCAGTAAGTCCCTTGCTTATTCTCGCTCTGTCTGACATTTTATGTTTGTAACAGTAATCACCAATGGCTGGAATAGGGGCATTGAACTGCACATTGTAGGATGTGAGATACTCAGGAAAGTGTGCAGTGTAAAGGTTGTCTCTCGAGCTTGACTGAAATGAATATAAACGCATATTAAGTTTGGTGTTTCGTAAATAAGACTTCTGTATACCTGTCAATTGAAAAAAGCTTTGTGTGAAGTAACTCTTAAATCGCGCATTCAGGCGAACATAAAGGCAAGATTGAAGACGGCGGGAAAGTGGAAGGGGCGAGGTAGAGAGGGGAGGAGACTGAATTGAGGGAAGACAGGGCAAGAAAAGGAGGTGGTCGAGGGAAAGGAGCGATAGAGGGAGAGCATTGGAGGGAAGGAAAATAAGCGCGCGCCCGGGTTTAAAAAATAAAAGGCAAAAAAGGTGTGCATGCTGCAGCAGTAGGGACGCCGGAGAGAGAGAGGCGGACGGGTGCACCCGCGAGTGGTGCGCGCACGCTTGGGAGCACCAGGCCTTCTGTTTTGCATTATTGCACACTCATCTGAGCACGATAATTCAAAACAGATGGTGCCTGTGCGGGTAACCGCAAGCAATAGGCCACACGCACGAGCGGTGGTCAGCTTTTTGAAGCCCCCTTACTATAAGTCTGTCCAGCGCAGAGCATGCGCGCTGGCTCAGGCGAGACCTAAAAATGGACTTGCCCTGGCTGCTGTCCTCCACTGATGACTGGCCCTTGTTGAAAGGAGTTATACATAGTGTCAGCTGTAGAATGTTGTTGAAATATTTGTACAAGAGGCAACATATTTTTATTGTAGAAGCAAAAAAAAGCGAGGGAGTATAACACACCTCTGTTTTTGTACTAGATTTGATCCTGCAGCTGTCAGTAAACTTATCCCAGCTGTCAGCCGAGCGCTGTGAAAGTTATCAAACAATGGGTTAAGAAAATAAAATGGTGACCATGTTAAACCTACTTTACCTATCATTGTCATCTACATTCTGAAAGTACTATGAGGCCACAGAAATGGCAGTAAAGAGGGCAAGGGCTCAGAAGCAGGGGAGACTTTGCGTTGCCCTGAGGCTGCAGTGCACTGCAGACCGAGCCTGTAAGGTGGTATAGCGAAGGCAAAGCCGCCTACCCGTTGTATAAGTGACTGAAGGGGCGTTTCGCAGTACATATTTTTGTAACAGATGGTCCATGGAGGTGGTAATAGTGTTGCTCTCTAACCCAAAAAAGCATTTGCAAAGCCGATACATATCACTGTTAGTTTGCCAGTTGGTGATTATTTTGGTTAGAACACCACAACTACATCTCTCATAGAAATTCTATTTTGTCACTGATTACAGATATGTGGCAATTGGATTTGCTGTGCTGCATCCACTTGCTTTCCCTGGTATTTCACTGACATTGTTTGTTCTGTGCGTGGGTGTTTAGCGGCACTGATGCATGGTCGTGTTTGTTTTTTGTGAAAGCGTACATTGATGGTTGTTGGTGTTTGTGCCTGGTGAAAGCATTCATTGACGGCTGGGGGTGTGTTGTTGTGTGTGTAGTGGTGAGTCTGTGGGTGTGAGTCTGTGTGGGTGAGTGTGTGGTGGTGAGTGTGTGGTGGTGAGTGTGTTGTGGTGAGTGGTGACGAGTGTGTGGTGTTGAGAGAGTGAGGTGTGTGTGGTGTGTGTGTGTGGTATGTGTGTGTGGTGTATGTATGGTGTGTGTGTGTGTGTGTGTGTGTGGTGTATGTGTGTGTGGTGGTTTCTGCACACTCATACACTGCCCCTACACATTCACACACTGCTCACCCGCACACTCCCATTGTCACCCTGCATAGTCACACACTGTTTATCCTGCACACTCATTTTGCACACTCACACAATGTGCACCCTGCACCCTCACACACTGTCTCTGCACTCACTCTGCACTCACTGTCACTCTGCACTCAACTGCAGTCAACTGCTCTCAACTGCACTCAAAACACAGCACTCAAAAGCACACATCACTCTGCGCTCAACAGCACTCTGCACTCAACAGCACTCTGCACTCTACAGCACTCTGCACTCTACAGCACACAGCACTCTACAGCACTCTGCACTCAACAGCACTCTGCACTCAACAGCACTCTGCACTCAACAGCACTCTGCACTCAACAGCACTCTGCACTCAACAGCACTCTGCCTCAACAGCACTCTGCCTCAACAGCACTCTGCCTCAACAGCACTCTGCCTCAACAGCACTCTGCACTCAACAGCACTCTGCACTCAACAGCACTCTGCACTCAACAGCACTCTGCACTCAACAGCACTCTGCACTCAACAGCACTCTGCACTCAACAGCACTCTGCACTCAACAGCACACTGCACTCAACAGCACACTGCACTCAACAGCACACAGCACTCAACAGCACACAGCACTCAACAGCACACAGCACTCAACAGCACAGAGCACTCTGCACTCTACAGCACACTGCACTCTACAGCACACTGCACTCTACAGCACACTGCACTCTACAGCACACTGCACTCTACAGCACACTGCACTCTACAGCACACTGCACTCTACAGCACACTGCACTCTACAGCACACTGCACTCTACAGCACACTGCACTCTACAGCACACTGCACTCAACAGCACACTGCACTCAACAGCACACTGCACTCAACTGCACTCACCTGTGCTCAACTGCACTCAAAAGCACTCTGCACTCTACAGCACACTGCACTCTACAGCACACTGCACTCTACAGCACACTGCACTCTACAGCACACTGCACTCTACAGCACACTGCACTCTACAGCACACTGCACTCAACTGCACTCAACTGGACTCAACTGCACTCACCTGCGCTCAACTGCACTCAAAAGCACTCTGCACTCTACAGCACTCTGCACTCTACAGCACTCTGCACTCTACAGCACTCTGCACTCTACAGCACTCTGCACTCTACAGCACTCTGCACTCTACAGCACTCTGCACTCTACAGCACTCTGCACTCTACAGCACTCTGCACTCTACAGCACTCTGGACTCTACAGCACCCTGGACTCTACAGCACTCTGCACTCAACTGCACACATCACTCTACACTCAACTGCACTCTGCACTCTACAGTACACAGCACTCTACAGCACACAGCACTGTGTGTGTGGACAGTGCCTGTGTGTGAACAGTGCCTGTGTGTGAACAGTGCCTGTGTGTGATCAGTGCGCCTGTGTGTGCGCGCAGTGCCGGGTTGTGTATGTAGTGCCTGTGTGTGTGAACAGTGCCTATGTGTGCGCGCAGTGGCGGTGTGTGTGAGCAGCCTGTGTGTGTATGTACTGCCTGTGTGTGTGAAACGTGTGCATAACATCAAAAAGATATATAAGGAGGGTAGTTGCAAACGGAAGAAATTCTAACAAAATAGTTAAAAAATTATATATCGCTTTTAATTTGTATACTCAGTTAAAATCAGTAAAAAATACACACAAAATTCATATAATGTTTAGACACATTTCCATTTCAAAATAAAACCATTACAGAAAACAGAAAAAAGGAAAGTTATAACAACAATATATTATACAGTTACTTAAAATTACACAAGAAAAGGGGGGTGGCAGTTAATATTCGACGCGCGTTTCGGCGTTCAAAGCAACGCCTTCTTCAGGAGCCACAAAGTATACCTAAAAAGACACATAATAACAACGTATAAAAAGTATATTCTTCAACATTATTTTTTACTTATATACACATTGAAATATATAAATCCTATAAACAATTCATAATCCTAAAAACCGTATTGCAACAAACACCCTTCCTACATGTTATAAGCAATGTATCATTTGCAAAAACAAGTTACAAAACTGATATAGATGTATCTAAGCAGTTGCAATGACTCCCTGCATAGATAAGGAGACATTGGGAAACCTATTCTTAACTTTGAGTTCTAAAGTGGAAAACATCTCATGGTTTACAGTCACTAGTAACTTTATCTATTTATAATATAAAGTTACCAATTAAAATTACTACATGTAAAACCATGGATATGGCGAAATGACATGAAAAGGCCTGTAAAATGATGGGTAGGGAACATGTACCCTAAACCAGCTTCATTAACATGTGTTACATAACTTAAACAACCAAGGAGATTACTAAGAAAAAGGGGGGATGAGATATTCAATTTCAAAGACCATAGATGGTGCTCTCTGGATTTATGACTACAAGAACTTGGATGGTTAAACTGAAATACGGTGTGTCACACATTTACCTCCATATATAATTTTATGAGGCTTACCTCTGCGTATTTAGAGGAAAGTGCAGTGTATAGATTTCTTGATTATTGCTTGGTCGGCCTTTGAGGTTTAAAAATTAAATGATATAGTTCTTAAGGCTTCAATGTTCCTGTTGTTCTAAATGATAACAAAAAACTTCAAATCAACCTTCATGATACCCAAATGTACATAGATAAAAGGTTCCTCTCTAGTTACTAAATGACTAATTTCTTTGTTTCTTACCGTCATTAGATGCAGAGTTATTTCCTTTTTTAAAAAAATTGTATGCTTTAAGATTTCACTGCACAGTCACTTTTTATATATATATCCAGGTTCCTTTTTGCAAGTTACTAAGGATAGAAATGGAAAAAACGAATGTTTAAATTATCGATCTATCAAGGGCGGTATGCCATTAATAAAAAGGACTGCGAAAATATTTCGAACATTTATGTTGCTCGCTTTTCCCATGTTATTCTCTTATCCCATGTTTAAGTCGTTAGCAAACAGGACAATGAAATTGTTACAACATTACATGTTGTTTGATTCCATTGTATTTAACTGGTTCCTATAATTGAGAACCGCTGCTATCTTGGGTCCGTAGTACGGGACAATAGGCTTCTAATTAACCAGGTGGCGAGAGTGTGCTACACGCTCTCACCATACAAAATAGATCGCCGTGTATAAAAAACTGTTAACTGTAGCAAGCGATAGGTTATAATTAACCTGATAGCGGGAACATTTCAAAGCTTATATAGCACGCTCTCACCATACACGTATAATCGGCTTTTAATTAACAAGATAGCGCGAATAAATTACTCGCTCTCATCATGCAAGACAGATCACTGTATTTAAAAGCTGTTAGTTGTAACGGACGATACGTTTATAGTTAGCACGATAGTGAGAAAGTTTCAAAGCTTATATAATTCACTCTCACCATGCATGAAAGATCGCCGCGTTTAAAAACTGCTAGCGGCTCGTAGCCATTGACGGAAGTTCGGAGATACGCTTCTCTCACCGGAGACGTGTCACTCACTGATTATACTTCCAGGACTCTCTTCTACATGGAACTAGCCATGAGGAAAGGATAGATAGACAAATCAAAGGGCTACCATTAGTTATATGAGTGCACGAGTGCAGGTAGCGCTATTCGAGATAGTTTAACGCTGAGCTATTCCTTACCGCGTAAGTGCTGTGCACGTTGTCTGCTGACGTCACCACAGGATCGTTGGACGGAATGTATCACCTGTAGCGGCTATAGGCTATACTTATATATACTGGGACACGTGCTACTACGTATCCTATAGGAGACAACCTATCAAACAATTTCAAAGTGCACCCAATCAGGCATCACATCTCTAAGAGTCTAATCATCACGCTCAAAGTCAATCACGTTTTCGGCGATTACCGAGTTTCACACCCCAATGTGGGGGCAGCTATTCGTTACTACATAGTGTCGATTTAATACGTCTTTACTCGGCCAAATATTATGATTAGGAGACGCCCTATTTATATGGAAATATTTAGATTCTATCTCCATTAGTTATTATATCCAAAGATAAAGAACACAGTATGGCAGACATTGAAAAATAAATATTAGCGGTATGTTGCACTATGCTAGAGGGGATTGTTTCAATTTTAAAACGCCCTATTTCTCTACACGTATCCTGACTTTATTAATGATCGCCACTACATCTATACATATACAAGGTATGTTTCATTGTGTAATACAGCTACAATCTAACGTATACCATGTGACATAAGATTGTTATAAATCAACATATGTATTGAGGAGATAGCCAATTTAAATAATTGCGTTCTCCCATGGAATTTCGCTATTTAAACCTTGTTTAAAGGTATTAAAGACGAAAATCCAAAAGACTTCTTTCTTCTTCCTGACAGCGCAGCCGCCCTTACTGTCCGCAATTCGTATTTTTTCTAAAATGCGCCAGCTAAAGTCTTCTGGTTTGTGATGGTTTTCGAGGAAATGCTTAACTAATGGTGCTGTCATTTTTCCTGTCCTGATTGCTGATCTATGTTCTGTAAGGCGTACTTGTATAGATCTGCTAGTTTCACCTACGTAGCCTAAGCCGCATACACATCTGATGAAGTAGACCACATTGGTGGTTCTGCAGTTCCACATATCCCTTGCTTTGGAAACATAGCCATTGTGAATAAATTCTTCTCCTTCAATGATGTTATTACAAGATTTGCACGAGGAACACTTAACTGTTCCTCGTATAGGCATGTTATTTGTCAGTGATCTCTGGAAGGGGCCAGGTGTACTATCGGTTTTCTTGAATCTAGAATGGACAATTCTGTCCTTTAGATTCTTATTCCTCCTATGCGCGAAAAGCGGCTTCAACAGCACATCTTTTGAGGTAGGGTTACAATTGAGAATATGCCAATTGGCATTGATTACTTGTCTTACACGCTCGTTTAGGGTAGAGTGTGTGGTCACGCAGACAAGTTGGTCTTTGGTAGGGACTTGTTTGGATCTCAGGAGGCTATCTCGGTCATAGAAGCGCGCTCTCTTATATGAATTCCTGATCAATCTATGTGGGTAACCACGTTCGAGAAACTTTTGGCGCATAGCCGCTGCTTGTCTATCATAATCGGAGAGATTGGTACAATTTCTGCGAACTCGCAGGAATTGAGAAAATGGAATGCTTTCACGCTGACTCTTGGGGTGAAAACTACTAAAATGCAATAATGTATTGCGTGCTGTTTCTTTAACAAATAGATCCACTTCTAGTTTGTTGTTTTTCTCTCTAATCAGTAACTCCAAGAATTCAACCTGGTTGGTACTGTATTGGGCTGAGAATCTTAGGTTGGTATTAGCCAAGTTTATCCAGTCGAGGAATTCCAGAAGGGATTCTTTCCCATTGGTCCAGATAAAAAAGATGTCGTCTATATACCTGGACCAATGGGAAATAGATTCAAAGAAAGGCGCTACCTCGTTGTCTATGAACTTGTCTTCAAAAGAAGACATATAAATGTTCGCTATCGAGGGAGCAACTGATGCGCCCATACTGACGCCCTTCTGTTGACGATACAAAGTGTCTCCAAACTCGAAAGTATTTTCTGTTAAAACAATAAAGAGACAATCAATTAGAAATCTCTTTGGGCATGCTATACTGTGCTTATCAATAAACCAGTCTGTTGCCACGATTGCCTCATCTAAAGGTATGTTACTATATAAGGATTCAATATCCATTGTTACCATAATATCTCTATCAGGTATAAAATCTAGGTCCTCTACTATATTGATCATGTGTCCTGTATCTCTAACGTAAGATTTAATTTTCGGTATATGGGGTCTCAAATGATGATCAATAAATTTAGACAGGGGTTCAGTTGGAGTACCTATTGTGGACACAATGGGTCGATAGGGGGGATCTTGCCTGTGTGTGTGAACACTGCCTATGTGTGCGCGCAGTGCCGGTGTCTGTGTGTGTGAACAGTGTCTGTGTGTGCGAGCAGTGTCAGTGTGCGAGCAGTGTCTGTGTGCGAGCAGTGTCTGTGTGCGAGAAGTGCCTGTGTGGGTGAGAAGTGCCTGTGTGTGTGAGAAGTGCCTGTGTGTGTGTGAGCAGTGTCTGTGTGTGTGAGCAGTGCCTGTGTATCCCTGCACCTAAAATCAACCTACTTGTCATGAGGCCCAAGGTTCGACACACAAGCACAACTGATGCGACCCGGCTGCTCGGACCCTCCATGCAGAAACACATTCCTGCTCTCGGAGGTTTGGTTTTGTTGCTAAACAAGACATGAGCCCCTTTGATGAGATGAGGAGAATGCGGCAAAATGTGGGACTGTTCGTAAGCCAGTGAAAAGAAATCCGTTTCGTACCTGGACGTTACTGTCTCCAATACAAAGGCACTTACATACTTTGTGGGGTAATGAAGACTGTGTGTCTCATTGCCGGTGCACAACCAAGCCAGCTCTTAAAATGCCAACACTTACACATGAAAGGATGCAGACGAACGCGCGCCCACCAAACTCACTGCAGACTGGTGAACGCGCCCCAAACATCTGGGTTCAATTACCGCGCAACCCTGACAGCTCGTAATTGACAATTTATTGCACTCCCCTGCGCGTAACCGAACAGAATATTCAGGAAGTGCACAAACTGAAATCCATATGGCCTATTGCGTGAAGGCTACTAGAAACACGGCACTGCGAGGACCAATTAGCATGCAGATGCCAAAATAAACTACGGAAAAATGTCGCGCAGTGAGGAATTTTTACTTCACTATTCTGAGCCCCGTAACAAGACTGCTCGGAGCTCCGCCCCACTTCTGACGAAGTGCTGACTTAGGCCGAGCCCTAAAAAGGGAACTAAAACTGCTGTGTTCCTTGACAAAAAAAAATAAAGCAGTGTCTACTGAAGCGACTGCTGGAAATGTGTGATGTCATGTCGCACAATGAACAAAAAAAGTTAGGGGCTCTTTCGGTTCTCTGGCTAGAAAATATATACCTTTTAAGAGAGGACTAAAACCCAGAATACAGTAAATAAGCCGAGACTGTAACACATTTCAATAATGCAGATGAAATCTGAAGCGAACAACTTCACCTCGGTGTGTATGTCTCCAGGCACTAACAGGAAGGAGGCTGTACCAAGACAGGGGAGCGCACGGTAGATGGTTATCTCTTCTTGTAATTGCCTTAAATCCACCTGCTTTTCCACGGAGTGCACGGACGTATACTAATAGCAACTTCAAGAGAGAAAGCCCTTTTGGCCGTAATTACCACCGAGCACTCTAAGCTATCCATCGCCAACTGCTGCAAAGAGCGTTAGGTTTGGGCGACGAAGGAGCTGGGCAGACATCTGGTATTTTACATCCTTAAGAGATCGCATACACGGTCTTCTGATGCTTAAACAATATGGTGACAATTTCAAAAGGTGAAACAACTAGAATCCTGTCAAAAGGAAGACAGTCAGGGAGAAGCGAAATTCAGGGAGAAGCGAAATTCATAAACGTGCGTATCTTTACAGAGTTTCTCCGATCAATACGGATGTTATGCATTTTACGGAAACATACGCAGACAGGAGTCAGTATTTACTGACAAAGTCATGTTGAAATGACACTTACCTTTGATTTTTATGTAACGGTGATTGTTTAGGGTCATGTGACCAGGGTAGGTGTGGGTGGGTGCGAGTAAACCAGACTGCACATAGGGACTGCATGCGCGTCGCTGCTCGTACCCGCACCAATACCCTGTGGGAGGGAACTTCCTAGAAAAGGTGCGACATGCACCCACCATTAACCATTTGCATGCTACGTTTTCTAAATGACACATGCAAAAGCCAATCCAATGCATGGGAGGAGTCAGACCCACACAAAGTACTTACAACAGATTGCCTAACAGCACAAGTGCTGTATAGGCTTGACCTAAAAAGTATATTAAATCAAAGCTTTTTACTTATCTGCAAACAAGCATTGGCAAATTCAACACATTTGACAATGAACTTTTTCAAGAATAATCTTGGGCAAGATGTAACACATACTTAGAGTTACTTTAGATGGCCAACTGACAGGAAGCAAGTCGGGGAACCTGGAAGGTCCACAGAAACAGTTACCTCTAAGAGAAAAGCAGTCTACAGTAGAGTCCCAGTGTCACACGGTCCTTGCCATTTACTTCTATGGAGTGGTCCTGATGCAAAGGATAGTGCAATGCTGAAGGTGCTCGAGGATGCTAATGACACTGTGCAGTAGACAGGGGTATTCCTGGGGCTACTTCTTCACGGGCTTGGTTATGAGATCATGACCAGAGGGGTCAGCATCCCTCAAAGTCCTCTTCGGCTACCAGTCACCCAGTACAGAGGTACCCTTCTTTTGGCAGCAACTTGCCTTCTGGGAGACCCAGCTACACTCCCATGACTGTTCCGGGTTCAGCAGACGTGGTTGCAACTTTGGAGTATCAGGTTTAGCATGTTAGGTTTCACTGGGCCGAGGAACGACGGTCGGGAGACCGTAGCTACCAACTCGGCAGGCAGGCTACTTCCGCTTTTGTAGTTGTGCGCTACAAAGAGGAGCAAATTACCCTTGGAGTCTCTTGCTTCTGGCTGGGCTCAGGAGTCTGCTTTTCCACGAGCAAGGCATAGTCCTTTCCTTTGCTTTGCTTGCCCAAGGTACAGTCCAACTTTGGTTCAGCCTCTCTTCCCTGGATTATTCCTGCAGCAGTGCAGTCCTTCGGTTTTTTTCTCCAATGCAAGGAGATCTGAGCTCTGGGTGCCAGGGGTGTTCTTTTTTGCCCGTTAAATTCCCTCGGGGGAGGTCGTGGTAACTGGTCAATGGGCTGCTAGGTTTCCTCCCTCCTGATGACTACTTTCTGTGAAGTGTGGCATCTAGCTATCTCAGAATGCTCCATTCTGCCCACTTCCAACATGGCAGCAGCCCTTTCTTGGTGTGCAGTGCTCCCAGTCCCAACCCAGGCTGTGGCTACCAGGGGGACTCCTTGCCCCTGAAAAACGGTTTGACAATGGGTGTTCTCCGTTTTGTCCCAAGTATTAGCCTCTCTACTTAAACAGTAGAGCAGCCCCTCTCCAAAGTGTTTGCGATTTTCCCTTTAAAGATGGCTTTCCCTTTCAAGCTCGCCTTTTGAGCCAAAACCTGTGTGGCTTCCTGACAGTGAGAGGTAACTCCTCTCCCCCACGCAGGCTTCTATTGTGTCCTTTACTCGCAGTCAGTTATACGTCTGCCTAGGAGAGCAGAAAGCTGTCTCGGGACAAATCCCATGTGCAACTGTGAACAGGCACAGGTGACTTTGGACAACAAAATGGCAACTTTTTAAAAGTTGCACATAGCAACAAATTATATTATTTTGACTTGGGCATCAAGTCCGGCTTAATCTAACAAGTTGTTTGATCCCTTGGAGTATAATCTTTGGCCCCCCTCTCGGAAGTTAGCACAGCTGAGGGGTCAGCATGTAACCCTGTACACACCAATGGGGCTTTTAGGCCGTTTCGCAGTATAAACAACAATCATGGGTTTTTGCTTCCAAAAAACATATAAACCACATGTTCTGCCGTTAAAAATGACATACCCTGCCTTAGGACTCCATAGGCCTGCTGTAGGGGTAAGGTACACATATTAAATGGTGGTTTTGGACTTTGCCATGATCGTTAAATGGTAAGTTGAGTCAGCAGTGAGCACCGCTCTTCCAGGCTGCAGTGGCAGACTGGGAGACACGTTTTTTTGTGGTCACACTCAAGGTGTCAAAACCAGTGCTGCTGTCAGTCTCTGGGTTGACCCTCTAACTTATGGACCCTGAGTCCCATATAAAATAGAGACTTCAAAGTAAGTTAGCTTCTGCCAATGGGGTATAAGCTGACCAAACATACACATTTTAAGTTCAGGACACTGCCACTGGGGTCTGGTTAGTAGGCCTCTGAGCACTCTGAGTTGAAAATCTAGCAGTACAAAATTTGAAAGGGGACAAAAACGTCTGTGTCCTGGGTGTGGGACACTGCGCGGGCCCCTCCTCTTAATTAAATTGGCCCAGGGGATGGGGTTCCTGGGTCATTTGTAGACTTGAGGATGGGAGTCAACAAGCCCCCCTCACCTTTTGTGCACTTGTCTTCCCCAGAGTTGTGCTTACCAGGGCCTATAATGTTTCAGGGCGGGGGGGGGCTACGTGTCCCCTCCCCTTAATTAAAACAATTCTACTTGGGCTGCCATATTTTTTCTGCCGATCCTGCCGGATTGCAGCAAAAATTGCTGTTTTTTTATCTTGACCTCTGGCTCCCTCCCCCTGGGGCCTAAGGTGCCAGGGTATCCCAACCTTGCCCCCTTATTTAAAAAAAATAAATAAATAAGGACAGTGTATAAAGTCCCCATGTCCTATAATGGCTGCCAGCAACATTTTTCTGATGTATCTTATATATATTGATATATTATCACCTAGTATATATGTATATATATATATATATATATATATATATATATATATTCTGTATGCAAATTATGTCATAGAACATGTCATGAATGATGTAATATGTGTGATCATAAGCAGTGCATGGCGGGTGCACAAGTTATCGTTGGCTCTGAGTTCAAAACGTTAATATTTCCACTGAGATATTCACCTAACTATAAAGTTACTTTAACCTTTGTTTTATTTCAGTGAATTTATGGCTATATGGATAGATGGATGCAGGGAGGTTTCTAGTCTTCTTTCCTTGAGTTAAGGTTGTAGGTCCTGCTCCAGTGGCCGAATATTTCGCATTCTCCAAGGCCTTTTTCAACTTGCACTCTTTATAGAGTGCTTTTTCAGGGCATATTTGAATGGTGCTCCTCTCCACACTTGACTGAAAGGCATGGAACTTCCTGTTGCAAATTCAATTGAATTGCAACTGCTGCCTGATTTTAACATGTCAACATCGCAAGATCTCAGGGATCCACATTATTTTGTTTCTATTGAAACAGACCTACTCAAGAAATGCTGCTATGATTCATGGTAGCTGATTGAGACGTCTAGCCCATATTCCTTACTTTAGAATTCTCCCCAGGCACCAGACTGGATCCCTTATTTGTTTCAGCAGTATTACTACACGTTGGTAAAGGGCGTTGTGGAACTCAGTACTGATGCTGCGACGTCACCGGAGTCCATATTTTACGCGCTTACAATGTGGATCCGAGAAGCGGTTAACTTTGACATTTTCATTGTTGAAACAGTGTGCATTTTCTGTTCAAATCTTGTGGACGGCAAATGTCGTCCACGAACCCTCTCTCCATTTGTATGTGGTGCTTAGGAGGGTACCATGACTCCAAGGAGCGCGACTCCTCTTGTCTACTTTGACCGAAGGTGCAAGGGAACGTTGGCTGGAGCTCCTGTCATCTCGGCACTCGCAGTCACTGCATGGACATTTGCGGTGCCTGTCCAGGAGCTGTTCCCGTGAACGTCACTCTCCATCGTCGTACCTCTAGACACAGGCAGTCAAAGCTGCAGCACTCCCTGCCCCCGGCTTCACTGCACAGAGATTCTAACTTTCATGCCTCTTCCCACTTGCCGGTTGGGGACACCGTGAACAAATTTGACCCTTGCCTCCCAGTCTACCCTAGAGTCGGGGAGACTCTGACCCAGAGCTAGCATATTATTTCTCTCTGCATGCCATCTTTGGGTCTTCACCTTCCTCTGGAGCGCCTTTGGACCCCTAGGAGGTGAGTGGTGCCTCTATTGTCAACACTGGCTGGTTTTCCCTCAGTTAGGCCCTCAGGTTTGTTGGTCGACTCCATCTTGACGCAGCTGCACAACCCTTATGGTTTCCCACCTGCAGGGCTTGTATCTGATCATCCAACTCTGACGACAATGACGGCAGCGCCGATCGACACCGTGCCACTTCCCCTGTCCGACTTCGAAGCGTCGCCAACTTGGTGCCACTCAACATCGAGTGCGGAGCAAATGGTGCCGTCTATCTTGGACGCCTATCTATCGCTTTCTGTCAAGCCCTCCAATGTTTTTCCTTCTGAGGAGCACTGTTTAGGAGGTGATGGTGACAAGTCGTGGGTTCTGTACCCCATATCTGATGCTGCTCAGTCTTGTGTGGAGGATAGCTGGCTACTGAACTGGGTGAAGCTAGTGGATTGGAGTCTTCCCCAGCCGCAGACTTTCTTTCCCCTTCTGGTCTTGTTATGGCAGCGAGCTCCTCTAAGGCGAGTTCCTCTGATTTTGGCTTCTGTAGAAAAATCTACTAATCCCCTAATCGGTGTTCTCCATCAGGGCCAAATGGGTGGAGCTGTTACTTCCCTATAGTGACACCCTACATGACATTTTGTTAGGAGCTGGGCTAATCCCGTTACAGGGGCCCTGGTGGATCGATCTATATCTTACAGAACCATCAGGCCCTTGGTATTTCAGCCTATCTCCTCCGGCACTCTTCTCCTCAAAGTTTGGTGGTATGGGCTGCTTGGCCTCGCATGATATTGACTCTCTTCCTCATGGTCCATTGGACAGAGATTCCAGGAAACAGGACGCTTGTGGCAGGCATCCTCCACAAGTTCTGCTTTGTGTTCTATTAGTACATCTTGCATTCTTGGATGCTTTTCCCATACTTTGTGGGATTCCTAGACACCCGTAGCGAGTATACCCAATATATAAAAGATGGGTAACAAGCGGCTAAATGAATCATTAGATGTGAGATGAATATCCCTGTGTAGGTAAGTTCAGCCATGGCTTCTTCAGTGGTGCTATGTCGTTGTGCCTGGCTTTGCACCTCTGCTTTTTCGGAGGCTGTTCAGATCACTTTGCTTAACATGCCTTTTGATGGCACCCACATTTTTGGTTCTCCTGCTGACTGCTTTGCTATGTTTTCGCCACAGTCTAAGTGGAACACAAACTTAGCTCTGCTCTTGCTCCTGTCTGTCTCCCTAAATCCACCCATTTCAGTTTGTATGGGGGATGTTGGTCTACTTATGAGAGCCACTTGTGGTCTAAAGTTTACGAGCTCTGACTCGCATCTTAACTGTTGGAACTTTCCACCTCAGCACTTCACGTTGACAAATAACGTTTAGTATCCCTTGCAGGGACTTTTTACTGTGCTCTATCTGGGGGAATTTCTATATAGCTTATTCAATGAGATCCCTCTCTCATGAATATCTTGTTTCTCCTTGATCTATACTGGGAGCACCCTTCCTGCTACCCTTCTTGTCTAATTCTGATTCGCCAACAACTCTAAATTTCCCCTGGAGCAGTGGGACACATGCCACAGTCTCTACTCTGTTGTCCACATTTCTAGCCTGGCCATTATTTCCGGCTAGGACATTCTTTTCTCTATGTGGCCTTCAGTTCTCTATGTGGCCTTCATAAGCTTCTCGCTCTTCTTCAGCAGAGTACACTTTTCATGGACTACCCTGGTGTAACCGGTGCGGGACTCGCGAGGACAGAAGAGAAGGGCAACAGTCGGGTTCTTGTTACAACGGGCTTTAATGAGTCCAACAAATGGTCAGAACAAGTCTTTCTGAGCAGTGTTGTACGGCGGGGAGATCGACTTCGGGACCTTCTCCTTCTTCGGTGCTCGACGTACAGAGTCCTCCGATAGCCGGTCTGGCTTCGTCAGGGTTTTGTATCGTCCTGGTCCGTCTTGACAACTCCTCTCCCCCGGGCCGTAAGGAAACAAAAGAAAAGGCAGCAAGTGAGGAGGTTGTCCTACTCAGACTGTAACTACCGGGAAAAGGGAGTGAGGAAGTAAACCCACACGTGCTCTGAACTTATATACAAGTGAGTGGGACGCAGGTGTGCTCAGGGTAGGGAAAACCGGGAACCAGGGACTCTGCTATTTTACAACGGGACCGCCCTTCCGTCCCACCCAGCCCTTGAGCCGATTACGCACCTGGGCAAGCCACACACCTCCCCCGGGTAAGTGGCTGGGCGGCTCGTGGGATCGGTGGCCTCCAGGCGTCTCCTCCTCGGACAGGACTTCTCCTCCAGTATGTGATTCCTCCGTCCAACTTGCTTCAGTCTTTCTCCGACCTCTCTCCTCGTCTCCTCTCCAGGTGTACAAGCACACCTCGTCGTCCTGTGCTTACGCTTTTGACGGCGTTCCGTCGTCCTGGAACTCCGCCCACTCGTCCTCGACCTGATAGTTAAAGGGCCAGTCTCTGTCTCCTTCTCGGCCTGACACCTCGTATCCAGCCACTCGATAGTCCATCTGCTGAGGGATACAAGAGGGGGTATGTGAAGTACGTCTCGTAGTCCCTGGTGATTGATCAGGTCCATTCCCCATAACGGGGATCAAAGTCGGGGACACCCCGTTACACCTGGTGCACACATTTCCTCCACTTTTTTTTTTTTATGTGTTTTCTTCCTCAGTTCTGCTGATCGTCTTGTTTGTGGTTTCCTCCACATTCGTTATCTGTGTGGTAGTAATTGAGTGCCAACTTTTTTCTTCCATGGTCTTGCTGTCCTTGCTCTGACTTTCCCTATCAGGACATCTTTAATACTCACGTATTGCCTACATGCAAGGCTTTTTCCCTTTTTGCGACAAACACCTCCCTTTTCGGAGTTCAAACACACACGTGGCAACAGAATGTCTACATTTTTATCTGTACAAATAAACTATGTGGTCTCTTTTTGTGTGATAATGGCTCGTCCACCTTTTGGTGGATTCCTTTGTTACTTGAAACTATTCCTAGAACGTTATGGTGTTGTCGTCTTGGACTTAGTGTCCTTGTTAGCTTGCCGGTCGCCTTCGGTAACGCTCTCTATGACAACTCCTTTCATTTTGTTCTATATGGTGTCCGAATATCCTACCCTCAAGGGATTAGCCATTACACCTATACATTATCTTTTACTGCTGAGGTTTCTTCATCATAAAGAATATCCCCTCTATTGTTTATTTCACTTCTTTAACCCTATTCTGGGCTTTCTTCACCCATTTAACTTTGTATAATCTGGGCTGTAGAAGTCTTGCCTTTACACTTTCTGTACTTTGGATGTGTCCTCCCTTCATGTGGGAAATGTTTTCCTCTAATCAACAATTGTTGCTCTTCTTTAGCTTGCATCTCTTATGTTGCTTAGCTTTTAGTGCTTAGTTCAGTTTTTAGGTTTCGCCTATGCATCACGCATGCACTGCATAGGAGGACCTTTAGCCGTCGCTCTGATCATTTTCAGCACACACTCGTGCTTTTGGCGGTATCCACCTTGCGGGAACGAGCAGGGGCGCACTACAAGCACGAGTGCAGTGCTTGAAAATGAACATAGTTCGCGCACACGCACGCACCACTCCCGGGCTTGTTTATTTATTTTTTTAAGCGCCCCCTTCCGTGTTTTACCTTGCATTTGCTGTACGTTGTTAAACTTCCCACAAAGTTTATTCCAAAACTGTTCCTGGCAGTCATCGGTGAAAAGGAAATGTCAGTTGTTTAATCACCAGAGAGAGCACTGGACTGAATAAGGTAAGTGATTCTGTAATCTGCTTCGACTCGTGACACGTTTAACAGAGCGGTCCGGAAATAACATTCTCTCTGGGCTCTCTTCAGGCACGTTCCTCAGAGAGGGTCAGCGGTAGTAGCTCTTTTATCAGCAGCACCATGTATCACTATCATTGTTGCATAATGGAAAGTCTGGCTGCACCTGTTATTGCATCAGCTCTTACACGCCTGATTTGGCAACATAGACTACCGTCTGGGATTTTTTTTATTCTTCCAAATACATCTTTCCATGAGTTTATAGTTTGACTTCATACAAAATTCCTGTTTTCTCTTCGCTGATGGGGATAGTACTGCGCCATGCAAACTCAGCAAAATTATTTTAATGCAGTGTTCATTTTCTACTACTTTCCAAATCCTACCCATTTGATAATTGCATGTAGTTCTCTCAAATAAATATTTCCGGTTTGATTATTTCTTTCTTTTACAAATTAATAGTATAGGTGTGCTCTTCTTGATTTCTTATTACAGTTGTAGATTGTAAAACGTGGGCTCATCTCACCTCTGTTTTAGGGTTTGTCATATAAATGTCTAATTCGAACTCGTAATATTACAGTAATGGGATGTTGGACTCGCTCATACACCGGATCATACTGTCGATGTTACTTTGTATTCTCATCATCTGACCAATGTAAATCAGCCTGGCCTCATGTCTTGGTGGGCTGTTCCCTTTTCTGCCTCCCAGCAACCAGAATATACCCTCAAATCTCTTTCTAGTAAGCACAGCATATTATAGGAGTACCCTCGTCACAAAGTCAGCCTTTCAAACGTTACGCCCTGCCCTATATTTCTAACCTCTTCAACATGAACACTGCAATAAACATTAGTTTTAAACGCGCTATGTGAACCGTACTACCTCTAATAAACAGGCCTTCATAGTTCGCAGGTTGGTTCCAGAATTTATGCAAAATACTTTCATAAAATCTGCAGTCATGGGCATCTTCATAAGCACTGCACATGGCTGACTGGCATTTCTTATGAAAAACAATGTAGGTGGTAACAGCTTGTTGAATATACCACTGCTCATTTGGGTGCATGTGCTATGATGATTAATCTTTATATAAAGTAATCTCAATGTGAGGTCTTTTTTTAGTCTTTTTTTCAGTCGGGGTACCTACTGGGCGCGGTGATCAATCTTCTTTGACTTTCCTTTCACAAGAGACACCATTGCACCTCTTGTTTCCGTCTGTGTCTGGCTAGCAAAAGGGATGCACTAGTAAACAAGGAGTGCCTGTTGTAATTGTGCCTGCTTTTTGGTGGTATGGCGCACCTGTGACCTCGGTCAGCTGATACCGTCCCTTGAAACATGTGAATAAAATGCAAAGATACCTAGTCTTGATTCCATCTAATCCCTCTTTCTTCTACTAACCTACTCTTCCTGTCTCTTTGTCTCATTTGTTTGTTTTTGAGTTCACCCCTGCTTTCCACTTCCTTCCTATCTCTGTAGGTAGGTCAAAGTCTGATGGTGAAAAATAAGTCCTCCAATAAGCCCCCCAAACTGTTGTGCTTCCCGGTGACAAGCTGTGTGGCACAAAGGGCAGGCTTCTGCCATTTCAGACTGCAGAGAGTTAATTTGTAGATGGATCACAGCCTATTTGCTCAGTAGGTGGGCTGCTGCAGATATCTGTGTGTGCCCGCCCATTCATATCTTTCGACCTTTCCACTGTCCACTGTCCAAAGCATGCTTAATTTGGTGGGGAGACTCTCAACACTTGGCATGTACAGCGCAGCGAAGCTGAGACTCTGTGGAAACAAATGCGGTATAAGAATGCATTTTTTTTTTTTTTTACAATATTTGATTTTGTTAGACCTGTAAAAATTGTTCCTCTGTGTACTGTGCTCTAATACCCACATTGGTGCCTTGTCAATTCAGGGAAGGATGGCGAGGCATCTACACCACTTATGCATACTACACACCTGCAGCAGAAACAACAATTGTGCCATTCAGTGGCAACAAGAGCATGGGATTCATTATCTGTGAGTAACAGTGGAAGTGCAGAGTGTGATTTTAGCATCTATATTGCAAGGTTGAGTTAGACAAATACATGAACCACCCCATATGCCACCGGAGAGGGCTTACTCTCCCTTCATTCAAAGTGTTCACCTGCCTCTCTTCTGCTCATTTAACATGCAGAGCCCCCAGCATCCCTAGCAGTAGCCACTGAGATGCTCAGTTTATGCCTCGCACCATAACTAGCCTCATTCTTTGCTGGCCTTGCGATCTATTCAGAGTTCCCACCTGCTTCTCTGATGTTAAACATGTCACTTATTCAACATGCAGAGTGCCCAGCATCCACTGCAACTGCCGTCTGCTACCCAGTTCTCCCCGCAACCACTGCCCTGTGCAGAACTTTACTGTGGCAACCATTGGGGAGGGGGGAGCTTTTCAGCAGGCCAAAGGGAGCACACGCCCTTGAAATTCCTCCCACCATCTCTGCTAGCATTCCTTCACCCTCCACACCCTGCTCAGCTAGCAGCAAATGCTCAATAAGATCTTTATATTAGAATGTAAATCACTGATCAGAGGCCACCGAAGGTGTAAAATATAAACAAAGTAATAGATCCATGGAGCTACAGTAGTGTAGCTTCAATTCCCGTTTCACTGCCCAGCATCCTACACAGAGTGAGTGCCATTGCACAGCCTTTAAGCTCTCCAGTATCCCTGCTTGTTACAGTTCTGCAGACAGCGGAACTTCATTGCATATAGTGAGGATTAATGGGTGAAGGTTCACATCTTAACATGCACTAATACAGAGGAATTAAGTAGCATGAAAGCTCATCCTTGGGTGTGTTTGGCTGTTCACCAGTAAATGTAATGTAAATGTATGAAGCTTATATAGCGCATGACTTACCCTGGGGCATCTCCGCGCTTGCTTAGGGAACCCGTCCTGGTATTCCCTTGTGAGATAACCCTGGGAGGGTATCCACAAGGTGAAAGCCAGGCATCCCACCGCGAGGGGCCGATGTGGAGATTAAGCAAGCTATTGCCCAGAGTCGCAGAGTGTGAACCCGTGAGTTGAGAAGGCACCGGAGCGAGAATTATCGAGTCCGTGGAATTATTGAGCCCAAGACCCGCCGAGGCGGGGAATTGAACCCTGGTCCAGGGCCAAACTCAAGCTCCAGGTCTGCCGCCTCTAACCCCTGAGCCACACTTCTCCACCAGTGACATGTGAAGTACCAGTAGATGTTGTAGCACGCAGGATAATATGCTGCATGGCTAAATACTTATAAGGTCCCAAAGGTGAGACCTATTGACTATGGCAATGCTTGTTAAATTGTTCACCTTGTGGGGATTTAGACCCTATCAGACTATGTGTTTTACTTTCGTCCGACCTTCAGATATGCTGCTTATTTTGGGATGATAAGGCCCAATACCTTTTTTGTAGGCCTCCATGGATTAGCAGCTCTCACCTTGGCCTGCTTCTGGGCCTAGTTATATTCTTGTTTTTCTCTCTCTCTCCATAACCATTTTATGGTTAGTACTATGTTGCTGATTACTCAGCGCATACTAATGTTTCTCCGCTTCAGCTACTGGATAGCTTCCTCTCTCATATATATATATATATATAAATTAAAATAACCTATAATGAAGTCACGTGTGCGACTCAGCTTCTTTTCAGTGTGGAGAGAGGGTTTGAACATATATATATATATATATATATATAAATAATCTGGAAGTTATTTTCTATGTATGTGATGTGTGTGTGTATGTATATATATATATATATATATATATATATATATTTCAGTGCATACATATTGTGTATATCTTTATATATGCGTTATGCTACATTAATAAATATAAATGTGCAGCACATGAGGCATGATTTTCAAAGCACCATCTGCCACTGAGGAAAGAAGTACCTGAAACGTGTCTGGCAGGAGTTGTTGGTATTAATAAAAGCACGAATCCCTGCACTACCCTGCTGGCTCTTCATCTTTTAAAAGTGCAAGATTGGCGTGCTGGGAGGTTCCTTCCAAAAGGGTAACCTTTTTCGATTATTATGTGCGCGGCTGGCCCAGTCGCGGAGGGAACCACTCTGTTGAAGCAGACCCGCAGCGGTCTACAGATGTCGATCACACAAGCGGGAAGCACGAGCCTGATGGAAAGCACAAGAACGGCAGAGCAGCTGCAGGAATGAGTAGTTTTACCCACTGGGGAAGAAAGAGACAATGAAAAAACTTTCATGCAAATGCTCACTTGACAAACATTCAACATGTGCGGACTCCGTGAACCAGCATGCCGTGTTCTACGGTTACGCCCACTTGGGGAGGTTCACTATGGAATATAAATGTGCAGCACATGAGGCATGATTTTCAAAGCACCATCTGCCACTGAGGAAAGAAGTACCTGAAACGCGTCTGGCAGGAGTTGTTGGTATTAATAAAAGCACGAATCCCTGCACTACCCTGCTGGCTCTTCATCTTTTAAAAGTGCAAGATTGGCGTGCTGGGAGGTTCCTTCCAAAAGGGTAACCTTTTTCGATTATTATGTGCGCGGCTGGCCCAGTCGCGGAGGGAACCACTCTGTTGAAGCAGACCCGCAGCGGTCTACAGATGTCGATCACACAAGCGGGAAGCACGAGCCTGATGGAAAGCACAAGAACGGCAGAGCAGCTGCAGGAATGAGTAGTTTTACCCACTGGGGAAGAAAGAGACAATGAAAAAACTTTCATGCAAATGCTCACTTGACAAACATTCAACATGTGCGGACTCCGTGAACCAGCATGCCGTGTTCTACGGTTACGCCCACTTGGGGAGGTTCACTATGGAATATAAATGTGCAGCACATGAGGCATGATTTTCAAAGCACCATCTGCCACTGAGGAAAGAAGTACCTGAAACGCGTCTGGCAGGAGTTGTTGGTATTAATAAAAGCACGAATCCCTGCACTACCCTGCTGGCTCTTCATCTTTTAAAAGTGCAAGATTGGCGTGCTGGGAGGTTCCTTCCAAAAGGGTAACCTTTTTCGATTATTATGTGCGTGGCTGGCCCAGTCGCGGAGGGAACCACTCTGTTGAAGCAGACCCGCAGCGGTCTACAGATGTCGATCACACAAGCGGGAAGCACGAGCCTGATGGAAAGCACAAGAACGGCAGAGCAGCTGCAGGAATGAGTAGTTTTACCCACTGGGGAAGAAAGAGACAATGAAAAAACTTTCATGCAAATGCTCACTTGACAAACATTCAACATGTGCGGACTCCGTGAACCAGCATGCCGTGTTCTACGGTTACGCCCACTTGGGGAGGTTCACTATGGAATATAAATGTGCAGCACATGAGGCATGATTTTCAAAGCACCATCTGCCACTGAGGAAAGAAGTACCTGAAACGCGTCTGGCAGGAGTTGTTGGTATTAATAAAAGCACGAATCCCTGCACTACCCTGCTGGCTCTTCATCTTTTAAAAGTGCAAGATTGGCGTGCTGGGAGGTTCCTTCCAAAAGGGTAACCTTTTTCGATTATTATGTGCGCGGCTGGCCCAGTCGCGGAGGGAACCACTCTGTTGAAGCAGACCCGCAGCGGTCTACAGATGTCGATCACACAAGCGGGAAGCACGAGCCTGATGGAAAGCACAAGAACGGCAGAGCAGCTGCAGGAATGAGTAGTTTTACCCACTGGGGAAGAAAGAGACAATGAAAAAACTTTCATGCAAATGCTCACTTGACAAACATTCAACATGTGCGGACTCCGTGAACCAGCATGCCGTGTTCTACGGTTACGCCCACTTGGGGAGGTTCACTATGGAATATAAATGTGCAGCACATGAGGCATGATTTTCAAAGCACCATCTGCCACTGAGGAAAGAAGTACCTGAAACGCGTCTGGCAGGAGTTGTTGGTATTAATAAAAGCACGAACCCCTGCACTACCCTGCTGGCTCTTCATCTTTTAAAAGTGCAAGATTGGCGTGCTGGGAGGTTCCTTCCAAAAGGGTAACCTTTTTCGATTATTATATATATATATATATATATATATATATATATATATATATATATATATATATATATATATATATATATATATATATATATTTCAGTGCATACATATTGTGTATATCTTTATATATGCGTTATGCTACATTTCATAAAGAGGGTAGTGTATAGCTTACGTGGATGTACCCTTCATTCTTATCTTGCAGTCTCATTTTCGCTTAGTTGCTATGTATGCTCTAGCTCTTCTTTCCAACTCTGATGGTTCTACCCGTTGAATGAGCCCATCGGTATCGTTCTGCCTCTGGGACTTTGTTTTCACACAAGTGTTGCATTTGTCAATACATCTGCATACTTCTTGTCTTCGTGATTTTTTTTGATGGTTGCATTAATCCGTGCTCCTCCACTGAATCTGTTCTAAGGTCCTTTCTCAGTGTCTCAGGACAGGTTTGCCTCTAATGCATTCGCTGTTTGTTCACTCTGGCCCTCCGAGCCCCAGCTGCTCATGGGTTCGGTTATTTGGTCCATTTTCTCTGTGTTTTGCGGAGTACGTTTGACTGACATAATGTTTTTCTAAGTCCAGGCCCTGTAGCTTAGTTGCATTGGCTGTTGCTTTTGGGTTCCCTATGGATCAGATTCCACCTTGGGCACGACTTAGTATTGTACTTATAGTGAATATTATCTACAGGCACATTTCTGTTCTACTGCCATGGGTGAGACTATTCCCATGCTTTTCACCATCTTTATTATTTTACTTGCCTGTGGTTCTTGCCACAGTTCATGGGGTTTTTTCACCATCTTTATTACTTTACTTGCCTGTGGTTCTTGCCACAGTTTCTGGGGTAAAGTGTAGGCTCTTGCTCACCTAACTTCCTAAGAGCGCCCGGTTTTGTCTGTCTTATAGGCCAACTAGTACTATTCAGGGATTTTTAGTAAGATCAGTTCGGAGACACTCCTCCAGGGAGGGTATTGCTTGGGTATTATTCTAAGGTAAGGAATCTGCAGCTAGACGTCTCTATCAGATGAACAAGTTACAAACCTTTGGTAATGCCTTATTTGGTAAAGACATAATCTAGCCAGTTTTTCATCTTTCTTCCCTAGTGCTTCAATTAATGACTGGAGTCTGTGCACTGCTTGTTACCGGCTCCTTAAGCGTGCCACAATCGCACACAATCAGTGTCTCTTTCCAGTGCGTGGACACACATTCAGTGCTTTTCCTCCAGCAAAACTGACTGCATTGTTCTGCAGATTGATGCACACCAAAATGTTCTTGCAGCCCGCCCCCAGTGCCTATAAACAGCCTAACCTTCACTTCTACATTCAGCTGGTTATACTCCTGAACATCAGATGTCAAAGTCCACATTCTGCAATATTGTCATAGTTTTGTTTGCTGCACTGCTTTAGAATAATGTAAGATGTCTGTTTTCTGTTGAATATGTGCAAGTCCGAACACAAAGCATATAACATCACATAATTCCAGTGAATGTATTTTTTGTTTGGTTAGCATGCCAGGACGTGTGACATTGGGTTTACAAACTCAAATTAGACACTTTTCTTTATATCTTTGTAACTGCAGTTGTATGCTTATTCAGAAAAATTGATCGAACATCTTCCTCCTTCTAATTTCTCTCCATCATGCACTATTTCGGGTATCTCGGACACTTGATTCATGCAATGTGCCTCAACACTGCAAACAGCAGGATAGCCCTACACCTTAATTTTATCGCTTCACTAGTTGCTTGTGGACATGCAGCTGAAAGAACACCCCGTGGAAGTTTGCTACTTTCACACACAGTGCAGTTCTTGTCGTTGTCCTTGAATCCTCTAAATCTCACTCAGCAGTTCCCAGGTTCTGCTTTCCATCATGGGGTTTAGTAAGTGCATTCGTTTGCCAAACGGATCGTACCACTTCCTCTCTGGGGGCAGTTTATATAGGAATTACTCCCTTACCTAAACATGGCAGCGGTTGGATTAAGAATAGTCTTCTTTATGGGAGGTTTGCAGAGGGCCTGTGAGCTCCACCAATGGCAGTGGTTACTTTACACTTGTTCTTTCTTCAATTGCACACTCAAAGTATGATGTGTCATAGTGTTGCTAACCACCATCTCTTAGGCTTCTGATGCAGTTTTGTATCAGACTCGACTCTCACGTTATTATTCAACATCATTAAATATGGAGCTGTACAATTTGATATGTGGTATGTTGCACTACATGTTTTAAAATCCAGTTCTTCCAAGTACCCAAACGCATATATTTAAAAGATGTCCCTAGTATAGCCAGTTTGCAGCAGTTGCTTTGATGCGTAGTGTACTAGATGAGGGTGCAGGCCTTTAGGCAAGGGAGTAACCAGAAAATTAAACTACTCCCCACTTCGTACCAAAGCTCTTATGTCCACAAGCAAACAGAGCAAGTCATTACGACTCTCCCCAGAAGAGTTCTCTCGTATCTTCCTTCAAAGCATCTATCCATTCATACTTCCTTCCATCCACCTGCTTATAACCATAATGTCACCTTTACATTATGTCACCTATTCATTATTTCACCCATCATTCAGTCTTTCGCCATTCCATCAATCCACCCATCCATATCCAAACCTATGCATCCATCTCCACCCATCATTCCATCCACCCTTTCACTTGTGCATCTCTCCATCCACCCTTTCACTCATTCACCCATTCTTTCAGTCATCCATCTGTCCATCTACCGTTTCCCTCCATCCATACGTGGAGCACTAACAGGCTACTTTCTTCACTCCTGAGGCGGAAAGCCGGGAGCACTTTTGTTTTGCTGCACTGTATTATGATTTAAAATAATTGTTGCATATTTTAACCTTGTCCTCGTATTTCGGCAGACTTACCCGCGTTTTAACGCTCTGTTAGTAATACTACAGGTTATTTGTACTGCGCCTCTATCTCCTTGGATTTGCCCGCCTTCCACGACTTTCCCTCTTTTCTTAGTATCTCTCCCTCGTTGCAGCCGATTGAACGCTGTGACAGGGATAGGGACTGGGAGGGCAGCAGCCATCTTGGGAGTAGCCCAGGGTCGGCGCTGTAGTTGTTTTGCAACTCGCTCGCCTGACTGCATATAAGCCACACTTGCATTCAGCGCGAGGCACTAACAGGCTACTTTCTTCACTCCTGAGGCGGAAAGCCGGGAGCACTTTTGTTTTGCTGCACTGTATTATGATTTAAAATAATTGTTGCATATTTTAACCTTGTCCTCGTATTTCGGCGGACTTACCCGCATTTTAACGCTCTGTTAGTAATACTGCAGGTTATTTGTACTGCGCCTCTATCTCCTTGGATTTGCCCGCCTTCCCCGACTTTCTCTCTTTTCTTAGTATCTCTCCCTCGTTGCAGCCGATTGAACGCTGTGACAGGGATAGGGACTGGGAGGGCAGCAGCCATCTTGGGAGTAGCCCAGGGTCGGCGCTGTAGTTGTTTTGCAACTCGCTCGCCTGACTGCATATAATGTGCCCCCGGCCGCGCAGCGGACGTGCCGCTGGCGCGCCGAAGGCAAGCCCGTCTGCGCCCGTCCGCGCCGGGACGGGCCCAGGCCTTCGGCTGCTCGTATCTCCTACTCTTCCGAATGCTTGTTAAATCTCCGCGGGTCTGCCTGCTGTTTGCCCCATGCAACCCAAGGGATGCTGAACTCATCAGGTATTTCACTCCCCTCTGTCAGCACCCAGCCACCTTCATCCTCCCAGTGTCAGCACACCTTATCATTGAAGCCCATTCCTGCCAATACTCGACACTTAACCATTGCCTATCTTAACACGAGGTCACTTGCCAAACACCATCTGGATATTTTCCTTTTCCTTACCGATCACAAACCGGATATCTTTTTCCTAACGGAAACGTGGCTCAACACCGGCTCATCCCCTGAGGTTCTAGCTGCCTTACCCGACAATTATTACATCCTTCAGGCAGACCGAGCAACAGGGAAAGCAGGCGGTGGAGTCGCCGCGATTATTAATAAGGATCTCATCTTTTCCAAGATGACACCGCTTGATTTCACCGAAGTTGAAAACTTGGTCGTTAAGCTAGACTCAAGTTCGGGACCTCTTGTATGCATACTGCTATACAGACCCCCCAAAACATGCCGTCTTTTCCTTTTTCCTTATGTAATCAACTGTCCTCTTTGGTCACTGACTACACCAACATACTGCTCATTGGCGATTTTAATTATTGGCTCAATTGTGCGAATGGTGGCCCTGCAGCCTCGGAGCTCATGGAGCTTCTTGCCGGACTCAATTTTCTGCCTCATATCAATACCGCGATCTATGTCAAAGGGCATACTTTGGACCAAATCTGGAGCACTCACGTCGACATCTCTCCCCCCACTGTTTCGCCGTGCATCTGGTCAGATCATTTTCTGATCCAGTTCAATATCTCTATTTCTGAACCCATAACTAAGGCAGTCACTGAACAGGGTCTTATCAGGAAATGGGGCACCTTGAACACCCCTGCCTTCTTGGAAAGTCTAATTGACCGGCCCAAAACTCGGACCCCAATTCTGCCGAGTCAGATGTCTTTAACTGGCTTAAGGCTGCCAGCGATACCCACGCCCCATTGAAAAAATGTAACACCATTCGTCATTCTAAAGCCCATAAATGGTTCTCATCGGATCTGAGAGAAAAAAAGCTCTTTGTTCGGCAAAAAGAGCGTGCATGGAGGAGAACCTACAATTCCCTTGACAGGACCAGTTACCTGGCTGCTCGGGCAGACTATATGAAACCTATTTTGTCTGCCACATCTAAGTTCTTTTGCAACCTAATCGAACAATCTAACAACAACCCTAAGGAGATCTTTTCCATTGTTAAAAAACTCTCGAATCCTAGTAGAACTGAGTGTAAACCTGTTGCCAATCAAGATTTCTGTAACACCTTGAATCAATATTTCTTGGATAAAATTGCCTTAATCAAATCCAGCATTCCTGCCATTGTCCCGGATTTGCCTGTCTTGGCCTATCCACCTAACCATCCAATTTTGGATTGCTTTCCTCTTCTGGACACTACTACCCTTACATCCCTATTAAATAGGGTAAAATCAGGCTCTCCCCATGACTGTTGTCCCCCTCATATATTAAAGACGGTCTTTACCGCCGTCCCTACTCCGGCGCTGAGCCTTCTCAATACCTCTCTGCTCCAAGGGATTGTACCGGAATCGTTTAAGGATGCAGTCCTGCTGCCTCTCCTGAAAAAACCAGGAGCAGATCCCAATGCCCTTTCGAACTACAGACCCATTTCCCTGCTTCCGTATTTGGCCAAGGTACTGGAAGCGCACGTCACCTCTCACCTCTCACTTTTCATTGAACAGTCAGGTGTGCTACATCCCTCACAGGCCGGTTTTCGACCAGCCCATTCAACCGAGTCAGTTATCGTAGCGGTCTTGGACTCCCTACGCCTCAGTGCTGACTTGGGAATACCTCAAGCGCTGGTCCTGCTTGATCTGTCAGCCGCGTTTGACACGGTCGACCACAACATCCTTCTCGACCGTGTCAGATCGGTGGGCATCTGCGGCCGTGCCCTTGACTGGCTCAGATCTTTTCTTTGCGGCCGCACTCAAGCGGTCGGTTTCCCCCCTTTCTCCTCTCACAAACTCCATATCACTTGTGGAGTTCCCCAGGGCTCATCCCTATCACCGTTATTGTTTAACATTTATATGCTCCCTCTGCTTCAGTCCCTTCACTCATTCAAAGTCACTACCTTCAACTGCGCAGATGATCTGCAGCTCACCTTTACAATTGATAACTCCCCTGATTCAATCCACCAATTTCAAAACACCATGCTCCATATCTGCCAGTGGATGGATGTGAATCAACTCAAGCTGAATCCGGGTAAAACGGAACTGGTCTTGTTCGGCGATAGTCATAGTTTCTGGGGCCCCCAATACTGGCCATCTAAGTTGGGGTCCCCACCTGTGCCGTCTAGATCAGTCAAAAGCCTGGGGGTAGTTATTGACGACGAGCTTTCTCTAAAACCTCAGGTTAATTCCGTTGTGTCCACCTGCTTTTTCCAATTACGGAAAATAAAGAAGATCAGTCGGATGCTCACTCAATCTGCTCTGACGCAGGTTGTAAGAGCATTAGTGTTGTCTCATTTAGACTACGCTAATGCCATCTACCTCGGTCTGCCTGTCACCCTTAGCAGACGCTTACAGATGGCACAAAACCAGGCAGCGAGACTGATATATCACCATCCACGACGGCAGTCCGCCAGACCGCTTCTGAGGCAACTTCATTGGCTTCCGATTCAACATCGTGCCACTTTCAAATCGGCCTGCATAATTTTCAAATCCCTTCACAATTGCAGCCCTCAGTTCATTCAAAAACTTCTTCTTAGGTACACCCCCTCTCGCAGCCTTCGCTCTGCTTCCCAAATTCTCCTGACTGTCCCCCGCTACAAGCTGTTGCGCAAGGGAGGCCGCAGGTTTGCCACCCTTGCTCCCAAGTTATGGAACTCTCTCCCCTTGGAGATTCGTTCATGCACCGCTCTTCTACCATTCAGGAAGCTCTTAAAGACATGGTTGTTTACCCAGGCTGCGGCCTAGTGCTTGAGGTCTCTTGTAAAGTCAGTTCCCTCTTGGTCAGCGCCATGAAACCTTTGGGGGTGCGAGCGCTTTATAAAACTTTGATAAGATAAGATAAGATATGTGCATTCCATCCATCCTTGCACTCATACATCTTTCCTCCCTTTCACTCATCCATCATTTCACCCAGCCATCTATCCATCCTTTTATTCATCTATCCACCCAACCACTCAGCTATCTTTCTACTCACTCTTTCATCCATCCTTCCACATACCCTTCCTTTCACACATCCATATAGTATAGTGTGCAACACATAATTCTACTACATACAATAAACACCCACTCCACTACAAGCAAACAAAATAAGTCATTTACAACGCCAATAGATCTAACTTTCACAAATGCAGACCGATTGTATTGTAAATGCTTGTTTAGTTTATATTTTCATTTAGTCCTCTTTCTACTACTTCTCTCTGTTTCAAGTCAAGTGTTCAACTTCAACAGCTTTAACCCTACGATGCCCTTTTGTGATTTATTTATTATTTATGTAGACCGGTGTCCTTGACATTTAGGAAATATGTGGACTCTATAAACATATGATTAGATTTCATGGTAGGCGCTTTAATGAGCATTCTAACCGCTTGCTACAAGAATAATTACAAATTTCCCGCAGACTGAAGATATCCAGAGTAGGTATCTTTAAGCTTTTATGTTGTGCTTTGTAAATATTAGATATGCTCCAGGATAGGGCCAGTGCGTGGTAGTATTGTACACACAATATATTTTGCACACGGGTCTGAGGAATGTGGACTTGTCTGTAAACGTGAAAAGCCTGGCTAACAGGTTCTTGGCATTGCGCGCGCTTCAGGGCGTGTGACGCCAATTGTGCTGCTTGCAAAGGGCAAGTTACTCGCCTCATAAATGGACTGGCTTCGCTTCACACCATCCAGTGCAAAGCTTCTGTTCATGTTACTGAAATTGAGCATGAACTTGGTATATCATGGAGCCTACGCCCACTGTGCCACGTTTTCTGCTGATTCCTGCTCCTTTGTCACAGAGCTTGTTTGGGAAGAGCACAAAGCCACTTGAGGCAAGAATAATATATAGTCTTGCTTATCTATTTCTGACGTGGTCTACTGCTGTCATATTCTTTGGCTTTTTCTGGACCTGCCGTTTTTTCTGCGTGACTTAACCCAGAAAACCATGACGTCAAGATCTGTGTGAGCAAATGACCAGCATGCTTGCAAAATGTGGCTTTTGAAAGTAAGACAGTGAACAAGGAATAACCGGTGGTGTGGCTGGGTCCTACACCCCATCACCAGTTTGTCTCGACTTTTCCTTCCTCTGCCGGTCACTGATTTAATAGTTAATTTTTTAATTTGTTAAAAAAACTAAAGGCCTGATTACAACTTTGGCAGTGCTACGCCGGCTTTGCGCCTGCACAAAACCGCCAAAGCTGTGTATGGTCTGCCTGCCAGATTAAGAGTTGAACTCGTGCCTGGCAGGCTTTTCTTTGGCTGTTCCCACGACAGTGCCTGAAAACAGGCTTGGCAATTGAAACGCGAAAGTAGTTCCAGCACGGCATGGACTGTAAAGTCCATGCCATGCTGAAATTTGGGTTGCATACACACAGGAGGGCACATGTTGTGCCCCCCTGAATGCATCCCCATGACAACGGGGCATGGGGGGCCCTGTAGGGTCCCCCTTTGTTTCCCCACCACCAGCCTTTTCATGGCGGGCTCACGGTGGGGGAACTTGTAATATGCTCGGTGGACTGCAGCGGCCCCGCGCTGCATATTGTATACTTGGTCTGCTGCCCCACCTCCAGGGAACGGTGGTTCCCTGGTGCAGTTGACACAGCGATGGCAGTCCTAATAGCCGCCTCGTAATATTGCAGCTGCAGAATTGCTACCGCTGCACCACCACGACTCTGAATCAAGTCCTAAATCCTAAGAGACCAAACATTTTGGAGGACTGCCGCTGTTGTTGCAGATTGCTAGGTTTGCTGAACACCAAGGTTGAATAGTCTTAATTCCACCTCATACCTTTTTTTACATCACCCTACACTTTGCGTTCATGTATTTCACTCCTGCATGTTCTCTATCATCCTGTGACGTTCTTTGCTGCTTTTTTTTCTGTCATTCACTTCCTCACTCTTTCTCCCGTTTCTGCATTTTTCTCTATTTCCCTGGGTGAAAGTTGTTCATCAGAAAGAAGACCCATTCTCAAGAAGCATTGGCAAAGCCAATGGAGCGCTTTCCAGTAGCTCTTTTGTCTTTACCAATGAATTTGCCAATGATTGTTTCCAGTATTGCTCTGCATCGGCAACAAGAGGGAGAAAGTCCTTTGCTGTGCAACATGGGCCAAAAAAAGGAAAGCAGTACGATTATGCATCCATGCATCACTTGCTCATGTATGCATCCTGCTGTTACACCATCCAAGCATATTGATATATATATATATATTTTAAAACACCGATTCGTTCACCGCCGCCGCTCCTCCTTCTCCCGGGTGCCTCAGCCAGCGGGGGTGAGCCGCTACACACTCGAACACTTTCACTCCAATAAGGCTGAAATTAGGCCAGCACACAGGTCTCCGATTTGGTAGATTTTATTGTAACTCCGTCACCCTTAACAGACGCGTTTCGCTTACAAAAGCTTCGTCAGTGTCAATTTGCGTGTTAAAACTCGCGCCATTTTAAAGACATTATTTTTCATTGACATAGTAGATGGTAGGATACATTTCACAATCATTGTGGTGGCCATCTTGTAGTATGTTCATTTACATGTATTTTCTTATGTCTTTTTTGTTTATGGTGTTTCTTAGAAAAAGTGCTCAAGTGCTTTCCCTCTTTAAAAACATATGACAGCAAACTGATAGCATTTCATAATTATTACCAGCTTTGAACAATAATAAAGTGCATATACATTTATTATGTTTGCTTATTTTAGCCCTCAATGGGTAAAGGCACTTTTCTATGTTTGTTTTGTAGCCCTGAATGGGCATAGATCTTTTTAGATCTTACGGTTAAAGGAATGTCTTTTGCATTGTAGAGTCTCCTATTGCTTCATGATCTTATTTTGTACATGTATATCAACTCTCAAGGGGCACTACAAATGGACCCACTTCTCCTCATCGTTGTTGAGTCCCCAAGGTGCCATGGTCTTGAAATCAATTATGTACTTTGACTCTAGAGTGCGCAGAGCCTTCGTTCTGTCCCCTCCTCTTTCTGAGCATTCTACCTGGTCTATGCAGTAAAATTTCAACAGGTCCCTGTTGCTTTGATGTAGTTCTGCAAAGTGGCGTGCCACTGGGTATGCCCTGTCATTTTTAGTTATTGCACGCATGTGCTCTAAAATTCTCGGCTTTGTGGGATTGATGGTGCTCCCTATATATCGCTTTTCACAGGGACAGGTCAGGCAGTAAACTGTGTACTCTGAGTTACAGTTTAAAAGTTTCCTGATCTCTCTGTTCGGTGTGTTTTCATTGGTTCTTCCTGGGTAGTTAGATACTTTCTTACTACCTTTGCAGGCTTTACACCGTAGACAAGAAAGAAACCTTTAGTTTTAGATAGTTTTATCGGTTGGGTCTTTGGTTAAAAAATGACTGTGGACAAGGTGATCTGCTAGAGACTGACTACGTCGGTATGTTATTAAGGGTCTCTCTGGAAAAATTGTTTTGAGCACATAGTCTGTTGTTAGGATGTGCCAATTTTTCTTAAATATTTGCACAATCCTTCCTGCCTGTGTGTTGAAACTTGTAATCATTCTGGTAGGCTCTTCCACCATCTGGGTTGGTTTAGTTACCAGAAGATCTTTCCTCTGTATTTTAGAAACTTTCTCTTCAGCTTGTTTTAAAATGTAATTGCTGTATCCCCTGACCTGGAATCTTTTAATTGCCTCACTTTTTGCTACCATAAATTCTGTTGGTGATGTACAGTTGCGCTTAAGGCGCAGAAGTTCGCCATAGGGAATGTTTCGAATCAAACTTCTTGGGTGATGGCTTGCTGAGTGTAATACAGCATTCCCCGCCGTGGGCTTCCTATATAGTTTAGTGTGCATTCTCTCATTTTCTATATAGACTTCCAGGTCTAGGTAACACACACTACTATTGCTGATAGTGCTCGTAAATCTTAAGTTCCAGTCATTGTCATTAAGCGCCGAGATATAGTCCTCAGCCGAGGACCGGTCTCCGCGCCATATGACAAAAACGTCATCGATCTACCTTGTCCATAAAAGTATCTTATCAGTCCATTGTTCGTTTTTTTCACCCCATGCCTCGTGCTTCTCCCACCAGCCCACAAATAAATTTGCGTAGCTGGGGGAGAAGCACAAGCCCATTGAAGTGCCCCTTGTTTGCTTGTACAGTTTATTAGAGAAAAGGAAGATATTATGGTAAAGACAAAATCTAATCATGGATAGTAACATAGAATTATGTTGCCTAAACCTTTCAGATTTTCTGTCTAAAAACCATTTCACTGCCATTAAGCTGTTCTCGTGGGCAATACAAGTATATAGATTGACAACATCCAGAGTGATTAAGAGCATATTGGGTTCCCATGTAATATTGTCTATCTGTCTTAGGAAGTCCTGAGTATCCCTCACATGGGAGGGTAGATCTTTTACAATTGGCGCTAGGAAATTGTCTATAAATCGTGACGTGTTTTCTAGCAGACTTCCGATTGATGATACTATCGGACGTCCTGGTGGTCTTTTAGGATTCTTATGGACTTTTGGCAGATGGTAGAACGTTGGTAATACAGGTGCCTCGCGTTGTAAATATAGGAATTCGTCCATATTTATCATCCCTTCCTCTCTCCATTTCACTAGCATTTCCTGGAATTCCAGTGTGCTCTTTACATATTCTTGTCTGTTGATGGTAGTATAACATTTCGGATCTCCCAATTGTTTTAATGCTTCTTGTTCATAGTTTTCTTTGGAGAGAATTACGATATTTCCTCCCTTATCAGAAGGTTTGATCTCTATGGAAACATCATTTTTTAGAGATTTAATAGCCTCCCACTCCTTTCTTGAGATATTTGAATTCCTAATGTCCATCTTTTCTTTCGCTAGTTTTTCCAAGTCTCTTTGAATGGCATCGTTAAAAACGTCAATTGCGTCATTCGGAGCCATTGGTAATTTTTTTTATTTATTTTTCAAGTTACTCGGGTCACATGTTTGTACAATAGTCCCATTTTCCATTTGTGACTCATCCTCATATTTGCATGTGAGAGCATACTGCTACTTGGGGGGGGGGGGTGTTTAGGAATTCCTCCGTTGTTTCAAAATTGATATCTGTGAGGTTGATTTCACTGGTGCTTTGATTTTTCCTTTGTTGAGCAAATATTTTTTGAAATTTTAATTTACAGATAAATTTGAATAAGTCAATTCTGGTGTTTACCAGGTCAAAGTCTGCTGCTGGACAGAAATGTAATCCTTTCTTTAGGATGGTGGTTTCCTCCTTTGTCAATACTCGGTTTGAGAGGTTAATGATGTTCTTTTCCTCCATATTCTTCACCACTTCTTGTTCCTCGATGCGCTCCTCATGACTCTTGGTGAAGCGGCTGCTGTATTTCCCCCTCTTGCCCCTCCTTGTTTTCCTCTTTGGTTTTGTAGGGGAGGGTGATTCCGTTGTTGTGGCCTTTGTCTTGTTTCCTTTATGACTTGATATTCGTCGAAAAAAGGAGGGACCTCCTTTCCTTGTTCTTTGCTTGCCCTTGCTTCTGTTGATTCCTCATCTGAGACTTCCGATTCAGAAGTTTCTGCATTGCCCTGTCCTGCTGTACCTTGTGCGAGTCGCTTTCTTGTTGCATCGAATTTTCGGGCAAATGTTAATATTCTCCTCGTCATGTAGTCATGCTCATCCCGTTGGAATTTGGTTTGCTTCCTTTTTCCAATTCCCAACTCATACTCCTTCACTCTTTTTGTCATCACTCTTCTCAAATCTTCACTTGTTTTTGTATCTTTTTCTTTTTTGATTAGCTCTTCCAAATCATTTATTTCTTTAAGGCAGTCATCTCGGTCTATCCAAGCGTATTTAATCAGCATGCGAACCATTCCTTTAGCTGATTCTGCTATGTATTCTGCCCATTCCTTTAGTAGTGCAGGATTTGGTTTTTCATACGAGGGAACGGTGAAAATTCGTAATCCTCGCGGAATCCTATCGCATTCCACATAACGTTGGAGAGAAGTGGCTTCCCACCACTTTCTCACTTCTCTCTCCATTAGTCTTTCCAGCCTTTGGTATAGTATTTTTAGATTATTTATCGGTGCTGCCGATGTTGAGGTCATATTTGCACTTGCATTTGCCAGGCTTTCTGTGGCTGACTTGAACATCAGATTCGCTGCTGTCTCCCTTTCTTCTCTTAGCTCCGCTGCGTCCGACATTTTCCTTTAACCGTATGTTCAGAGCTAAAGGTATTTTCAATCTTTTAGGGCAGTGAATTATCACACCTGTGGGGATTACGATATTTCTACGGGACCAGTTACGGGACAGAGGCTGAACCAATTAATACTGTTTTCTCAATTGCCGCTTCACTCACCGAGATCTCCTCAGGTACTCCTGGAGCGCCAGCCGACGCTACCAGTTCTGCCATTCAGTGATCTCGGGCGGGGCAATCGGTATGGTTTTTTCTTGTTTCGGAGTTACGTCCGGGTTCTCCGTTTCTTCATTTGCGGTTCAAAACTGCCTCGGGGCCGGCGGCCATGTTAGCCTAAAACACCGATTCGTTCACCGCTCCTCCTTCTCCCGGGTGCCTCAGCCAGCGGGGGTGAGCCGCTACACACTCGAACACTTTCACTCCAATAAGGCTGAAATTAGGCCAGCACACAGGTCTCCGATTTTGTAGATTTTATTGTAACCCCGTCACCCTTAACAGACGCGTTTCGCTTACAAAAGCTTCGTCAGTGTCAATTTGCGTGTTAAAACTTGCGCCATTTTAAAGACATTATCGTTCATTGACATAGTAGATGGTAGGATACATTTCACAATCATTGTGGTGGCCATCTTGTAGTATGTTCATTTACATGTATTTACTTATGTCTTTTTTGTTTATGGTGTTTCTTAGATAAAGTGCTCAAGTGCTTTCCCTCTTTAAAAACATATGACAGCAAACTGATAGCATTTCATAATTATTACCAGCTTTGAACAATAATAAAGTGCATATACATTTATTACATTTGCTTATTTTAGCCCTGAATGGGTAAAGGCACTTTTCTATGTTTGTTTTTAGAAAAGTGCCTTTACCCATTCAGGGCTAAAATAAGCAAATGTAATAAATGTATATGTACTGGACGTTGGTGACTTCTTACCTCCCGGCTGGTTCGTGCTTGGCGCCTGTCATCCAGTGCTAATTCCAGCGTATTTCCCCGAATGCGCATCCCTGAAAACCTACGATGCACCATATTGAAGCATTGTGGGTCTTGTAGTACTCCCACACAGGACTACATGGGTGTGCCTATAAGGGGGCGGAGCAAGGCACATAAATCATCATGGAGACAGGACTATTCTTGACACAGCACTTACGTTTGGAGAGGGGCGCCGAAGAAGGCCCACAAGCCGAAATGCATCCGCCAGAGTTCTCACCGAAATAAAGTGCTCTCTTTGAATCTCCCCTTGGGTCACTACTCTTTCTTTTGGAGGAGGCTGTTGCTATTTTACTTTGCGTCATGCCAGAACGCAATTCCTAGTGCACCCGCGCTACTCAAGTGGTTCAAACGGCCTGGCAAGCTCCCTCGAGCATTCCTGTTGGACTGTGTTAGCAGTTTTCGTTTGACACCCACCATGACGTCTGGAGGAAAACGGCGGTCGGGAGAAATTGCTTCTCCTGTCTGGGCGACTGGGATTCCTGTGCCTGCCCACGCTAATGGACTCTGTGCGGAGTGGTGGTAGCGATGAAAGGGGAGACCAGAGGGAGAACTGGACGTTGGTGACTTCTTACCTCCCGGCTAGTTCGTGCTTGGCGCCTGTCATCCAGTGCTAATTCCAGCGTATTTCCCCGAATGCGCATCCCTGAAAACCTACGGTGCACCATATTGAAGCATTGTGGGTCTTGTAGTACTCCCACACAGGACTACATGGGTGTGCCTATAAGGGGGCGGAGCAAGGCACATAAATCATCATGGAGACAGGACTATTCTTGACACAGCACTTACGTTTGGAGAGGGGCGCCGAAGAAGGCCCACAAGCCGAAATGCATCCGCCAGAGTTCTCCCGAAATAAAGTGCTCTCTTTGAATCTCCCCTTGGGTCACTACTCTTTCTTTTGGAGGAGGCTGTTGCTATTTTACTTTGCGTCATGCCCGAACGCAATTCCTAGTGCACCCGCGCTACTCAAGTGGTTCAAACGGCCTGGCAAGCTCCCTCGAGCATTCCTGTTTTACTGTGTTAGCAGTTTTCGTTTGACACCCACCATGACGTCTGGAGGAAAACGGCGGTCGGGAGAAATTGCTTCTCCTGTCTGGGCGACTGGGATTCCTGTGCCTGCCCACGCTAATGGACTCTGTGCGGAGTGGTGGTAGCGATGAAAGGGGAGACCAGAGGGAGAACTGGACGTTGGTGACTTCTTACCTCCCGGCTGGTTCGTGCTTGGCGCCTGTCATCCAGTGCTAATTCCAGCGTATTTCCCCGAATGCGCATCCCTGAAAACCTACGATGCACCATATTGAAGCATTGTGGGTCTTGTAGTACTCCCACACAGGACTACATGGGTGTGCCTATAAGGGGGCGGAGCAAGGCACATAAATCATCATGGAGAGAGGACTATTCTTGACACAGCACTTACGTTTGGAGAGGGGCGCCGAAGAAGGCCCACAAGCCGAAATGCATCCGCCAGAGTTCTCCCGAAATAAAGTGCTCTCTTTGAATCTCCCCTTGGGTCACTACTCTTTCTTTTGGAGGAGGCTGTTGATATATATATATATATATATATGTATATAACAACTAGCGACTTGAGGTGGTTGTCGAGAGTCAGGGAAAGCGAATTTTGCAGATTTGTTTTAAACTTGTATAAGGCTATTTTAAAATTACATTTGCACCACGAATTTCATGTTTGAAACGAAGGAAGACTGAAACCTCGTTTTTTTACTTAGCACATATCCTGAACCTTGGCGCACTCCCCACGAGGTCTACACGATCCTAGGTGGCCGATTTGGGGCTCCAGGACCGACGAAGTAGACACTCGAGCTCCTGGTGCATAGGCGCCATTTTGGGTGAGGAACGCTCGGCGCTCTAGTGTTGCGGGCGATTTGGCCCGGGCACTACAAAATGTCCCCCCTAAAGCGGACACGCAGCGGACGAGCGCAGCGGGCGCCCCGATGACGCGCCGGAGCCAGGCAGTGCCTGGGGCCTGGTACTCTGATCCCTGACCCACATAATACTAATACGTATTCCAGGGAGTCCTTACTCCAAATGAACCAACCCTTAACGCCCCAATGTACCCATTCTATTACATTAACAGGTCCGGAATACCATTGCTCACACTGCTCATATGACCTCACAGCCCCCAAGCCCGGTCCTCCTGACAAGAAGGCCCTTAACATGGCCCTATTAAACTGCCGCTTCCTGCCCGGACACACCCACGAAGTGTACATGCTCTTAGAAGATCGGAAAATGGAGATACTATTTCTTACAGAAACCTGGCTGGCATCAGACTCTGTGTCGGATGTAGTCCAGGCATTGCCCCCGGGCTATCTGATAAAGAATTTGGACTGAGTCAAAGGAAGAGGAGGAGGAATTTGCGATAACCCACAGGGATAATCTTAGCTGTCGGTTGCATGGCAGTCCCCTCCTCGACTGTGAAAACGTGCAATTCTCAATCCAAATCTCCCCTTGTAAATCCCTTTCGGGGATTCTCATTTATCGCCCCCCGGGAACAATGGGACAATTTTGTAGCTCTCTAGTGGAAACTTCAATAACCTTGGCAGGCACACTCTCTAAGTTCATGATATTAGGAGACTTAAATATACATTTTAAGAAGAGTGGAGACACCCTAGCTTCTGAACTTCTACTGGACTTAGAGGCACACCAGCTATTCCTAGGGAGTGATCTCCCTACACACAAACTGGGACACTGGCTTGACCCACTATTTTCTAACATTGTGGACCTGCTAGTGGCACCTCCCGTCCCGATACCATGGTCTGACCATCGGCTTATTCCGTTCAGTTGGTTGATCCCTATGATCCCCGCTCCTAGACGTATAAGCGGGAAGCCAACACGCCCTTGGGCCAAACTTGAGTCGGAAAAATGGAAGCAGACTCTAGAGGACACGATGCCTACCATGAAAACGGATCCCATAGAGGCTGACACTTTGTTCTCCTCATGGATAGAATCCTCCCTGAATACAACCCTACCAAAAAAAACCGCCCTAAAAACCAGGGAGAAAAACACCCTACCCTGGTTTACTAAAGAAGTCAGTGAATACAAAACACTTTGTAAAAAGGCGGAAAGATCCTGGAGGAAGGATTACGACCCTGTTAGTAAGACGACGTACAAACTGGCAATCTCTAACTACAAAAAAGCCCTGAAAGTGGCAAAAGTAGTCTTTGAGGAAAAAATAAACACAGCCGCCAACTCCTCTAGAGAAACATACCAAATAGTGAGGTCACTCCTCAAAACCCCCGAGCCTCTCCACCTTGTGGACCCCTCGGATCACTGCTGCAATGAGCTAGCAAAATTCTTCAATCAGAAGATCCAAAACATCGTGAAACAGCTTCCACCTTGCACCCCTAGCGATTATTCTGACACTGCTCTACCGGATACACAGGCCCTGGGGAAAGGACTAGAGATGTTTGTCCCTTTCACGGAGGATACGTTGGCACCCATCTTCCAGTCAATAAAGAGCGGCTCCCCGCAGGACCCGGCCCCGGTGAAGGCCCTAAAATTGGTGGCCACCACTATCCTTGCGCCTCTGATGAAGGTGATTAATTCATCCTTGGCACAGGGCATTGTTCCACCAAATTGGAAGAAGGCGGTGGTGAAGGCCTTATTGAAGAAACCGAACCTCGATCCTATGGACTTCAATAATTATAGACCAATTTCTCTTCTCCCAAGTACCAGCAAAGTGACAGAAAAATTCATCAATGGTCAGTTGTCCAACCACCTCGAATCGAGGGGACTACTGAAACCTTCTCAGACAGGTTTCAGGCCGGGCCAGGGTACTGAGACTGCTATGGTCGCGGTTGTTGAAGAGGCCAGGAAGATCATCGATGCAGGAGGATCAGTGGCAGTGGTCCTCCATGACCTGAGCGCGGCCTTCGACACCGTGAACCATAGTACGCTGGTCCAACGGCTTAAGGATGTGGGAATCTCTGGATCGGCACTTGCATGGCTGAAATCCTTTCTGCATAGCCGATCATTTCAGGTGGCGGAAGGCAATTACATTTCTGAGGTTACCCCAATACGTTGTGGAGTGCCGCAGGGCTCATCATTGAGCCCTACGCTATTCAACGTATACATGTCCCCACTGGAGAAAATTGTAACCCCTTATGGGATTAAATTACTGACATACGCTGATGATACTCAGCTCGTTGTGTCTCTCAGCCAACAGAATAATGTGGTCACTGATCTGTCCTCGTGTCTGGGTCAGATAACCAGCTGGATGAATCAATCCCATTTAAAACTTAATGGGGAAAAACTGAAATAATGGTCATGGGTAATCAGTCCCTTTTCCACCCGGAGACTTTGTGGCCCCCATGCATGGGTCCCCCTCCGACTTCAAAGTCAGACTTTAAAAGCCTGGGGATATGGCTGGATCAAGGGCTTACACTTGAAACCCAAGCAAGGAAAACGGCAGGAGTCTGCTTTGCACTACTCCGTACCTCCCGAAAAATCCTTCCCCTGGTTCAGTCCAGGAAGCTCCTAGTTCAGGGATTAATATTGGCAAGACTTGACTATGGAAATGCCCTTTACTTGGGTGTGCCCAAGAAAGTGACGACTAGACTACAAGTGGTGCAGAACGCAGCTGCCCGGATTCTAACGGGCACCAACAACCGATGCTCTGCTAAACCGGCTCTTCGGGCTCTCCATTGGCTGCCAATATGTGAAAGAGTGCAGTTTAAGGCCCTCTGTTTGACCCACAAAATCCTGAACGGCAAAGCCCCACCCATCATCAAAGATCTCATCGTCCCCTACATCACCAATAGGACACTTCGTTCCACGAATGCACACCTGACTCTGATACCCAAGATCAAGAGGGCGAGATCAGGGGGACGTTTGTTTTCATACAACGCCTCCAAATTATGGAACTCGCTCCCTCTACAGATGCGGGTACAATCCAACCTTACTGCTTTTCGTAAAGAGCTCAAGACCTGGTTGTTCCCATAAGACTCTCACCACCAGTCGTTTATATCTATCTCTAGCGCTGGGATGCTCACAGGCAGCCACGCGCTCTATACATTCTTAAAATAAAAATAAAAATTACAGTTAGGACCTAGTTTCCATAGGAAATACGCAACATTCTATTGGGAATAACTTTGGCGCTGGTTCTTCTCTGAAAGTTTGGGGGGGATTCGTCAAGTGGGGACTGAGAAAAAAGGGGGGGTCCCGAAACGTGTTTTCCCCATGTTATTTTCCATAGGACGATTAGACACGGCTACAGCCCGAACGGTTGAACTGAATTACACCAAATTTGGCAGAGAGGTAGAGTTCGGTTCGCAGATCGGCCTTATGCTTAAATTCTGTAAATCCCTCCAGTAGTTCCTGAGAAAATTAAAAGGAAAAAAATATATATATCTGGCCGGAGCCTAACCACACATCTCATCGTGAGATCTGATTGGCTGTCAGCACTTCATCCAAGAAGTGTTGGCAGTCATCTTGGGACCAATATACATGATAGCACCTCATTAAAAAGCAGTGCAGTTAATAGAAGGTTTTAGGACTTTAGTTACATTATAAATCATTTGTTGATGGTACCATACTCATTTTAGGAATTGTGGTGTGTTCTAAGGTGATTTTATCATGTGAAAAAGCCTTCTGCTGGGATATCATGAATCATGTTTGAAAGAAAACTATTATCTCATGCTTTTCCCACAGTGGTTTGGAAGGGGATCTATAAGCTAAACTGAAAGCATATTTTCTGTAAATTCACATTATCTTTCTCAGTCATGTGAGAATGAAGGCTGACATTCTCAGTAAAACATGTACATCCAACAAGGACAGAGACTGTCAGTTGATTCCTTTGTGTTCTACTGCAGCCTCCTAGAGTGTTCTAAAGAACAACTAGAGCGCTAACAGTCCAACTTATTACAAAGGTATGGCACACCAGAGGCTATACATGGAGCCTCTGGCAGAGATCGTACACCCTTATGGCTTTGAAATCATAACCTACGCTGACGACACCCAACTAGTAGTGGCCATGAACCAGCCAGAAGGCACTTCCCACAACCTGGGCAGCTGTTTAGAAGCAGTAACAAAATGGATGGCCCAGTCCCACCTAAGGTTGAAAGGGGACAAAATGGAGCTAATGTTCCTGGGGAAGACAGAACCAAAACCCAACATTGACTGGCCGCTCTGCATGGGTACCCCCCCCCCCCCCCCCGAGCCAAAAGAACAGATTAAAAGCCTAGGCATATGGCTGGATGACGCCTTGCGCTTTAATCAGCAAGCCACCAAACTCTCTGCCACTTGTTTTGGGCTGATGAGAATGCTGCGGAAAGTTCTTCCTCTCCTCCCTTTTCAAGCTCGAAAGATAATGGTCCAGGCCATTATCCTGTCCCGCCTTGACTATGGAAACGCGCTGTACCTAGGTGCCCCTGCCAGCACGACAAAAAACGTCAAGTAACCCAGAACGCGGCCGCACGTCTGCTTCTCGGACTGGCCTGAAGACACTCAGGCGTCACCGCCTTAAAAAAATTACACTGGCTGCCTATTCAGGCCAGGGTAAAATTCAAGGCGATGTGCATAACACACAAAGCCATGTGACAAAAAGCCCCCGCAATGATCTGTTCCCTAGTCACTCCATACTACCCACGGATATCACTGCGCTCAAGCTCAACCTTTCTGGCCTCAACCAAGAAAATCAAACGTGCTAGGTGGGGTGGCCGCTCCTTCTTATGGAACGCGGCCGCTGCCTTGAATTCCCTGCCGCTCACATTGTGCAGTGAACCCGATCTTCAAAAATTCCGAAAACACTCCTTTTCCATTTGGTGCTAGCTGGTGGCATTCGGCCTCACCCGTCCACAGCGCTACGATGCCTCCGGGTAGTAACGCGCTTTACAAAACCCAATTTCATTTCATTTCATTTCATGAAGCCATCTTGATTGGAATGAAGTGGTAAGTCTGAAAACATTTAATTTAAAAAGGAACACAATGAGGGGGTTCATTTTGCCATAGAAAGTATGATTAGTGCTTCAGAAAGAAAAATTAGGGCACATTTTGAGTGACTTCTCAAATCCTCTTCTATTTCATTAAAAAAATTCTGACATGCAGACTGAAACATGCACTTTGAATACCAGCAGCAGACTTCCCTGGTGAGCAGTAGCTTTACAACAGTGATCTAATGAGCAACTAGAGTGCTAACATTCAGAATGTATGGCAAATGTGTGACATATCTGAATGCCTTATTGATGGATCCAAAGTAAACAAGCATTGAAAATGCAATAGATCTCGCCCTCGTTTAAGTTAAAGCCATTCTGTTTGTAATGAGGTGACTTTTTAGCTTTGCTTTTATTAGTGTTTTTCAAACTTTCATGTAAATAACTATGCATATATGTATATGTATGCATGCATTTATATTTGTATTTATATAGATATGCAGATTATATATGTTTATATATGTATGTATGTATATATATATATATATATACACACATACATATAAATAAATGTATATGCATATATATATGTGTATATGTGTGCGTGTAGAGAGGTAGAGGTAGAGCGGTAGAGACTAGTAGAGAGAGGTAGAGAGGTATAAAGTGAGTAATAGAGAGTAGAGAGTGAGTGGTAGAGAGTAGTAGAGAGCAGTAGAGAGAGTAGCAGAGAGTGAGTAGTAGAGTAGTAGAGACTGAGTAGTAGAGAGTAAGAAGTAGAGTGAGTAGTAGAGAGCAGTAGAGAGAGTAGCAGAGAGTGAGTAGTAAAGAGTGAGTAGTAGAGAGTAGTAGAGAGTGAGTAGTAGAGAGTAGTAGAGAGTGAGTAGTAGAGAGTGAGTAGTGGAGAGTGAGTAGTAGAGTGAGTAGTAGAGAGTGAGTAGTAGAGAGTGAGTAGTAGAGAGTGAGTAGTAGAGTAGTAGAGAGAGAGTAGTAGAGAGAGAGTAGTAGAGAGAGAGTAGTAGAGAGAGAGAGTAGTAGAGAGAGAGTAGTAGAGAGTGAGAGAGTGAGTAGTAGAGAGTGAGTAGTAGAGAGTGAGTAGTAGAGAGTGAATAGTAGAGAGTGAGTAGTAGAGAGTGAGAAGTAGAGAGTGAGTAGTAAAGAGAGAGTAGTAGAGAGTGAGTAGTAGAGAGTAAGTAGTAGGGAGTGAGTAGTAGAGAATGAGTATTAGAGAGTAGTGGAGTAGTAGAGAGTGAGTAGTAGAGAATATTCCAAAGTTTGGCTCAGCACCACTTGCACAACAAGTCCAATCAAATCATATCACTTAGAGTCCTTATTGAAGCACTGAATCTTGGTGTATATTCAAATGCTTTTATTTTCCTTAAGTTTATGTACCACAGCCAGCCGACGCGTTTCGTTCTGTACAACAGAACTTCTTCAGGGCGTTCTTATTTCCTTCAAGTTATGTCGGTATCCTGTTGTCATATAACTAGATATTTCTTCCAAATGTTAGACGAGGTGTAAGTACATTCTTATTGAAGTGACTAGGTATCAATTTTACCCACACAATTCGGGCAGACTTGAGTAATTTATAGCATCCTCAAAGTCAGTCTTTCAAAAATTCCAAAGTATGGGACATGATAATCCAAATCCAAATGTTTCTCAAGAAAAGTAATTTTCAATCGTTCGGAATATCGACGTTTGGGCAGATATGACCCACGAACACGGTTTATGACTTTTCTTGAGAAACATTTGGATTTGGATTATCATGACGTATACTTTGGAATTTTTGAAAGACATACTTTGAGGATGCTATAAATTACTCAAGTCCATGGATGCTGCTGGGAACGCTCCCAGCAACACCCATTGCACACCCCTTTAACGCAAGACACTGCGTTGAAGGGACTGATATTTATCAGGCAGGATTACGCCACAAAAAGTGGCTTAGTCCTGCCTGATAAATATCACTCAGTCTTCTGCGCCACCGGAACGTCACAAAAAGTGTATCATTCATGACATGGTCAGTGACATCACTGATGACATCACTGATGACATCATCCATGTGACAATCAAATACACCTCATCACACACTAGTATAATCTTTCATCACTCACTGTAAAATAGAAAGTGCCATATTGAAACCATTGACACACCAGTAGAAATGTCTAAACACCCACTCAGTTATTCGTAGAACTATACACATATCTAATCACTTACCTATAGATTCAATGTTTTATGCAGTGAATAATCAACAGAACACTATCAAATATACTTATACGCCTATTTCAACATTACACACCAGCACACATTGTATTCACTTATAAAGACATCCTTCTGACTTATGCAAACAATTGATTATACTTACATTTACTCACCTACACACTTATACAAACACCACTTCATCTATTTATATAGATAGTAACTCACACTTAGTGTGTTATAAAATCACTATTACAAGTATACAGTTATCCATATAGTGACTCGTACAATCACTAAGTCTTAGGCACACTTACTTAGATAAAACTGTCACATACACTGCCTTTTTTTTCAAGTTTAATGGAGATGTACCATTGAGAGAAATATTTCATCACCACCACACCCATAAACATATACACTCACTGAAGCAACTGTCATAACATGTAGTCTTAACCTCATATACCTACTGAATGAACTATTCACACATTTTTTGGCAATCACACACCCCCCACCAAACCACATAGACATTAATTTACCCATACAAATACAAAGTTAAGAAACCAATAACAAATATAGTCTTTAACATAGCAATTAAGACAAAGCAATAAAGACTTTCACACAGTTTAGTAACTACACATTAAATATAGTGAGACTCCACAAATTAGTCAAGGAAACAATCAATGACACTGTTACTAAATCCACCATCCACACATTTATATTTATATATCCACTCATTCTTCAATGCAAAATAGTGTATTTATAATATATATTTAAATATCAAAGCAAACCACATTCACTGGATGATGTCATCAGTGATGTCACTGACCATGTCATGAATGATGTAATATGTGACATCATCAGCAGTGGATTGCGGGCGCGCGAGTTATAGTGAGTACAACTAACTAGACCGGGGGAAGTTCAATGGTTTTGTATGAGTAAAATGTCCAGCTAACTATAATATATATATATACGTGTGCGGACCTTCGCCTGCGCGAGCTGCATGCTGATTGGCTGCCAATGTCTGTCAACACTCCAAAACAGAAATTGTTGGCAGCCATCTTGTGCCTCGGTAGACTGAGGCACAAGAAAGCAGAAAAAAAAACGTGTAGAACTCAAAAAGGGGGCAGGGTAGAAGCGCCCTGACCCCCTTGGCCTGCTCAGGGGATCCCAATAGGACCCCCCAAGGCAAAAAAATAATCAAGAAATCGCGGGGTGCGCGTACCATGCGTGCACGGGTCCACGTACGTATGCGGACGGTGCGCGTACCTTCCTGAGAAAGCTGCATGCTTATTGGCTGTCAACACTCCAAACCAGGAAGTGTTGGCAGCCATCTTCTGCTCGTTAGACTGAGGCACAAGAAAGCTGAAAAACAAACGTGTAGAACACAAAAAGGGCGCAGGGTAGAAACACCCTGACCCCCTAGGCCTGTTAAGGTGGTCCCACAAGGACCCCCAGGGCCAAAAACCTTTTTTCTTTAAAAACCTGGTATGTTTTTTTAAAAATTACCCCCCAGGGCGACCAAATCGCGGGGGCATAGTGATAAAGAAGTGTGGGGGGTGCCCAATCCCCCCCCACACTGCCCCGGGGACCGCCGCCCTCCGGGGCAAAGCAACACAGCCCCCTGGCACATACTGGAGGCTCCTGGTGGGCTAGTTGGCCCCCAGGGACCCCCAGTATGCAAGGGGAATTAGTTCCCCTCTTTAAACATGCACGGGGGTTGCGTTGCAGAGAGGTGTAAAAAAGGGTGTGGCCTCATTACACCTCTCTGCAATGCAGCCCCCTGGCGCATACTGCAGGTTCAAGGTGGGCTAGTTGGCCCCCAGGGACCCCCAAAATGCAAGGGGAATTAGTTCCCCCTCTGCAAACACGCCTGAGGTGTAAAAAGGGGCATGGCTTCATTACACCTGTCTGCAATGCAGTCCCCTGGCGCATACTGGAGATTCCTGGTGGGCTTTCAGGTCTTATATAGTTAGAAATTAGCATTAAAAAACCTTTGAAATTCACTGAAAAAAACATAGGTTTCAGGCATTATATAGTTAGGAATTAACATTTAAATAACCTTGCAAATGCACTGAAAAAAACCATAGATTTCAGGCCTTATATAGTTAGGAATTAGCATTTAAAAAACCTTTGAAATTCACTGAAAAAACCATAGGTTTCAGGCCTTATATAGTTAGGAATTAGCATTTAAAAAAACCTTTAAAATTCACTCAAAAAACTATAAGTTTTAGGGGTGTTGTAGTTAGCTGGACATTTCACTCATACAAAACCATTGAAATTGCTCCTATATAGTTAGTTGTACTAACTATATTTCGCGCACCCGCAATCCACTGCTGATGATGTCACATATTACATCATTCATGACCTGGTCAGTGACATCACTGATGACATCACTGATGACATCATTCACATGACAATCACATACACCTTTTCATACACTAGTAACAACTTTCATCATTCTTTGTAAAATACATAGTATCATATTTGAATCCATTGTCACAGCAATACAAGTATCTAAAAACCCACTTTGTGATTCATAGATGTATACACACATCTAATCACTTACCTGTAGATTCACTCATACATGCTGTCAATGAACAGTAGAACACTATCAAAAATACTTATACACCTATATCGACATTACACACCAGCACACATTCTATTCACGTATGAAGTCAACCTACTCACTTATGCAAACAATGGATCATACTTACATATTTACTTAGCTACACACTTATACAAACACAACTTCATCTATTCATTTAGATAGTAAGTCATACTTAGTGAATTATAAAATCATTATTACAAGTATACAGTTATCCATACAGTCACTCACACAATCATTGAGTCTTATGTATACTTATTTATATACAACAACTGACACATACACTGCCTTTCATTTTTCTAGTTTGTTGGACATGTACCATTGAGAAATATATTTGCTCATCACCACACCCATAAAGATATTCACTCACCCAAACAACTGTTAGAACATGTAGTTTTAACTTCATATATCTAGTGAATCAAGTATTCACACATCTTTGGGCAGTCACACACCGCCCACCGAACCACACACACACATTAACTTTTCCATACAAATACTCAGTTTACTAATCAATAACTAATATAAACTTTCACATAGCTAGTTACCGACTGGAGAACCAGTTTACACAACAACTGACAAAGTGATACAGATATTCAAACAGTTTAGTCACTATCCACTATATTTAGTGAGACACTATAAATTGGTCAAGTAAACAGTCAATTACACTGCTACTAAATCCTCCATCCAAATATTTATTTTTATATATCCACTCATTCTTCAATGCAAATTGCTCTATATATATATATATATATATATATATATATATATATATATATATATATATATATATATATATATATATATATATATATATATATATATATATATATATATATATGTGACATCATCAGCAGTGGATTGTGGGTGCACGAAATATAGTTAGTACAACTAACTATATAGGAGCAATTTCAATGGTTTTGTATGAGTGAAATGTCAAGCTAACTATAACACCCCTAAAACTTATAGTTTTCTGAGTGAATTGTAAAGGTTTTTTTAAATGCTAATTCCTAACTATATAAGGCCTGAAACCTATGGTTTTTTCAGTGAATATATATATACTTGCATGTGGCATGATGTGGTTGTAAGTATTTGGGGGGAAAGAAGCACTCCTTGGAAAGCACAAGAAATGAGGGTATGCACCAGGGCTAAAAGTGCAGAGCATATGCAGGCCAATATACAGTTGCAGCACACGCCTGTATAAACAGGAAAAAATAACATCTTTATCTTTTGATTGCGATTGTATAACACTTCATACAAAGTGAAGCTCTGCAACATGGTGTTGACAAGGGTATGCTCCGTATTCTGTTTTTGGTCTAGTGAGCCAATAGATAGCGCTTGAATAGTTCTTTCCGTACCACCACAAAAATGTATGCCCTGGAAAGTTGACAGATTTTCCAACGATGGAAAAAATACTGGCAGTATAGAAGTCAGTATCTACCTTATTCCTCTCACGCACCTGGCAGTGTGTCATGTCAGCTTGGTTCCAGCTTTGAGTGCGGCAGCAGCACCGCAGGTTTCCAGGTTCCATATCCATTAAATCCTCTCGGTCTTTTCTGCTGGCCCATTTGGCTTCACATTCCTTGTTCTCCGTTCACCGCTCATTGAGTTCTCAAGATTTTACTCTAGAATGATTTTCTGGAAAATATTGCTCATCTTTGATGTTTAAATTGTCTGACTGTTGCAAACAATATGATTGCATTTTTTCCGTGCTTAGTCCTCACGTAAAAAGTTGAAACAGAGCAACTGCTGGAATGAGAGGGCAGGGTAGAACTAGACACTTGCCATGAGTTCACCTTAGCTTGGGCCATTTCTCCAGCATCTCAAAGTGGCACTTCCTCTTTCTGTACCATAAGGAAATGCTAAACGTAGCTGATGCCTTGGCAAATATGGTGCTGGGTTTGCCATGTAATCCACACATGCTCACTGGGGTCCTGGCTTCACTGAAATCTGGTAGAAAGATCGTCATGTGCTCAAGAATCTAGAGTTGACAGTATAGGAAAAAATCATCTCCACGACGTTCTGCGATTAAAACTGTTATTTCCGCACTGCTTGACCCATCTCCAGGTTTCTGACTTAGTAAGCATCATGCAAGAGTCTGCCCAGCTCGTCCTGCCCCATCTGACACTTGATAGGATATGCAAAAATATATACATGCTATAGATGGTGGCATTTGCTTAAAGGTTAATAAGTGTGAGATTCACAAATGAGATATTTAATAGTTCACTACTTTAGCAGTCTCGTTCTCTGGCTCGCGCCGGGACACTCCTCGGAGTAGCAGTGCCAGTGCGCGTTATAAATTGAATAAATAAATAAAATAAAATAATACATTGAAGAAAGTACTCTCATTCTTAACAGAGGACAACAGTTCAAAGTGATTAGAGCATAATGGAACACTCAGCACACGCATGCAGTCAGGCTGGATGAAGTATGTTCTAAGTTGAGGTGCATGCACACAATGTTCCCCATCGCTGGCATTATAGACTGTCTGGCTTTGTCAAAGTAATCTGTTGAATATGCCCTTTCCAAGAGACAACATCAAATATCAATCTGAATTATTTCAAAACCAGCATGGCATCGCTGTCTCCCAAGAAATATCAGCAGGTAAACTAACCTTCCCTCATTCCGTAACAGTTACAAATCTAATTTGTCACTAATTTGTCACTCGAACACAGAAACGTAAGACTGAATGTTAATGTTATTGGTGCTGGCCTAGTTTCTGCAGACAAACAGAAGTAGCGGTTTGTTTTTTGTCTTCGACAGGAGACTGGTCGATTTAAATCAGAGCATTGTGCAGCTTTTTGAAAATAGAATGTCTGCCTTGTCTTAATTTCCCTTCCACTGGTTGTCCTCTGCCATTCCAGTACTACTTTTTCAAACAACTGCCTTCAAGTAGTCCAAGCATGTCTGCGGAAAGAAACCATGATATATAGAATTATAGATGAGTAACAGTGAATTATGGGGTTGTTCTTCACAGAGAGATTCTGAGTGACGTCAAATAGACTACGAGAGTTGTCTATGATGTCACTCAGAACCCAGAGGTGAAAAATATCCCCGTAATTCACTTTTTACCCATCTGTAATTTTATGTTATATATGGCCCCAAAATCGTCTGCCCCTGCTTTCAACCACTGCGTAGGGGCAGAGGATAATGAGAGCGCTTTGCACCCTGATGCAAATGTGAAAAATAAATGTCTTACTTGCTATCCTTAACCAAAACCCACTACCTTCCCTGCCCATCCTTCAGCGGTGCTTTCAGTCAAAACAGACAAGCAGAGCTGTGCTGACAGGCTCTGAGAGCCCGGTCACCTATTAGCTGCTGTGATGTCATAGCAAGGAGTTATGACTTTCAGCAACTGAAGTAAACACATTTGCTGCAGCCATTGTGGGGAACTGGCTGTTAATTTGATGACATTTTGATATTTCCCATAAAGATTCACGTTTCTGAGTCTTTGAATATTAATCAAATTATATATCCATGTTTTGTATAGCCCAGCATGTGGTACAGAGCTGCTTCAGGGCACTCGAAATATCTGAATTATGAAAAATTGAAGATTCCAATCTTGGACACCTTGAATCCATTTACCTTAGAGCATGCAAATGTCCTCCTTATTATTCAGTATCAATATACTTTTAAGTAGACTCACAGAACTGTTGGTTAATACCTCATATTGGGCCTCTTGCTGCATCAGTCATTAAGTAACAGTAGCAGCAAAGACTTTTTTTCTATAAGTCAGGCTAACTATAAATATGCTTGGCAAAGCGGAGGGATTCTTAGCTCCCTCCAATAATGCAGAAGCATCCTTCACAAATGTGGTTCCCAGTCAGCCAAGAGAGAGCTCTCATGTCTTCTTGCTGTCTAATGTTTCAGGGTAACTACTTTAAGCAGCAGTCTTCATTTTTGTTCTGTGACTAATAGCAGCATCTATTTGTCATGTTCCCTAACCCAGGCTTAGATTGTGTTTTCAAAAGACACACAGATGCTGGATGGAATGCCGAGCAAATCAAACATTGACCCCCAGTCAATAGATCTGGGTTAAATCCATCGTTTTTTGTGCTCCATGCCACCCCAATTTAGACCCAGCCATATTCAAATCAGTCTTGACCCTAGAATGGCCAAGCCAGGTTCTCCCTGGACTGTAAACGAGCATCCGGGGACTGGTTTAGGGACATCACCACTCATCAGCCAGGCTAGCTTGAATCCAGTGTCACATTGAGCCCGGGACCCACGTCTGGCCATACCCGGCGCACTTAGGCGAGACAGCAAAAGACACACAGGTGATGGACGGAATGCAGAGCAAATCAAACATTCACCCCCAGTCAATAGATTTGGGTTAAATCCATCGTTCTTTTGCTCACCATGCCTCCCCAGTTTAGACCTAGCCATGTGCAAATCAGCCTTGACTCTGTGCCTCATGGGAAGAGTACAGATCTAACTGCCAAGCCAGGTCCTCCCTGGACCGCAAACAAGCATCCTGGGACCAGTTTCCGGGCATCACCCTTAATCAGCCAGGCGTGCTTGAATCCAGGCTGATGAGGGTTGTTAACCCCGAAACCGGTCCCAGGATGCTTGTTTCTGGTCCAGGGAAGACCTGGCTTGGCAGTTCGGGTTAAACTGTTCACATGAGGATCAGGGTCAAGACTAATTGGCATATAAGCTGGGCCTGGACTGGGGTGGCGAAGTGAGCTAAAGAACGATCTGTGACTGGGGGTGAGTGTCTGAAAAATGTCAGCGCTCCGCCCATCCTCTCCTTGTGTTTGCCTAGATTGTGTTTTCTTCATTGAAGACTGCTGTGTCAATGATCTTAATGCTGCAGAACTCTTTGGGCTTGCTTTACTTTGTCCTCCCATTTCTTCCAGGACTTGCACTAGTAGTCCTCACATGATCACAGGGCACTTGTGCTCCTTTGACACACTTTTTGCCACATAACCTTAGCCACAGATTGTGCCTTTTTTGAAAGATAACGCTTTTTTATATGTGCCACTAGTAAGCATATACTGGTTACAGGAAAAGCCTCACTTCCACAGAACTTTTCTTGAACCACAGATAATTAGCCTACTTTTGTGCCCTTCGTTTTTATTATATAGAAAGGATGTGTTCGTATTCACAGACCTTTATGTGGCAGTGCACTACCACAGCAAAGGGTAGCAAAAGAGTATAAACATCTAGTTTTGGGTCTATGCGAAAGTAAACTTGGTCTACACTTCCAAATTAGACGGTGACAAATACAGGAGATATGTTGTTTCGAGCTAATTATACATAAAGACCTGTGTTTGGTAGTACCACTTTAAAGGTTTCCTCTGTGCATTTCAGGGGTTAGTTCCTCAGGTCGGAAAAGACTTGAGTAGTTGATGAATCCTGGAAAGGCCTCTGAGTTTTGTTGTAACGAAAACATATATTTTTTTCTGTTCAACTATGCCCAAAAATAGGACTCTAGTGTCTTTAAGTGCGATGTATAGGATAGGTTAAGGGCATCTAATCCTTTGTTTGTCTTACGAAAATCCTGTTACCGAGGAGATACGAATTACAGATATTTGCTGGTTGAGCCAAAATGTGTGACTATTTTATGTGGGTGCTACTTGCCTTTACTGTTGTTTTTATTACTATTTAGTTACAATGCATTTACCTCGGGTTATTTGCATCTGCAGAATCTTTTGTCAACATGAAGGACACTGGAGGAATAAAACAGGACTCTGATCTCTGCCTTCCTACTGTTAAGCTCCACCCATTTAACTCCTTATGTTATGTGCTTTTATAGAGCGCAGATCTATCAAACTGTCAAGTTCTGTTGGCGCTGTTGATGGAAACGTTAGAAGAATGTTTGTCACAGTTAGAAGTACTTTAGAAAATCCCGTTTTTTGCCCTTTTTTAAATATTCTGTGGTCGGTAATGGCCTGGAGGTGTGTAGGGAGCTGATTCCACAGTTGAGGGGCTAAGTAGGAAAAAATTTGCCGCCATTTCTGGCAGTTCTGCCCCTAAAAGGGGTCAATACATGTTTTCCTCCTGAACGGAGATTCCTTGTTGACACACAATGATTCAGTTTTCTCAATAGGTACCTTGGCCCGTTCCCATATAGGGTTTTGTGTGTGAGACAGATAAGATTAAAACGTGTTATTTTCCTTATTAGTAGCCAGCGTAAGGTTTTTAGGATGGGGGCGAATGGACATCGAGATGGGAGGTATTGTACTAGCCATGGTGCAGTGTTTTGCAACACCTGAAGCCTGGTATATGTTCCTCATTTATGGATGCTATTTAGGCATTTCCATAATCTAGTCGATTTATGATCAATCCCTTTACCAGGGCCTTTCTGGGCTGCAATGGGATCCATTGAAAAATATCTGGAGCATACGCATGGTGCTGGAACAGGTACACAGAATGTGGTTTACCTGGTTCTTCAGCGACAGTTTATCGATTATTATGCCTAGGTTTCGTACTGTTGTTTTTGGGGAGGGAGAAGGACCAAGACTAGTCGGCCACCAATAATCTGACCAGTAATCCTGTGCTTTCACAAATAATATAACCTTAGTCTTGCTTAAATTAAGCTGTAAGCAATTTGTCTGCATCCAGTTAGTAAAATGATTCATAACGTTTTTTGAATCTGATTTTAGTGTCAGCTGGATTGAGTCCCATGGTTATTACCAGTTTGGTATCATTTGCATTCAAAACTACATCAATCCATATGATCTGATTACCCTTGCCAGTGGGGCGACATATATATTGATCAGCATGGGACTTGGTGCAGACCCCTGAGGGACTCCTTTGTCGACCGCTTTATTGCAAGATATATATGATTCTAGTTAAACCAAAATTGTCCATCCCTTCATGTAGTTCCTTAACCAGTTGAGGGCTTTTCTTGCGACCCCCAATCTCCTGTATCCTTTGTATTAAGATTGTATGAGAAATGATACTGAAATCAACTGATAAATCTAATAAGACCAGCATTGCTGCCTGTCGCTTGTCTAGTGATAGTCTAATGTTGTCTACTACTAAAAAAAGTTTCGGTGCTGTGTCCTGCCCAAAAGCCTGGCTGGGGCGGGGGTCGGTCGAATAGTTGACTGCATTCTAAATTAGCAGTAAGTTGTTTGTTGACCAATGATTCGATTGCTTTCCCAAAATAGGGAAGCAAGGATATTCTTTGGAAATTACCTAGTTTGTTATGATCTGTCGTTCACTTTTTATTCCTCTGTTCTTATTATTCTAGTCCACGTAATATGTTTTTAAAACCGTTGCTTAAAAAGATGAATTTTACACAAATTAAGCCCGCACTTTTATACCTTCAAATGTTGCATGAAGACAGTACTTTTTTTATCTGTAAATTTTTAAAAACAGCTCTAAAGTATAGATTAAGTATGGAAGGATGACTCCAAATTGAATTATGTTACAGATACAACTCTGTCTTGATTAAGTATATGCACATAGGACCACTGTATTATGCCTTTTTTAATAATCGCTCAATACTTTTTTCCCTTAAGACAAATGGAAGATAAACTTTTTCTCGTTTTATGTATGAATTGTATATTATTGTATTGTGTGCTTTTATGACTGCTTTTCTGTCAGTCGAATAAAGAAACTTTTGATTGATTTGATCTGTCGTTGTTTTTTAAGTATTGGTTTGAACCTTGCTGATTTCCGTGTTGTTGGAAAGTTTCCAGGTTTAAGGATATATTTAGAAGGTCTATAAACATTTAAGGAGAACCGGGAATAGGATGGACAGCAATATAGGGTGGAGCTAGGTCTTCTGGTGTATGTATGCATGTATTGGCATTTATATAGCGCACTACTTACCCGTAGGGTCCCAAGGCGCTTCGACCGCTGCGAAACCCTTCCTGGCTTCCCTGAGAGATGGTCCCTTAATGGGTATCTCCAGGGTGAGACCAGGCATCCCCGGCGGTCTGGTGGGGCCGTTAGTGAAGATGAGGCAAGCTAATGCCCAGAGTTGCCGAGTGTGATCGCTGATCAGAGTGGGCACCGAGGCGAGAGAATTATCGAGTCCGCTGACCCTGGTCCAGAAACCTGCCGCGCCGGGAATCGAACCCTGGTCCCGGGCCGTCCTCTGCTCTCGGGTCTGCTGCCTCTAACCAGTGAGCCACACTACTTCACTCACTGGTGATCCTTCTCTAATCTTATCTAATGCTATTCTAACTTCCTCTTGTGTGAGTGTGGTGAACTCATCTAGTTGTGCTGAGCAGATGATTTCCTTAGTGTCATCATCTAAATGTACTACTTCTGCCCTGCTTTTGGGAAAAGTATTATATATGTTATCGATTATTTTCCTCAAAAAAGATGGATAGTTTCTCTACCTTGTCTTGTGAGGCTGGAATGGTAATCTGACAGGATGTAGGGTTTGTAAATTATTTTAGAATTTTATATAATTTTTCATGAGAATTGGCTGCATTTTCAATTCTATTTATAATATGCGCTTTCCTGGCTTTTTGTTTTGTTATTCAAATATTGCCTGTACTTTATTTTATAGGCTTGGCTGTCCTCCATGGTTTTTGTTACTCTCTATTTGTGTTCAGCTTTCCTACTTGTTGCTTTTTCTTTTTTTCAGGGAGTCCGTGAACCAAGGTGAGGTTTTCACTTTGTGATTGACTTCACCACTGTCTTTTGTTACTGGTGCGATTTTGTCTAAGGCTAATACGACTGATTCCTCAAAAGTGTCTCATGCTTTGTCAATGTCATGTTGGCCAGATATTATAGATGAACTATAGTGTGAGGAGAAGGAGACTTGGTTTACTTTTCTTCAGGATCTGATTGGTTTCTGACACGATAAGGTGCCTTCGCTGGTTATAACTCCTTGTAGGTGGAACTTTAGTAGACTGTGATCTGACCAGATCAAGGGTATACGGGTGGGTTCACTGTGATATTTTAAATATTGGTGAACAGGAGCTCTAAGGTGTACCCTGCCGTGTGCGTGGGTCCGATCACCCTCTGAAACCACAAATTCATCCCACTGCTGCCCTGTCAACCACCATGTTCCATGTTGTTGTGACTGCTAAGTTTTAGAGATGGTGAGCCGATGGCAAGAGAGATACTAGTGCTGTGCTAGCAGGCCTACAAGCCTATGTGTGGATTTTTGGGCTTCACATCATGGGTGAAGGCTACCCATAAGACCTTAGCAGAAGTTAACGAAATTCTGCAGAGTGCAAGGTTAGCATACAATCCTGTTATGAGCCTAGATGCACATAGAGCTTGATGCTGAAACACATTTCTTTGGATCAGCCAATGCTGAGACAGAATGTAAGACACATTGTGTTTAAAACTGTCCAAAGAACCAAGAATCTGAAAAGAATAGTGCTGCTCTAGCGAGCACTTCCACAACAGATGGAATAGATTGAACTCTCAGCTCGTCACTTAATCTCTATATAGGTAATTTGTTTTAGCACCTATGCTTGAGGATTCAAGAGTTACATATACTTTAATTTCTCTGCACCCTGTACATTTCCTTGTTATAGGTAGTAGCTGGTTTGTCAGACTTGCATTTAAGAAGGTTTCCTGGTTTTCACTTCTGCCCTCTTTCGGCTATATGGAAGTATGTTTTGTTTTCACTGATGACTGTGAGTCACAGGGCGTGTTATATTAGGTGTTTATCCACGTCTCTTGGTTCATTACAAGGATGTGTTGTTCTTTGAAGTACATAGAAGGGATGGCAGTGTGTGTAAGTGCCTGAAATTGATACACAAATAAACAGTTATTGATATGTTAAGAATGAAGTCTTTTTCTGTGATCTTCCTGTCACGGAATGTCAGATGTCTCAGTAGAGTTATGAGACTATTGAGCTATCTCAGCAATACTGATGCTTTAAATATACTTTAAGGCTCAGCCTGAACCATGCAGGCCATTTGAGTTGCCACAAAGACTCTGGGTACTGGGAGGCTAAATTCCAGTATCTGTGCTGTGATGTTATAGTAGGAAGAGCTACTTGGTAGCAAGAGTATGATGGGGGAAAACTAAATGGAAATGGAAATATCAGATGAGCAGTAAGCATTTGTATGTCAGTCAGTAGGTCAGAGCATATTTATGAATTACAGGAATATATTGGTTACATTTTAGATTTCAGCTTCAATTTTTAATTTGATCTGAACTAGTTTAGAGTGCTGATTTGGGCTTTGCGCTGCCCACCTTTAAATGCTTTTTTGGTTTAAAATCTTTTAACCGTAAGATGGTTTCTGTCTTAAATTTTTCTGTGTTATGGCATTGCTTGAATATACTGCACTGGTTTCCCCCTAAAGAAGTTGTTTGTGGATATGATCACCAAGGGAAGGATTACTAGATCCAGGTTCAGAGCTTCTCCACGAATGATGGCACATTGAAGGACACTACCAACACAATGAAATGGAGGAAGCGTTCTGTGGTTCAGTTTCCTATTTTCTCCAGGGACATGTGAGTTGTTTCTAAATAGTGCTTGAACAGTGACTCTGAATCAGCACCTGAGTTGGACGAAAATACAAGTGGGTACCCTTATTGATTATCGACCTGTTTGGCTTTGGTCATTGGTGTACCTTTAACTGTTTGAATTTCAGGAATAATCTCTTAGAATAAAAAATTACATGTTCACTTCCCTCTGGCTGTCCAGCTTCTAATTTTGATAAAGCTCAAATATGTACCCAAAGTCCCTTAGGAGTTCTACAAAACCTAAATATTTTTCACATTCCCAATTCCCTTGTAAACTAGAACACTGCAAGGTCAGTAAGAATTATTTAGAGATTCTAGCAATAGGAGGATATTTAATTGCATTGTATTTTATAGGCAAAAGTTAGTATCTATGAACAAATCTTTGTCACGTGTAAATTTGTAGTTAAGTAATGTTCCCACTTACATTGAGTGAGACGATATGCTAGAGTCTTTAGGTTGTCCACATAAAAATTATTTCCAAACTATACATCTAAATGGAAACCAGTGGTTATCTTAAAAAGTGGAATAAGCCCTGCCTGCCGCTGCATTGGACTCCCATTGTATTATGGCAAATGTATCTTGCAGTAGTACGTTGCTGAGGAATATTTAAATGATACTGTAGTAAGTTTCATGCTCATGGCAATCTACTTGTGTTTCACTTTTGGAATCCTCAGACTTGAAACCATACTTCTCAGAATGCAGGAATACGCTAACCACAGAACCAAAGATCTGCAACAGAAACCCGACTTTATAAATAGAACTCCTCCTTGGGGCATGAATTGCTGTCGAAGATTTGTAGTCTTGAGAGTTTGACAGTTAATGCATTCCTTGGGCCTGTAATTGTAGGATTACATGGCACTTTGTCTAATGCCTCATCATTTGGTTTCCTAATGAGCGTCTTCTGTATCTTCCCTGGCCATCACATTGTTCAAATGCGTTTTGTAACTATAGGGTATTAAAAGACCCAGTGACATGACAAAGCATTCTATGGCCATTAGAAGTTTGAAATTGGGGTATTGACTAGTTCCTTCAAAAAGGCAGACTAAAAGGCAGAAGCTTGAATCTAAATCAGCTTTTAAAGTTTGCAATATGTATGGGTTCTGTGTACATCTTCCACATATACATACCCTTCATAATGAGGAATGAGAATTGGGAGCTTTAGCACAATAAAATCCGCACATAAAAGTGCAGAAGCACAAAGTTTATCTTAGATTCCTGCCTCTGCTGAGACCTTTGGATGTGCTGCTACAGCTTTCCATATGACATGCAGACCAGGCTTGTAGATATTCTCTTTCACTGTAAACCTATATTACACAAAAAAGTAAACAGTTTGCTGGAGAGATTAAAGCAACGCTGTTTTGCTTGGATTATTCTTTTTAGCTAGCCAGTTTCACCACCAGCATTAAAGGCTCTGTCTCTGTCAATGTTATTTTGTACATCATGTCTCGACAACCACAACATCTGCAGTGGACTGTTCTTATATAACAGGAGGCTGACGTGCTGGAAGATGACAGCAGTAACTTCTTTCTCACCTTCCACATCAATCACAAGACTTCATGTTATCCTAGTGGGATGGGGGAATTCGTGACAGGACTTCATTTGAGAAGAGGAGAAACAACTTTAGAATGGTGGCTCCTTCAGATTGTGAAACGTAGTGCTCGTCTGTAGCATTCCCCACACACAAACATCTTGATGAACAAAGCTGAAACAGTGTTACATAAATTGGCTGGGCACTTTTTTTCCTCCATGGAGTCCCGTACAATTTCTACCCATATTATTCATGCGAGAAGTTTGGACACAGTTTTAAGGAAAGCGACACCCCTTGTACAAAGTGGATCATTTTCAAGATATGTACCGCTGTAGTCTCCAGTGACCTTTGTGGACGCATTTTCCTTTTTGGGTGTCATAGGATTGACTGCTTCTCGCATTTTTTTGGTTTTGTTGGGTAGGTGTCAAACAAATAGTTGCAGTTAAATCCATAGACCCATTGGAACCAGTTTAATGAAAACGTATTCAAACCTATGTGTATGCTAAAGATGTTTAGTTATGGAGGAACCCACAGAACCAAATATGAGAAGAGTCCTTCCAGCTAGAGTTACCTCAAGTGATGATTGTGTCAGAATTATCCCTAACTAGTTGTGCTGTGTGCCAGAGTAACAACTATTTCAGCAGTCTGTGGAGCGCGGGAGAGGCAGTATTTCTTACAAACCTGCGATCTATATGTTTTACATTGATGATTTCCTTTCTAAGAGAGCAATGCTTCTGGTGAAATTTCTGATCAACAGCACTACATTAACCAAAGCGGAGGCTGGTACTATAAGCCTTGTGCGGTTCTGAACCATACACAAAGAAATTGTAATATTAGCCGTTAATCTAGGTGGCGGCCAATGTATGAACCAAATGTCTCTGCTCAATACCTTTTTATATTCTATCAAGCGTGGTCCAAAGTATAAGTATAGTGGATCTGGTGTCTTTCTAAAAGACACCAGTTCTAAACTAAGCAAAAACTACATTTGTGTCCACTATTTCATAATTCAGCCTAAATTAAAAAGAACTGCTTTTAAAGAGAGATTACAACCTGTGCAACAAAAGTATTCAGTTCTGCAAGCCTGCATGCCTTCAACAATAATGTTGACTACGTTGTTAGTAGCATATGCCCTTCCTGCAGAAATGAATGAAGAGCTTATAATAACAGCTTGGCTTCCATTTACAACCTTGAAAATGCTCCAGGGCATGGAGGGGGGCTCATGGGGTGGTATGTTCTGAATGCTGTAAATTATTATGTATATTTGGGTTGTTAAACCTTTCTTCCCCAATACCGTGGGTTGTACCATTCTGGAGTTTTATTCTAATGCTCACCTTCCTGAGGGGATTCCCCTTTCAATGGACATGCTAATGCCCTTTACACCTGTTAACACAAAAACAGTTTTATTCTCTAAATTTTCTCTTCAAATACTGAAGAAGTTACTATCAATCAATCAATCAGTGACACTTATAAAGCGCGCTACATACCCGTAGGGTCTCAAGTTACTAACTGTTAAACCTCACATACTCTTATCAAGGCAAGGAGGTTCCGAGCGTCTGCCCTTCATGTCTTCTGACAGCCAAGCCACGAATTTATCGAGTGTGAACCTAGCTCAACAAGCACTGGCGTTGCCAATAGGTCTCGCAGTAGGAAAGTTGGAGCTATTACAATTGCAAATAACAATGCCTTTTATTTTGCATGTTAAAAACATAAAGGGCTTTGTCATTTAAAAAACCAATATCTCCAACTTTCCTACTGCGAGACCTATTGTGCACTGCACAGTTTGTGTGAAAGTGGCACTGCGTGGCTGAGTGGCGTTGCGTGGCTGAGTGGCGTTGCGTGGCTGAGTGGCGTTGCATGGCTGAGTGGCGTTGCGTAGTTGAGTGGCGTTGCGTAGTTGAGTGGCGTTGCGTAGTTGAGTGGCGTTGCGTAGTTGAGTGGCGGTGCGTAGTTGCGTGGCGTTGCGTAGTTGAGTGGCGTTGCGTAGTTGAGTGGCGTTGCGTAGTTGAGTGGCGTTGCGTAGTTGAGTGGCGTTGCGTAGTTGAGTGGCGTTGCATGTGTGAGTGGCGTTGCGTAGTTGAGTGGCGTTGCGTAGTTGAGTGGCGTTGCGTAGTTGAGTGGCGTTGCGTAGTTGCGTGGCGTTGCGTAGTTGCGTGGCGTTGCGTAGTTGCGTGGCATTGCGTAGTTGAGTGGCGTTGCGTAGTTGAGTGGCGTTGCGTAGTTGCGTGGCGTTGCGTAGTTGCGTGGCGTTGCGTGGTTGAGTGGCGTTGCGTAGTTGAGTGGCGTTGCGTAGTTGCATGGCGTTGCGTGGTTGAGTGGCGTTGCATGTGTGAGTGGCGTTGCATGTGTGCGTAGTTGAGTGGCGTTGCGTGGTTGAGTGGCGTTGCGTAGTTGAGTGGCGTTGCGTAGTTGAGTGGCGTTGCGTAGTTGAGTGGCGTTGCGTAGTTGAGTGGCGTTGCGTAGTTGAGTGGCGTTGCATAGTTGCGTGGCGTTGCGTAGTTGCGTGGCGTTGCGTGGCGTTGCGTAGTTGAGTGGCGTTGCGTAGTTGAGTGGCGTTGCGTAGTTGAGTGGCGTTGCATAGTGGCGTTGCGTAGTTGCGTGGCGTTGCGTGGTTGAGTGGCGTTGCGTGGTTGAGTGGCGTTGCGTAGTTGAGTGGCGTTGCGTAGTTGAGTGGCGTTGCGTAGTTGCATGGCGTTGCGTGGTTGAGTGGCGTTGCATGTGTGAGTGGCGTTGCATGTGTGAGTGGCGTTGCATGTGTGCGTAGTTGAGTGGCGTTGCGTGGTTGAGTGGCGTTGCGTGGTTGAGTGGCGTTGCATGTGTGAGTGGCGTTGCATGTGTGAGTGGCGTTGCATGTGTGCGTTGTTGAGTGGCGTTGCGTGGTTGAGTGGCGTTGCGTGGTTGAGTGGCGTTGCATGTGTGAGTGGCGTTGCATGTGTGAGTGGCGTTGCGTGGTTGAGTGGCGTTGCGTAGTTGAGTGGCGTTGCGTAGTTGAGTGGCATTGCGTAGTTGAGTGGCGTTACGTAGTTGAGTGGCGTTACGTAGTTGAGTGGCGTTGCGTAGTTGAGTGGCGTTGCGTAGTTGCGTGGCGTTGCGTAGTTGCGTAGTTGCGTGGCGTTGCGTAGTTGCGTGGCGTTGCGTAGTTGAGTGGCGTTGCGTAGTTGAGTGGCGTTGCGTAGTTGAGTGGCGTTGCGTAGTTGCGTGGCGTTGCGTGGTTGAGTGGCGTTGTGTAGTTGAGTGGCGTTGCGTAGTTGAGTGGCGTTGCGTAGTTGCATGGCGTTGCGTAGTTGCATGGCGTTGCGTGGTTGAGTGGCGTTGCATGTGTGAGTGGCGTTGCATGTGTGCGTAGTTGAGTGGCGTTGCATGTGTGAGTGGCGTTGCATGTGTGCGTAGTTGAGTGGCGTTGCGTAGTTGAGTGGCGTTGCGTGGTTGAGTGGCGTTGCGTAGTTGAGTGGCGTTGCGTAGTTGAGTGGCGTTGCGTAGTTGAGTGGCGTTGCATAGTTGAGTGGCGTTGCGTAGTTGAGTGGCGTTGCGTAGTTGCGTGGCGTTGCGTAGTTGCGTGGCGTTGCGTAGTTGCGTGGCGTTGCGTAGTTGCGTGGCGTTGCGTAGTTGAGTGGCGTTGCGTAGTTGCGTGGCGTTGCATGGTTGAGTGGCGTTGCGTAGTTGAGTGGCGTTGCGTAGTTGAGTGGCGTTGCGTAGTTGAGTGGCGTTGCGTAGTTGCATGGCGTTGCGTGGTTGAGTGGCGTTGCATGTGTGAGTGGCGTTGCATGTGTGCGTAGTTGAGTGGCGTTGCATGTGTGAGTGGCGTTGCATGTGTGCGTAGTTGAGTGGCGTTGCGTAGTTGAGTGGCGTTGCGTGGTTGAGTGGCGTTGCGTGGTTGAGTGGCGTTGCGTAGTTGAGTGGCGTTGCGTAGTTGAGTGGCGTTGCGTAGTTGAGTGGCGTTGCGTAGTTGAGTGGCGTTGCGTAGTTGAGTGGCATTGCGTAGTTGCGTGGCGTTGCGTAGTTGCGTGGCGTTGCGTAGTGGCGTTGCGTGGTTGAGTGGCGTTGCGTGGTTGAGTGGCGTTGCATGTGTGAGTGGCGTTGCATGTGTGAGTGGCGTTGGCGTTGCGTAGTTGCGTGGCGTAGATGAGTGGCGTAGTTGATTTGCGTGGTTGAGTGGCGTTGCATGTGTGAGTGGCGTTGCGTAGTTGAGTGGCGTTGCGTAGTTGAGTGGCGTTGCGTAGTTGAGTGGCGTTGCGTAGTTGAGTGGCCTTGCGTAGTTGAGTGGCGTTGCGTAGTTGAGTGGCGTTGCATGTGTGAGTGGCGTTGCATGTGTGAGTGGCGTTGCATGTGTGAGTGGCGTTGCATGTGTGAGTGGCGTTGCATGTGTGAGTGGCGTTGCGTAGTTGAGTGGCGTTGCGTAGTTGAGTGGCGTTGCGTAGTTGAGTGGTGTTGCGTAGTTGAGTGGCGTTGCGTAGTTGCGTGGCGTTGCGTAGTTGCGTGGCGTTGCGTAGTTGCGTGGCGTTGCGTAGTTGCGTGGCGTTGCGTAGTTGAGTGGCGTTGCGTAGTTGAGTGGCGTTGCGTAGTTGAGTGGCGTTGCGTAGTTGCGCGGCGTTGCGTAGTTGAGTGGCGTTGCGTAGTTGAGTGGCGTTGCGTAGTTGCATGGCGTTGCGTGGTTGAGTGGCGTTGCATGTGTGAGTGGCGTTGCGTAGTTGAGTGGCGTTGCGTAGTTGCGTGGCGTTGCGTAGTTGCGTGGCGTTGCGTGGCGTTGCGTAGTTGCGTGGCGTTGCGTGGCGTTGCGTAGTTGCGTGGCGTTGCGTAGTTGCGTGGCGTTGCGTAGTTGAGTGGCATTGCGTAGTTGAGTGGCGTTGCGTAGTTGAGTGGCGTTGAGTGGCGTTGAGTGGCGTTGCGTGGCGTTGAGTGGCGTTGCGTAGTTGAGTGGCGTTGCGTAGTTGAGTGGCGTTGCGTAGTTGCATGGCGTTGCGTAGTTGCATGGCGTTGCGTGGTTGAGTGGCGTTGCATGTGTGAGTGGCGTTGCATGTGTGCGTAGTTGAGTGGCGTTGCGTAGTTGAGTGGCGTTGCGTGGTTGAGTGGTGTTGCGTAGTTGAGTGGCGTTGCGTAGTTGAGTGGCGTTGCGTAGTTGAGTGGCGTTGCGTAGTTGAGTGGCGTTGCGTAGTTGCGTGGCGTTGCGTAGTTGCGTGGCGTTGCGTAGTTGCGTGGCGTTGCGTAGTTGAGTGGCGTTGCGTAGTTGAGTGGCGTTGCGTAGTTGCGTGGCGTTGCGTAGTTGCGTGGCGTTGCGTGGTTGAGTGGCGTTGCGTAGTTGAGTGGCGTTGCGTAGTTGAGTGGCATTGCGTAGTTGAGTGGCGTTGCGTAGTTGCATGGCGTTGCGTGGTTGAGTGGCGTTGCATGTGTGAGTGGCGTTGCATGTGTGCGTAGTTGAGTGGCGTTGCGTGGTTGAGTGGCGTTGCGTGGTTGAGTGGCGTTGCATGTGTGAGTGGCGTTGCATGTGTGAGTGGCGTTGCATGTGTGAGTGGCGTTGCATGTGTGCGTAGTTGAGTGGCGTTGCGTGGTTGAGTGGCGTTGCGTAGTTGAGTGGCGTTGCGTAGTTGAGTGGCGTTGCGTAGTTGCATGGCGTTGCGTAGTTGCGTGGCGTTGCGTAGTTGAGTGGCGTTGCGTAGTTGAGTGGCGTTGCGTAGTTGAGTGGCGTTGCGTAGTTGCGTGGCGTTGCGTAGTTGCGTGGCGTTGCGTAGTTGCGTGGCGTTGCGTGGTTGAGTGGCGTTGCCTGGTTGAGTGGCGTTGCGTAGTTGAGTGGCGTTGCGTAGTTGAGTGGCGTTGCGTAGTTGAGTGGCGTTGCGTAGTTGAGTGGCGTTGCGTAGTTGAGTGGTGTTGCGTAGTTGCGTGGCGTTGCGTGGTTGAGTGGCGTTGCATGTGTGAGTGGCGTTGCATGTGTGCGTAGTTGAGTGGCGTTGCATGTGTGAGTGGCGTTGCATGTGTGTGTAGTTGAGTGGCGTTTCGTAGTTGAGTGGCGTTGCGTGGTTGAGTGGCATTGCATGTGTGAGTGGCGATGCGTAGTTGAGTGGCGATGCGTAGTTGAGTGGCGTTGCGTAGTTGAGTGGCGTTGCGTAGTTGATTGGCGTTGCGTAGTTGAGCGGCGTTGCGTAGTTGCGTGGCGTTGCGTAGTTGCGTGGCGTGGTTGAGTGGCGTTGCGTGGTTGAGTGGCGTTGCATGTGTGAGTGGCGTTGCTGTGGCGTTGCGTAGTTGCGTGGCGTAGTTGAGTGGCGTAGTTGAGTGGCGTAGTTGAGTGGCGTTGCATGTGTGAGTGGCGTTGCATGTGAGTGGCGTTGCATGTGTGTGTGAGTGGCGTTGCATGTGTGTGTGAGTGGCGTTGCATGTGTGTGTGAGTTGCGTTGCATGGTTGAGTGGCGTTGCATGGTTGAGTGGCGTTGCGTGGTTGAGTGGCGTTGCGTGGTTGAGTGGCGTTGCGTGGTTGAGTGGCGTTGCGTGGTTGAGTGGCGTTGCGTGGTTGAGTGGCGTTGCGTGGTTGAGTGGCGTTGCGTGGTTGCGTGGCGTTGCATGGTTGCGTGGCGTTGCATGTGTCAGAGGCTAAATGTAGCGCAGGGAGACCTCCAGCGGTAAGACAATCAAAAACAACTTTGAAAACATTTCACAGTATGAAGAGATCAAACTCATGAACGAGCGTGATACACCTCAGCTAAAAATCATGATAAATAACAACACACATTAGAAGTGAAACTGCAAGTACAGAAGGACCAGCTTTGCTTGTTTAAAACTCCCAATTCAGGCAGATGAGTGTAATGTGTAAAGCGTCTTGTGCACATGAGCAGATCGGAGTCTGGAAGCAAATACAAAGAAGAGGAATGACTGGGGCGCATTGGTGTGAAGCACATCAAAGGGCTTCTCCTCCCCTAATTAGGTGAGGAGAAGCCGTTCCGGGAAACTGAAAGTACGGCCGACCTGCGGCCGGCCATGAATAATTAGGGGAGGAGAAGCCCTTTGATGTGCTGGGCTGGCTGGCCCTGAATGCGCATGCATGTTATCACGTGGTTCACATGAACAGCATGAAAACCGCGGGGCTGAAAGCCCTTTGGTTTGAAGCTGTTTTCGCCACATGAAATCTCGCTCCGCTCGATGCGCTTGCGCACATCGATAGGTCGCGAGACCTAAAAAGCAACGAATCCCCCATTATAGCAAAGATACACAGTTTGCGCGCAGATTTAGAGAATTGCTGAATGTACATTGCGAACTGAACTAAGTTAAGTGTGTAAAATAGTTATTCAAAAACATAACATCATATTGGTGTAAGATGGAAACGGGAATGAAGTACTGTTTAGGGTGATAGTAAGATAGTGAAGGGTTGGATTATTAAAGCCTCTTTTTTTGCCAATGAAGGGATTCTTCTGTGCTGCGGTACGGCGGGGTTGTTCTAGTCTTGGTCCATTGGCAGTCTGCTGAGGTGCTCAACTCAGCGGGCTTATGCCCCTCAAAATGGCACTGCTGTTTTTCATGCATTCATTTCTCCACCCAACTGCTTACAGCCCCGATTCTTTGCACCTGGGAATCTGCAGGTGATGAGGCCCTGTATTGGTTAAAACAGAGTCTTTTGCTGTGAATAACACAACTAACACCTTTGGTCTACAAGAAGACGCCCCTAAAAGCTGTATAGAAAAAAACCTTCATCAATAGCTAAATAACTCATTACTTTAACATATTAAAGCATTAAGTAATTGTTTTAGGTGCAATGAAATGTGGTATTACTGTTTGCTGTTTTATAGTATGGTAAAAGCTATTGGTTAATAACGTGATGGGCATGAATTGAGTGTAATTTTTTGATGCTTTGTTACTTTTGTAATTTAAAAAAGGTGTTCTGATGGGTGCTTCTTTCTGAAGATTCCGCGCCTAATGAATTTTCCCTGATACGGAACGGATATGTTAATTTTCCTCCTGCAATAGCTCCACAGCACTGTCGGGTAGCGCCAAGCAGCTCTGCCTGTCCTGGAAAAAACACAGCCTGTTTGTTAAGCTGGAGACTGTTCCTAGATTTCTACGCCTAAGCATCCACTGCTCTTCATTTTTCATCTTATTTGTTTCATTGTCATAGAAGGACCTTTTGTATACAAAAGATAAAAATCCCGCCAGATCTAGAGCAATGAGGGTTAGTAAGCAAAGCTCTTATGTGTTTACCAAACTCCTCTACATTTTGTCCAGTCCTTGATTAGTGTCAGTCATCAATAATAGGAATTCAGGAGGTTCCTTTGTTAGATGATATCTTTTGAGGGTTGAAACCTACTGTGTCATAATTTACTGGATGGCCCTTTTAATCAACAGCAGATTACATCAAATGTCATCTCCGATGCCCCATAGATTCAAACTCTGTCAATGACCTTAACAGAAGGTGTCTCCGCCAGAACCCCGTGATAGATATATGTGGAGTCTTGGGTCTGATCGTGATTCTTCATCTTATGACTCTTGTACCTGAACTACTTCTCCTGGAGTTTAGTGGTCCATGCATCCACAGCTAAACTAAAGCACTTTCCCTGTGGCATTACAAGCGATGAGTCCAAGCATCTTAACTCCATGGTAAAGTTTTCACTTCTGGCAGTTTGGCTTTAAGCACTGTTCATTCCATGTGCTTCCTTGGACGATATGTCCATGCCTTGAGAAAAATGGCAACACTGGCTGTGATTAACTTTCAATATCCCTTGAAGAAACAGTTATCTAAAATTGTGAGTGTGATCATTTAAGCGCTGCTAAACACATTTTCAAATGTACCCTATGCTTAGCTGATGTGATGGCTTTTCCTATGGACTTACCCTGGCTGGTATGCCTAGGTGCATTTCACCGATTTTCTTGGGCTGTCCAGGCTGCCTTAATGGATATGTTCTTTGACTGCAAAAGGCACTTTGGTCAGAAAGGAGTCTCCTCCCTTAGGTACTTCAAACACAGTTGCACTACTGCACACTCGCTAGGACTGGCCTCCTTGATTATGCAGTTTCTTCAGCAATATTGTAATTTTTATAGATTTACTGGGCTACAACCTGGCAGTGTCAGCCTCACACCAGTTCTACCACTCTGTTTGCTGGCGAGATGGATCTCTCGGGGATAGCAAAGCCATCAGCCACCCTAGTCTCACCATTCTCCACTGGCTACTTCCAAACTGTTTTGATTTGTCCTCCCTCCTGTCAGCATCCGATTTGGGAGAGGGTCTAATTTTCTGGCTATTGGGAGTCCATCACAACAGATTGCTTAGTGCTTCAACTTGTCTGCAAGAGCTATGCTTTTCCTTTTCAGCCCACTCATTTGGGCTGACTTTGTTTTGCAAGTAAGTGCTTCCCAGCCCGTGACTCAGTCTTGGCGGCGTAATTTCTCATCTTGTTGAGAAAAGTGAGCATACAAGTGTAGACGACTGACATAGGCTTTTATTCTATCTTATTCTTGTTCCTCAAACAGGACAAGACATGGGGCCCATTCTGGACCTGAGACTTGAATGTATTTATTTATCAGTACAAATTCAACATGCTGCCACTGAATCCGACTTTTCCTAGCCTGAATGCACAGGATTGAAGGGTGTCCTTTAATCTCTATTTTCTAATCATACCATCTCGCAGGTGTAACCTTTGCTTGTTGGTAGGTTCACAATGCTAACTATTTGCAGTACTGAGGCGCTAGGGGGCGCACGGCGACATGGCTGCCTGAGAAGCAGCTCCGCCGGGCGATCGGCAACTCTGGTGGATCTCGCCGGTCTCACCCCAGCCACCGGGCCCCCGGACGCCTAAACAGATGTGGGAAGTGCTGGGGCTCGTAATGCGGTGAGGAACGGCCCCCGGCGGACAGAGATTGCCCCACAATTTGCGGATGATCAGGGCGAGATGTCCGGACGCCTGACAAGATGGCCGCCGCATTGGGACATAAGCACAGCAGCTTGGCAGCAAACAGTCACCGATCTACAGTCCAAGATCGCAGAAGCGTAGCGGAGGTAGGGATTTGAGGACTGGCCTCTCAGCTGCCCCTGCATCATAATCTGTCGCGCTGCGGTGCGCCAGGGACCCACATTCAGGCGCTGGAGTCACTGCCTGACAAGATGGCGGCCGCAGCTCAAAAAACGCGGGCATAGCCGACTAGTCTCCAGCTACGGTGGCTGTACCACGACCCTGGCGGTGGCCCGGTACAGCGGAAGAGAGAACAGCGAGCTGCTGTGCGCCCAGCGTGGAGGGCAGTGCTGAGCGCGAGCGGAGAGGGGGGCATACCCACGCTCCTACAGGTTAGGTGGTGTTGGATAATGGCGGCGAGTATTGTGAGCAGCGGACAGTCTGCGCTTGTCGGTGCTGCCTGAAGCTCTGCGTGGGCTCGCCCTTCCATCAGGGACCTGTGGCCGCCGCTGCCCTGCCCCATCAGCCCATGAGAGCCGGTGCTTCATGTTGTGGCGCCAGGATTGGTAGCTGACGTAAATAACGGGGGCTCTCTAGCGACCACGTGCGTGGCCGCCCCTCTTGGTCGGGAGCTCGCAGATCCCGGCATTGCAGGCCCGCTGAGGCTGGAAAGAGAGACTGCAACCTGGCATACGTTGGGCCTACAGAAGCGACACACCTGCTGCGACGGCTGCTTGACAAATACTGCGTGTGGAGGGAAGGTGCTGGCCATATCGAGACAACACGCCACCTGTGGGGTCAGGGAGGCCCGAGATATCATCTGCACAGCGAGCTGCTGGGTCGTCTTCTCTGCACGACTGAGAGGCCACAAGCCAACTAAGCGGAGGGGGTTTGTTGGACGGCGGTGAGGTCAGCATACAGCCAGCATACGGTCACTTCACCTCGTTGCCCACCTGTGCATTTAGCGCTGTGACGATCTTCTCGGCGGCAGACACCCCAAGGGTGGGGTTCACCACGGCGTCAGCGACCAGGCATACGAGGGCATCGGGGTCCACGTGCAGGAAGGCGGTCTCCCCACCCGCAAACATGGGCAAGCCGGACAAACACCAACAGAAGCTGCCCTTTGAGGCGAAAAAAACGCAGAAATCCACTGACGGGGTGGTGGAGGATGAGGCAGGGCAGGCGCCCAATAACAACATTGAAAAGATCCTGCTAGCGATACAGTCGAACCTACAGGACATTAATGGCAAGTTAGACAACTTAACTTGCAGAATGGATACCATGGCAGCACGACAAGAAAAGCATGGAGAGAGGCTGGATGAGGCCAAAACACGCATATCCGCGGTTGAAGATGAGGCGCGGGCCTCCACCTCAAAATGCGCAGATATGGAACGGCTCCTGGAGGTGATCAGGGCGAAGGAGGAGGATTTAGAAGCGCGCTCGAGGCGCAACAACGTACTGATCGCTGGCCTGCCGGAGTCCACCAACACGGGCCGCATGGAAACCTACGTGGAAACACTGTGCAAAGACCTGTTCGGAGCTGAGGCCCTATCGCCCCTCTTCATCGTGGAGCGTGCACATAGATCACTGGCCCCGAAACCACCGCCCGGCGCCACGCCGAGACCGATTGTGGCGCGAATCCTCAACTACCGCGACAGGGATACGATCCTTCGGCTAGCAAGAGAGAAAGGGAAGATCCAGCATCAGGGGAACTCCTTGGAATTTTATCCTGACCACACAGTTGCGGTCCAGCAGGCCCGGAAAGAATACACTGCAGTGAAGGCCAAATTGCGCGATTTGAACATTGTGTATTCCATGATGTATCCGGCGCGCCTCAGGGTGGTATGGAAAGAGAAAGCGACAGTACTACCGTCTCCGAAAGCAGCACAAGAATTTGTCAAAAGGGTGCAACGGGAGATGAGAGACAATTCGCAAAATGAACAACGACGTGACTCGGACTAACAGTAAGGGGTTGATTCATGGTCTGCCACTGGTGAGTGTACCGTTCTGTTCCAAATCATGCGTTTTAGCATGGACTCTAATCTCCGCACTTGGCTAGCCTGCTTGATACTGTTTTCCAGTTTGACCGGTTGTGGGGTTGGCTCAACATGCACAGTATGTCTGGGTGAAGAGGTCCCGCTGGGGCTCAGAGGCTACTGCTCGATGATGCGGATCACTGCTAACTTTGACTTGTGAATGCATCACGACACATGCACGCTACATAACGCAATATTGGCATACACAACTGAGAGACACTAATACCCTGTGGCGTTTGCTCTCTGCAGGCTGGTGCACGTGTGGCAGGAGGCTGCCCCCGTGTCTGCTGTGCCCTGCTCAATATGCTTTAACTATGGGACGCCTCAATCACTGACTGTCAGCGATCCCCGATACACTCTATGTGGTGAGCAGTACAAGTGGGAGGCGAGGGATTCTGTGCCTTGCTGATTAATTGATGTGACTGCATTGGAGACGCACTGCTACAGACATGTTGCTAAGCCAGTGGCTCTGTTGTTGGCTGTTCGGGGGGTGGGGGGGGGGGGGGGCGGCGGAGAGTATTCACCTGAACTGCGTTTCGTACAGCTTCTTTAGCATCGCCCACACCTGTACACCGGGTGGAGAGTTGTGCCCCTGGCGGACCTCTACAAGGGTATAACCCAGTAAGAGTTTGGTTCTGAGCACTGTATTTATGGTTGTGGGAGTTACGGATTGGTGCACTGGATGGGACTGGCTTCGGCAGGTTGGGGTTGCTGGAGTGGGTGGGTTCAGGGGGGGTGGGTTATTTGATTGTACTATTAGACCGACAGAATGTGTAATGTCTTTTTGTGCTGGTTCCAAGTTAGTCCTAGCTACTGCTGTGTCGAATGGGGCACCTAAAGGGGAGATACTGGCAATCCCTATGCAATTGATTTGTGGTGTGCGATCATGCCTTATGTCATTGGATTTTGATGGGAACCAGGGAGGCGGGTAGGCACAGGTTAAACGTTCTTACATGGAACATTAGAGGGTTCTCACAGCCACGTAAAATACGGCAGATATTTGCCAGCCTGACAAGGTGGAATGTGGACATAGCGTTCCTACAGGAGTCTCACCTGGCCCCGCACTCCCACGCACAGCTGGGGTCAAGATGGGTGGAGGGGGTTTACAGGGCCTCGTACTCTTCTTACTCTAGAGGGGTGATCATTTTGGTGAAACGGGGGGTGGGTTTCGTGAATCACACAGTAACACAGGACCCTTCGGGCAGATTTTTAATGGTATCAGGTACACTGAGAGGGCAGAAGGTGACATTGTTGAATGTGTACGGTCCTAACACAGACGCCCCAGATTTCTTCAGGGAGGTATGGGGACACCTGCAGAAACACAATAGCACGCACATATTATGTGGTGGTGATTGGAACGTGACACTACGTGACGGTTTGGACCGTTCAGCTAACTCAGTGGAACAGCACAAGCACTCACGCACACTGGTGGGACACATGATGAAAGACCTGGGTCTAGAGGATCTTTGGAGGTTGAGGAACACCGGCGCGCCTGGGGCCACACACGTTACTGCTTCCCACAACAGCTGGTCCAGGCTGGATTACTGGCTGGGCTCCTCTGACCTGGCACTATGGGTGCGACACCTACAGGTGCTCCCTCGCACGCTATCTGACCACAATCCTGTCCTCCTGCAGCTGGACATTCCAAGATACACACCTCCCCCCTTCCAATGGCGCTTTAACGCGCGTGCTCTAAGTGATGCAGTTTACGCAGACACGATCAAGAAGGCGATTAAGGATTACTTTGACCTTAATGCCCCATCGACTGATGACCCAGGCATCCTCTGGGAGGCATTCAAGGCCACGATTAGAGGGGTCTGTATTAGCACCACAGTTGGGGTTCTGAAGGAGATTAGAGCTCAGATACGCAGATGTGAGCAGCAGATGAGAGACCTGGAATCCCTATATGAGTCCACTCAGGATATCTTGCACCTGGCCAAACTCCGTGAAATACACACAGAGCACGCAGACTTTCTAGACTCCGAAATGAAATATTTGAACCGCACACATGTGGCTAGAGCCTTTGGGGAAGGAGGTAGACCGGGGGCTTTCTTAGCGCGGAAGATATGTACAGGTCGCGGCCCAACTGCGATCCTTAGGGTGAAGAACGGGGAGGGAGACACACAAACCCATGCTACTGACATACTGAAATGCTTTGTTAATTCATTTGGATCCCTCTACAAGTCCCAGCCCACTGCCCCGGCTGATGATACCTATGAATACCTGCACGATGTAGCGATAGGGTGGCTGTCAGATGCGCACAGGGAGTACTTAGCGAGGCCTATCACGGCGGATGAGGTTACTGAGATCATAGGCTCACTTCCCAATGGCAAGGCACCTGGCCCGGATGGGTTCACCCCGGAATTTTACAAACAATATGCAGACATCCTAGCGCCGCACTTAGTGGATATGTATGGCACCTCCTTTGAGAAAGGAATGCTCCCCCCCACGTTACGCGAAGCCATGATTATCGCTCTCCTGAAACCATCTAAAGATCCGGAGGAATGTGACTCGTACCGACCGCTATCTTTAATAAACGTAGATTCGAAAATCCTTGCGAAACTTATAGCCAAGCGGCTGTCACCACTGATGACCAGTCTGGTACTGCCGGACCAGTCCGGCTTTGTGCCCTCAAGATCGACAGCACATAACACCAGGACTCTATTTGCACTATCACACTATCTGCAACCTTCAGTCAAAGCTGTAGCGGTCATGTTAGACGCGGCGAAGGCGTTTGACTCCATTGAATGGCGGTATATGATCACTGTCCTCAATAGAATGGGGTTCCCTAAACGTTTTGTGCAATGGGTCACCCTGCTTTACACGCAACCACGTGCCAGGGTCAGAATCAATGGGTATATTTCGGATCAATTTGCAATTGAGCGAGGGACGCGGCAAGGCTGCCCACTCTCGCCGCTATTATTTGCGTTAGCACTAGAACCTCTGGCGTGTCTGATACGACAGAACTACAAGGAATCGGCACTGCACTTCATAGCCAGGCCGCTTCACATATCATTATATGCGGACGACATGTTACTGTACGTCCGGGACCCGGAGACTCACTTGAACGCCATACTCAGGGAATACATCAGGTTCGGGGGGCATTCGGGTCTGGCCATAAATTGGTCCAAATCCTCTATAATACCCCTCACGGACACCACTTCTACATTTGTGGTGGACTTTCCGCTGGGGTGGCAACAGGACCCTATCAGATACCTAGGGGTCATGTACCACAGAGATCCGGATGAGGTGCTTAGGGCAAACTACGGGGTGGTGCTGTCGAAACTGGAGGACAGTGTAAAACGTTGGATACATCTGCCCCTTTCACTGGCAGACAGGATAGCGATTGTCAAAATGAACATACTGCCCAAGCTACTATACCTGTTTAACAACATTCCAATCACTCCGCCGCAGGCAATCTTCCGTCACATAAACTCCCTGGTGCGGACCTTGATTTGGGCGGGTAAACAGGCCCGTGTGGATCTGCGGACTCTGACACTTCCACTTGCACGGGGCGGCTTCGGGGTACCTGATTTCCTCCTGTACTACCTGTGCGCGCAGGCTCAATACGCGGCGTATTGGTATCACACAGTTCCATACCTCACTCACACCGCTATAGAGGAGAGCGACGCACACCCTATTCCACTCACAGCAATAATCTCACACACCCGCCCCCCGTTGCATGCTAGAGATATCAACACGGTGGATGCTACGGTCAAAGCCTGGCATAGACTGGGGCACCTAGCACACAAGACCCCACTATATGCACCAGCCATGATGCTACACCATCATCAGGAGCTCTCGGTAACTGGGGAAAGCGTCGGAATGTCTCTACTGACCAGAGCCGGTATTGATAGGATGGGAGACGTGTTCCAAGATGGCGAGTTCGTGGGCCTAGACAAACTGGGTTATGTTCATAACCAAACATCCATGTTTCGCTTCACATATTTCAGACTCACTAGAGCCCTGAGGGAGCACTACCCTACGTTCCCATCGGAGCCGGAATGCCTTGCACCATTGCAACTGTTAATCACAACTAATGATTTGTCACACCTGGTGTCTAGGCTGTATTCAGCCGCACAATCGGAACTAGACGGGCAAGAGTTGAAGGTCAAGGGGCGGTGGGATGCACTACTTGACACACCATTGTCTGATGAGGAATGGGCTAGCGCATGTGCCCTGACACAGATACTTACACCAAATGGTAATCTGAGGATAATTCACTTTAAATTCCTCCATCAAGTGTATTACACACCAGCGAAATTGTTAAAATTTGGGTTTCAGGAGGAGGACAGATGTAAAAGGTGTAACCAGGAGGGTGCGGGCTTTGCACATTTGGCGTGGGGCTGCGCCAAGGTGGAAGGATACTGGGGGGAGGTAACTGCCACTTTATCTGTTATGCTGGAGGAGGAGGTACACTGTACACCCAAAGTTTGCTTACTGGGGATAGTACCGCAGTTCAGGGCCTTGAAGAGGAAGTTCTGTGCGATAGCACTCTTATTGGCTAAGAGACAAGTGGCGCAATGCTGGCACAGTCGCAAAGTGCCGAAGTTAAAAACATGGTTGCATGACATGTCCACTTGTCGTGACAAGTTACAAACTTATGAAGAATTGTTACCAGCTAAGTCGCGACCGAAAAATATGTGGGTTTATTTGGAGGATTATCTGACCTCTCTGCAGGATGAGGAGGAACTTCCACCCATGGACTGAACGGGTTGAATGACTGCATGAGTGCTAATGGGACGGGTGTGGGATGACGGCGGGAAGAGGAGGAACCTAAGTATGTCAACACAACTGCTGGGTAGTACACTAAGGTTACACTGTACGGTCTGAATTGGGGTATGTTGTTATGTTGTTCTTGTTATTAAAAGAGAAAAAAGTGAGACTCAGTTTCTAAAACCAGCTATTAGCCATACATACGATAACCTACAGTATTCTGCGACATATGTAACATTCACTCACAATGTTGGTTAATGGAATAAACGTAGCGAGCCGGCCCCAGGGTTGTAGGCTCAGGCTGTGTCAACTGCTTGATTTTCAATAAAGGTCTTGCGCAAAAAAAAAAAAAAAAACTATTTGCAGTACTACCATTTTCTCTTGTGGCTGCTCTGAGTGTTCACCAATGTGCAATTTGTGGCTACTGCCTCCTTCAGAGTCCTTCTATTTCTACATCTGGTCTCGGAAATTTGGAACCTACTTAATAAAGTGAATCTCTTCATCAACTAGCAGAAAGTGCCACCTCACCGTAACTCGAAGGTTGGCCTTAATCAGAGCGATCCAGAGCACAATCTACCTGAGGAATTTTCTGCTACCTCAGAGAATCTTAGAGATTGAAAATATGATTTGAATGTTTCAAGGTTCTAAATCTTATCCCCGCTCTGCAGGTTGGTTGCCTACTGGGCTTGGTGGTCTTGCGCATCCTACTGGAACAGGCTTGTCTTGACCAGACCTCACAGTCTCTGACAGCCAGTTCGTTTGGTAGTTCTCCAAGATGGCCACCGAGCCCGGGCCCAACAACCCAGGTGACCCCCTTGCAAAACCAGGTTTGTTAGACCTGGCACCATTGGCATGGGTTTCCCTTCCATTTTTTGCTGTTGCCTTTTGTGTTTTTGCTATATGTTTTGCGTGTCTAGATGCTTTGGGCACTTTGCCACTGCTATTCAGTGTCAAAGTGCAAGTGCTTAGTGTTGTAAATTGTTGTATTGGATTAGTGACTCCATGATTGGTTTATTTGATTTACCTGTCAGACCCTAGTACAGTGCACCATGTCTGCCCAGGGCCTGTAAATCAAATGCTGCTGGTGGGTTTGCTGCACTGGTTGTGCCACCCACAGAAGCAGCTTGTGAAATGTGACTCAGGCCTGCCATTGCAGAGCCTGTGTGCAGCTGGGGCTGCCATGTCGACTTGGCAAGTGCACCCACTTGCTAGTCCCTAAACCTTCCCTTTTCTACATATTAGTCGCCCCTAAGGTATGCCCAAGGGCAGGTGCATTTTATGTAAAAGATAGGACATGCCCTGATGTGTGTGGCATGTCCTGATAGTGAATTACAGCCAATTTAGTTTTTCACTATTGCAAGGCTACCTGTTCCCATAGGCCAGAATGGGCAGTTTGATTAGAACATCTTATAATTCTAACTGACTCAAGGAACTACGTAGAAATTCGAGTTTAGTATGCCTGAACTCAGAATGATAAAATACATCTTTTAGTAAAGTTGGTTTTAACATTCTGTGTTTGAAAATACCAGTTTTAGAAAGTAGGTATTTTCTTGCCTAACCATCCAAACCTGCTGTAATGTTGGGACCTAGGCCCGCATTATATGAATATGGGAGACACAGACACAGGGTAGTGGGTTAGCAAACTGGCCTCGAGCACGTGCGCTCGGCCTGCTTTATTCTCAGGGTCACCTGACTCGTGACGCCTGTAGTGGGTGGGTATATAGTGTGGGTTACACTTTTCAGAAGACTAGAGCATGTCTAGCAGGACACTACATTCCTCCCAAACTTTAATAAAAGCTGAAAGGAACAAAGTCCGAACCTGCAGGAGAAAATAAACACACAATATACCATTGTCACAATTTTACAAAAGTCTCTTCAGCTACTTGACGGATGACGACGGTGGAAACTTGCAGCTGGAACTACTATTTCACATGGGCACAACGTCCTGGTGCTCCGTGGATGTGCTCTGCTCTTCTGGACTTACAACCTCGCTCTTGTGGTGGCGACAAACAGATGACAAGATGGTAGATTTGATGGCTGTTGTGTTCTACCACTCAGTCCTGGTTTCTTTAGTGTAGGCAGCGTGGCTTCTCTTTACAAAGGAGAGGGTAGTTGAAAAACATCCTTCTCACTAGGACGCCCCTCTCGCGGGTGTTCCCCTGCCACGAGATATCCCGGAGGCCCTCTTCATCAGGTTTCCACTGGGCCGGGTGTTCTCCGCAGCGTTGCTCCAACTCCACAGTCTGCGTGTGAATGGAGGAGACGATGAGAGTACTACCTCAAGGTCCGTAGCTCCACCTGGAGGGTGGTTGTTGACTCCTGCCTTTGTACAAAAGTTCTTCTTCCTCCCGGGACGTGCAGGATAGACGGCGGTGGATCCATCTCTCTTGTCGGGACCCTCTGCCACCGGTGTCCCTGAGGCCTTTGCCCCTTGGATATCAATGGGCTGGTGTGGAGTGGTCAGTTTTCCTTCTGCCGGACGTCTGAGCGCTCTCCCCATCCAGACTTCCGCTCAATCCCAAAGGTAGGTGTTGCCAATGGTCCAGCCTGTTCATTCCTGCAGTCAACAGGTTGTCAGAGGACTTGTAAGTAGATGCCTGTTCTTCTCCTAGTGCCACCGATGTTCTCCTGGACATGTATGTCAATGTGCTTGATGTTGTGGCGCGTGTCAACTTCTCTTCTGGTGTGTGGGTTGACCTGCCACACCTCTTATCTTCCTGGACGTTGTTGTTTCTGATGGTGTTATGCCACTTGACTCCTTTCTTCTTTCCATTTCTTCTTGGAGGCGTCGTGCCACTCGTTTTCCATCTTCCTGGATGTTGTTGTTTCTGGTGGCACCATGCCACTCGACTCCTGTCTTCTTTTCTTCCTCGCAACGCGGTCCGGTCATCTTGCTGCTCTTGTCCTCCTGACCAGGCTTCTCCGAGCGGCGTGCACTCCACCCGTTTCCCTCTGGTCTTGTCCTGGCTGTAGGACACTGTCTTCTTTCCACTCTGTGACTGGACCGGTCGCCGCGACCTTCTTCCTTTGACTATTTTACTTCTGGTTCTTGATAGGTGTCGCGTCAGTCTTCTTCGGGTCCTCCTCATGGATCCCTTGTGGGTCCTCTTTCAGACATCCACTCCACGGACTTCTACTTCCCTCTGATCAGATCTCCTGCCAGGTCTCTCATCGCAGGCGACCGTCTTGCTGGTCGGATCTTTCTTTTCTTCATGGGCGATCATCTGGCTTTATCTTTCTTGCGACCAGACTGGGTGGTCTGCCTTCTCTTCTTTGCGACCAGACTGGGTGGTCTGCTTTCTCTTCTTTGCGACCAGACTGGGTGGTTGGCTTTACCTTCATTACGACCAGACTGGGTGGTTGGCTACTTTTCCCTTGCGACCAGACTGGGTGGTTGGCTTCTTTTCCCTTGCGACCAGACTGGGTGGTCTGCTTCCTCTTCTTTGTGACCAGACTGGGTGGTCTGCTTTCTCTTCTTTGCGACCAGACTGGGTGGTTGGCTTTACCTTCCTTACGAACAGACTGGGTGGTTGGCTTCTTTTCCCTTGCGACCAGACTGGGTGGTCGGCTTCTTCTTCCTGGCGACCAGACTGGGTGGTCGGCTTCTGGATGCGCTCTTTGGTCGCTTCTGTGACTTGCTGTTTTGGACTTCTGTCATCTGCACGGCTGCGCATTTGCGTCATGCGCCTTCGCACTTTCCCGTTGCCGAGTTTCGGAATCACTGTCGGTTTGTGTGGTGGTGCTTGTGTCTTTGCCATACTGCTGCAGCGATGGCCTGTGGCCACCAGGCATCGCTGCACTCTCTTCCGGCGTGGGTTAAGTGCTTCTGGACGGTTGTGTCACCACTCTGTCGACCTCCTGGTCGTTCCCTTTTTGCGCGCTGATGGCCCGCTCTTAGTTTGCTTCCTTGGGCGCACTTGCTGCACATTCTGCTGAGTATCCTGTGTGGAGCTGCTGCACTCCTGGTGTGTTCCTCGTGCTTGTAGCGTGGTCTTGTGCCGCCTTCTGGCGTGTTCCTTGCGTTTCTGGCGCATTCCTGCACTCCTGGCGCATTCCTGCGCCGTGTCTCACTATCTTCAGAGGCTGTGTGATGGCTTGGCGCCACTCTGGCATAGCAGTTCTCTTGTGTCCTTTATGCCAGTGCTTTTAGTCTTTCAATCATGTGGTGTAACAGACCTGTTGATAGGGGACCCCTGAAGTGTTTTAAGTGTGGTGAAGTGGGCCATCGTTTTTCTGATCCCCAGTGCCCACAGAGGAATAAGACAGCACCCACTGGTGCAGCACCCTGGCAGATGGCGAGTGTAGCCCTGGGGGAGGAGATGGATTCCCAAGGTGGGTAGGGTCCTGCAGAGATGTCCTGTGTCTCTTTAGGATACTGTGAGGTGGTCCCCTGGACCCAGCTGCCTGATAACACTAAAAATCACAGGCAATGGGTGACCATCAATGGCCATAGAGTGGAGGCTCTTAGAGACACCGAAGCCAGTGTGACAGCTGTCAGTTGTTGCCTGGTGTCTGAAGAGCAGGTGGTCCCCAATTCATTTTACCCACTTGTTGCCGCCGACAACACAGACGGGCACTGCAGGTTCCCTTTAAGTGTGGGGGGGTCCCTGGTACTCTTCAAGTAGCTGTGAGACTAGCCATGCCTGTTGACTGTCTGTTGGGTAACAATTTGGTGAGCTCCCCTTGGGCTAAGGTGGAGTGAAGTGCTCATTTGGAGAGGTTGGGTCTGCCTCAGTGGGCCTGTGTGACCACCCAGTCTATGGCAGCCAGTAAGAGTGTTCAAGAGGACCTGGAGCCTGAAAGAGAGGCCCAGGTGCCTGCCTTAAAGAGAAGAGGCAGCGGGCGGCGGAAAACCTGCCCCCACAGTTCCCATGGTCCAGGAGGAGCCAGACCTTGAGGGGGATGCCCTGGAACCTACAGGGGAGCTAGTAGCTGAACTGGGGACCTGCCTGAGCTGACTCATTGGCAGCAGGAAGGAGGACCCTCCAGGGAAGAGTTCTGTGAGGAGCAGTGCAAGTTCCCTTCTCTTGTGGGTTTGCGGCAACAGGCTGCAAACCAGGCAGCAGGTGATCAATCTGGATCACATTGGATCTAATGGGAGCCTAAGGTTGCTGAGCCTGGGTCAACCCGTGTGCTGGTGGTACCCCAGCACTTCAGAGCCTTCCTACTGGGCTGGCTCATGATGTGCCTTTAGAAGGACATTTGGGGTAGGACAAGAACTTTGAAAGGCTTGTCACCCACATTTATTGGCCCCATATGCGCAAGAGTTCAGATACTCATTGCAGGACCTGTCAAACTTGCCAGGCAAGTGAAAAGAGTGTGAGGAAGCACAAGGCTCCTCTCCAGCCATTCCCTGTGGTCAGTACCCCCTTGAAAGGGTTGACGTGGGGCCTCTTGATCCCAAGACAGCCATGGGCAGCAGGTTCATTCTGGTCTTGGTGGACAATGCTACCAGTTAGCCATCCCTCTCAGGTCGGTGACGTCCCCCATGGTGGGTCGTGCGTTGATGGGGATTTTCTCCCGTGTGGGGTTCCCCAGAGAGGTGGTGTCAGACCGTGGTACAAACTTTATTTCCAAGTATATAAAGCCCCTGTGGCAGGAGTGTGGGGTAACATACAAGTTCACCACTCCTTACCACCCCCAAGGTAATGGGCTGGTTGAGAGATTCAACTGGACCCTCAAAGGCATGGTTATGGATCTTGAGGAACCTATGAGGCGAACATGGGACATCCTCTTGCCATGCCTTCTCTTTGCTTACAGAGAGGTGCCACAGAAGTCCTTAGAGTTCAGCCCCTTGAACTGCTCTATGGTCATCCTGTAAGAGGACCTCTAAGTTTGGTAAAGGAAGGCTGGGAGAAAGCTCCCAGGAAACCTCCCCAGGATGTATATAGTTACATGCTGGCCTTCAGAAACCAAACCCGGCATTTCAGGCAACTCGCCCAGGTGAATCTGCAAGCCAGCCAGGAAGAGATGAAGCAGTGGTACGATCAGAATGCCACTCTGATTGAGCTCCAGACTGGTCAGAAAGTTTGGGTCATGGCCCCCGTGGAGCCCTGTGCGCTCAAGAATAAGTGGACGGACCTTTTGAGGTGGGGGAGCGCAAGAGTGATGTCACCTATTTGGTGGACTTGTGGTCTCCAAGGAACCCTCTGCTTGTCCTGCATGTCAACCACCTGAAGCCTCACTTGGATAGGTCCGAGGTGGGCATGCTCCTAGCGACAGATGATGGAATGGAGGAGGAGACTGAGCCCTTCCTGACCTACTGTCTGCAACAGAACAAGGTGGGTCAGTGGATGGTGTAAACCTCTCTCCCACCATGACCCCTGAGCAGCAGAATGACTGTCGCCAGTTGTTGAGACAGTTTTCTGACCTGTTCTCCCTGATTCCAGGTGTCACTGATTGGTGTGTCCAGGATGTAGACACTGGAGACAGTCCTCCTGTTAATCACAAAACGTACAGAGTGACTGACAGGGTGAGAGCTTGCATCAAGGAGGAGGTCTCCAAGATGCTTCCCTTAGGTGTGATTGAGTCCTCTAACAGTCCTTGGGCCAGCCCAGTGGTCTTGGTCCCAAAGGCTGCCGCACCGGGTGCCACGCCAGAACTCCGGTTCTGTGTGGACTACTGAGGGCTCAATTCAGTCACCAGGACTGACGCGCACCCCCTCCCCATAGCTGATGAGCTCATTGATCGGTTAGGGGGCTGCCGTCTGGGTACTGGCAGATCGCCTTAACTGATGGGCCAAGAGAGAGGTCAGCATTCTCCACACCAGATGGCACTACCAATTCCGGGTTATGCCCTTTGGGATTAAGAATGCCCCTGCCACCTTTCAGAGGTTAGTCAACCAGGTGTTGGCTGGACTGGAAGATTTCAGCGCCGCCTACCTGGATGACATTGCAGATTTCAGAGCCAGTTGGGAAGAACATCTGCGCCACCTCTGGGAAGTGTGGATGGTGCTGCGGAGAGCAGGCCTCACGATCAAGGCGAGTAAGTGCCAAATCGGGCAGGGTTCTGTGGTGTACTTTGGACACCAGGTTGGGAGCGGCCAGGTGGCAACCCTACAGTCCAAGATTGAGGCCATCCTGGCTTGGGAACCCCCTAAGACCCAGACATAAGAGAGAGCCTTTTTAGGTCTACTGATGAAGGTTACAGGTTGGTCTAGGCCCTCCTCATTTATCTGTGAGAGTACAGTCCCCACACCATGTTCAGAAGCGTCTGTCTGTACAATTAACTCTTTAGAGAAGTTGGGTGCCAGGAGCCCGGGTGCCATGCACATGGCAGTCTTCAGGGCATCCAAAGCTTTCTGACAGGTGTCAGTCCAATTTACTTTCTTGGGCTGCTTTCTGGAAGTCAGCTCAGTCAAGGGTGCAACAAGGCTGCCATACCCCTTGACAAACCTCCTGCGTGGGTCCCTAAACGTTTTCTTGCCCAGAATCCCCTGCAAACCTCAAATGTATCTGAAAAATCACTTTTTTCTCAAATTGCTGTGTGGGAAAGTTCTGGAATCTGCGTTGATTCACAAATTTCCTTCTACACAGCATTCTCCCAGGTCTCCCGATAAAAATGGTACCTCACTCATGTGTGTGGGTCAATTACCCGCAACAGGCAAGGGCCCAAAACCTATTGAGGCGACATCAAAATGCCCTATCACAAAACAACCTGGTTTTGCAAGGGGGTCCCATGAGTTTCTGGCCCCGGGCTCGGCGGATTCCTACCAAACACACACAGTTCGGAAAACTAGACACCTGGGGGAGTCCAGTAAGGTATGACTTGCGCGGGTCCCCCAAAATTTCCCCTCCCAGAGTCCCCTGCAAACCTCAAATTGTGTTAAAAGAATCTACTTTTTCTCACATTTCTGTGTGGGAAAGTTGTAGGATCACGGGACTGACACAGATTTCCAACCACACAGCGTTCCCCCAGGTCTCCCGATAAAAATGGTACCTCACTTGAGTGGGTAGGCATACTGGTTGCAACAGGAAATGACCCAAATCGTACTGTGGAGACTTCAAAATTACCTATAACAAAACTACCACTTGATGAGGACACTCAGAAATATCAAACCTCTTTCTTCCACAAAACGATTTCAAGCAGGTGGTCCAAGCGCTTGTCTTGCTGAGGCTTGATTACGGCGGCGCTACCCTCTGTGGCCTTAACAAATACACCCTGGCTCCACTAAGGGCGTCACTGAACACAGCGGCTAGACTGGTTACAGGCACCAAACGAAATGAGCACATATCCCCTGTCCTAAAATCTCTTAAATGGTTGCCCTTGAAGCAGTTAAAGATTGCTGTTCTGACGCACAAAGCCCTTCACTTCAATACTCCCAGGTACCTTGCGCAAACATTTGAGCTATCTTGTGGTGCAAGAGCCTCAAGAAGCGCCAATACTTTCCTCTTGAAACCTCTCATCCTTAGCAAAAAGAGAACTTGTCACAGAACCTTCTCCGTTGCTGCCCCAAAGATATGGAACTCTCTTACACCGAAATTACGCAGAATCTCCTCAACAACAGCATTCAAATTGGAAGCCAAAAGACTCCTTATGAATAAATTCCTACCCTAATTGGGCTAGGCTCATTTGTTATAAGACACTGTCTCCTATGTCCATTGTGCCATCATTTTTTACTGCTCCTCTTTACCACAGACTGTAACCCCTTCATTGCCCGCTTATACCTGTTTTATTGTATTGCCCTCCATGGTGCAATTGTCCCTGAATCTGCAATTAATCCTGTTTTAATTGTCTTTTTTTACTCCTACTTGATAACAATTTTGTATTTATTTCCTTCCTTCCATCCTGATGTAAAGTACTCTGATATCCCTCGGGATCTTGTTCGCGCTATATAAACCTTTATCTATATCTATACTACTATTATAAAGAGAGAACTTGCACCTTTTGGCCAGGTAAACTCTGAAACCACAGCGCCAATCTACACACCCGATACATCTATGAAAATGTCAGGGTGTGTAGATGGACATAGGCTATATAAATTAAAAAAAAAGTAAATTAAAAAAAATAAGTTTGTAAACAAAGTAGTCCCCTGAAAGTAGCGCCGGCCGGGACCTAGTGCTGGCCGCGACGTGCGTGATGACGAAGGAGGAGGGCGGTGCAGTGACGAGCGGCTGTGCAGTGAGGAGCGGCGGCACAGGTAAGGAAAGGGAAAGTGAGACAGTGTGATGCCAATGTCGGAGCACAAGTGATTCGGGGCGGGAGGGGGGCGCTAGTGAGTCGGGCGGGAGGGGGGCGCGAGTGAGTCGGGCGGGAGTGGGGCGCGAGTGAGTCGGGGCGGGAGGGAGTCGGTGCGGGAGGGGGTCGGGGCGGGAGCGGGTGTACTGCCCCAGCCCCTTTCTGCCCCTGGCAACGCTGGGGCGGGCTGCTAGTATATAAATAAATATCTGTTTTTTGCGGGGGGGCACCTGGGATTTTTAAGGAAACCTACCAAACCCACACATTTCTGAAAACTAGACACCCTGGGTAGTCCAATGAGGTATGGCCTGCATGGATCCCCAACGTTTCCCTACCCAGAATCCCCTGCAAACCACATTTTCCACATATTTTTGTGTGGAATCACCATGGCGGCACAAATGTCCTACACCACAGCATTCTTTTTCGTGTCCCGGGTAAACCCTCACTTGTGTGGGTGTCCAATGCATAATTGCCTAAAAACTTATTTTTTTTAAAAAAATGTAGCGCTTAGAATTCTCTGTGCTATACACTTATTCCCTATGTTTTGGGCTCTTCCAGTGAGGTATCATTTTATTCGAGAGACTGAGGGGATTGTTGTGGGGTAGGACATTTGTGCCGGCACGGTGATTCCACCCAAAAATAGTTTTTTTTTCCCCAGCTACATTTGAGGTATGCAGGGCATTCTGGGTAGGAAAACATTGGGATATCCTTGCAAGCCATACCTTGCTGTACTCCCCGGGTGTCTAGTTTTCGGAAATGTGTGGGTTTGGTAGTTTTCCGAAGAAGGCCACCAAGCTTGGAGCCAAAAACCTAGGTGATGTGAGAAATGTGAGAAAAATGTTTTTTTTTAAACTAAGTTTGAGGTTTGCAAGGGATTCTCGGTAACAGAATCTGGTGAGAGGCACACAAGTCACCTTATCCTGGATTCCCCTTAGTGTCTAGTTATAAAAAATGTATAGATTTGCTAGGTTTCCCTATGAGCCGGCTGCGCTAGGGCCCGAAATCCACAGGTAGACACAGTGCTAAAAACTAGTCTGTGACTAATTAGCTTTCTGCCACACTGGGCAGCCCCCACGCATAAAAAAGCCAGCATAATCGCTGGCTACTAGTGGGCTTTCCGGGGGCAGATCAGGGGCCACTCCCCCCATCCGCTCCTCGGGGGTGGGGCAGAAAGACACTGGCATTTTTGAGGGGAGGTGTGGGCCTTGGCAATTCTGGGCTGACCTCAACCTTGAATTAAAAATAAACTATTCCTGAGCCCTTGTGGACTTTCTGCCGGGTGGTGGGGGGGGGTGGGATGAGGGTCTATTGCCCCAGTATGCCTCCACGGAGGGGCAGAAAGACTGTCGTAATTGTTTTTGGGGTGGAGGCATTATCATGCCCATTCTGGGCCGCCCCCACCCTTACATTATAAAAAAAATCCCTGGTGCCTACTTAAATCCCCGATACACTCCCACTACTGCAAAGCTGTCTTCAGAGACACCATGTTTTTAGTTCTGAATATGACCAGAGGTTTGCCACCACCTGGAGAATGGCACTGTTGATGATGGGGATGAAATGTGATGACCGTTTATACATGTACTTATATGAGGCAAATGGTCTTGATACTTCCTCTAACGGAAGAGAGGGCTTCCTTCGCTGTTGTAATTAGGCACACAGGTAACTTCCCAGACCTACACCTTCCTTCTGTTGGAGTCAAGACAAATGTCCTTACTCCGGTTTTGCAACCAGAGCCTGCCTCATCTGAGCCCTTACTTCCATTTAGTGAAGCCCTAACTGACAGGGGCACTTGGTCTACGCCTCGCTTTTGCCCTCCGGTGAAATGATGCCACAGAGCAGCGCCAAAGATTTTCTTATACAGCACCCTACTTCTGAGAGTTTTGTGGTCCAGGTTCACACCAACAAAGTAATTCCTAATTCATTCTCAACAACCCTACCAGACAGGGAGTCGAAAAGGATTAAGGCATTCAGTAAGCAAATGTTCTTTTCGTTCAGGGTAGCCTTGATGTCATTCATTACGGGCTGCCTATTAGGTGTTCCATGCACGCACTCTGGGACATGCAGTCCACCAGTCCTGGAGGAGTTAGAGCCTACTTGGCTCAATACAATCAAGATGGCTAGGATGCAGCCATGTAAGTTATTCAGGCTGGTCTGTCTACTACTGACTACTTGGGGTAAGCAGTTGGCACTAGTGTGGTGCTCCATCGCCATGCCTGAATTAGATCTACAGGTTTCACAGTATGATATGCAGGCACCGCTTATAGATATAGATATGCCTTTTGATGGATCTTGCCCCTTTTTGGCGAAAAGGCTTATTCCACCCTTGGGCGCTTTATGAAATGTAGAGCGACAGTGCTTTTCTTGGGCCATTCCTCCCCTACCTAACAGTTTTCTCATCAGTTTCGACCTTTCTGAGGCTACTTGAGAGGGTTGTTTTACAGAGCATGCCAGGATCCACCACCCCCTACAGAAGTCACCTCTCAGTCCTTCCATGGCCGGGGAGGGGATAAAGCAGACATCCCACAGGTCACCAGGGACACCATTCTTTTCAGTCACCATTCCCTGTGGCATCAGTCCAAAGCCACGTTAGTTTGCCATTAGCGGCACATGACCACCATGTGGGAGCAAGATCAAAAATGTTCTCCCTGAATAGCAATCTGTCACATCTGACAGATGCCTCCTTCAGATCGTTCAACAGGGCTGTGCCTTTCTGTTCCTTTCTGACCCACTGCTACTGCCACCCACATCAGAGCAGCTTTCAGAGGAGCACCTTCCCATCTTATTTCAAGCGGTAAGAGCTCTTCTGTCCAAACGGATGTCGAGAGGGTCCCTGACTTGGAAACGGGGACGAGATATTACTCACGCTTTCTCCACATGCCGAAGAAAGATGTAGGTTTTCGTCATATTCTAGATCTTTGCTTTCTAAATGCCTTCATGCAGAAGGACAAATTCAAAATGCTCATACTGAGCCAGGTTTGGTCTGCCCTGGATCGGGTGATTGTATTGTAGCCTTACAACTTAGGGCTTGTTCTTTTATTTGCCTGTCTGCAGTCCCTCAGACGTTACCTGCGGTTCAAGGTTGGCAAAGAGCGTTTTCAATTTACGGTGATCCCCATTGGCCTTGCCCAGGGCCCAAAGAAATGAACCTTGCAAAATGGCTCCTGAAGTCATAGAATTTCTCTATTGAAACCTACCACAACAATGTATGGCGATTCTTAAACAAGCTTGTAGGCATACAACTAAATAAATGTTACGCTGCCAAATGGAAAAGATTTGTTTTATACTGTCATTTTCAAAAAGTAAACCCTTTAGATCCACAGGTACAAACTATTCTTTTGTTATCTGTTACATCTTCAAACCTTAGGTTAAGCCTACACCTTGCTGCCACAGCAGCTTGTCCACAAAACAGACAACATATATATTTATTCAAAATACCAGTCATTAAAGCATTCATGTAAGGACTCACAAGAGTAATCCCCCCTACACTTCCAGCAGCATCAGTATGGAATCTTAATATTGTACCAAAAGGGCTCATGGGACCTCGATTTGAGCCACTACATTCCTGCCAACTCCAATACTTAGCTTGGAAGGTAGCCTTTTTAATAGCTATCACTTCACTCAGACGTGTCAGTGAGCTCCAGGCACTAACGTTACAAGAGCCTTTCTTTAAACTCAACAGAGGTAAAGTAGTGCTCCTAACAAACCCCAAATGTCTTCCCAGAGTAGTTCTCTCCTTTTTATTATAATAAGTCGATAGAATTGCCTGTATTATTCCCACAATCTGGCTCTGTTGCAGACGTCAAAAGAGCGTTAATATATAGACCGAACCAAAGCATTCAGAAAAACTAAGCAGTAATCCATTGCTTTCTCCCCCCTGACATTAGAAACTCAATATTACATTTTTTGATTCTAAAGTGGATAGCCAAATGCATTCCAACCTGTTATGCTACGGGTTTGCAAGCTTATGTTTTTTAAATTACCCTAGCAACTAGACTACAGACTTTACATTTACAGATAGTGCCGTGGCTAGACAGTGGCAGGTTCTTTTGTACAACTTACGTTTATTGATATTTTATGTCTCCCCTCTCTAATAACGCTGATTCAAATGAAGCACCCCATCACCCCTGTTATCTGAGCACGGTTTGTGATTACAGTTCTCTTTAGTACATACCAGTTTGTAGCACACTGTTCGTTAATCTTTATTGGCAGTGAAAGAACTGTTAACATTTTCTCAGAAAGTTTGTTTTTGTTTTTTGTTTACTAAAAAGGTGGATAAGACACTGTTACCAAATCGCATTTTCATGTTGGGACCGTCTCAAATGTGCATGCGTTCTTGTTCTAGTTAGAGTGCCAGCCAAGGGGCAGCAGCCCGGTGAATGCTAGGTCACTTACTCGACATGGTGAGAGCACAGGAGTGTCAGTGGAATCAGTGGGCTGGGGTTTCCAGTATAGAACTATATAAGCCTCAATGGTACAATAGATGACCTTAGTGGAATGGTCTGTGCGTGTTCTGCCCTTCCCCACTCTACCAGTGGTGGGACGGTCATAACAAAAACATCGGAGCCTGTCAAAATATTAAAGTCCTGCGGGAGATGTTTTTCACTGTAGGTTGGTCGAGAAGGAATAAAAAGACTTTATTCAGGATCTGGCCACGGAGAGATTGAAGCTTATGCGATAACTGTAGCTTCAGGGCCTCTGTCTCAAGGAGATGCTTGTACAGAATTAGGTGGCTAGTCTAGGTTGACTAAAAACCATTAGACCCACTTCAGGTATCTCTGGAATGGTAATTCCCACGACTGTTAGGCAATGATCAGTAATAGTAGGTTGCTGCACAGTCGGAAGTTTGATAGATCATTAGTTTGCTGCACTTTCTGAAGTTTGATAGACCATTCATTCCTCCCAGACCTTGGAGAAATCCTGTTCTCGAAATGTGTTTTTTTATCATCGTTCAGACTTTCACAGAGTTCCAGGGCCCAGGAAACCTTGTGGATGGAAAATGTTGGGCCTTTTCAAAAAGCTTAACACAGCGTGAAAACAAGTCCATGTTTTATTTACTTACACGAAGAGCGAGCTCTTCATTTACAAGTTTAGTGTTAGCGGACCTCGTTTGAGGGGGTGTTCTTTTAAACAATTTTTCAAATGTTTGCTATTAGTCAGCTAAAGATCTTTGCGTACGAGATAGATGTGTTTGCTGTAGTTAAGGTCAGGACAGGGCATGCAGTTACTGTGGATGTGGACCAAGAGGTCACTAAGAGAGAAGGAAAGGGCAGGACGGGGTACTCCAGGTAAAGGAAGGAAGATGGTGGGAGGTGGGGAGAGCTCCAATAAGGAGCAAGAGCTCTCACAAACCCAGAGAGGTGTCATGCTTCATCATAGGGCAGCTCCTTGTTGGGGCGGCGCTGCAATGCTTAAGGGCCCCCGCAGGGGTGCTCTTTGCCGGAGGTCTTCAGTGTAGTTTGCCGAAGGGCCCTAGATGAAGGGGTGTGGGAGCATGTGCGAGATGAGTAGAGTGGGTGTGTGTGTCTAGAAATAGCTAAGAGAGTCCAAAATAGCTTTCTTCGCTGAACGTTGATGACGAGTTGCATTAGATTTAAGAAAGGTGGACTGTTTACAAAATGTGAAGATTGCCTTTCAGTTTGTCATTCATTGAGTGGCATGTGTCTGGCAGACACATGCATCTTGTTGGATCTGTTAACAAGTCTCTCCTTATATATTGACAATTATTGTTTTACTTTTGTCATTTCTTGCTCTAGTATTTAATGCATTTTCATTCACAGAATTGCGTGTCTCTTAAGTATGTAATGGAGCATGTTGTCATGTCTATGTTATCCTTTTTTTGTGTTTCCAACTCTTGATTTACCTTATTTATTCTCCAACCTCTCGTTAGACTGCGTAAAATCTCCACAGTATGAGAATTGTACACTTGAAAGCTTGCATTACTTTTCTAAAGAATGACTTTCCCTTTGTCATTCGGGCTCAAGGACCTTTTCAGTGAGCGAAGGACTGTTCACTTTATTCCAGTTGTGCCCAAGGCCGCTTAGATGAATGAGGGAAGGGCACTCCAGGATATGAATTATGTATTCCTAAAACTTAGCTGAATTCTGATAACCCTCCCTTGCTTCCTCGGAGAGTCATTTCATTCATTGTCAGTCTGACTATGCTTGCTGATAGCTCGGACCATGACATCAATTTTGGTCTTCCATGAGTACACTTTCCGATTAGCACTTAAAAGCAATTCTGTTTTATTCACAAGTCAGCTGCCACCAGCTTAGCTGATGAACATTGAGACTGAGCCTTTGGTGAGCATGGTAAGTTTTTGACAGTACAATTTTTGGCCTTGAATTGCTAGGTAGGAATTTGTGGCGTCAAATGACGTGTTTTACTGAGGAAGTCCAGCTAAAAGTGGAATTAGTAACACATTAGTCGTATTAACTCGCTGCTTGAAGTGCAAAACAGTAGTTATAGTGTTTTCCATATCTTTCAGTACCCTTTTCTGTCAGAATAGTGATGGAACAGTCACAATAATAATTAGGCGATCCTACTAAACCATACTACTTTTCTTAAAATAAAATATCACTGATAGCCTGAACACTAACAGCCAGCCTGTTGATTTTCAAGAAGCACAGCAGAAACTTGTTATTCAAAGAGACATGGATATTCATGGTGTTATGTAGAAAGGATTTGGACACTACGCAAAGTTGCTATTTGCCTGCTAATGCTTGGATATGGAAAAACAGGTAGGAATGTAGGATTTGAATGAGGATCAAATAAAGGCTATTATCACATTAGTGGCTTTCAGTTAATTACCCAGTGTTTTATCTATCTGCCATTCATTGCTGAGTGCTGAGGTACTCTTACTGGTGTTTGCCTGCAGTGTTACAGCAGGCATGTACTGACGTTGAGAGAAACCTAATTGGAACTATTTGGGAAACACTGGCAATTAAAGGGCTGAGGCTTGAGTAAAATGCAGGATTCCACACAAAACATACCTAGGATAATGCAGGCAGAGCACAAAATGTACAGAAATGCGGTCACCCTCTTGTTCTCCTTATTCAAGATCAACAAATGTAGATGAATCTATCACCTTTCCTGAAACTCGAAAATGATGGTTGGACACAGTCACAACTATTCTACGGTGTGGCTATGGACTCTCACTTGTCTTTGATTCCTTGTAAATGTCTTTCAGGCCATGTTCCGACTATCTGAGAGGACTGTTAGTGGAGGCAAAATATGTACCCAACTTTTCATAAAGTATCCGGTACATTTCTAGCAAGCATTGTTCAAGGTGTTTGCTGCCATTGCTCCACAGTGGTTAAACTGTTGAACATAGCTTCACTTTTGATGCCAGTGCCTGATACTTAAGCCCAGTTTGACCTAGGAACAGGTTGTCTTAGACTGCACTGTCTGCGACATTGCTGAATCCTTAAGGGGACATGTTTGCTCCTCTGAGCCCATGTGAGTTAAGTCAGCTGTTCCAACTCTGGTAATCAATCCTTATTTTTGTTTTCTAATGGATACTTCTAATTGCCGAATCCTCACCCTATAATACTTTCAGGTGCCAGACTGGATCCAGAAAACGTTTTCATAACAGTGCTCCCGACCTCTAGTTAGCATCACACTGCCCTAAAATGACTGAGCAGATCCACATATAAGCACCACTCCTACTCACTGACATCAATTTCTTTCTGCACCTTCCAACATGGATCCAAAGCTCAATTCCCAACTTAGTTAGTTTTCCGACGACATCTAAAATGATTTCACGGGGTGTGGCCAAGATGGCGGCGTGAGCAGACGTGTTGCTCTGTCGCTCCCGTCTATGGCCCAACATAGCACCGGCTTTTGGCTGTTTTCAGCTGCAGATTGCCCATCACCAGAGCTGGCTTGAGAGCGGACATCGTGTGGGCTCCATCCTGGTGTGCGACTGACCGCTGGAGCGTGCTTCCCCGCTGTGCATGGTGAGCGGGCAGAGGTGTGACCGGACCACAAGGTGGTGTGGCGCTGCACTGCAGTGTACAGCAGCGGAGATCAGAGGCCGGACGACTGAGGAGCGGACCCTGGGGGCCCCAGCTGGAGGTGCAGTCTGATTCGGTGCTCCTCCATCTCCGGAGGTGTAGCAGTTCGGATTTGCCTCGGTGCAACGGAGAAGCTGGCCTCCGACGAGGTGGGGGCCCGAGGAGAGGTGTGTCCGCCCGCCATCTTGGGGCGACCTAGTGAGACTTAGGCGGGCTCGGGGCTGGTCGAGGGCCCTGAGACTTTGCCGGGGCTCTCCCGCCCTGGACTTTGCGATCCTGGGGGCTGCGGCGGCGGGCGGCCGCCAGGGCGCAGGTGACCCCTGCGGGGAGGACCGAGGCAGACACGCTAGATCACTGCCGGCCCATATGATACGAGGGAAAGCAGAAGGGCCCCAGAATGCTGACATACCCCCACAACGCCTGTCGCGGATAGCTCTTCGGCAGCGGAGCCTCTGTTTCCACGGCGCCCGGGCCCATCGATCGGCAGAGACAAGAGCGTAGGGGCGCCCATCCGGCATCCTAGAGCGTCTGGCAGCGGAGCGGCAGACCCAGGGCTGGTTGAGGGTCCCGTGGCTTTGCCAGGACTTTCCCGCCCCAACAGCGACAGGCAAATCCCCCCCTTTGAAGATCCTTAGCGCAGCGGCGGAGGACAGTAGGAGAGAGTTTTGATCAGGGTCACGGGCTGCCCCCAGAGCCAGAGGATCCCCAGGGAGGCCAGAGGAGAGCTGCACCCGCCCGCCATTTTAGGGTGACCTAGCGGGACTTAGGTGGGCTCGGGGCTGGTTGTGGGCCCTGTGATCTTGCCGGGCCCTCGCGCACTGGAGCTTGCGGACCTGGGGCTGTCCCTGGAAAGATGCCTGTAGCACAGCCCGCAGAACGTAACGGGGGGCTGCGGAGTGGGGTGGCGGCCGGCCGCCGGGGGCGGAGGTGACCCCCGCGGGGAGGACGAGGCTGACACACCCGATCACTGATGGCCCACACGGAACGAGTGACAGCAGAAGGGCCCCAGAACGCTGACATACTTCCTCGACTCCTGCCGCAGATAGCTCTCCGGCGGCGGTCCCTCCGTTTCTGCGGAGTGGAGAAGCCCGGGCCCATTGACCGACGGAGACCACAGCACAGGGTGCCCATTCGCCATCCTAGAGTGTCTGGCAGCGGGGCGGCGGGCAAAGGGCTGGTTGAGGGTCCGGTGGCTTTGCCGGGACTCTCCCGCCCCAACAGCGAAAGCCAAGTGCTCTCCTTGAACAGCCTCTGCGAAGCATGGGAGGACAGTAGGGGAGAGTGTTACAGGCCGCCCCGGGTCCAGGGGATCCCAGCAGAGCCGCGTGGAGGCAGGGACTGGCCTGGTGACTGACTACTGGGGGTTATCATCACTATCTTCACTGGTTGCCCCTCACACGCCGCATTTATTCTCCCCACTGCCGCTCCACAATGCAGTGAGAAGAGGGACGACACGCCTCTGGGGGACCGCGCCCCACAGAGACTGGGGTCCTAGGGGCAGTAATTACAGCTACAAGCGTCCGGCCGCAGTGGCGGCGGTGAGGTCGACCACCAAGAGGTGAGGGGGGAGCGTCAAGAGGCTTGCAGCGCCTGGAGCCCAGCAGGGAGCCTCTACATCTTTATCCCTGCTTGGGTAGTATCATTGTCCAACCACCCTCGATTACTAGTGGGCAGCCTAGTTGAGTGGCATAGCACAAGTAGGAGGCCGAGCAGGGCTGAACGGTGTTTCACCCGGACTTTGACTGTGGCGCGATATGTCCTCCTCTCGGGGGCGTAAAGACAGAACTCTTAAGGACCTACTCGCTAAGGCGCAGGCTAATCAGCATGCTGGCGACATGGCGACGGGCCCTGAGCATTCCACGTCCACGAGAGGTGATGACGGGGAACCGATCACCAAAGCCTTCCTGGAATCTATGTTTGTCACACTTAGGGAAGATCTACAAACACTCAAGCGAGACCTAACGGCAGAGATTAAAGACGTACCCAGAGAGATGGACGGCATCGGTGAGAGGGTCGCCGAGCTGGAGGAGAAGAGCGATGGAAGAGATACGGAAATGGCAGCACTTCAACAAGAGGTCCTTAGGATTCACAATCAGCAAGTAGATCTGCAGTTGCACCTCAAGGACCTGGAGAACCGCCCCTGCCGCCACAACATTCGGATTCGAGGAGTGAAGGCGGATGAGGACACGAGCGACCTCTTCAAATACACCAGGGAACTCTTCATTCATATTCTGGGCAAACCTCTGGATGCGGACCTCTGTCTGGAAAGAACACACAGAGTGGGCCCCCTGCGGGTTGGGGCGACCCCACCGCCTGATATCCTGGTGTGCGTACAGGACTTCCGTATTAAAGAAGAAATCCTCCAAAAAAGCATGACAAATGCACCCCCCCTTGTGTTTCGAGGTCAGACTCCTGTTCTCTACCAGGACTTGGCAGCACTCACCCTGCAAAAACTGAGAACTTTCGAACCCATCACAACACACCTTCGGCAACGCAACATCTCTTACAGCTGGGGTCACCCATTCCGGCTGGTGTACCGCATGGACAACAAATTGTATCAGCTGCTCTCCCTGTCAGAGGCATGTTGGTTGCTTGGAGTAGATCCCCCAGCGGAAGAAAGCGGAGAGGAAGGTCCTAAAGTGGACATAGATTATACGAAACCCGATGGCGTCAACAGGGTAGGAGACGTCGCCACAAAAAGCCTACTCCTGCAGAAATTTCACAGGGCCAGAGGTTGGCCCTATAGACCCTCTCTGCGGAACTGGCTAAGTCCCAACCTGGATGACTTGCACAGTTCCAACTGTCCGGTTTGGTGGACTCATATTGTGCCCTGGGCTGTTGGCGGGAGGGGGCCCTCTTACGACCACAAAGCTTCCCCCATGTTAACTTTCTTCCGATCATCGATGGATGATGGACTGCAAGTTAATTTTTCTTTTTCCTTTTCCTCAAGGTTAAGTTCTGCGAAAGGACGCTCAACAGTTACTTGGTTGGGGTTATTGTTTTTGTGGGATTTTGGGGTTCCTTGTGCACCGTTTTTTGTCTGCTGCGCGCTCTCGCTTACACTGTGCCTTCCTGTACGATTGACGCCATGTACATGTGGTGCAGGGGAACCTGGACCCTGTCTAAAGCCAGCCACCTGATTTTGACTGCATGACTCATAACACACACAGAATTCTCCCCCTGAATGTGAGAGGACTCAACAACCCCGTTAAGCGCAAAGCGGTGCTGTCTTGTCTGGAACACACAGGAGCGGACATATGCCTCCTTCAGGAAACACATTTATTAGCGAAAGACTGCCACCACCTCAAATCACCCAGGTTCCCAACCCAGCTGTTTTCCTCTGGTCCCACTAAATCAGCGGGGTGGCCATCATGGTTGCGCATCAGTTCTGTGGAGAGATTCTCCATAAAGAGGTGGAAGTCAAAGGGCGGCTTCTTACCTATTGATTCGCCCTGGGAGGCCTAACATTCACTATCGGTTCAAAATATGGCCCCAATGACGATCAAGAGCTGTTCTTGCACACAGCACTTACTGAGGCCCTGGCCACAACAGAGTGTAGGCTCCTTTTGGGGGGCGACCTAAACTTAGTCTTTGATAACATAGCAGATAGATCCTCCCAGGGTACTGATCAGACAGGTTCACTTACCGCAACAGGGCTAACCCGACTACGCGACCTAGACTTGCATGACCTCTGGTGCTGCGCGCACCACACAGCCGCAAATTTTCTTACAATTCCAACGTGCACAAAACATACGCTCGGTTAGATTACCTGCTGGCATCCACCCCCATACAGGCGATGATTGAAAATGTGGAGAGCGGTATGGCCTCTTTGTCGGATCATGCACCAGTCATGGTTACCCTCACACTCTCCTGCACCGCGCAGCAGAGTGTGAGGCACGCTTACTATGTGGGTGGAGACAGATGTGGCCGCCTTCTTGCTCAGAGGTTGAGAGAGACCCGCCAAAAACAGGAGGTCCGGGAGATTCAGCGGGATGATGGATGACAAGTCTCCTCCGACTTGTAGATTGCTGAGAATTTCCGATACTTTTACGCCGGTCTTTACTCCAGCTCCCCCCTCTCTCTCACAGATGGAGCAGCTTAACTTGCCCTCGATGACTTGCCCAGTCTGATGAAGGCTCAGGCAGACCACTTACACCGTGACATTCGGATAGAGGAGGTCACTGTGGCCATTTCACGGTTTAAACCCGCCAAAGCTCCAGGACCAGATGCCTTTTCCGCCATCTCCTACAAAACGTTTTGCACGATGCTTGCCTCCCGTTCTAACCAAGCTTTTTAACTTGTTCGCAGAACCCGGTGCTATACCGATGGAAATGCTCGAGGCCTCCATAGTGGTCATCCCGAAACCGGGGAAGGACAGGACGTTTGTGGGGCATATCGCCCCATCTCCCTCCTTAACGTTGATCTCAAGCTCTAAACCGGGATACTGGCAGCTCGTCTCTCACCTTATATGCCCAAGCTCATCGACCCAGACCAGGCAGGATTTATTCCCCAACGGCAGACAAGTGACAACACTAAACGGGTATTACACCTGATAGAAAAGGCTTCCCGGACGCGAGAGGAATATATGTTCCTTACCGTTGACGCCGAAAGGCCTTTGACCGGGTTCACTGGCCATACCTAGATCAGGTTCTGACTCGGGCGGGGCTGGGGGAGAAATTTCGAACGCTCATTCTTAACTGCTACAAATTTCCATTGCCTACAGTACGGGTCAACGGCCACAAGTCATCTTGTTTTCCCATAGAGAGGGGCACACGCCAAGGATGCCCCTTCTCACCGCTCCTCTTTGCCTTCTACATGGAGCCACTAGCCCACCATCTCCGCACCCATCCTGAGATCACGGGAAACTGGTTCGGGGCTACACCCACACGGTCAGCTTGTACGCTGACGACGTCCTGATCTCTCTAGCGGACCCTCTCCGTGCACTATCGGTATACTTAGCAGAGCTAGACTCCTTTGCACTGGCATCGGGATTCAGGGTAAACATGGACAGATGGATCGCACTTGACCTGTCCCTCAAACCCCATACCCGCGCCTGTCTCCAGGATTGCCACCCCATACAGTGGGCGACCGACGCGGTCCCATACCTGGGGATTCAGTTGACCCCCTCCCTGGCAGACACAGTGCACATCAACTACACAAACTTGAAGCAGAAGATTCTCAAACTGTTGAGCCAGTGGAAACAATACCCGCTCTCCTGGCTTGGTAAAATAGCAGCGATCAAGATGACCATTTTGCCTCAAGTTTTATATTTATTTCACACCTTACTACTTCGACCCCCCGCAGGCTGGATCAAACAGACCCAATGCCAACTTGCACGTTTTATCTGGAACAGCCACAAACCCTGGATAAAGCACGCATTGTCAATGCTCCCTCCCGGAGGCAGGGGGTCTTGGCGTTCCCAACCTACTTCTTTATTTCCAGACGGCCCAGCTGTGACATTTGGTGGGGTGGAACTGCCTGGAATCGGAAAAACACTGGCTCTTTCAGGATCAGGCGATAGCCGCCAAACCGTTGCAGGGTATCCCCTTTATAAGTAGGGATCGCAGGCCGCCCTCTCTTTATGTGTCCCACATTACCCGGGTCTTATTAGACACATGGGATCACACTAACCTAAAACACAAACTCACCACCTTCCCCTCGCCTCTCACTCTGCTGTTTGAAAACCCTGATTTCCAACCGGGGATGGACGCGACATTTGCCACCCGATGGAGGTCCTCCAGCTGACGCTCGGCGGGCCACCTATTTGACCTGAACGGCATTAAACCTTCCACCATCTCAAACTAGATTATGGACTCCCTGAGTCTGAGAGATTCCGTTACAGTCAGATTCGACACTGGGTCCTCAGTTCCCAGATGCGGCCAAGCATCTGCAGGCTTTTAACCGTGTATGAAAAGTGGCTGGTTACCCGCACATCTGACAAGAAACTCATGTCCGACCTCTATAAAATGCTCCTAGCCCGAAACACACACATACATACAGCGCCAGCCGCGTCAGGTGTGAGAGGGACCTAGGCAGAACACTTACTCAAAAGGAATGGAAAGGGGTATATTATAGAGCCCGTCATTCGGCATACCGTATGGGATTGACCGAAACTCTCACCAAACTCGTTATTTATTGGTACTATACCCCCGAAAGACTTCACACTATGGACCCTCTCAATATGTCACCTGCTGACTGGGATGCGGGGACGTGGGCACGTTGGTTTATCTGCTTTGGGATTGCACGCACATTCAGGGGTACTGAACTCAGATCCTGGATGAAATAGATATGCACCTAGACACGCAGATACCTCGCATCCCGGATTATGTCCTCTTGGGCCTCCCGAACCCTGTGACCTTCCCACTTAGATCCCGCCGAGGCCGGCTGATGGCAATAGCACTGGGTTCAGCAGTGCAAAATATTTTGGTGCACATCCCAGATCCCTACCCTTACAGGCTGGCTGCATTGGCTATCGTTTCTCCTGGGGATGGAGAAATTGTCAATGACGATGGTGGGGAAAAGCTCCTCGTTTGTGGAGTTGTAGAAACCCTTTCTGTCCCTTCTCTACTCCGAATTTAGGGAAATCACCTGTCCACGGTACCTCCGCCTGTTGCGGATTTCTGAATCCCAGGGAGACAGGGGGTGAGACTCGAACTACAAATACAGATGCTAACTTTGAACATTTTCTTTTCTTGAGGTGGACAAGGAATGGGGTGGGGGGAGGGAGGGGCGGGTGGGACCAGTTTCCAATATAATATGGGTTTGTTCTGTTTTGTATGCATTCCTTAACTTCTACAGCATTTCACTGATGCTTGCAATAACTCGCAAGAGGGCTGCACCCCAACCCGACTCTGTGGAAAGTATTGTTTGTTGATAAAACCCAATAAAATATTTAAACCATAAAACGATTTCACAAGTGTACTAAGGAAAATGTCCTAACCAAAAGTGCATGTTTCAAGCTATGCCGCAACTACAGGAAGCCAATGTCATTCACAGATCCACCTCAAGGTATGTCTGTGGTGTTAGGGCTCGTGGAGCACTCTAAGTCATATGATTATTGTGTCCTTGTGCACCTGAAGGCGATTCAAGACTAAGAGGCGAAGCTGTATGTTGCCGAACAGAAGTAGTAGTCACGGCCCTTGCTTAGGTCCTGTTCCAAGTCGTAGACTTGGTCCCAGGGCCATTCTTGCGACTGCTCAGCTACACATTCGAAGTCTTCTGATAAGTTAAAGTCCAAAGATAGGCATAAGAAAGCAAAGTCTAGATTCACCAAAATCCTGCCCCTCTGTCTCCACAAAGAAGACACAAATGCGTCATGTCAGTTGCAACCCCTCAAGATCTCGGGCTTCAGACCAATTCCTCAACTGGTCCCACCTTGCCCCGAATTTTCTGGGTCATTGTTGACCCCGTAATAGTTCGGATCCTTCAAGGTAGTTGTGCTGTAAATGTTCCCTGCGCTTCTGCCTTCCTCTGATGCACCTATAGTCTGCTGGAACGTCGGGGGCCTCCAGTCGGTGGATCCTTCCCTAGCACAGTGGTTCCCTTCAGACCTCTTCGTGTAACAAGATGTCTCAATGTAGACACAAATGTAGGGCCTGGATAGAATGCTACAAAATTACAAAAGTACAAGCAGTCTTCATGCACCCTGACTCTAACCCAGTGACTCTGCCACATTGCCAGCAGATGCTTCCTTATCTCTTTGTCTCTGACTCCGATTTTGTGTCACAGCAGTGGTACCCCAAGATGAAGAATGTAATTGCCTGGCTTGCTCCTCCTTCATTATACTAATGATGCTTAAAACATGACTGGCAACTTGGGCCAGCAAAGAACGAAAGTGCCTCATTTGCAGTGGTGGTCCGGAGCACAGCAGACGCACTAGAATAGCAGCAGCCCTCTTTTCAGACCAAAACAAATGTTTTAATAGAGATTTTGCAGCTATAGCCAGCAGCGTCTGAGCCTTTACTTCCTTTTAACAATGCCCTAACTCTTACTTAGCCACTTGGCTTGTGAACAGGCAGGTGGTTGGACGTTACAGATCGGTTCTTGGTGGCCTGGATTTTCTCACCAAACATCCAAGTCCAGAGAGCCTTACTGTTCATCCATTACAATAAAGGTGAACTGTAGCTCATTTCCTGCGACACCTCCAGATAGGTAATCCAAGAGGATTGATGCATTTAGCAGGCTCATGTTTTCTACGGCTAGTTTAGCACTGTGCTACAGAAATACTGAAAACAATAGCAAGCTACGGGCTGTGGACATTTCCAAAGTGTTACAGCACCAATTTAGGCAATTCAGAGCCTATTTCAGAGGGCTGGCATATAGACAGACCGCCTTCCCAACTAGTGATGCAGCATCTAGGACATTCATGTGGGTCTGGCCGGCAGCGTGCTGGCCAGCAGGAGCATCAGTCCACAAGTTCCTGTTCCCCTGCTACAACGGCACCAAGCCACTTTAGTTAGCCCTTAGTGACGCATGCCCAACCATTGGGATGGTAGGCATCAACATTTCCTCCCAGGTTGACGATTCATCACCATCACGTCCAACAGATGGCCCTGCATTTTCTTTCTGACCTGCCCACTATTCCGCACACACCAAAGTGAATTTCAGTGGAGCCCCAGTCCATTCGGTTAGATGAGGTGTGGTTGTTGCTCTCCAAGGGTACTATTGAGAAGATTTTTGACCTAGAAAGAAGGTGTTTTTACTCTCTCTATTTTCTTGTTCCAAGGGGGGGGGGGGGGGGGGGGGGGGTTGGGGAGGGGGGCTCAGGCTTATCCTGAACTTTCGACCTCTGAATGCCTTCTTGTAGTGTGGCAAACTCAAAATGCTCACTTTGTCCATATACTGGCTGAACTGTACCCGAGCAACTGGATGGTGTCCTTGGACCTGAAGGATACATATTTTCATTCACTTTCCCTGCAGTGCCACAGGCATTATCCGAGGTTCATTTTCAGTTTACTCTGCTCTCTTTTTGCCTTATTAGTGCTCCATTGGGTGTTCTCAAAAGTGATTGTGATAGTTTCCCATCTTCGGAGGTCGGGATACCAGTTTTCCCATGACTCAACGACTGGCTGTTGAAGACAGGCAGGCTCGCCATTATCAGTCTTGGACCACCTCCAGCTGATAGCAAACCTTTTGACATCATTGGAGTTCACTGTCAACGAGTCTAAGTCCCATGTGAATCCTTCACAGAGGCTTCCATTCACTGGCAATCCTAGTGTCAGTTGAGTTCCGGGCTTTCCCTCGGCTGTAACCAGTCCAGGACAATCTGGCTCTGATGTGATGTTTCAGGGTCGGCCCTAGATCACGGGGACAGCAGCTCTGAGGCTTCTTGGTCTCTTAACTTCTTTCACCCTCCTTCTCAGCTATACCACACAGCACATAGCGTTTTGTAGTGAAATCCGAAATTGCAATGAGTCTAGGATCAAGGCATTCTTCTCCCAGCCATCCAGGTCTTGATTGAGACAGTTCATGATTTGCAGAGGTGGCTTCTCGGGGACAGTTGATCCATTGGCAGGCAGTTATCCTTTCCAACCCAGAGCTGATGGTGGTGATGGTTGTGCTTTTACTGGGCTGGGGAGGTCATCTGGGGGAAGTTGGAAATCAAGGGACTTTGTTCTCTGACCGAAGGCAGGCTCCTGTCTTCTGGAGTTGCCGGCCATTCATATGACCCTGATGGCCTACCTGTGATCCATCATAGAGAGACTGGTTCATATTCACCATTAGGTACTGCAACAAGCAGGGCAGAGTGGAGTCCTGTGTCGGGAAGCTGTGCACCTCTGGAAGTTGTCGGAATGCTAGAGCAAACAAACTGAGCAGGGGGCATCTCGCAGATCAGGAGTGGTGTCTACTTCTTTACGCAATGAGTATTCCAGCAAGGGGGCAGGGCTGAAACCCTGGCTAGATCTTTATGCCACTTTTGAGAATGTGCTGTGTCTAAAGTTTTGCACGTTGAAGTTTCTGCAAGACATTAGTTAGGAGTTGCATTCTGACTGCAATTGAACACATGACTCCTGTACACCCTCCTGCTCCAGCGTCTCCTGACCAGAGTTCTAGAAAAGATCGGAAACACCTGGCCCTAGTCATCCTGGTGGTTTTGGCTTGACCAGGATGGTGTGGTATCCTGACCTTCTGGGCATCCACATTCTCCTTTGATAAGGCTACAGCTTCGGAATGACTTTCTGTCTTAACAAAATGGCAGGGTCCTCAACCCAAATCTCTGCTGTCTACACCTACATGCATGGAGATAGAATGGGGGCAACTGACTGTGTTTGAGCCGCCATCTGAAGTGGTGTATGTCATCCTTGCCCCCAACATCTGTCCACAAAATCCATCTATCCAGGCGCTGGGACAAATTTGTGGCCTAGTATGGCGTATACAAGACTGACCTCTGACATGCAAAACTGTAAGACATCCTTTTGCTTGTTTAATCTATAGTTCAGTGAGGCCTTGCCGTGAGCACTATTAGAGGTTATTTGTCCGCCCATTTAGCTTTTCTCTGTTTCTCTGAGCTGCCATTCTTCTTCAAATCACCTGTTGTGATGACATTTATTAAAGGGACATATTCCCTCTTAAACCATTTATTGGCTACAGTGGAACCATAACTTGGTTGTGACATTGCCATTGCATAGCTGCTCGCTGTGTCTCTTGACCTTAAAGACAGTCTTTCTCATTGTGATTATGTCAGCTTGTTGATTGAGTGAGCTACAGGCACCCTCAATGCAACCACCGTATGCCACCTTTATCTCAGAAATGTTATTGCAGATGACTTGGGTGGCATTCTTATAAAAAATCTGGGCACCCTTCCACCATTGGACAATCCATCAATCTACCATCGTTGCTTGCTCCCACTCACCCTTTGAAAGACGAGGAGAGACTCCATTTGCTGGACACCAAAGGGGCTTTAAGCTTTTACGTTGGTCATACCAGGGACCATTGAACTGACGATTTGATTTTTGTTGGGTTCTCTGAAGCAAAGAAAATGAAAGGTGTGCAAAAGGGAAGCTTGTCAAGGTGGATAGTCCTCTGCACCAAGATCTACTAATTGACCAAGAAGCAGCCCATGGAAGGCTCTGAGATCCCATTCAAACAGGGCTATGGCTGTTACCCCTGTATTGGCATACAAAATGCCTGTCTTAGACATCTGTCAGCCAGTCTGCAAGGTGAGCATCAGTGCATACATTCACTAAGCACTCCTGTCTTTACAACCTGGTTTGGCTGGAAGGGCATTTGTCCTACAAGATGTTTTGCTCTGAGCCCATCCAAAGACGTTCCACCTGGAGAGGTGCAGCTCTCGCATCTGATCTAAAGTTCGAATCTGCAGTTAGAAGTATCCCTCAGAACAAGTTCGTACCTTTGGTAACACTCTTTCTGGTTGTTACTCCATGTAACAGCTGATTCACTACTTCCCTCCCACTTCTCCTTTCTGTGGAGTGGCATTTTGTGCAGTGGCTTATAAACCTGCTTGGATGCATTAAACATGGCGTTTTGGAGGTGTCCAGGTATGCCTTCTTGGCATGCTATTTCATGGAGGAAGGGGTTAATTTTCTCTTATTTGGACATTCGTTATCTGTTTTTTCCACCAACAATACAAAACGATCGGCGGTTAAAGCATCCTCTTTCGTTGAATGCAATATCTGCTTCCTCCATGACTTTAAATGCTAAATACCTAGCACCAGTTTTTTCGGCCTGTGATTTTTTTTTTTCGGAAGCTCTTTTAGAGGCAAGACATAGTGAGCTCTTCCAGTCAGCCACAGCAGTGCTATGTTGTTCCATTTTGATGTGCTTCTTCTCAATACACAAAATCTTAATGGGGAATGCATGGCCCTCTATTTGGAGGATAGGAAGAGATTGACTTCAGACTAGTGGGTCTTTCAGATAGTTAGTCTTGTTACTCATCCCCCTTCCCATTTGTAGGGCAGTGTGCTTGCAGGAGAGCCTTTCAATCGACCACAGATGCTTCCCTCTTGGGCTGTAAACCCCCACTAGGGTATGATCCATCAGTGGCCTGCATATGCTGATTAACAGACAGTGCCATCTTAGTTTTGCTGGAACTTACCAGAATGCATTTGACATTGGCTTCCAAGCTTCTCTCTGGGAAGTGTTCTGTGGTGCAAGTCTCAGTCACAACACGACAGCCATGCATTGTGTCACTGGTGGGCATTGTCCAATTGACTGTGCAAAGGGATCCTGGCTCAGTGTTGATCATGGTTTGGCACCTGCTATGGATGGGCTGTGTTCAGGTCAGGCAGACATTTAACCGGCAATAAGTGGCTCTTCAAGCTGGAATTTCACCAGGGAGGTACTGAATATTATCTTTTATCTTAAGTTTTCTGGATATCGCCGCCTTCATCCCCAGTACAAATGTGTCCTCTTCTGCCTCAAGAAGTTCCCACTGTGAGAAACACTGGTAGAGTGTCTTCATTGGCTAGATCTTTCTATTCCACAATGCATTTCCACTGATAACCCCCTCCTTGCCCCCACCGTGCCTTAGAAAATCAATATTGGACCAAATTACCATTTTTCTCGTGGCCCCTGACTGGGCACGTAGGGCATTGTGGTTCTCCCCTGCTGCAGCTCAGCCTGTGTGCGCTGTTATGGCATCCATCGGGCCAAGTCATCACATTTTTCAGAAGGGCTAATTGTTTTGCCAGCCTTTCACCGCCCATCGGAACAGGATTCTTTATTTAAGGTCTATCTGGATTTGTGATTCTTAAAAATACTTAAGTCCACCGTTCCACTTAAAGTAAGATTGTAAAGGGTCGCCTGTGATTAGGGCCACAGTGTCTTATATGATGGCATGTGCATTCAAAAGCATCCTTATTGCCTGTAGTTTGTCACAGCTCTCTAAAATCACTATGTAGCTTTGAAGTTTTGAGGGAAACTTTAGTACTCATTCTACCATATGTCCTATTGGTCCTTTCAATTTTCTGGCACTCGGGCCATGATGCTATCTGAGCCCACTGCTGAGTCACAGAGCACTGTCTATTTGTAGTATTGACAGTCGACTTCTGAAAAAGTGGGTGCTGACATGAACCCCCCTCCCGGCCAGAATGCTTCATTCATGCACTTCTGATGCATAGGTCTCCCATGATCCATACAGGATGGCTTCTCTGATCCCAGCCACCCCTCCTGCTGTGTGCCTCTGCTGCAAAAGATCTCCTTACCCAGTTCATTAACTAATTAAAATGGTTCAGGCAACCTGCGGGCTTAAAACTCGCTTGAAGAAATTCGAGTCTAGGCTGCTTAACTTACCCCTCCTCCCCCCGCCACAACTATGCAACTTTCATTAATTCAATAATATTTGGAAATATATTAACCCGGCCCCTAAATGAGCCGGCAGTGCAGAAATAAACGTGTAATCTATTGGAATTTAGGAGCAACGACTGCTGTGTCCTCTGGCGCTACGGAATGAATTTTCCAAGAAGCCATTTTATGTTCACTTTAGTGCTTTGTTATCCATGAACTTTCGTCTCTAAAGTACTGTTGAAGGTCAAAAGAAAAGCGAGTTGTTGGCAGATACGAATGGCATGTTCCAGTAAGCTTTTTTTTCCTGTGAATCTGTAATCTTCATCATAATGTGCGCCAAATGGAAGTGAAATATATTGTTTTGTAAGAAAAACTCATTCATCTCGGTTCTGGGACGTGCCTCCCCTATGTAAGGCATTATTTATTTAATACTTTTGCAGAGGCTGCAGGCCACGTACCGCGTACTTCAGAGCCCTGGAGATGAGGTTTTCGTTTCTATTAGTATTTGTTTGAATAAGGGAGATAGAGAGATTAATGCTTTGTGTCTAGGAGGGCTCTGTGTCTGGCATTATTATTTTTTTTTTCTGTAGGATCTTTTTTTTTGGTGCTGCAGTGTTTACAAACCAACACAGTTTTCTCATAATGAGTAGTTCCTTTTTTTGTTTTGTGTGGTGGGAGGCTGGGGTTATCCTTTGCTTATTTAATTTTCACGGCTCCTAGTTTGTAACTGCTTCTCCGATCGGGGTTTGCCCAGTAGTGAACAGCACGTATGGGATAGTTGGTCCCCTTACGATTTTAGAGACACCATGGGTCTGTTGACAGATCGAAAGTGATCTAATGAAACAATGCAGCATCTACCCCTTCCTTCAAGCAGCTGTTTGTTCCAACACTGCACATCCGTATGGTTTCACCGAGTCATAGATAATTTATTTATTTATTTTTGAAACTTGTAGAGCGCAACAAATGCCCTTGGGCGTCTTGGCGCTATGGACTGAGCAGGATCACGAGCTAGCTGAGGGATAGATGACCATAATACACTACAGCTTACAGGAGAGCAACCGCTTATTGGTTAAACAGCCATGTTTTTATCAACTTGCGGAAATGCAGTAATGTCTGGCTTGAGCGAATCTGTAGGGGCAGAGCGTTCCATAGTCTGGCCGCTGTAACTATGAAACGCCGGTCCCCCCAAGATACTGTCTTTACTCTTGGGACCTGTAACTGAAAGGCAGTCATTGAGCGAAGTTGCCTATTGGGACAGTAGAATGATAAATGATCTTTCAGAAACAGAGGGCCCAGTTGATGTGCAGCTTTGAATGCTATACATAGAGCTTTAAATTTAACCCGGTTCTTGACCATTAACCAGTGGTACTTCCTGATGACATGAGATATGGGTTTAAATTTGGAGGTCCCTGATAAGTCTCGTGGGAGCATTCTGGACCGTTTGCAATTTAGTAATTACCCTACATTGTGCATTGGCAAACAGCCCATTACAATAATCCAAGGAGGACATCACCAGAGTGCTGACCAACGTTTTTCCTGCAGTTTCAGGAAGTTAGGGAATCAATTTTTTAATCATTTTGAGTTTATAAAAAGCCGTTGAGACTACTTGGTTAGTATGAGATAAAAAATTCTATCTGATGCACTGATCACATCCAGGATATTAATATGTGAACACTCCCAACTTCCCATGGTTATACAATACTTAGACAGACATGCCTAACAAAAATAACAATAAATTCAAGTCATGGGTAATGATTTAATTCCTGGATTATTGAACCCCACAAAAATAGTTCCTGCAGTTCCTTTTCTTACCTCCCTATTGTGGCTGTAATGCCCCTTCAGAGCGGGGGTGGACTTTTGCAGCCTCTCATCCTCATTGTGCGCATAACTTGCATGAGCCGTGTACTGCCTTATCCCTAAGACCTTTGTCCAGAAAGACGAAGATTCCAGAATCGGGTAGATAAGCTCGGGAATGTGTCTTTTCTGTATTCTGCCATTAATTACGTGAAACACGTTGATTCTATAGCTTGGTCCCCATGTACTAGACTTCTGCACAAGCCAGCTGAATTTTAAAGTTGTCACCTGCGTGGTGGGGAAATAGACATTTTATACTCATGCCATTACAACACAAGCGTTACAACCCATGCATCGTTACAACTCGTAGACTTTACTACGCATTTTGTACTATGTATATGCGTTTACTACGCTTGCCTGTACATCGAATTTCATTGTAATGGAATGTATGGTAAACGCCTATGTGCAGAAAAAAATATATAGGCATAATCGTGGAAACAGCTGTGTTGTTGGTAGGGGATCCCCACCGTTAGAGGCAACTGAGATACTCTTCCGCTTCCTCATAATGATGTGCACCAACCACCTCAGACAAGCTGCCTGCACTGCACAAACACTTAGTAGAGCGGTAAGAGCCTGGGGTGGGGTGGGGCTACTAATTTAGGGGCTGGGGGGCAGAGGAGGTCATGAACGGGTAGTATTTTAGTGTAGTGAAAGCACTTGGGGGGTCGCGCAGGGTTAGTGGTTTAGGGTAGGGAAAGGGCTGAGTGCCAGGGCAGGTCACACATGGGTAGGGTTTGGGGGTTTAGGTCAGGGGAAGGGCTGGGGGTCAGGGGGAGTCGCGATCGTGTAGGGTGTATGGCAGGCGAAAGGTGTTTTATTTTTTATTTTTTAGAAGCGCTGGGGGCTAGGGGTGGAGGTGGGGCTGAACCAGGGACTGGGATTAGGGTTTGAGGTTGGGAGTCAGGAAAACCTTTACCTTGCGTATGGTTTTATCAAACATGCTTTTAAAACCAAATTTGTTGTAAAGGCATGCATGGTTAAGGCATATTCGTAGACAAAATGTGCCTGGTAAAGGTTTGCATTGTAATGGCATTTGCATTGTAACGCTTGTGTGGTAAAGGCATGCGTTAAAACGGAATGTGATGGAACTACATACAACTGCGTGGTGAAGCAATATGACTGGTGTACTTTCAAAGGTATTCTTAGAAAGTAATTTGTGTACCACTGATGCATAGAAACATGCTACTGGGTCTTGATCCTCGTGTATGCATGGAAACAAAAGGCCCCGCAGATTTTACGGCAACAGAAAAACAAGCTAAGCAAGTTTAGTGCCCCAGAGACGATTCTTCAGGCCACGCGATAGCTATTGTTTGTTTTGCTTATGTCAGATGGTAAGAGATACCTTATGATAAAAGTGCACAGCAGGAAAGAACAAGGCAGATTTTATCCGCCAGAGATAGGTGTTTGACTAACTGGAGCAAAAAGCACGACATCCACAGGCCTGCTGTGAAGGGTTTGTGCTACTTAAGTTCATGTTTGTGAAGGAAAGCAATCTAGCACTTTGATGTGGAGGGAAATCCGCTCTCGGTGACAGGCCAGTCCAATACTTGGGTAAAAAACAGCTTGAAAGTAGTTTAGCTGCACGAACACTTTATAGCAAAGTTTTAGTTATCATACAGGTGATCCATTTTATTAATCAACATTGAGTTAAAAAAATTGATTATTTATGCAGAAGTTACTTTATTACGGCTTAAAAATCATTCTCAGAGCCTAGTCCTTATCAGTCAAAGTGCTCACTGCTAGATGTTTTACTTCATGTCGGAGTTCACCTGCAACTCATAAGACACAGTGTTCAGACAAGTTTCACAGTCAAATGTTCTTAAACTGTCCTTTTGGGGAGGACTGTCTTGCAGTCATTCCAAGACCCGGCAATAGCGATCATTGTGGAGGCCCATCTCCCCCCTCCCCTTGGAAGTGATATGGGAGAGCCTAGTCACCATTTTTTATCGATTAGATTTTAATCGATGCCATAAGGCCGAAGCCAAAGTAATAGTTAATTCACACGTTGGGAGCATTGTTAGTTAGTTGCGGCACTCACCAGGGTTGCCCTATGTCCACCGTGCTATTCACACTTTCTATTGAACCTTTGACTATAGCCTCGTGGCAAGGTCCTCAAATCAGGGCACCTCTTCAGGGTGCACCTAAAATCAAGTTATTCACTGATGACTTTATGTTGTATTTGAACGCAGAAGAACAAAATGTTGCCTTAGCATTTGCCAAAATCAAAATATTCTCTGATTTAGTGGGGTAGAAAATTAACCATATGAAGTCAGAAGCCCTCTTGTTCAACTGCTCCGAACTTGTGCTACCTATTGACATGCAGCCACAGTTTCAGGCCTCAAGCTCTTATAGATATCTGGGTATTCATACATCTCATGATTTTTCAAAACTATATCAACTTAACTATCTACCAACTCTTACTAAAGCTTAGAATTTACTAGGATAATGCCATTATTTTCCTTTAACAATTATTGGATGTATAGCATTAATCAAAATGATGACTCTCCCACTTTTCCATTTTATCTTCTCCAATGTAATGATCAAGGTTCTCCAGAATTTATTGGGTGAAATAGACCAGATGGTGCCGGAATTTGTGTGGTTGGGGAAGAAACCTCGCAATAAATTGGAAACATTACAATTGAACATTGAGGACTGGGGACTAGCATTGCCTCGTTTTAAAAAATACTACCTGTTCGCATTTCGAGATTGGAGTGTTCGGGCAGTAGCGCCGCAGAATCTTTGGAACAATTTTAATTTTAAGCAAATACTCCAAGAAGATTATATTCAGCTCTCCCCCTTTCTCAAAATGTCTAAACTTCTGAAGCACAACAGATATAAATTCCCTCACGTAGTGCTTTTCAGGCACACCCAGTTGAAGGAAGAATTCCACTTTTCCCAATTCCACCATACTATGCCAATTAGGGACTGCGGTTTATTGTGTCTCCAGGTAGAAAAGAGGAGTATCAAGGAATGGAAGAAGGTAGGGATCTATCGATTTAATTACTTCTTGGTAGATGGAATCATGAAGTCCTGGGTTCGGTTGAAATTGAGCAATCCGGCGATTCCTCCTACATTGTTTTTTTCTTTTCTTCAATTTCATCATTTTATGCAACAAATCCAACCTCAAAGGGATGCACTAGCTTCTACTATTATTCAAGCTTCAAGCTTGCTATATTAGTGGGTTAATAGGAGTGGGCAATATGTTTTGCATATTGCAGCTACAACTCCACGCTAAAATGGTACCAATAGTTCTGAATAAGATTAAGACCTCCACCGGATGTAAGGTCGAGCTACGCACCTGAAAACAGTATAACGAATGGGCCCATGAAGCCATTAGAGAGGCCAACTTTAACATAATGGCCTTTTTCTCAAAATAGATGCTCTTTTATACACCATCCCTTTTGTGCAAAATGTTCCCTTCTATATCCGAGGAATGCTTTAGATGTTGACAAAACGTAGGAGATTGGCTCCATGTATTCTTTATCTGCCCAGTTTTAGCAGATTTTTGGAGGAAAATATTCCAGTGGCTTAGTAATAAATTCCAGGTGTCTTTAGTTCCTGACCCCCTGGGAGCCCTTTTTAGGTTTCGCCTGGTGATCCGCTGCGCAGCAGCGTTCGCGCAGGCGAAAACTTTTGTTTACCAGTATGGGGCTTTGTCCCGCCTCTCTGTTCCATTGGCTAGCTCCATAAATGGAGGCTAGCCATTGGAACAGAGATATGTCCGTCATTGTCCGAGGCGATTCGTGGGCGTTCCGTAGAATTTTTCTCTTTTTGCCCACGTCATGCGGCGGTGGGCGAGTTTTTTTTTTTTCTTCGGCATCCTTCGTCACACCAGCCAGACAGCTCTCCCTGTGAGGACGCAGACCTGACCTGGTCCCTACTCCAAGCCGACTCCCGGAGGTACGTTTTTTAATTTTCCTACACGTTATGTACCGGCCCCACTTGTTTAGGGGGTGTAATGACCGCATTCCCCCCCCCCCCCCCCCCCCCCCCCCACTTCCCCACCCAAAAAAAATAAAAAGGCTACGAGGCGAGGCTGTATGGGGGAAGAGACCATCTGTGAGGCACATTCTGTGGGAGATACTTCAGATGCCCTGCGATGCCCGAGGGCCCCTGGGTGAGATACATTCAGTGTCTGAGGAGGACGCATTGCAAACACTGCATATAGAGAAAGCAGTAACCATGCGTCGTGGGATAAAAACAAAATATATGATGGGTGAAATTACTAAATTAGTCTCACTCTCAGCCACGGTCGATAACTGTGACCCTCATTCCTTTCCATTGTCTGTTTGCTTACTGTGCCCCTCCCTACACATGGGTTCCACCTTGTGCACACCAGACCTGGTCCTGCTGCAGTAGAAGCAGTGCATGCTGAGCTGCCAGGACACGAACCCTGTGAAGCAAACACTAGCAGCTGCAGACCTCAGCAGCGAGTGTGAGGTGCCGGACGCGCCCCGAGGCACGGGGAGTGTGTGAGCACTGTGAGCGTGCATAGGTGGGTGGGGTATGCCTCGATGTGGGCTCTGGCAGATTTGCATATGGCGAGACTGCGGCCCAGAGCTGGTACAAGAAGCATTCCGGCCATCACTTCTTGTGCTGCGGTTGTGGCGGGGCCTGTGGGTCGCCATCTGTACTTAAATGTGTGTCATTGTTGCTTGTCATGTGTGGGAGGGGACTGCTGCAGGCGTTCTACTGGAGAGTTGCCAGAACAGGAGGAGGCGCTTAGTAGAGTCGCTTTTCCTGTAGTGCAGCTAGGGGTGGGGTCTTGACCCCTGTCTCCAGTATACGGGGCTCACGCTCTTTTCAGCTGTAACCCCTGCACCAGTATCCATGCTTGCACGGGCCCGGAGCGCTGCACTGTGCCGTGTAAAGAAGTGCCGTGACAGAAGGGCCTATTCCTGATTTGTGTAATCCTCTTTAGTCCTCACCTCTGACCCCGTCACCCTGGGCGCCTTATCTCGGCCCCATAGTGTGAAGGGAAGAACTCTCCGGCGCGGGAGAGATGGAGAGACAGTTGTGGTTCTTGCAGCGTGCAGACAGCTGTGCACCGAGCGCGGGTGTGACAGGGCGAGGCCACAGGGTTCCTTGGAGCTGTCACTCTAAGCACAGGGCCGAAGAGGCGGTGCGCGTACACCGTGCAGACCCAAGGAACGGATGTTCAGGTCACATATTTTGTTTCATTCAGAACGTTGACGCGTGCTCCAGCAGGCTGAGGTGACCTGCGTCTCTCGTCAGGTCACTGCAGGTCACTGGTCTACCTTCGTCTGAGGCATCCGGTCACAGCCCAAAAACAAGCATTGGCAAAACCAATAGGTCTCACCTGTGCCTCCTGGCGCTCAGAGGAGTAGTCAGAAAAAATAAATACCCCCCACTTGGACCTGCATCCAGATAGGCTGAGAACGAGCAAGTCCATTTTTTCTATGTCTATTACTCATCCTTTTATCCCACCTCTAGCTTTTCTATATTCTCTCACATCTTTTACCCTCTCCCTTGTTCTAATCTGACCCTTTTTAGGTTTCGCCTGGCGTAGCACTGCGCAGCAGTGCTCGCGCAGGCGAAATCTTATGTTAGAACAGTATGGAGCTTTGTCCCGCCTCTCTGTTCCATTGGCTAGCTCCATAAATGGAGGCTAGCCATTGGAAGAGAGATCTTTCCTTCATTGTAGGAGCAGATTCGTGGGCGTTCCGGCGGCTCACATCCTACTCTGTATATGATTGGACCATGCCAGCTGTAAAGAAGTACAGGGAGACTAACTGGGTATTTCATTGGATAGAGTAACATCATCTGTGTAGGCTGTCTCCATAGGATACTTTGTTTTGCTCAAGATAATAATACACGTGGCATCTTCATTGGCATTGTAAATGACAATGCCATTTATTTATCTGTTTTCAAAACCAACACATAAATAAAAATGTTGTCATGTACAATGCTAATAGCTCTAACTTTTGCAAAGGCGAAACCGTTGCATTGTAAATGCTTGTTGGAATTGGCACCACATTAAACTTTCTGTAAGACAGAAGCAGCTTTTCTTTATTGCGACCTTAGTGTCCAAATCTTTGATTTTACAATAATGGAGAACGGCGAAAGTCCCCATATGATCTCTGGGTGCAAAAGATGAAGCAAGTGATATCAAGGGGAAACTCTATTTACAAAGAGTGGGGGCACTAGTGAAACATCAGAAAACGTGGGAGGCAGAGCCCTCGTAGTAAGGAGATATAGTCAAGGAAATATGGGATTGTGACAAATGCTTTATTATCTTATTGTGATCTTTATCAGGAATATGCACGTGAATTGCTCTTCATTTGTTTAGATATATAAACTTTCTGCACATGAACCATAGTACATGTATTTTGACAATCAGATTATTTATTTATGAATTTTGATGCTATTTATTCTTTCTACCCGTTTCCCTAAATAAGATCGTTTAAAAAAAAGTTCCATAATTGAATGTTCTTAAACTGTCCTTTTTGAGAGGACAGTCTTGCAGTCATTTTAAGACCTTGCAGTAGCAATCATTCTGGAGGCCCATCACTAGTGTCAGCCCTGAGGCACCTCCTAGAAGCGATATCACTCTGAGAAATAAACTTGAGTCTGTCTTCTTTTGTTGCAGTCTATGGTCACCCTGCAGTTGAACCTCGCAGGTAACTAACTATACGCTGCCAGTGAGCCCTAACTGTCCCTTGACCTTTATTACGTTTATTGCCTGTGTGCTTGCGCACCATTCTGCTGAAGGTTTTTATTTTTTAAACCGCATTGGGTTCAAGCACTCTTAGTGCACCCATACAAACTGCTTTCTTTTCCTTTGGCCCATTCAAGGCTATGTATTGGTGCTATCCCCACACATCAATGCACATTGCAGCCTGAAGACAATTGAAAAATGTGGAGATAGTTTCATTTTTGACACATTTGCTCATTTTTTAAGTGTATATTTCAAAAGGGCATACATAAATCCATATATGCTAATGCAGAAAAAGTTCCCCTGAATGCCTAGGATCCAGCACTACCAATTATGTGCGGGTTTTCCTTGGGAATGTAGTCTGATCAAGACGTTGTGGCAGAATCACTGCTTATGAAGCACTGTTCTTTTGACAACATGTCAAACTCATGACTATATGGTAAGTATAAAAACTATTTTGTTGTTCTGTGTGAACTAATAAATCTATTTGTGTAAGCCAAACGTCTCCTCTTCAATTGTTACCATTTTTTTCTTCCAAAAAGGGGAAACTCGCCCCAGTCTCACTAATGCGTGAAAAAATCCCTGCCAATATTTGGCACTCACCTTTGTTTCCTCTGGGGCTCCTGAGTTCCAGATTAACAGACATTTATGGGTTTTGTGTGGGTTCAGGGTTCCCAACACTGATAACTTAGATGCAGTCCGTTTCTGAAAATTCGAAAGCATTGTAGACTAAATGCTTATTTAAGTCTTTTGTCTTTTGGTCACAAATATTAGATCATATCGAAAAGTTCCACAACTAAGAGCCACATCTATCATCATTTCACATAGCAATTACCTAATTGAGATTTGCGATTCTCTGCAAACCGCAATTAGGTAATCACTATTTGAATGTGTGAAACTTAATGATTTTCATGTAGTTTTTCCTAATGGGTCACAAATCGACCTACCTCATTAATATTAATGAGGAAGGTTGCAATTTGCGACCTATTAGGGTTCTGGTTGCCAGGAGGGTTGAGTTCAAAGCCCTGACATTGGCATTAAGAGCCATTAGGGGCCAAGGTCCGTGATACCTGAGAGATAGGTTTAGTCAGTACCATCAAGAGAAAGCATGGAGACCTAATCACCTGCGACTTTTGCACATACAGAGGTTTGCCAAGGTTCGCCAAGGTGGTAGGTCTTTATCAGTGCTGACGGGCAGGCTTTGGAACTCCTTGCCTATCCACCTGCACGTGGCTGAGTCTGAACACTGTTTCAGGAAAGATTTAAAAACCTGGATCTTTAATCAAGTGTAGATATGAGTGGCTGGTCTTGTTTTTCATTGAAAAACAGGGAAGTCCCACGGGTTAGCCACAAAGGTGGTGGAGAGTATTCTAGTGGTACCCAGAATTTTGTTTTTTAGCAATACCAATCACACAGAGATATTCAAAACGTTTACCACTTAATTCACTAGACATAGGCCAACCGTTATAGAGAAATGTCAAAAACCAATTGTATCTATATAGCACACATGTTACTTGTTTTTAGTCAAAGCTAGAGAAAAAACAGGAAGATTGTTTTAGGAAAATATATCATTTGTGTGTTTATTAGAGATCACAAAATTATCACAATAGTAACAGATAATTAATAAAAAATACATACAGTATGTTGTATAATCAATTAAAAACATATAAAATCACAGTCCTAAGCAAAAACAATTTATACAATGTAAAGTAAAAATATTCGCAAGAACGGGGGTCGACGCGGCGTTTCGGTTTAGGAGAAACAATTTAAAACCTTCTTCAGGACCAAGTTCTAAAAAGAAACAGACAATTACTTTTTTGTGTTTACAGTTATTTTGTTTTGCGGACAAAACATAATTCCAAAAACATTTCCTGTTGACTAAGGCTATAGAGCATGTTATAACTATTAAGCAGTTGGCACTAGTCAGAACCTGATTGTTGGTAACTTTATTGGTATTGGCAAAACACATCATCTTCTGTCATGGGCACCGTTAGTGAATACCAGCATTTGTTTACCGGGAAGCGTTTACGCTGTGTTCTCACCTGATACGTGATATCTAACAAAGACATTAGTTACCTGTGTTTAAATACTGGCTTCCAGATATATCCTAGAGGACCAGGCGCCCGATTATGAAATCCGGGTATTAGCTGAATTGCATGTTCTCATGGCTTTTAATATAGCATACTTTTTATGGTCTTGTTTTTCAGTCACTGCTTTTGAGTGGCGGGACATCTCAGCTGAATCGCTAAAATCACAGGAATGGTGGCCTGCTGGGATCAGCAGACCACCATGTCTGTGATTGCTTTTAAATAAAGCAGTCATTTTTTTAAAAAATGCAGCCTGTTTTCCTTAAAGGAAAACGGGTTGCGTTTAAAAAAAAAAAGAAAAAGTTCTCTTCATTTTTTAGGAGCAGGCATTGGTCCACAGGACCACCGCCTGTTAAGACCTTTTTACGAACATTCACAAAGGGGGGAAGGGTCCTTGGGGACCCCTTCCCATTTGTGGACTTGAAGTAGGCAGTAAAATGCAGATGTTTTGTGACTGCATTTCGGTCGCAAAACATTCCTACAGACCGCTGCGATTTGGTATTAGGGAGGGTTGCCCTAAATACGCCCCTTCCTAATACCTTATCAGTATATATTCACAATTCTAAATTGCGTTTCAGTAACATGTTACTGAATCACAAATTGGAATTCATACATACCAAAAAGCATTTTATCAGTCGCAGACAGCCCGATTCGCTTGCAACTGATAAAAGACATGATGCATGTGTCGCTATATATTTTTTTAAATCTCCATTTACTTAGGTTTGTATCCTGGCTGCCAGACCTCCCCAACATTGACTGACTGGTCGTGAGTTTGAGCTGAACATTACTTTTGTTCGAATTTAAGTATTTTTCCCCAAAACATTGTACGTTCCTCCACTTTCCCTCACACAGCAACCTAGCATTACCAAGGCTATACACCCAGCAGTTTCCTCTGTCTCCCGCACAATAGGGTACCAGTCTAGGAGAATGAGTTTCCTATGGGCTTGGTATGCCCATTGGTGATTAAGTGAGTGCCTTTTATTTGGGAAATTTGAAAAGCAACGAAAAGCAACTGAAAGCAAAAATGCTGGTTTAGACTAGCTTATGGAAACATACCAAACCTATGTGTATGCAACATCAATGGATCATGAGGTTTCCATTCCTGAATGACAGACTGCCTTCTCCTTGATTGGCTGACTGGAACAATGTGCTGAAGCTGTTTCAGTTTTTCAGCCTTTTCCCCCCAAAATATAGTAGTTTCCTTCAGTCTTACCCAAACAGTAACATATCCCTCTCTAGGCAATCCAAATTCGGGTTCTCCTACATCTTCTGAGTGTGGGATATCAGACATGTTTGGGTTTTCATCGGATTTTACATAGACCCACACACTAGATTGGGGGAATCTAAAAGAAGCAGGTTAGTGTTGGATTCCTTACCTTAGAATATCCCCAGGCGTCAGACTGGATCCTGAAAGTTTTCGTCAGCAGTACCCTTGCGCCTCGGTAAGCGTCGTCTGCGGCTCCGCGTCAGTCGTCGTGATCGCCGGGATGACGTTGTCGGAGTACTTAGACGCCCGTCCTCGCGCGCTGACATCAGTTCTTCTTTTTTCCGCGCCTGCAAGCGCAGATCCAGGAAGAGCAGTACTCTTGTCACTTTTTGGATCTCTTTTCGAATCGACTTTGACTCCTGGTGCCGCAGGGATGCCTGGCTTCAAGCCGTGCAACGCCTCTCACTGCCTGATGTCGATGATGAGATCCGAACCGTCAGTGTCTCTACTGCCTCGAGGCCGACCACGACGACAAGTCGTACCCCGACTGCCGGGCCTTGATCTCGAAAGCTAGGTGGGAGTGGTCCCGCCAGCTACTCGAGATCCGGCAATCGGCTCCGCGCCGCTCAAGGTCCCGGTCGAGGAGGAAGTCGAGGGACCTGTCACGCAGCCGCAGTCGTCGCTTGTCGAGTCATTGTCATCACTCGTCGGGCTTCAAGTCCTCCGGTAAGTCGAGGCACTCAAAGGAAAAAGTCGAAGAGGCGACATCGCTCTTCTGACTCCCCATGCCGTTCGCACGACGCAGCCGAGGGTTTGGGCGACACCGCCCGCACGGCTCTGTCGGAGCCGCAAGCGCCGCCTCCAGGTCCATACCCTGCAGTCCCTGGCCTGCGAGCGACGCCGGAGGAGATTCGTGACTACCTCATTGCCATGAGGACTCACTTCCCTCCGTTGAGGCCTGCCGGTGCGCCTTCGGGCCTCGCAGACTCGACTGGGGGCCTCGGCGGGCCGGTGGCTCCGGCTCCGGCGCAGTCGGGTTCTTCAGCCCCGGCGCCGTTGTCCACTTCAGTCCCGACGCCGTCAGCCCCCGTGGGATCTGCGCCTGGATCCCGGTCGACGCCAGTTGACCTTACGACTCCTCCGCTGGTGCCGACCCCCCTAGTGTCGCTCCCGGCGCTGTCCTCGGAAAACGTCGGCCCCAGTTTCAGTCCGGGTCAGTCATTGGAACAGCGCCTCCGTCATCGATGGGTGAGGCCTTCATCTGCGACCCGGCTCCGTCATTCCAGCCTGTATACCTGGACACGGATGACTGGGAGGGGTCTGAGGACCCTCTGGCACAGCAGTGCCAGTTGAGCCAGGACGGGGCAGATGCGCTAGGGGAGGCCAGTGGTTTGGACACTTCGCCTGACACTGGATTCATCTCTCCTCCCTCCGTTACTACGAAGGAGGGTGCTACGTATATGGCGTGGTGTTGCGCAGGGCAGCCAAGGTCTTGGCTCTTGAGCTCCCTGCGGCGGCAGACAGGACTAATCTCCTCACTGAGGTCCTTTAGCAGCCAGCAAGCTCCTCGGAGCCTCTACTGCCATTCAATGAGGCTTTATGGACGTTCTGTTGGGCACCTGGTCCAAGCCCTCCACAGTGCCCCCTGTGGATCGGAACGTGGCCCGGCTCCACCGCCCGGCTCCGGGCGATCCTAGCTTTCTGTCCGTGCACCCCACCTCCGAGAGCCTGGTAATCCAGGCCTCAACGTCCCAGACCGCATTCCCGACCGCTCCCCTGGATCAGGAATCCAAAAGGTTTGATCAGTTTGGGGAGAAACTGTTCTCCTCATTGAGTTTGGGGTTGCAGTCTATCATCACTGCTTGCCATTTGGGCCGTTATACCCACTCCTTGTGGGACACAGTTGCAGACATGCTGCCCTTGTGCCCGGAGGAGGCCCGGGCCTTGCTCGGCCAAGCCCTTGCAGACGGGCGGGTTGCGGCGCGTTATTCCATCAGGTGTGGACTGGATACCACAGACTCGCTGAGAAGTGCTATTTCCACGACGGTGGCGGTTCGCTGCCACGCCGGGCTGAGGTCCGCCAATTTCTCGGGCGATGTCAAGGCCACACTGATAGACATGCCCTTCGATGGCCGTCGCCTCTTTGGCGACAAAGCAGACAGTGCGCTTGAGCGTTTCAAGGACTCCAGGGCTACGGCCAAGTACTTGGGCCTGTCTGGCCAGCGCCAGCAAACTTCGTTTTTTTGCCCCTTTAGTGGCCAAGGAAAGGGCACCCCCACACGTCCTGCCAGCCACAGGCCACAGAACCAGCCTCAATGCGGATGTGGTAACCGCCGTGGGGGTGCCAGGGGACAATGGCAAGGCCAGTCCACATCCGCTCCCGCAGCATCTGCCTCAAGGCCTTCCTAGTCTGAGCTTTCAGACCCATTCGACGCCAGTGGGGGGCAGGGTTCGCCATCCCCTCCTCCACTGACGCTCCATCACGTCGGACAGGTGGGTGCTGCAAATCGTCTGAAATGGCTACTCCCTCCCCTTCGAGGCAACCCCTCCAGCCATGCCACAGCATGTTGGGGGATCACTTGCAATTTCTGCAGGAGGAAGTTATGGCCCTCTTGGCCAAGGGGTCCATCGAGCGCGTTCCTGGGCCAGAAGTAGGACGTTGTTTCTACTCCCACTGCTTTCTGGTACCCAAGAAGGGCAAAGGCGGTCTACGCCCTATCTTGGACCTCTGGAGCGTCAAAGGCTTCCTCCTGAAGGAAAAGTTCAAGATGCTGACTTTAGCTCAAGCCCTAGCTGCCCTAGACCCTGGAGACTGGATGGTAGCGTTGGACTTGCAGGACGCATATTTCCACATCCCCGTCCTGCCGGCCCACCAGCGTTACCTGCGGTTCACGGTAGGCCAAGAGCACTTTCAGTTTACCATGCTCCCCTTCGGCATTACCAGCACCCTCGGGTGTTCACGAAAGTGATGGCAGTGGTCGCAACTCATCTGCGCAGATCAGGGGTTTCAGTCTTCCCCTATCTCGACGACTGGTTGTTGAAGGCGGGCTCGCCCCAAACAGTCGTTTCCCACCTCCAGACTACGGCCGACCTCCTGCACTCGCTGGGGTTCTCCATCAACGTGCCGAAGTCACACCTGTGCCCCTCTCAGACGCTCCTTTTTATCGGAGCTGTTCTGGACTCGGCGCAGATTTGGGTTTATCCCCCCCAACAGCGGGTTCGAAGTAATCAGGCTCTGATTCCGATCTTTCAGCCTTTATCCCGAGTTTCGGTCAGGTTGACGCTGCGGCTCCTGGGGCTGATGGCCTCCTGCATCCTTCTGGTGCATCACGCCAGGTGACGGATGCTGGCTTTGCAGTGGGACCTGAAGTTTCAGTGGGCACAGCATCAGGGCAATCTATCCGACCACATCCTGATCTCGGAGGGCACTGCGAGTCAGTTGCAGTGGTGGCTCACGAACCGCGATTGGGTCAGCGGCAGATTCCTCTCCCTACCCCAACCGGAGCACGTAGTAGTGACTGATGCGTCCCTCCTGGGATGGGGGGGGCCACATGGGAGAAGCGGCGATCTGAGGCCTCTGGTCTCCGGAGGAGTCCTGGCTCCATATCAACCTTCTGGAGCTGCGGGCGATCTGACTTGCACTGAAGGCATTCCTTCCTTCTGTCCGGGGAAGTGTAGTGCAGGTGTTCACGGACAACACCACCGCCATGTGGTACTGCAACAAACAGGGCGGGGTGGGGTCGTGGAGCCTTTGTCAGGAGGCTCTGCGCTTCTGGACATGGCTGGAACACCAGGGCGTCACCCTGGTGGTTCAACACCTGGCAGGTTCCCTGAACGCCAGGGCGGACGAACTCAGCCGCCGGTGCATAATGGATCGCGAATGGCGTCTGAACTCTGACGTGGCGCAAGGTCTCTTTCTGCAGTGGGGAGAGCCTTGGTTAGATCTATTCGCCACCGAAGAGAACGCGCAATGTAATCAGTTCTGCGCGTTGGAATTTCCAAGGTGGCACTCGCCTGGAGACGCTTTTCGTCGCGAGTGGAGCTGCGGTCTGTTGTACGCCTTTCTGTCTATACCACTTCTACCCAGAGTGCTGAAGAAGATCAGGCGCGACCGGGCCTAAGTCATCCTTGTAGCTCTTGACTGGGCACGAAGATACTGGTATCCTGAGCTACTCAGTATGTCAGTCGATCCCCCCATTCGTCTGCCTCTTCAGAAGGACCTTCTGTTGCAGCAGCAGAGGACAGTCCTCCACCCGAACCTGTCCAGTCTCCACCTACATGCGTGGAGATTGAGCTGCGGCAGTTGAGGCTATTTGACTTGCCTCCTGAAATCTGTGATGTGATTCTGGCAGCCAGGCGTCCCTCCACAAAATAGGTATATGCCTGCCGGTGGAACAAATTTGTGGCATGGTGCACAGCAAAGGCTGTGGATCCACTCTCTGCCCCCCTTTCAGATGTTCTCCTCTTCCTTCTTTCTCTTGCCCAGCATGGCTCTGCTCTGCGCACTATCAAAGGCTACCTCTCGGCCATTTCAGCCTTCTTCAGTCTTTCTAATCATCCTTCTCTTTTCAAGTCCCCTGTTGTAAATAGATTCTTGAAAGGCATCACACACATTTCCTCCTGTTTCCTTCGTGATGCCTCAGTGGGACATGAACCTTGTACTGACTTAACTGATGTGCCCTCCCTTTGAGCTACTTCATAACTGTCCTCTTCGTCTTCTGACTCTTAAAACTGCATTCCTGGTTGCCATCACCTCTGCCAGGAGAGTGAGTGAGCTCCAGGCTCTATCTTCTAAACCTCCTTTCCTCTCTGTCCATCCGGACAAGGTTGTTCTGAGGACTCGTCCTTCTTTCCTGCCCAAGGTGGTTCAGCCTTTCATATCGGGCAGTCCATCACCTTGCCCACCTTCTTTCCGCCTCTGCGTCCCTCGAAGAGAGGCTCCACCGTCTGGACCCAAAACGTGCGCTCTCCTTCTATCTAGACTGCACACGCCAGTTCCGGGTGGATGACCAGCTCTTTGTTGGTTACGTGGGCACTAAGAAGGGACGGGTGGTGCACAAGCGGACCATCTCTCGGTGGGTTGTCTTGTGCATCAAGGTTGGCTACTCCTTGGCGAAAAAGGAGCCTCCTGTGGGGCTGCGCGCCCATTCCACTCGGGTCACAGCGTCTAATACTGCCCTGGGTCGGGGAGTCACCTTGCAGGACATCTGTCAGTCACCTACGTGGGCCTCGCTGCACACGTTTGCTAGGCACTACTGCCTGGACAGCCAAGTCCGGAGAGATGGCTTTTTCGGCCGTTCCGTTCTCCAGGACTTTCTGGTGTGATCTTGGTTCGCAGACCCACCACCAGGGTTGGTATTGCTGGGCTATCTATTCTAAGGTAAGGAATCTAATACTAACCTGTTTCTTTCAGATGCACAAGTTACTTACCTTCGGTAATGATATATCTGTAAGAAACAGTATTTAGTGTTAGAATCCTTACCGCCCCACCCATCCTCCTCGTTCTGCGAACCGATATCTAGGATTAAGGACATCCCTTTCAGGGCCCTAGTTTCATGGCACCAGTGTCGGTTTCTATCATGGCTCTGCGTTCCTGGCGCGGAAAGCTATGTACAGAACTGACGTCAGCGCGCGAGGGCGGTGTCTAAGTGCTCCGACGACATCATCCCGGCGATCAAGACGCCGACGACGGAGGCGGAGCCGCAGAAGACCCCTACCAACGCGCAAGGGTACTGCTGACGAAAACTTTCCGGATGCAGCCTGACTCCTGAGGATATTCTAAGGTAAGGAATCTAACACTAACAACTGTTTCTTACAGATATATTGTTACCGAAGGTAAGTAACTTGTGCGACGCCTGCAGATTTTTGGCCTGTGGACTGCCGCCATCCAGAGTCATTTACCAATCGTTGATGTTTCTAAAAAAGTGGAGAGACTGAGGAAGCCACAATGATATAGCTTGCATGAATCCCAACATGTTTTATTACACAGAATCCCCTTGCAAAGGTCACAATGTCTTCCTTTGTTGAGTACTGAAAACTCCAGAACTTCTGGCAAATAGCAGACCAAGGACAAGAAAAGGCTAAAATCGTAACTATGTGAAAACCACTTTGATACTAAATTTTCTTCACCCAGTCACAAATTTGGCCTGTTCCTCTCACTTACTTTAGGCCCACTCACACGTGTGAGAGACCGTTTTTATTGATAAAAGTGTTGGAACACTGGGTGGTGAGTTTTGTTGTTGTCTTCACATTCCAGTACTTTTTGTCACAGAAATATGAGGAAATACGTTTTTTTTCTTCATTTTTTCAAACGAATGGTTGACCTGTGCATGGAATTTTGGTAAAATGGGGGCTTCTTCGCAAGAACCACTAACCAGGGCTCCTCCTAGTAGTTAGTGTCTAGAAATGTCTGAATTTGTAGGTTTCCCTTGGTGCCTGACCCAGATGCTTTTTTTTTTTACTGTGCCCCAGCCTGGAACCAGACAGTATGTAATCTTTCTCTGGGCATAGAAAAAATCCACTCTTCGCTGGATCCTTGCTGGTGCACACTTGTGTTTCTGTGCCCCAGCAAGAAATCACACTACTGGTGTAAGCAAGTTTAATAAAAAATCCAAAGAGCATCTGACTCATTGCTGGAGAATAGACTTGAGTTTTTGTGTGCCCCAGCATGTACACCAAGTTAGACCCTGTTTGGATTTTTAATTGAAGAAAAAATTCAGATAGCATCTGAATGGTCACCGGAGCGTAGGCAGGTGTTTGTGCCATAGCATTTAGCCGGAGTCTTATTGGAATTTTCTTGGAATAAGAAGAAAATCCACAAAGCTTCTAGCTCTTCACTGGAGCACAGGTGGGAGTTGCCCGAATCAGAAGGGGGGTGGTCTTTGGATTCCTGTGCCTCAGTAAGGAGCCAAAAGCTGTTTGTGTCTTTTTTTCAGCTTCTTCCCAGGTGAAAGCCCAGCTACCATTCAGTAAGGGCCTCTGATTTCTCTAGAAAGGAAGAAAGCTTCTCAGTTAAAACATTCTACAGGATTTTGGAAAGTGCAATGGGTAGGGTTATGAAACTGTAGTTTTCAACAATGCTGTTGTCTGGGTTTCTTATTAGAAGGGGAGACCTTTTCTAATGAGTGAATTATTATCAATTTAAGTGATTCGACTATTGATTAAAGCTGCAAGGGATTTAAACACTGGAACATAGCAAATGCTATCAGAGAACCTGACCTCAGACTACTAAGATCCTGAGAGATGTTATTAAAGGTAGACCAATGGCAGGAAATGTTTGGATTGGTTGGACACATGGATTTATCACTGTTCGTTGAGCAAGTTTGATTCCTTGTTATATGGTTTGAATTTTTGAGATAAATAAAGAGGCAAGTTGATCGAAAAAGACATGCGACGCAAGCCAGATAAGTATAGAACTCCTTAAAAAGTTGCTAGGAGGTTATCATGTAGAGCTCCTTTTACCACTGTTTAATAGAATCGGGTTATTTCAGATTGTCCGTGATAAAACCCCCAAAATCGTACGTAAAGTGACAGAAAAGATCACTCCTATGCTTAGAACTCCACTGGGCCCCTGTACTAGCCTAAATCCCATTCAAAATGTGGGCAGTTGATCCAAGGTATCATGGCGCTGTATCATCAGGCTAGAATCAAGTTGTCCAAAAGGCCTCACAAAGATCTTGGCATCATCCTTATCGGAATTGAATCCAGTAATTTCAAGGCAAAATTAAAAACACACAATGGAGGAGTACCCCCTATGCCACAGTACAGAGAAAGGCCTCTGTTGTTTAGAGCTTGGTGCTCGGGTTAGCACAATGTGCCCCAACCTGTTACTGGACAGTGGATGTCCTTTTAGAAGACCCCTCACTCCTCAACCTAGTTGGAGACATGCTTCATCACCGGGGTCCCACCGCGTAGGCCGAATGACCACAGGATGTGCTGCGACACCTGACTACAGTGGAGCGGGTTTTTTTCTTTTATATGTGCATAAGATTTACAGTGAAAATGTATTAAAAAGGGTGCCAGAACTACTCACTACAAGACTTTATTCTTGAGTGCTTGGACCCCTGGATAAAAACAGTGTGACACCTGTGCCTAATTAGGTAGGCTTCGGTGTCTCAAAAAGTGTTCTGATTTAAAAATAGCGTAGTGTGCTATGTGACTGATAAGGAAAAGAAAATAAGGTCTACATGTTTCAACCAAAATATAAGTGTAAGGTTTTCATCAGGACCGTGCTGATTGAACTGGGTGGTCCGCACACGCTAAGGTGCGCCCTAGCCCTCGCTCAATATTCAAGATCGCAAAAATGCGATCAGGTGTAAAAAGGTGTGTCTCTTCCTCATTCAGGAAAAAACACTCGAAGCGGGTACTACCGGCTTCATGGGCATCCAGGATTCCAAGACGGCAAATGTATGTTGTTGTAAACAGAATTAAGTAGGCAGCAGGACACGTCTTCTTGTAGTTAGATGTATTTATTAAGTTACAAGATAAGTTAAGACACAGAGCAGAGAAACCCCACAGCTGACCAGACCAACTGCCAGGGCTGGAATCCTCAACACCGACAGAGAATGAGAAAACACTAAGAGAGGACTAAGACTACAGACATCCACATTACATGAAGAAACAATGTACAACACATCTCCCTCCTTTATAGAAAAGAAATAAAATAAAGCCAAAAACAGAGATTACAACACCTACCAAAAATGAGATACACAAAACTAATTAAGAACCACACGAGGTATCAGAAATAACACTAACACGAACGTAAAACAATAAGATAGAAGACATTTTATACAACACACTCCATCCCCCTTCCCTGGTGAAACCAAAACATGGTTTAGATGAGTGAAAAACAATGCAACAAGGTAAGGTGTTTACGCCCACAACCTCCCCAAACATGAGTACACCAGAGGGTAGGTACACTTTCCACACTGGCCCCCAAAACTCACAATAAGTTAAACAAAACAGGTAAAATTGTACGAGCTCACTTAGATAGAGTACATCAGGGGTATTGATCCTTAAAACAAGAATGAGGCACTGAACGTCAGTACAACATAGAGTAAACCATGGGTACCGACTGGCCCCACACCCTCCCGAAAGAAGGGTACACCATTGGGTAAAAACAACACCATTGGGTAAAAACACCGCCCTAGGAAAGCACAGCCACAACAGCTCTTCTTACACTTTTCAGAACGACACCCAAAACACACAAACTACAACATACCCTACATAGGGTATACCATAGGTATCAACATGCCCCACACCCTCCTCAAAGAAGGGTACACCATTGGGTAAAAACACCGCCCTAGGAAAGCACAGCCACAACAGCTCTTCTTACACTTTCCACAATGACACCCAAAACACACAGGTAGGTGTAGACATAAACCCTTGGGAGAAACACACCATACCCAAAGAAGGGTACACCATTGGGTAAAAGACACCGCCCTAGGAAAGTACAGCCACAACAGCTCTTCTTACACTTTCCACAATGACCCCCAAAACACACAAGTTCACACCCTGGAACTAAAACTAACTAAAACTACAACATACCCTACATAGGGTAAACCATGGGTACCGACAGGCCACACACCCTCCTCAAAGAAGGGTACACCATTGGGTAAGAACACCGCCCTAGGAAAGTACAGCCACAAAAACTCTTCTTACACTTTCCGCAACGACCACAAAAACACACAAACTATAACATACCCTACATTGGGTATACCATGGGTATCAACAGGTCCCACACCCTCCTCAAAGAAGGGTACACCATTGGGTTAAAAACACCGCCCTAGGAAAGCACAGCCACAACAGCTCTTCTTACACTTTCCATAATGACACCCAAAACACACAATAGGTTAAACACCCCAGGTAAGATTATATAGGATCTCCTAGATAGAGTACATCAGGGGTATTGGCCTTTAAAACTAGAATAAGGCACTGAATGTCAGAACAACCTCTCCATGAAGAAAACAAAAGGAGAACAGACCCTTGAAACTGGATGAAGAGGGAATCGCTCATACAATCAGAAGTAAACACTAATATGAGACTGGTTCAAAGTTCGTTATAAGTAGCTCTATGTGGCTCCATGAAGGTTGTCCTCTACTATTAACAAAAAGTCAACCCAAACATTGACACAAGCATCGTGACCTGCAGCAGGCAAGACCAATCAAGTCTCATAAGTAACTTTGAAACTGCCATTGTGTACCTGGTGTTGATCTAGTACGAGCACTCTCATACCTCATTCATGCACCATTTACCAACGCATTTAGTGACTCAATCACCTATAATACAACCAAACAGGGGTGGCCATAAACTTGTGTTGCGGGACAAACCCAAGTCCTGTTTCCTCTCGGAACCTTTCTGTCACAACTCTCTGTCGTGAATCTAGGACCTTAGACTTGGTACTACTGTACGCCCCACTGTCACAAATTTCCTCAAGGTTCCGGGACTCAAAACTTTCTTCTTAATTCAACTGGAAACTTCTCAGTCACAATCGCTCAGACGCTCAATCCTCTCCTAGACTCCTTGACTTGCTTCTGGACTCACTGTCCCATGTCAGATCTTTTCCTTTAAGCTTTGAAGTCACCACACTTACAGCAATTATCGTGTACATTCTCAGTCCTGAGCACAGGTTTTAGACACTACTTTATTCACCGACCCAGTCTACAAAAAAAATGTAAACAGAATTAAGTAGGCAGCAGGACACGTCTTCTTGTAGTTAGATGTATTTATTAAGTTACAAGATAAGTTAAGACACAGAGCAGAGAAACCCCACAGCTGACCAGACCAACTGCCAGGGCTGGAATCCTCAACACCGACAGAGAATGAGAGAACACTAAGAAAGGACTAAGACTACAGACAACCACATTACATGAAGAAACAATGTACAACATATGTCACTTGCTTGTTCTGTTCGTCTGGCCTTGAAACCTACTTGGTTACAGGTCTGGATGCCCCGTGGAATGATCATGATGAAAACCTTACACTTATATTTTGGTTGAAACATGTAGACCTTATTTTCTTTTCCTTATCAGTCACATAGCACACTACGCTATTTTTAAATCAGGTGCCACACTGTTTTTATCCAGGGGTCCAAGCATTCAAGAATAAAGTCTTGTAGTGAGTAGTTCTGGCACCCTTTTTAATACATTTTCACTGTAAATCTTATGCACATATAAAAGAAAAAAACCCGCTCCACTGTAGTCAGGTGTCGCAGCACACCCTGTGGGCATTCGGCCTACGGATGGTACCCCGATGATGAAGCATGTCTCCAACTAGGTTGGAGAGTGAGGGGTCTTCTAAAAGGACATCCACTGTCCAGTAACAGGTTGGGGCACATTGTGCTAACCCGAGCACCAAGCTCTAAACAACAGAGGCCTTTCTCTGTACTGTTGCATAGGGGGTACTCCTCCATTGTTGGTATTATTTAGTACAGGGGACCAGGAGTTCCCGCTACACATTTTACATGCGTTTTCCCTAACTCTCTCCTTTGATTTTGCAAAAATGAAAAACACACCAGGCCTTCTCATGCTCCCCTCCTAGGATCTAGATGAAGACCCTACCCTTCAAGCAACTCCTCATAGCTGTGTAATCCATGCTGTTTCTGTACATTGGTTGATTGAGCCCTACCCACTCGACTAGTCAAGCTCGCCTCAAACTAAGAAACCTTCTCCTTGGTCGGTCCCGCTTATTCCCCTCTGGCACTAGATCCACAGCCCACCCACTCCTATGCTTCACCTTTCCTCCTGCCTGCTCTATCACCTCCCCCTCATACTTGCCCACCCTCTCTTTTTCTGTGTTTAACTTTTCGTTTCTATTTTAAAACCCTTTACACCTGACAGATTGCTAATTTAAAAAGGGGAAGCTACTAGTCAAAGGCTGTCAAATGATTATGCTATAGGTTAAGAATGTATAATTATCCGTTTTTAATACATACCTCTGGCGATATTTCTAAACAGTTTGTTTGGATTCGCCTTCATCCCTTATTATAACATTTTATACTTTTCATTGCGTCTTTGAATCTCAGGCTATTCTACCACTCTCATAACTAAGCTGTGTTACTTTCTGCCCAATGGTCTTTTTTTCTACTGGCCTGTTGAACTAGTTTATTTACAATCTAATGGCAAAGCAGCATCGATAACAAGAGCAGTCATTTCACATTGTGAGTGCCACAATCTTAATAAAAAGAGTTGACCATAAATCTCCTCTTGCAATTTTCAAGAAGCAAGATGGAAAGTTGGGAGTTATTTATCCATTGGAGAGGTAGCCCTCTTGATAAATGGCATATGGGTTCTGCTAATCCAGGGTAGTGCTGCACCATAGGGCTTGTCTGTGTGTTCCTGTTTACTGCAAAAGTGTACACTCTAGTCTCCAGCTCTGTATTTTTTTTTGTAATTCGTAATTCTCTTTATAGAACCATGAAACAATGGAGATACAGCCAGAGAGCCACATGGCACACAATTGCCTTTTCAAGAAATTATAGGCACTCGGTAGAAAGAACATTCTATAATTATTTCAATTACAAGTAAGGTGGCAGGGGAGAGGGGTTCAGTAACTACAGAACCAGAGTAGGTCAAAAGGGAAAGTTCAATTTCAGGTAAGTCAGATCTTGCATTGTTATCACAACCAGAAGTAGGCGAAGGACCAGACCAGCCACAGTCAGAAATTAGAATTTCAGGGTTAATTGCTCCCTGCAGCCTGCTCCTTTGGCCAGGGTTGGGCAGGCCTATTGGGTAATCAGGCAGTACTCGATGGGTGGATCTGACAGATCAGTGTGTGGGCTTGTATTTTTGCAGTGGGTCGGTTTTCTAGCCTGGTTTACTGGTTTTTACAGTTTGTTTCCCTGAAATTACCACAAATATTACCTGCAGCAAACACAAAGGCATGCAGGCTCCCATTCCTTGCAAAATACCCATAGAGCAAGTTAAAAACGGGCCTGTTTTGCAAATAGGGAACAATTGTATTGTGTGTCTGAGGTAGGCTCATACAAAACCAACGCCATCTTGTATCATGGTCATGTTTTTTTAGGTAGCCTTTCCTGTCACACAATAACCTATTACGCACATTTGCGTGTGTGACAGTGTTGGATTAGGTTCTTTGAAACTGCTTCGGTTACAGAGTCTGCTTCGTCTAACATTATCATGATTCCTTGAACACCACGTACAAGGTCTCGGCACACATTGGGCAAATATTGCTCTATTTTTCATCCACGGGGTGACATAGCTATATATAGACCAAAACAATGCTGGCTTGCACAGGACTCGCAATGATGCTTTTTATAACAAATAAACAATAATTTCCGGGATTTAGTTAGAGGAGTGCTTTGTTGATACTGGTGAGGTCCGTACACACTGACTCTTCTGCCCACCAGTTAGCCCACTTCGTCATTCAAGGGTGTCCAGCTCATGACCAAGACGGGGACTTTCATTCTTTCCCAATAGGTAAACAGGGTAGGATCATCTAGTATGGGGGATTCTTGGACACACACACAGACAGACAGACACACCCAGACACTTAGGTTAGGGAATGCTTAGTAGGCATATTACCAATTCTCAATATTGTATTTTATGCCTGTGTTTCTACATTGTCTTACCACTATGGTGAAGCATTTTATTCTGTTCACCCTTCTGGTGCTATTAGTAACTTTCATTTCCTTCTGTCTATTGATCATTGGAGCAAATATATGCTAGGCAAGAATCACAAAGGTTCAATACAATATTCAAAGCGTCCCTTTGTGTTTTTCTTGTATATTTCTCTGGGAGTACAAATGCACGAGTGACTGGGCAAAAGGGTTCTAAATCTGCTACCACGCTTCCTGGGAAACCAGGGTTGCCATATTCAGAGATTTCCAGAAACCATTTGCTTTCCAGCTAGGTTTAGGGGGGCTTATGGTGGCACTGTGAGCTAGCTGAGCTGTAGGACAACATATCCTGAAGGGGTGCACATAGAATCAGTCTGTCCCCATCCCAATGTTTATGCTGGCCACAGAAGCGCAGTTCCCACAGTGAGGTGGAAACTACATGACACAGGTTTGCTAATAGGAGTCACTTTTATTTTGGTGCCCAACCCTATTTTTCTTTGTCCCATCCGACCCTGCCTCTGGAAGATCAGATCGGATTGGGGTTGACTAAATGCCTGGTTCCTACCTTTACTGACCATGCAGAGTTTTGCTGGTAACTAGAGAGGCTTTGATCTTCAAGGCAAGCATTTCTTTCTTTTATTTTTTTATTTTTTTATTGTTTAACTTATTTGCCGATGTACATCAACCAAGACAGATAATTTGAGGACGGCTTACTTAAAATCTGCTTCACAATACCGTTTGCAACAACCTCCAGGATAGCATGAACTCATTCTAAATTGTACATCACAGCAGTAATCTATGATATAGATAACTCTACCATCTGGAATGCACAATTGTAGTGGAACTGGTCTTGAAATGGGGGTGAGGAGCAATGATTATGGAAGATTTGTAAAATGTGCGCATCAACCCAATTTATGAAGAAAACCTTCAACTTTAAACACTCCCAGGAACGCCCGTTTGCAGAGGAATCCATAATTAAGAGTGCCTAAACTATAACTTTGCACATATCACACTAGCCAACCAACAGGACACTCATTGTGAGTGTTCTGTTGTGAGTTCTCTCCGATGAGTGATAATCATGTGCAGCTTTGGATTTGATAGAAAAGAACAATATCCTCCTGTGCTCTTGTTTTCTCCAGAAATCATAGTTCAGCTCTATCTTGTTCGTGTCATGATTTCTCTTGATGACCCGTAGGTCTTGCCTCCGCTGGGATATTGCCAGGCTCAGGAATGGAAAGATGTGCGCTGTGGAACCATTAACCCAGATGAACCATTTGTAGCAGCAGCTCTTGTCAACCCTGCTGATAAGCGTTAGCCACCTACACAAGCACAGTGTTCAAATCTCTTTCCATCCTTCTTGTTATTGTTGCTGGCAGGCCAGAAATTTGCAGAACAGACACTTCAGATGACTGGCTGCTCTCCAAAACTGTGCTTTGTTGATAGCAATGTAGCTCCGTTTCATGTTCAAGGGTTCACTTATATAGTTGAATGAAGTTGTGGATATAAACAAATCATTTGCTACAGCAGACACCTACTAACCATGAACACTGGCGCTAAGACCACGCCGTCTGACAGCATGGGAGAACAATAATAATTTTTTTAAAAAAGAATCACATTTTCTACTTCCTCATGATCAGGCCAATCTAGTGTTTTGTGCACCACAGAACCTAAGCTTCTCTGATGGGTCTTCTGTCTTTTTCTTTTTGCCCAAGGCCTTAGAAAACAAAGCCTCTCAGTTGGGCCATGCCATGTTGCGCACACGTAACAGACACAGGCCTCCATCAGGGACTGTGTGTATTGATGTCACCATCTCTCTGTACAACAGGCACTGCAAGCAAAACCCATCACAGCCTCTCAATTGTAGATCACAGCCCTGAGATTGGGGCGGCTCAGGAGCTCCCAGAACTACACCATTGTGTCACGGAACATGCCCAACCGCACATATTTTTTTTTTCTCTGTAAATGTTCTGGCACTCGCCTTGTCTCCTCTCTTTGGTGTGGTTCATGTCAAGAAAAGTCAAGAGTTTGATGTTGAAAAATGACTTCAGCTTGAGTGTCTGCATTTCCAATGTCTGCTGTTCAACCCCAACACTGACTGGATTTCATTTATTTGGAATTGTGTACCCAAAGCAAGCGGTATCCCTGATCGGTTCTGGAACGATTTCATAAATTAATAAAATAAATGTTGGTTGAACATTGCCATAGGAAGATATATATAAAATAGTGTTGTATAACAAGTGGCACACGTCAATGGATAGCTTTCCTCTTGAGTATCTTGCATACAGTATATGAGAACATTATGTTCTTTTTTGAAGATTCTAAAGCATTATCTTAGATTGTCGCCTGAGTGTTCGGCATGCTTAGTTTGTTTTTTGTTTCATTGCAGTATCTACTGTTATCCAGCTGAACTAAAGGTTTGGTGGTGTAGGAAGGTTTTCCACATGTTATAAAAGCTTACGATAAATGTTGTCCAACTTTGTTCCTCCAGCAAAAAGCTTAGTGCACCTTATTCAATCCGATGGAAAACTGGTTGCGTTACTACAATGAATATCTTTGTCAGACTCCACAAAGACAGTCTTTTTACTGCACCGACCATAATTCATTTGGGGGGGTGAAAAGGATCAATTGAGCAGGCAGTGCTGTGAGTGTGTCCTTGGAACAGGAGAGCAGGAAATACACGTTTAGTGTTTCTATCCCGGATTAAATTCAGGTGTCTTGCTTTTTCCCCACTCTTTGAGAGATTTGAACCTCCTGGCTGGCCTTGTATTCACGTAATATTGGCACAGAGGTTACTTGTTGCTGCCTAGCTGATTTAATGTATTATTAATGTTGATGTGGTCTGATGCCTTCGGTACATAGTGATCTCAATGTCCTCAGTTTTGTTTTCAAAACAATTACTATCGCTTTGTTTATATAGCAGACTCAAATATTAAAGCGTGTTCCCCTTTGAGAGAAGACAAGAAGTTGTGAAACAAACGCTTGATTTATTAAGGCACGTCCCTCTATAAATGCCAAATGTTTTTGGCTTTCTGTGCCACATGTAATAGCTATGAAGGTCATTGAGGCCAGTGAGAAGGTCCATTTAATCGCCGCCCTTAGTAACAAGTGTACTTTGAAGTGGTTGTACACCTTAAGAAGTTCTTAATGTCTCCAATTTGTATCCTTGACGAGAATGGAAGCAGGAATACCTTTGATGGCAGCTGCCTTGCTTAATGCTGCAAGACTAGATTACAATAAAATGCATTTGTGGATCGAATGAATGAGCAGAAAGTTGTAAATAATGTGATCCAGCATGGAGAAGGTGATCTGCAAATATTGATAGCTATATAATGTGTCTAGCAGAGAGATCAAATTGCATCAAAATGGTATGCTGTGGTGGAATGTGATGCCTTTTCGTTCTAGGAAATTGGATTTACGCTGGGATATTGTTTTATATGGAATTTAACACAGTTTTTCTTGTAATTGTTCCTCCTCTTGGGCTGTTTGTGAAGCAACTGCCCTTCAGTTAAGAGGTGATTTTGCCCTCTTCACTCTTATGTTTGTCGGATAATGTGCCTCACACACAATTCCAACTTGGAGTACTGTGAAAAACGTCCGCTGCCCTTTTGTTGATTGCATGGACAGTGAAGGATAGTTACAAAGATGTTTTAGCTCACTCCAACTTATCTGTTTAAATTGATCAAATATTTTTATTGTATTTCAGGTTTTATGAGAAACATACAACCTGTAAAACAGTAACAAAATGTTGCACATAGGTTGGTTATGAGAAGTCTAATCCTCATAACTTCAGTGATCACACATGTTGACAAAAAATATCAGGAGGAATGGTAATAATTTCTCCTCCCTAGTTTACTAACGATAACACAGTTCCCACATGGCACTCTCACATCGAGTCTCCATGGGCCACAGGAGGCCACAGCTAATTCCACTCCCCATATTCTGGAATCTGTGGATCTACATCTCAATGAGCTAAACCGTAGTGATTCAGCCAGCTACCCTAGACCTTGCTGAATTTCTTTGGGCACCCTCTACTTTTGTATGTGACTCTTTCGGCAATCATGTATAGGTCCATACATCTCCTCCATTCATGTAGAGTCGGAGTGTCTTGTGTACCCCAGTGTCTTCCCACATCCCGCTTTGCTACCACTAGGCCCAGGGCTCTAAAGAGCAATTGAGGTCTGGCCACATCAACATCGCATGAGATGCTCAGAAGGATGCATTTTGGATCCACTGGAAGGGATCCCTTCAGCACAGCATTCAGTTCTTTAATTATCACACCCCAGTATAACTGTATGTTAGGGCAGCCCCATATTGTGTGACAAAAATCCCCCACTGACGTCGGGTAGTGCTGGCAGATCGGGGTCACCTCCTGACCCACTTTGTGAAGTCTGTCTCTATTGTAGTATGTTCTGTGAATGATTTTCTACAGATTAAGGCTTAATCTAGCTTTGATTGCCACCTCTCTAGGGTGCATCAGGGCCGCCCCCCAATCCACGTCCTCCATGGTACCCAGCTTACATCCTCCATGGTACCCAGATCATCCTCCCATGTCTCCCTAAGTTTGCCAAGATTGTCGAGCATGTTGTTGTTCGACACAGAGGGTAGATACGTATTCATCCGTGGGTTGTTGGATGGTTCCCCTGTTGTGATTGGCAGTGTGTATGCACCAAACTCAGGCCAGTCGGATTTTTTAACTACCATAAATGGAGTGTTGGCAGACTGGGCAGAATGTCGGTGGCTTATAGGTGGGGATTTTAATGCAGTTTTGGATATATCACTAGACAGATCACACCCACCACTACAGGCCACCGAAAGTAGGAGACAGGCTGACGCACTCACGCAGTGGGCAGTGGGCAGAGGGATGGGATTTAGCCGACGCATGGCGATGCAAACACTTGTTGAATAGAGAATATACTTTCTACTCCCCGCCCCATAGGCTGCACACCAGAATAGACCACGTCTTCTGTGCCACACCATTGCTGGGGGCGGTTACCTTAGAGGAACATATGGGTAAGACCCTCTCTGACCATAACCCAGTGGAAGTCACACTGCAGTGGGGTAGGGTCCCAACGCCTATACCGATGTGGCGCCTCACCACGGACTTATTGGAGGACACTGTTTTTAGGGCATCACTTGCAGACGCAATCACAAATTACTTTAGCATAAACACTGGTACGGCTAGCTCCCGGCAGGTGGAGTGGGACGCCTTTAAGGTGTCCATCAGAGGGGAGGCGATGAGCTCACGGGTGGGCATGAGACTTAATGTACTAGAGAGACTCCGGGAGGTGGAGGGCCGCCTGGCCATGCTGGAAAGTGAAGCTGCAGGTACGAACTTGCCCTTCATGCCGCTGCAAGAGGCGCACATACAACACGCTGAGCTACTAGAGGAACTGCGTGTGCTGGATTATAGGGAATACACATGCAGGCAGCACGCACAAGCAGAAGGATCGGGGCCCTTGCTGGCCCATATAGTGCGAGATGTTCCAGCACGCATGCCCATACTAGAGGTTACTGACCAAGGGGGGTCGCCAGCCACGACACAAATAGACATTAATACTGCCTTCAGGGACTACTATGAGACGCTGTACGACCCACACCGACAACTCTCAGAAACGGCGTTCGAGGAGTTTATGGCGGGGCTCGACTTGCCACGGCTTGAGGACCATCAGGGGGAGGACCGGACACGCCCTATAACGGTTGCGGAGATACGACAGGCCAGACGTGCGCTCCCACGGAACAAAACCCCTAGGACAGACGGCCTCCCAGCCGAGTTCTACGGGGCCTATATTGACCTACTTGCCCCACGCCTACATGTAGTGTACCAAGAAGTGCTGCAAAAACAGGAACTACCACAGTCGTCCCTGCAGGCGCTGATGGTGTCACTCCTGAAGCCGGGCAGGGACGGATTGCACTTAGCTAACTACAGGCCTCTGTCCTTACTAAATACAGATTAAAAAATACTGAGTAAGATCCTCGCGACGAGACTGGCTCAGTACATCCCGCAACTAATACACCCCGACCAGTGCGGATTCGTACCTGGCAGGAGTACTGCCATAAACCTGCGAAGGCTCAGCCAACTCATGCTATGCGAACAAGCGCCTGAGGGAACGGAGGGCTGTGTTTCTCTAGACCTGAAGCAGGCATTTGACTCCCTCAGATGGAACTTCTTGTTTGCGTTGTTTGCAAAGTGTGGGATACTGCCCGAGTATGTTGCCTGGGTCAAGTTGTTGTATACCCGCTCAACAGCCCGGGTCCGCACGAATAGATGCATCTCGGCACAACTGGACATAGCGAAGGGAACCAGACAAGGATGCCCGCTATTGTTTATACTGGCACTAGAGCCATTGCTCTGTAAACTTTGAAGTTCCGCACTCCACAGGGGCATAAGGAGAGCCGAAACAGTCCATGTGGTGTCGGCATATGCAGACGATATTATTCTATACTTGCGGGATCTGAGGGGTGAGCTGGATCCTATCCTCGAAATCTTTTAGGACTTCCGAGCATTGTCGGGCCTCACCATTACCGAACCTAAGTCCTATGGGTTCTGCTTCAACGCTACTGGAGCGACTACCCCGCTGTCCTTCAACCACACACTTTTCAGGTGGCGGAGACAACCTTCCGGTACCTGGGGATACAGATATACAGAGGGGCAAAGGATATGATTGATGGCAATCTGGGAAGGGCGTCCGCAACGCTGAAATCGCAGGTACAATTCTGGACCGCGTTGCCATTGTTGGTGGCGGGCAGAGTGGCCATCTCTAAGATGGTAGTACTACCCCGTCTTATTTAGTACTTCATGAGCCTGCCCTTCATGGTCCCTGCTACCATGTTTAAGATGTTGAATACAATACTGACGGAACTAGTGTGGGGAACGGGACGAAGACGCATTAGCCTGACTAAACTGCAGCTTAACACTGCGGCGGGCGGTATGGGGGTCCCGGACTTCCAGGCATACAGCTATGCCTGTCAACTGCAGTGGCTGGCCTACTGGCTGGCAGGACGCAACTTGCATGAAATTGGCATGTCGGAGGCGGACTGGACAAGGGGGAACATCCAAACCCTGATACTACCAAGGGCGGAGGTTCCTAAGTCGACGCCTCCCCAGCCTCGACTCGCGATTAACTACTGGAGGAGGGCGGTGAAATACACGACCCTTGCGTCCTCCTATGCCCCCACGATACCACTACTAGGAATCCCGTTGGGGACGGGACCGCTGTCGAACCAGATACTCACTACATGGCACGAAGCGGGAGTGACACAGGTGGGGGATCTGTTTGCAGATGGCCGGGTAATGTCTTTTGAGGACTTTCGTGACACGCCTCATACCCCGGGAGGAATGTTTCTCTTACACGCCAGGGTGCGTCGTTATATAGCAAAGACATGGGCGCCGAACGGGGAAGAACCACCCACGAACCCGCTGCTCACAATGCAGTACCTCATGGGATCGGGCAGTCACCTGACGAAATGGATAACAAATGGTATAAGAGCGGGGAGGGCAACCTCGCTACAGCCTTTGCGAGACAAATGGGAAGGCGATATAGGGAAAACAGTCAGGGACAAAGAATGGGAGCGAATCCTCAAATTCCCGAAGAAAGTGTCAAGGAACCTGAAATTTAAATTCATTCAACTTATGATCCTGCATAGGGCGTACCTAACACCCCACCGCTTACACGCAATGTTCCCCAACACAGCTGACACATGCCCCCGATGCGGTGCGGATGATGCGCGACTAATACATATGATATGGAATTGCCCGAAACTGGGGTACTATTGGAAGGCGGTCCATGAGGCTTTACTTAACCTGGCTCCTTCCAAACCATACGCCACTATAGAGTATGCCATACTAGGGCTGGGGCCTGTGGAACGTAAAAAAAGCGTAGCTACACGTTTTACTGATCTAGCTCTGCTACTTGCCAAACGTACAATAACAATGCGATGGAAGTCGGCTAGGCCGCCAGACCCAGAGGTGTGGAGGGCAGAGGTGGTGCGATGGGGGAAGGCAGAGGGTGAGACATTGCAGCGCGAAGAGCGTAGGGGACTCAGGAAGACCCTAACGTCCTTAGATTGGAATGCTACCCTTGGGGCCTTTGAGGCAGGTGGAGACACTGCATCTAATTCATCATCTACTGATGGTTACTTGGTTAGGATATAGAGTGCTATGCTCGGAGTATGTGGAGATTCCCCTATGGTTGGCGCCAACCACCGTTCCGGGGGGGGGGGGGGGGGGATAGATCTATTTGCAAAGAATGGAGACCATATGTACACCATACTGTATATAGTCCTCGATAGGTCTGTGATGAGATAAGAACTATGAATCAGCCATGCTAGATGGGGTCATGTACCACAAATGACTAATGTGACTAACTGCGAGTGCCTGGGGAGGGAGGGTAGGGGTGGGGGGCGTTTAATATGAGAATAGTTGGAATGTATAAAATAAAAATTTCTGATTAATGAACCAATACTGCTGATATGTGAGAATAACAGAATGCAGAACTTATAACTATGTCGGAATCACTGTATTTGTTCTTACTTACTTTGCTAATAAAAAGATTTTCAAAAAAAAGTCGAGCATGTTGTTGTTCAGCGTTTTGTAAGTGAGTGGTACTGACTCGGAGTAGTCTCCCCTCAAGTGGTGCATACTCTGGTAGGTTCATCCCAACCACTCCTACCACCCTCCATGCGTGGCGCAACTGGGCGTATTTAAGAAATTGGGATCTGTGTAGCTTAAAGTCTGTACAGAGGGTGGAAAAGGATTTAAAGTTGCCCTTATCAATGACTTCCCCAACATTAGAGATCTCCAGCCTATTCCAGGTTTCAAAACCCCGTAGCTTACCCTTTTCCTTGAGCCAGCTTCCTTTCCACAGCTGCGTTGCCCTGGTAATCTCATGGGCCCAACCCAGTGTTCTAGATACTCTTTCCTACAGTTCTATGGTAACTCATGTCAAGGGCAGCAACCTATGTGTTCCCTTTCTTAAATATAGATAGTGCAAGAATGTGTGGGGTGTAAGTTTCTCCCGTTCTAGTCTGTGTGTGTGGGGGATCCCAAGCCACATGTATCCAGTCCTTAATGGGGGTCAGATGCGCTACCCAATAAAATAGACTTCGATATCGATCAATGCCAATCCACCATTGTATGGATTATGTTGTAATGTCCATAGGGCAATCCTTGGGTGCCCCCTTAGCCACAACAGTGATCGCAGTTCCGAATCTATTTCCCTAAGTATCGTTCTGGTGAGAGGGTAATGGGATTATGGAGGACATAAAGAAACTGAGGCAAATAAATAATTTTTCACATGGCCACTCGGCCCATTATGGTAAGGGGCAGGTCCCTCCTTCTATAAGCATACTGCTTAATTTGGTTACCACCCACAGAATGTTGTCTGCAGCAGACCCCGGCGTGGGGTGTAAAAAAGACACCAAGATATTCGAAGCCCTCCGTGGCTACTTGTAGGTCACCAGGTAGGGGAGGCCACGTAGCTATCCTTCCAGGGCTGTGTAGTGCTGATTTGTGCCAGTTGATCTTCTAGCCTGAAAACGGGCCGTAGTCCTCCATTATTTGGAACAGGGAAAGAATCATGGTGTCTGGTCTGTTACAAGTAAGAGAATGTCGTCCGCGAACAGATATCTCTTTTCCTCCTCATTGTCATCAGGAGTAGTCCTAAAGCGCAGCACCCCAGGGTGTTGTCATACATGCTAAGGGTTCCACAATCAACCCGAACAAGAGTGGCGAAAGAGGGCACCCCTGCCTAGTCCCACAACCAACAGGGAAGGCCCGGGAGAGCCTGCCATTCACCCACACAGCCATTCTGGGGAGTTGTATAATATTACCACCCATTTCCTAAAGTTCGGTCCAATGTCCAAATTTGACCAGAGTGGAATTTAAAAAGGACCAATGCACCACGTCTAATACTTTTTTCCGTATCGACCGACAGGAAGGTGTGAGGGGCATTTCGGTCCTTGACCGTCACCAACCAGTTATGTGCTCTGTGGAGATTCCATCGGGTGGCCCAGCCGGGCATAATCCCAGACTGGTCGCCGTGGATGGGGGTCGCTATTATGCGTAAAAGTAGTGTTGACAAATTGTTGCTAGTATTTTGACCTCTGTGTTCAACAAGGAGATGGAGCGGTGTGAGGCACACCTATCCCTGGGTTTACCTTCCTTATGTATGGTCACTATTGTGGCCGTCCGGAGGTCTAATGCAAGGATACCCTCTTTATATGCGTCTTGATAGAGGCCTAGTAGGTGGGGACTCAGCGGGCCTTTCATCTTTTATAGAGCTCAGTGGTATTCCGTTTGGTCCTGGGGTTCTTCCCGGGTGCAGCCTAGCCACGGCATCCCTCATTTCTGTGAGCGTCAAGTCTGCATCCAGCCCTTTCATGTAGTCCTCGCCCAGTCTGGTGGTCTGGATGTATTTTAGATAGTCCTCAATAGCGGCTGAGCCACTAAGTGATCTCATTCCGTAAAATGCTTTATAGTGTGTGGCGAATGCTGTCACTAACTGCTTATCAGGGGAATGAGGAGCTCCCTGGTTCTCCATAACAGATCTTACCCATCTAGTCTCCTCTTGTTTCCTGCTCAGCCAAGCCAGCAGTTTTCCTGCTTTGTCCCCAACCTCGTAAAGTCTGTGTAACATACCTAGTCTCTGTTGTTTAGCTACATCGTGAGCCAAGTCACAGTATTGCAGTCAAAGGAATTTTAATTGCCAGTTAGTCAGTGGATCTGGTGTGGCTATGCCTTATCTTTCTAGGGCTAGTATCTAATGTTCCAGCTGCTCTAGGTTCTCCCTGCCCTCTTTATTTTCCCATGCTATACGGTTTTGGGCCCGGTCATGCAGTATTGTTTTATAAGCCACCCATTGTGTGGCCCTAGATGTAACCGTGCCTTTGCGTTCTTTAAAGAAAATCTCGATACCTGCCCAGAGGCTGCGTATGATTGTGCTATTCTGTAGGTGCCAGGCATTCAGTCTTCATGGTGTGCGCTTGTCCCGCGTCCTGTTCCCCATATGTGCCCTTAGTTGAAAGTGATCTGGCAGTCCTTGCACGACGTAGTCAGTCCAACTTATCTCACCCAGTTTGCATGATGGTACAAGATAGTCTAACCTAGAGTAAACTGTATGTGCCCCCGAAAAATAAGAGTATTGTCTATCGTGTGGATTTTGGTATCTCCATATATGTGTTAGTCCAAATGTGTCAGCAAAGCGTGCCAATGAGGTAGTGCTTATCAACGTTTCACGGCTCTCCGAGTGATCCAGAGAAGTGCACATTAAGACATTGAAATCATCCCTGGGCATGTGAAAGGATGATGGGGTCTCCAGAAGGATATCTGATAGAGACTACTAGCCGCAGATTCCTTCACGTAAAATTATCCCCAGGCGTGAGACTGGATCCGGAAAAAAATATTTTTGCCACAGCATCCCTGCGCGCCGGGGGGCAAGGCATCACACGACTCCGCCCCTGCGTCGTCCGCGCACGTGACGTCAGCAAGGTCAGATAAGTCCCACCCTGGCGCACCTACGTCAATTTTTTCCTTTTCCGCGTGCAACGCGGATCCGGATCGTGCTCTGGGCCTGTTTAGGCCTTTCCCTTTACGCTATTGCGTGTGTGTGTGGGAACAGTGTGAGAATGCCTTCTGGCTTTAAGACGTGCTCGTCTTGTGGACGCCTGATGTCGGCGGCAGATCCTCACCCCATCTGCATGTGGTGTTTGGGGGAACACCACGACTCCACTGATTGTGAGGCGTGCCAGCAGATGAAACCGAAGTCCCGGCGGGAGCGACAGATGAAACTTCTCTCAGCTGGCATGTCCATGTCGGCGTCATCACCCTGCCCGGCCCCTGCGGAGTGTCTCGAACACGCTACTTCCCTCGTGGACATCGTCCCTCTCCCAGGTCACAAGAGCGTCGCTCACCTGTTGGTAAGTGTTGCAGTTTGTCACCGAGGGTCGGTTCCCGCCCTGTTGGGGGCACGGGCACTCTGCTGGTGGTGCAGCCCCACGTATTGTCCCCTTATCCACCGTTTCCCGGTGAGGGGGCGACTAGAGCCCAGATGGAGACATATCCTGCGGCTTTGCAGGCATCGCTGGCTTCTCCTCCTCCTCCTTCCCCTCCTGGGACGTCTACGGATCCCTTGCAGTGTGCGAGGCCCTCCGTGGCGTCACCAGTGGCTCCGACTGGCTCGGATCCAGGTTCAGAGGATATGGTGCGGTTGGGGTGTGGCCCTTCGGGGGTCCCTCCTTCGGACCACGGCGCCTCTGCTTCGCTGCAAACTCCAGCGGTAGTCCCTGTGGTGTCGCGGGAGGTCACCGGGGCTCGGGACGCACCCCGAGCCACTCTTGGTCCTCTGGACAGGCGGCGACCTTGTCTGAGGCCGAGGTGACGCCGCTTCGGCAGCGCTGGCCATGGTGGCGCCACAGAGGTCGGCGAAGGGCCCCTCTCGTCCCGTCACAGGTCAAGGCTGGCGGGGGATTCCTCGTTATTCCCCGGGTCTCTCTCGTCCCTACCCTCAGGGGGCTGCCTCGTTGGAGGTCAGGTGGGTGCCGCTCCTTTGCCGGCCCAGCTCTGGTCCCGTGCGCTGTGACGGAGGCCACCCCGGCGTCTCCCCCGGTGCCGGATGACGATGTCCTGTCTCGGATTGCGGACTATACGGTGCCAGGCCGACGTCTGGTCGTTGACTCCTCTTCGGACGCCTCCTCTTCTCCAGAGGTTCGGTGCTTGCTGGTTTCATCCTTGCCGGAGGCAGGCTGCCACGCTGTGGCTTTTTCCCCGATGTCGTCTAAGGGCGGCTCCACGCCGTCTCCGCGGCCGCAGTCTTCACCAGAGGAGCCGCAGGTCCCTCACTCCTCGGTCCCACTTCCTACTTTCCGGACCTGGCCCTTTATTCCTACGGTTGGCTTGGGGGATGGCCACCTTAGCAAACAGCTGTCGCCTACTGAGGAGCTGCTTTCCCCTCCGCGGGGCCCTACGGAGGCGGGTGTGGCCTTCGCTCCCGCTGTTTCCACTGCTGTGGGAAATTTGCGCATCGGTGAGCCAGCTACCCATTTCCCCGTGGTTCATATTCAGGAGGTTCTAAATCAGGGCTCTGGTGGTAGGGAGCTGCTGCTTCCTTTCGAGGGTTCACTCCATTCTTCTCTTTTGGGGACTTGGGGCCGTCCCGCCACAGGGGACCCGGTGCCCCCACCTTTTGCACGGTCACCATCCGGCGCTGCATGATCCGGTGTCTTTACCCCTACCCCTCTACCAGAGGCCCACTTTTGCAGAATGCCTTTCCCTCTCTGCCGCCGCTGTTGTCTCCCCCGTCACGGGAGGCATCCTGGCTGGACTCCTGGGGGTGCAATATGTTCGCCTCAACCAGTGCGGCTCTGCGGGCCCTTAACACGCTGTGTGTTTTTGCTAGGGCCATCTGTTGCTTGTGGGACTTGGCCTTATGTCTGCCCCTTCTCAGGAGGGGTTGTAAAGACACGGGTTAACCCAGCAAGTCCCTGGGACCTGGGTGAATGGTTAGTGCAGACAAAATGGTCCCAGAAAGTAAGATAAGCAAAATTACTTAAATGAATTCAATGAAAGTTATAGCAACATTGTTTTTTAATCACAACGTGTCATATAAAATTGTTCATAAAAGTAGATACACAATTCAATCATATACAATGCCCCTAGAGGGTAGGACAAGGAAGGGTAGTGATGGGATAGTGAAGGTATAGGAATTATAATACAAGTCAATTGGATCTAAATAAACCAAACATCATAATTGGTGAACACAATAGCAACAAATTCATCAATCAGTTCAATGAACATGCCTCAAAAACACTAAAATCACAAATGATATGTCTGGGAAGAGGCTGAACAGAGGAGGGAGTGTCGACGTTTCGACCCAAATGGATGCAGGTGTGATTTTGACCTTGCTAGAGGGTCTTCATCCGACGGAGAGTGTGCCCAACCGGGACCCAGCCACCCAAATACTGGACAGGAGTACAACTATCAACCTCGCCAGCAACCTTTTTTAGAACAGGGTCAGGGACAATGGCAGCCTCCCAGGAATCGAGGTCACAACTGGTCCCGAGGTTACCAACGAGGACAACAATCGGGGAATCAGAACTGGGATGGAGGCCGAGGCAGACCCCAGAAACAAGTGCGTTTCCAATCGGAACAGCACAGCGAGATCTCCACTCGTCGCAATGTGTACCGTTGGTGAGTCCACCTAACCCGGTTATCAACATCTCCAACTATCAGCTCTCCGAGGATGAAATCAGTGTTCTGGGTAAGGGACTCTCCTATGTACCAACCAACATCCCGGACCAATTCACCATCAGATCAGAACTCTTCAAGTTCTTCAGAAAAGTCTGACTAAAGTATTTCTTTCGAAATAAGGCACCTTTCCAGTCCAAATCTTACACTGGCTTGAGAACTCCGTCCACTTTTGTACCACCTTCCAACACCATGTCACACAAAATCCTAGCTTATGAAGCGGTGGTGTTACGTGATGTTAATCAAATTTTGGAGCAACGCCGTTACCATCCGTTCAATATCAATAAGGAAGAAAAATCAGCCCTTCGATCACTTGGTAATAACAGCGAAATTATAATCAAGCCGGCTGACAAGGGCGGTGCCATTGTGGTCCAGGATACACAAAACTATAAAAGGGAGATCTATAAACAACTCAATGACGGTGTCAGCTACAAAAAATTGAACACTGATCCATCCCTGGCACTTGCATCTGAGATTCTAATGCTGACCAAGATGGGACTGGATGAAGGTTTCCTTAGTGAATTAGAGTTCAATTATCTTAACCAACAGACCCCACGATTACCAACGATATATACCCTCCCAAAGATCCACAAGGATTTGAGGGATCCACCGGGCAGACCCATTGTGTCCGGGTGTGGGTCGATGCTGGAACCATTGGGTCGTTATATCGACTTTTTCCTCAAACCTTTGGCCGAAGCAACGTCGACTTACCTCCGTGATACGATGCACACAATAAATATCGTGGATGGTCTACCTTATGAAGCTGATAAACAAATACTGGTAACTTGTGATATTACATCTTTATACACGAGCATTCCGCAAGAGGAGGCCATCACCACCATGACACGCTATCTTAATCAAAGGACAGCCCCTATGTCTGTGCCGACTGACTTTATAATTGGACTACTCAGACTGGCAATGATGAAGAACTTTTTCATCTTTCAAGATCAGTTCTACCTGCAAACCAAGGGCGTAGCCATGGGTGCTACCTTTGCCCCAGACCTGGCGATTCTTTTTATGGCAGCCTTTGAAGAAGACATCATTCTAAATGACCGGAACCCACACAAAAACCATCTTGGATTGTGGGTCCGGTACATAGACGACATTCTATGTATATGGAATGGGACCACCACTGAGTTATCTGCCTTTCAAGTTTGGCTGGATTCACAGTCTACAGACATCAAATTTACTTTTAAATCTGATTCCACTAGTGTGGATTTTTTTAGATCTAACAATCTACAATGATGATGGAACTCTGAAGACGACCCTCTTTCGTAAACCAACAGAGCGCAACTCGCTCCTCCAATATGGAAGTCACCACCCGCGGTCTCTCAGAGACAATTTGCCTATCGGGCAGTTCCTGCGAATCCGCAGGAACTGCTCCGATAAAACACACTATATGGAACAGGCAGACGACCTGATGAGTAGACTGATACAAAGAGGCTATCCACGACGCCTAGTAAAAAGAGCCAAAAAACGGGCGTGGTATAATCCGAGGGAATGCCTCCTACAGCCCAAGACGAACTCTGACCAACAGAACAATCGGATGGTATGTGTAACCACTTTCACAACAGAAAGCAACAAGATCAAAAAAATCATAAATAAACATTGGTCCTTGATATCGGATGATATTGGATATCCGTCACTACCTCTACATGCCTTCAAAAGGGGTAAGAACATTAGTGACCATGTCATTAGATCCTTTCTTCCACCACCAAAACCAACAACTGTATTATCACTCTGGAATCTCCCTCCTGTCACGGGACATCATAAGTGCACTAGATGCAAAGCGTGTGACAGTACAATTCAAACTAAAGTCTTTGAATATAAAGGTCACAAGATTCCTTTGAAAACATTAACCAACTGTAACACCCAAAATGTGATCTATGCTATTATTTGTGATTGTGATTTGATTTACATAGGCCAAACGCAACAAAAAGCTAAAGTCAGGATTTTGCAACACGCTAGCCGAATCAGATGTGAGGTAATGGGAGCCCCCCTAGCCGAACACTTTAAGATCAACCTACACCCACCAGACAGCTTTAGGTGGGTCATCTTGGAGAAGGTCACATTAGGTCCCAGGGGTGGCAACCTTTCTAACATCCTTAACATCCGTGAGGCGAAATGGATGTTCCTTTTTGATTCTGTGAGGTCAGGACTCAACGAAACGGAAAGCACCTTTGCACAAATGGCCAATTTGTGAGTCCCACAATTTAGTTAAGAAAACACGTGTCTGGCATTTGTGACTATAGGGTAATTGATTCTCCATACGGCCTTTTACCATCATGTCTGATAGGTACGCCGTTCTTGCTTTTGGAGTATCCCTTTTAGTCTACTATTTGAACATGTATAAATGTGTCACAATCTGTATCCCCTACGGCTTTTACCATCGTGTCTGATAGGTACGCCGTATTTGCCTCTCAATGTGGTTGAACATGTTTTTTAAGAACTGATATGACCGACCCGTGATTGAGTTGTATATCATTGTTTGTAGCATCAATGTTGCAATAATGATTGTGTACTGCTCCTATTGAGGATTTAACCTCTCTTTACTGAAGTGTCCGGTATCAATTTAGACCTTTTACATAGATTTATGCCATCCAACGTCTGAAACAGGATATATTTCGATTCACTAGAGTATACTCGGGTGTCTAGCTGAACTCTAAGCGATTCGTTTTGAAAACTCATAGGGCTCCACTTCAGTGACCATCGGTATCTAAAAATCCAAAGGTTTCCATGGCAGCACCATAATAATTGATTCGCCATCTATACACACCTCTGAAACTAGTCCGTTTTCTATTACTATGTCCCCGTGTAGATCACGTGACCGGGACGTTTCCCGGAACTTCTAACATAACATTGTATGGCGTCTGCCCTCACTGAGGACTCTCGCTCTCAGCCACTCCATTTACTATAGCACTGCCAGGTACGTGCAGCGCGGCGTCCACACACTATCTCGGATCCTCCATATACGTTTTTTGGAACCAAATTAATACTCATTGGTTCTTTCACAGACCCTTCCGCTGAACGTATTACGTCTGCCGATTCATTCCGCCACGGCGACGCTTTACTGCCAGTGACTCTTGCACCGGAACCCCACCTGATCAAGACGCCTGTTTATTTAATCCCAGGTATGTGCCCATGACCGGCATGATTAGTAGCGACAACTGTTATAGCATGCTTCTTTCTCAGGCGATCAGACATACCAATACCTGCTACTCCTTTTTTGTATAGTGTCCGACTGACCACCTTGGACATCCTGTCCAACTTCAGTGACACCTTACCAAGTGTGATAATACCGCGCCCAGGTATGTGCTGTGCCCATTTCTTTATCCAATCTTTCGCACTCCTTTGAACACTTGAGTACTTATAGGGCTATAATATATGTTTTACAGATTTCACTCTGTATGTTCCGCTTCTGATCAAATCGACCACTTGTCGGCAGAGCAATTACTACACTGAACCCCACTTTATCAAGGTGTCCACTCGTGGACCACAGGTATGGACCGCTATATACAGGGTGTACACCAAAGGTACCTTGTGAATGTTTCTCTGACCAATGTATGTACTCTTCTCCGATGCAGTATACATATCTAGACTAGACTGCCTCTTTTAAAACTATAGACACAGCTTCACCTCAAGGTATATATTTCCATTGTTTATGTCCTTGTAGCGGTTGTGGTACCGCATGATACGTTATTTTATGGTGGTTCTGTTTGACATTGCATAGACTTCTCCACCTCCATGTATTTGTATATGGCTTAGGACTCGACATCCACCTCTTTATGCATTGATGTGATATTCCATATCATTCTGGATGCAGTGAATTCTGCTGAGAGTGCCTGCACCCTACCGTGCCTCTCTTTACAACTACAGGTAGGCACCTGGACCTCTAGTATACATACGTACCAGCCTCTACTGAAGTGCCTATGTCAGCTTTTACATTGCACTCAGTTTTTCCAACGGCTTTGATGCCACTTGCTGTTTTACGTCCATTTTCAGCATAAAACAGTACCCTGTTAGGGCTCCCATTATATGACCTTTTCTTTTGGCTGAGTCCCTCCTCCTCTCAATGTTACCGGACATGCCTTCTCTGTATTCCTCCAATGATAATATAATGTAATTCCCCCCCCCCCTCTCGTCCTTTTATAAACTTTAGAAGCATTAGGGATCTCTAATGGACCCTCAATAACAATAATTTTATGAATTCTATCTTTGCACAGATTCCTTGCCCCATCCTCTTCGTTCCACCGTCCTGATGAAGACCCTCTAGCAAGGTCAAAATCACACCTGCATCCATTTGGGTCGAAACATCGACACTCCCTCCTCTGTTCAGCCTCTTCCCAGACATATCATTTGTGATTTTAGTGTTTTTGAGGCATGTTCATTTAACTGATTGATGAATTTGTTGCTATTGTGTTCACCAATTATGATGTTTGGTTTATTTAGATCCAATTGACTTGTATTATAATTCCTATACCTTCACTATCCCATCACTACCCTTCCATGTCCTACCCTCTAGGGGCATTGTATATGATTGAATTGTGTATCTACTTTTATGAACAATTTTATATGACACCTTGTGATTAAATAACAATGTTGCTATAACTTTCATTGAATTCATTTAAGTAATTTTTCTTATCTTACTTTCTGGGACCATTTTGTCTGCACTAACCTTCTCAGGAGGGTGCCTGTGTTGATTTGAGGCACCATGTGTTGGATGGCCGGGAGCAAGCGGCGTTTATTCTTCGCTCCGCTCTGGACATCTTGGAGGTGCTGGGTGGTGCCATGGCTTCTTCAGTTGCCCTTCGTCACCATGCCTGGCTTCAGACAGTGTGTTTCTGGAGAACCTGCCTTTCGATGGTGCTCTTTTGTTCCACGCCCCTGCGGACTCGGCCATTCAGAGGATCTTGGCAGGGCTTCGTCCTCCTCCTCCTCCTCCTCCTCCTCCTTCTTCTCCCCCTCAGTGACCTGTGAGTTGATCTGGTTCTTGGAGGTTTCTTCTGTTGTGGCGGATCGCCCCAGTTGTGTGTTCTGTGTGCTTCGTGGCCACTCGAGTCTTCCTGGTTAGGACTGTGGCTCTGTTGGCCGCTGGCCGGCTCTTCTTCACTGTTTGTTTTTGCTTTGGGTTTTCTACATCATGCTGGCCCTGAGACTAGGCTTGCTGTTTTTTCTCTTTGGTTGCTTGACAAGGGTTTTTCCGCAGGTATTTTCTGTTGTCCTCTGCTGCTGACGTTGTTCCCAAGAGGTTCCCATGTTTTGGGACATAACATGCCCTATGTGGGGCAGTGGTAGCTGTATATAGCTCTATTATGACTTACGGAGTTGTGATCGCCTTCGGGCCTCTATTCTCCGTGGCGTTAAGGTATGTTGCAGTTGCAATCCTCTTGCTGATGGCTTGGGATGGCTTGAGTTACGCCCGGGGTGTCCTTCTCCGAGGTTACTGCGCTGTTTGTTTGGTCTGGCCTGCTGTCTGTGGCCGGGCGTCTTGGCTCTGCCTGGTTCCACTTCTTTTTGGGCTGTGGGTGCGGACTCTTAACTGGAGCGTGTCCGGACCCTTCTCGCCTTCTTGTTCTCAGTCTTCGCCTGGTATCTGGCTTGCCCTGAGCGCATCCCTCCTCGGTGCTCTTGGACTCTGGCTGCACTTGCTGGTGCTGACCTACTGTTTTTCTGCACCATTGTGCCTTCCTGGTGATTTGGTGGGATAGTCATCCTTGCCTTGTCCGCTCCTTCCAGTGGGCCTTGCATTCAGTTCTACCTCTCCTCACTGTGGGATGAGATGGTCCCTGAGTTCTTGTTCCCTTTCGGGTGCAGTCTGTCCCTGCGGGTGCCCTTGAGCTGCCCCTTTTTGGTTTCTGCCTGCTTATTGCAGACGGCGCCTTTGGCTCGGCGGCCCTCTTCACTGGGTGTGATTCCGGTGGGGGGCTTGCCTTTGCTCTGCCTCTTCTCCTTGGATTCTCTAGGTTGTTCTTCTCCTTCGTTGCTCCTCTTCCTTGCCTTGGCCTTGGGCGAAGGTTTTGTTGCCTTGTATGGGCGTGGGGTGCTTTGGCCTCCTTTTGCCTTGTTTCCTCTGCTGAGTGAGGACAGGCTACCTCTGCCCTTCTCTTTTCCCTTCAGGGTTGGTGGTCTTCTGCTTTCAGGGGTTCAGGATGTATGATGTTACAACGCATACTTTAACAACGCATACCATTACAACGCAATTTTTACATCGCAGGATCCTTTACAACGAATGCCTTTACAACGCATGACATTACATGGCAGATGCTATTACAACGCATGCCATTACAACGTAAGTATAGGTAAATATATAATTTTTGAAAAAAAATGTAATTCATAAATATTTAAATAATTTTATTTATTAAATACATTTTTTTAAAGAATTTGTAAATATATATATATATATATATATATATATATATATATATATATATATATATATATATATATATATATATATATATATATATATATATATTCATATATGTTAAAAATACCCCTGTACGCATGCCCCTTAATATTTATGGCAGATCCGCCATCTTTAAGATGGTCGCCCTGCCACGGCTCCTCTACCAACTGCAGAACCACCCGCACGGGATTGACCCGCAGTGGTTCCGTCGGGTTAATTCAGTGCTCGGTCGATTTCTGTGGTCCGGGGGTGCCTCCAGAGTGGCACTGCGGACATGCTTTCTCTCCACATACTGCGGAGGTCTGGCTACCTCCGACCTTCTGTCCTATTACCAAGCCTCTCACCTCCTGGTGCTCAATGAGTGGTGGTATGGAGACCACAGTGACCCGGCATATGCATTGGAACACTTTCTGATGGGAGATGCCACGCTACACACGCTATTATACTCGGCCAGGCGGAGGAGGATACTGCCGCAGGTCACCCAGGTAGTGTTCGCGATTTGGAGATGAGTACTGCGCCGCATGGGTTGGTGGGGCAGGCTGACAGCCGAGACTCCGCTGTGGAATAACGGACTGCTTCCAGCACTGGCCTATCGGGATCTCTTCACTCGGCCATGTCCTCACGGGGACTACACTCAAATCCTTTCAAGACCTCCGCTCCGAATTTCATATGCCCAAGACCCAATTTTTTAGATACCTCCAGTTCCGCCATGCACTCGGCCCAAGCCTAGTGGGGATGGACCAGCTTCCCGAATTCAGCCCAATTGAGGCCAAACTCTTCATGGGGGACCTGGGTGATAAGAAGGTTTCCCAAATCTATCGCACGCTGGTTACGCACTGCTCTTCCTCTCTCCTGTCACTGAAGGCCTCCTGGGAGACTGATGTTGGCCCCTTGGATGAGGATGATTGGCGGGAGGCCCTTGAGTCCCCCCGTGGGGCTGCCATAGCTGTGCGTCTCAGATTTATACAGTTTAAATACCTTCATAGGGCATACTACACTAGAGAAAGGCTGTGGAGGGTGGGCCTCATTGCCGCCCCAGAGTGCTTGAGATGTGGAGCTGAAAGAGGTACACTAATACATACGGTGTGGTCCTGTGGGGGTCTGACCCGCTTTTGGAATGGAGTGTGGAACTGTCTGTCGGAGGTGCTGGGGTGGGACCTCCCTCGTACGCCTAGACTGTGCCTCCTCCATGTCCTGGAGAATGTGGGAGGCAACATCTACAAACGACATCTCCTGTTACTGGGGTTGGTTGTAGCTAAGCGAGATCTGGCTAGAGCTTGGAAGAGTGACCGTGCCCCCCCACTCAGCGCTTGGAAGGCGAGACTGAACTTCCTTATGGGGCTGGAATTACCTGTGTTTGAGGCCAGGGGGTGCCCACGGAAACATTATAAGATTTGGAAGCGGTGGGCGGACTACAGGGGGCTGACTCTGGATCCCCCAGCGGACATAGACGATGTGCTACCTCCGGATGGGGACCCTGGGACCTAGGTCGATGTCTGACGCCTGCATTGCCTTACCCATGTATTTGGTATGCTGTGAACACGTGCACTGGGTTAGGGGGGGATAAGGGGTGGGTAGCCGGGGAAAGGAGTTGGGGTATGTTTATGGGGTTGGTGGGGCAGGGGATGGGGAGGGGGGTTTTTCAAAGTTTGGGCTTCTGGTCATTCTACTATTTGTCTATTACTGACAATGTCCTCCTGATTGTGGAGAACTGTATCTATGCTTGCCTGAACTTTCAATAAACACGGTTGTGAAAAAAAAGTACCCCTGTACCCCATAACCCAAACCTAGCCCTGAACCCTAAAATTACCCCTGTACCCCAAAACCCAAACCTAGCCCGGAACCCTAAAAATACCCCTGTACCCCATAACCCAAACCTAGCCCTGAACCCTAAATACCCCTATACCCCAAAACTAGCCCTGAACCCTAAAAATACCCCTGTACCCCATAACCCAAACCTAGCCCTGAACCCTAAAAATACCCCTGTACCCCATAACCCAAACCTAGCCCTGAACCCTAAAAATACCCCTGTACCCCATAACTCAGCCCAGAACCCTAAAAATACCCCTGCACCCAATAACTCAAACCTAGCCCTGAACCCTAAAAATACCCCTATACCCCAAAACCCATACCTAGCCCTGAACCCTAAAAATTCCCCTATACCCCAAAACCCATACCTATCCCTAAACCCTAAAACTACCCCTGTACCCCAAAACCCATACCTATCCCTAAACCCTAAAACTACCCCTGTACCCCAAAACCCATACCTAGCTCTGAACCCTAAAAATACCCCTATAAATGTTTTAAAAAAAAGATAAACTTACCTATACTTACATTGTAATGGCATGCGTTGTAATAGCATCTGCGATGTAATGTCATGCGTTGTAAAAACATGCGTTGTAAATACACTTGCGTTGTAAAAGTTTCGTTGTAATGGTAGTGCGTTGTAAAAGTTGCGTTGTAAAGGTTGTTCACCAGGGGTTCCCCTTGCCTGGGGGACGGGGCTCCTCGTCCTGTCTTTGAGACGCGGCCCCTGTTGGACCCTCTGTTATAACCTGGCTGGTGGTGTCCTCTCTCTCAGACCTCCCTCCCTCTGGGTATGGCTAGGGTATCTATTCTACGTGAAGGAATCTGCGGCTAGTAGTCTCTATCAGATGTACGAGTTGCTTACCTTTGGTAACAATGTATCTGGTAGAGACGATTCTAGCCGCAGATTCCTTCACGACCCGCCCTTCCTCCCTGTTCTGCAAGGGCCCTTTGGCTTGGTCTTCTGCTACATTGAAACCTCCTGAGGCGGAAGCCGGGAGCGTGACCAGAGGGTCTTTTTAAAATCACTGAAACTGTTTGTTTGCACTTGCATTTGGCAATTTTAAAACTCACTTACCAGCTGATCTCGGTTCCCCGCGCCGCCGACTTAACGCTGCTGCGGGAGAAGACAGATCAAACTTCACCCCCTGACGCCACTTGGCGAGCACCGAGGTCACGCCCCCTTACCGAGGCCACGCCCCCTTTTCATTGCGCATATATATAGGCGCTGATTACAAGCGCCGGTTCTGCTACATTGAAACCTCCTGAGGCGGAAGCCGGGAGCGTGACCAGAGGGTCTTTTTAAAATCACTGAAACTGTTTGTTTGCACTTGCATTTGGCAATTTTAAAACTCACTTACAGCTGATCTCGGTTCCCCGCGTAGCCGACTTAATGCTGCTGCGGGAGGAGACCGATCAAACTTCACCCCCTGACGCCACCTGGCGAGCGCCGAGGCCACGCCCCCTTACCGAAGCCACGCCCCCTTGTCATTGCACATATATATATAGGCGCGGATTACAAGCGCCGGTTCTGCAACATTGAAACCTCCTGAGGCGGAAGCCGGGAGCGTGACCAGAGGGTCTTTTTAAAATCACTGAAACTGTTTGCTTGCACTTGCATTTGGCAATTTTAAAACTCACTTACCAGCTGATCTCGGTTCCCCGCGCAGCCGACTTAACGCTGCTGCGGGAGGAGACCGATCAAACTTCACCCCCTGACGCCACTTGGCGAGCGCCGAGGCCACGCCCCCTTTTCATCGCGCATATATATAGGCGCTGATTACAAGCGCCGGTTCTGCAACATTGAAACCTCCTGAGGCGGAATCCGGGAGCGTGACCAGAGGGTCTTTCTAAAATCACTGAAACTGTTTGTTTGCACTTGCATTTGGCAATTTTGAAACTCACTTACCAGCTGATCTCGGTTTCCCACGCAGCCGACTTAACGCTGCTGCGGGAGGAGACCGATCAAACTTCAACCCCTGACGCCACTTGGCGAGCGCCGAGGCCACGCCCCGCCCCCTTACCGAGGCCACGCCCCCTTTTCATCGCGCATATATATAGGCGCTGATTACAAGCGCCGGTTCTGCAACATTGAAACCTCCTGAGGCGGAAGCCGGGAGACTGATCAAACTTCACCCCCTGACGCCACTTGGCGAGCGCCGAGGCCACGCCCCCTTTCATCTCCCTCTACACTACAAATCATGTGCTTCCACCGAACGCGCAGCGGACGAGCGCAGCGGGCGCGACGTTTGCGCGCCGAAGGCACGCCTAAGGCAAGCCAGTCTGCGCCCGTCCGCTCCCGGCCGGGCCCAGGGGCCACGTCCCCTGGTCGCTCTGGCGGAATGAGGCGTGTATACAGCTCAAGCCGTTTACATCAGCTGCGCCCACCGGTCTCACCCAGTTGTGGCCTTCCTAGACATCCCCTGGGGATTCCTCGCTGCTGCATGCACTGTAAATCAGAGCTAATCACCACTACCGCTGCCAGATCTGAGGTAAAGGACTACTCCATGCTTCTGCTCAATTGCAGGTCTCTAGTGAAACATTGCTTAGAAATCTCCTTGCTTTTAGATGAATATACACCGGATGTGATCTTTCTGACTGAGACTTGGTTAAATCAAGATTCCCAGCCGGATTTGGCACATGCCTTATCCCGGGATACCAGATAGCACGGGTTGATCGACCGCTGGGCAGAGGCGGCGGCCTTGCGATCATTTATAAAGAGAGCTATGTCTGCCGCTGCCTGACGGAGGAGATTGAAGATTGTGAAAACTTTTCTTTTGCAATCGAGTTTTCCCCTAATACCACTTTTACTGGTATTCTTATCTATCGCCCTCCGGGAGCTATTGGACAATTCAACACCTCCCTTCTATCGGTGGCATCCCAATTGATTGTCTCTCCCTCTAATTTCGCTGTATTAGGAGATTTTAATATCCATTTTGACAATCTGTTGGACCCCACGGCACTAGAGATGATGTCAAGTCTAGCTGCCATCCAACTTGAGAAATTAGTTCCCTCCTCTACGCACGAAAAAGGTCATCTCTTAGATCCGATCTTCAGTAATAGTGACCAACTTAAAGTGGGCACTATTAGTAGCCTTCCATGGTCGGATCATTCTCTGATAGCCTTCACCTGGACCACCAGTAAACCCCCTCCATCCTTCCCTACATCTCGGAAAACCCGAAATTGGTTCAAAATCTCTATAGACAACTGGACGAAGGCTCTTAGCACCACTAGACCGACATTCTACCATGACCCGACGGCAAACAATAATAAGTACAATGAGTGGATCACTGCCTCTCTTGACCTGGTTCTCCCTTTACATCCATCTGGGTCAAAGAGGCAGAGTAAATCAGCACCATTGTACACGGAAGATCTTAGGGACCAAAAGCGCTCCTGTAAGAGACAAGAGAGGAAATGGCGTTTGACCTACAATCCTTCTGATAAAGCCACTTACAGGGAAGCCATTAGGAACTATAAATTGGCAATAAAAATTTCACAAGCAGCTTACTATAATGATAAAATAGCAACGTCCAAGTCTAAGCCGAAAGAAATATATTGTATAGTGAGCTCCCTGATAAAACCTTCCCTGGCCACCGTAGATAATGGTAGTTCCTCTTCTAAATGCGACGAGCTGGTTGATTTCTTTTTTCAGAAAGTTAATTAAATCTACCTCTTTTTTCCCGATCCAGCTACTGACTCACTCCCACAATGCTCGGCCTCGGCACTGGACATGGTAACTCCCTCTCACAACAAGCTGGAGTCCTTTCCACTGCTGAATTTGGAAACATTGGAGTCTCTGGCACAAAAAATAAAATCCGGCTCACCGCGTGACCCTGCTCCTCCGGGCTCACTGGGGTTGGCCAGTAAAACCATCTTCCCTACTCTTCTGGAATTATTGAACTCCTCCATTTTGAGTGGGATGGTACCTGCGACATGGAAGCATGCAATGGTACGGGCCCTGTTAAAAAAACCTTCCCTCGACCCAGCTAATCCTAGCAACTATCGCCCGATTTCCCTGCTCCCATGGGCATCAAAGATCCTGGAGAAGTACGTCAATACCATTCTGACGATGTTCTTCGAGGAAAACCACCTCCTCGATGGTTCCCAGATGGGCTTTCGCCCAAAACATGGGACAGAGACCGCCCTATTGGCTGTGACTGAGGAGGCGAGACGGATCTTGGATCGGGGGGGATCAGTGGCAGTGATCCTCCTCGATCCGAGCGCCGCGTTCGACACGGTACATCATAAAATTCTGATGAACCGTCTCGCCGACCTAGGAGTGTCCGGAGAAGCCCTGGTCTGGTTCGAGTCTTTTCTATCGGACAGAGCCTTCCAGGTCTTTGACGGCACATCCATGTCATCAAGCAGGCCTCTGGGGTGTGGAGTCCCACAGGGGTCATCCTTGAGCCCCACGCTCTTCAACGCATATGTGAGGCCGCTGGCTGGGATTGTTCGTCCGCATGGGATTAACATCATCTCCTATGCGGACGACACCCAGCTGGTGGTCTCCCTTGCGCAGAAGAGTGGCCTCCAATCACCGCCCAATCTAGCGACGTGTCTGGAGGAAGTAAGGAGCTGGATGATGAGCTCATGCCTGAAGCTCAACGACGATAAGACCAAGCTCATGCTCCTGGGCCCGGCAGCCCCCTCTACCATGGAGCTGCTATGGCCCGCGAGCATGGGGGCGGCTCCTGCCCCCACAGACAACATCAAAAGTCGGGGGGGTATGGTTAGATAAGTCGTTGAGCCTCAATACACAGGCCACCAAGGTGTCAGCCACATGTTTTGGTCTCCTTAGGGTAATTAAAAAAATTCTTCCGCTTCTTCCATTTGAGGCCAGACAAATAATCATACAGGGCCTTGTCCAATCCCGTCTGGATTTTAATAATGCCCTCTAGCTCGGGCACCAGACTATACCTTGAAAAAACTCCAGCGCACTCAAAATTGTGCTGCCCGTGCCCTACTGAGAGTCCCACGAAGAACTTCAATAAAAAATGGCCTAAGAACGCTACACTGGTTGCCTATCAAGGACAGAGTGAAGTTCAAAGCGTTGTGCATTGCTCATCAGACCCTTTGGAATATGGGCCCAGAAATCAACCGCTCTCTGATTTCCCCCTACTTGCCCAACAAGATGCTTCGATCTTCGACTGCATCACTGGCCAAAATTCCTAGAATCTTTAGAGCCAGAGCAGGTGGACGTTCGTTCTCGTATAATGTGTCAAAATTGTGGAACACCCTCCCTCTGCAGTTGAGATGCAATTCCAACCTAACCAGCTTCCGGAAACATCTTAAAACTTTTCTATTTTAGCTACTACAAACTACTCCTGTTCCTCTGAAGGTATCTCTGTGTAGTCACAGCGCCTGGACGCCTCAGGGCAACTGTAGCGCTTTATAAACTTTATTTTCATTTAATTTCATTTTCATTCACCTCCCTCTGGGTGGCTATGTCTTCAGTGCGTGCCTTCTGTCGCTCTTTTCTGGCAGGATGTTCGTCCTGTTTATTTGTTCCTTCCTCCCCTTTTGGTGCTTTGAAGGATCGGTTTGTAGGTACTTCTGTGCCTTGGTGTTCTAGTTGCCCCAGGTTGGGGCCTACCACCCCCCCCCCCTCCTTCTCTTGCCCCTTTCATTGCTAAGGGTCCTGGCCCCTCTGCTATCCTCTAGGGTGGGGTCTTTTGGTTGTGCCTCTGTCCTTGTTCCTTATAGGGGTTGTCGCATTCTGTGTTGGGGCTGTCTGGGAGCCTTCTCATGCCTTGTTTGTCCCAAACTGGTTCCCCTTCATTGTAATTGGTTGGGGTTGTGGTCCTGTTGTATGTTTTTATGACACTTTTCATGTGTTCTTTACTCCATGGGAGGCTATCTTTGTGCTGGCAGGGTTGCTGTTCATGGCTATGCTCTGTTCTTTATTCTTTTCCCTGCCTGGAGTACTGGAGTGTTTGCCACTGCTCCTTATGGTGTTGTTCCCCACCATTCCTTTTTTCTTTCGCACACTATTCCTATAATCTCACCGTTTTGTCTGATGGCTCCGCGTTGTGGCATGAAAAAGTTGATGTAGGTGCGCCGGGGCGGGACTTATCTGACCTTGCTGACGTCATGTGCGCGGACGACACAGGGGCGCAGTCGCGTGGTGCCGTCCCTCCAGCGTGCAGGGATGCTGTGGCAAAATTTTTTTTTCCGGTTCCAGTCTCACGCCTGGGGATAATTCTACATGAAGGAATCTGCGGCTAGAATCGCCTCTACGAGATACATCGTTACCGAAGGTAAGTAACTCCTACATCTGGCACTTTGGTCAGTGTAGGGGACTGTAGTCTGGGTGGTGCATAGACACACATAAGCGTGAGCTCACGCCAACCTCAATTGCCCGTCACTTGTATATAACTGCCATTGGTATCTGTCCATCTACGAGTAATTTCGAATGTGGGAGACTATTTTTTATTGAGATCGCTACGCCTCGTGACCCAGAGGTGTAACCTGCGTGTGCCAACACCATGTATGTCCTCCTCCCAAGAAATCCACACTGGGTTCCCTGTAGGTGCATCTCCTGAAGCTGCACCACATCCGGATATAGGCGTTTTATGTACTGTGTGACCAGCCGCTGTTTGAACCTATCTCGAAGGCTGTTAACATTCCCTGTCAGGACCGAAAGGGCTCATTTTTGTTCAGGGATTGACATGGGCCTGTCATGATCCTAAGGGTTGTCACTATTATATTATCCTGAGTGCAAGGCACTATCAGGTAATTATTGCCCTGAGCAATGAAGGTGTCACAGAACTCAAGCAAGGCTAAAATCAACCTCCAGCACGCATCAAAACTGTTCCTCTAGTTCTGCTTTTTCTTTATTCATCAAAATATACCTGTTGCCATGCTCTTTATAGTAATACAAATGTAATTTTATGTTGTGCTTTGTTTTGCACAGTATAGTAAGTACCGAGTGCATGTATTTTTCCATATATAATTAATAATTCAATTCAAAATATCTTTATTCAAATATAGAATATCCATAAAAGCACAATGAAAAGAAGAAAGGCAATCCATACATAAAGACATATTAAGGCAAAGCGGTACAGTTCATTTATAACAATGACTAAAATGGACCACAATTTACGGGATGTATCATGTATTCGAACTCGATAGGGTGCGTTTAACAACATTATAATGATATGCAGTTCTGATGACCTTCATATAATTAATAATGAAATGTTTTGCATGCTTTGGCAGCTAAGTACTATGGATGTTTCCAGTTCTAAGACATCATACATACATAATTGTTATTTTATGTACTACCATTTTACCAGTTTGTACTCGGTGGTGTTTATTTCAGCAAATGAACATTCTGCTTAATAAGACGAGCAATAGGTAAACCTTTTCTTAAAAACACAGTCTAATTCTACATATGTTTACCTGAATATATCAGAAAAACAAAATAAGGCAGCTAGTTTAAAACTGAATAACCGTTTTGGTTTGTGGCATACTAAAAACTAGTTAAATATTTATTAGTAACCCATGGAAAGATAAGTAAACTTCTATGGTTGAATTTTGCTAAAAAAATATGTAGAACTTTTAACTGCACAAACTAAAATTGTTTTCATTTACTTAGTTAGCTGCACAGCCAGATGAAAAATTATGAATTTTATCCAGCGGTGAATCTTGCCGGGCTGAAACACTCTGTAAGCTAGTTCAACTCTAGGGCCCATATGATAAAGAAGGTGCACTTACCTGTTTGCGCCATGGTGCAAAGAGGGAACGTGCTCCCTATTATACAGAATGCGCTGTCCTCGTGTCAGCCGCGAACTCGCACTGCCCTGGGAGCAGCACATTCAAGTGAATACAGAGCGACTGCACTTTTAAGAAAGAAGAGAGATCCACTTGCAGGCGGGTGCAGTGAGTGCACCCACCTGCAGGGGATGTCTGAAGGGTACACAGTACCCCCTTTCTCCCTCCAGAGGGCTGCTGATAGGAGGCGCACAGAGAGTGAACAACCTTTTTGTAGCACACTTTCAGTGTGCCTTCTAAAGGCATATTTGCCCCACGCCCACAATACAGCACAGAGACAAAGAGATTCCCTCATTTGCATGAAACTATTCTCCTATACAAATGAGTAAATGCCCTCTCAGGATTGCTCTGGGGATAAATGTGCGGCAACACTTTCCCTATTACAGAATGGAACACACAGTGTCTGCTGCTCCTGCAATACAATTGTGCCCCGGGGTTGGGTGGCACATAGCGGACTCACGACCCCGGGGCCCAATGTATTATGAAGCCCTGGGTGTTTTCTTAAACCTCACCTACGGACAGCTTTAGCTGTGAGCCGAGAGCTCATGTAGTCACACAATATCCAAATACTATACATATTCATACAGACTGAGAGCAGCATTTGATGAGTCCCTTTACAGCCATTAGCCACTGTTCAGCTGGCTTTAGGCACTGGGCTTAGGGTTGGTCCTTCAGAGTCTATTGGTATCAGACCACACTTTTGCATTTCTTCAAGTGAACTAAAAAGAAGTTGTCCAGTCGCGTTAAAGTTTACTCATTTTATAATGTGAACAATTATTTAGGCATTAGTGTGAGGTGCTGAAAAAAATCTGTCTATGCAGCAGTAGTGAAGTAGGAATGTCATCAAGTGTCCCTTTAAGGAGGGTAACTTCCGCATCCATCCCAGAATCCTTGCAGTATCATCACTGAATCACATCTGTAGGTGGAGACAGTCTGAGAAAGCACGTTTTTCTTATGTAAAATGTTCAACAAATGAGATTTAAGCGTCTTCTTTTTAAATATTATTCACAATTAGTATGTTTTATGTAATATGGCATTAGATTAGTGTTTGTTTTTTGGGGGCTTCTTGATTATCTTGTTAATCACATGTTAAATGTTCACATATCATTGTTGCGGGGTAATCTTTCCAGGATTATTCGTTAGTTTTTACTTTCCATTTCTCCCCCTTTTCTCCCTTTATGCTAGCTGTTAGAATTGTTTTCATTTTTGTTTTAGTCATTGACCTTTGCAGATTTTTGATTACTTAATCTGTTCCATGCATCATCTGTTGTATTTTGTTATGTCAGCTTGCTTTTCGCTCAATCAGTGAGCTTTCTCTAGACCAATTGAAATATCTTCTTAGACAGTTATAGTACCACCATATTGTTTACACTATTGATATAGTTTGATGGGCCATAATAATTTTCATATATGTTTAACAGACATCTTTGTTAGACACAGACATTGATATATGTGTGAATCACCATGAGGCCACCCAGCTGCCATCATTGGAATTCCGACATAGACTTTGGCCTGAAGTTAGGAGTTGTGTTATTTCTTATAAAATAACTGTGTTGAAACAATGATGGGGTTTCCAATTTCCAATTTTGACTTATAGCCAGTTACAGCTAGGAATTATGCAGATAACATGAGAAAGTTGATTTAAGGTTAGTGTGTCTGGCTAGCCCTCTGCACTGCTGGCTTCTTATCTTTGATATTTGTTTTTTTTAAGGATAGACTTCAATCATGGCTTTTAGTGTTTTTAATATGCAATCAGGTGATGATTATTTTAGCCCTGAATGGTTCTTGTGTAGCATGGTCTATGATAATTATCTGTATAGTTTAATTTCTTTATGGGTTCAGTATCCATGCCCAGTTCTCATTACTTGTGGGTATTACTGCTCACTCTTGATGAGAAGGATTGTGTTTGTACGCTTGGCTGCCATATCTTTAGATTTCCATACATCAAGCATTGTATTTCTTAGGAACTCACTTTTGTCAGCTGAAAGTGAACAAGGCACTGTTGAATGGCACACTTTTGTGAATGTTTTCCCAGGCCAGGCAGTTGCCTTTTTAGAGCTGAACTAATTATTTAAAATAGCCTTGTTCTATATACATGCTGTTAGCAACATTTATTCAGCTGAAAAGATCCTGAGCCTTCAAAGGCATGTTACACTTTAAACATCAATGTCTGCCATTAACACATCTCCTTGAATAATCACCTGTTGAAGGGCCGTGGATTGGTGTGGTGTGGAGTTCCATTTGAAATTTCTTTTCTACTGCTTGCTTTATTAGTGCATAATGTAGAATGCAATACAGTGTTATGGAAATAAATGGAAGAGCGTGTACACCAGCCTGATTCATGGCCTACACTTGGGTATAACAACCTAATTGGGTCTGTTCTTAAATCATATCACTTTTCCTGTTTGTTGAAACCCAGAGTCTTCATAATTGGGTAGGCGATGATGTACCAACCAAGCCTCCTACATCCTCTTCGGGGCCTGGCGAAGGAAACTTGGAAGAAAAATGTAAACAGGTAGACAACTGACTGTTCGGGTGCACTAATCACAAACCAGTTTTTCTGTTTGAGGTTATTCATTTAAAATTTGGAAATGGGTATTGCTTGCATTGCAAAAAAACTAATGCCTGGGTTTGTGACTTGGAAACAGTTGTGTGGTTTTTTATTAACAAGCTTATTCTGAAAAGCATGTGCTGTACATGGTATACTTAAGGCTCTGTTCGAGGTCTGACTAGCATATTTAACACAGCGGGATCCTTTGTGAGGAGTTTAGCCTGTTTTTGTCTTTGCATGGTAACTATGTATTCTGCTCATCATCGCTTTGACTGTAAAATATTCAGTACTCAATTTGGCCAGTACTAGCTCTGATAGTCATAAGAAATTTCACCTACCAATGATATTGGCTAGCTGTTTTATGACACAAGCATTCCAATCTAGAGAAAGAGTTTTTTGGTGGTTTTCTCCACCACCCTGAGTGCGCTCATGCTAGAAACATACATGTAAGCCGTCTAACTAAACTGAGTCACACCTAGGTGAGTAGAAATGCATCTGCAGGTTCTAATCCATCAGTGACCCCAACTGGGTATCTTTCACGTTTCTGCTATTTGTATAGAAACCCAAGAATGTCTGAATGCTTATTATTTCAGTCCAATCTGAAATTCAAAATTCAGGTTTAGGTAAGTGTGCATGTAATAAAATATATGAATTTATTCTGCAGTGCCCTTCTAAACTGCTAACAAAGTTGCAGAGTGAATCCTATGTCATTTTTTCAAATGCATGAATGGATGTGATCCTTAATTCCATTGTATTTGGGGAGCCAATCAAAGGCCTGTATGCTTAGTACAAGACAACATTGAATCTTTTCCTTTTACCATTGCTCCCAAAGATAGTACGTTTCACTTAAAATGTGTTTCTTTGTCCTGCATCTCTTAGGCGGAATGCCAAGCTTTTCTTTTTGTGCTGGTGAGAGGTAGATAATGAAGAAGGGTCGTTATTATGCCCTCATGGCCTTAAACTAGAGCTCACAGTGAGATATGGATTCCCTATCCCCCATCAAGTATCTTTGCTGTATTGTTCGCTCCCTATATTTGTGCGGTCAACCAAGTTCGGACACTGTAAGAGAGGTTGTTGTGTGCCTTTAATGCTGCTTCTCTGTCTCATGTGTAGTGGGGCTTCAATGAGCTGAGCTTCATAAGATTCGCAAATTAATCTTCTATGAAAGTGGTAGAGAGAGGCTGAAGAACTGATTACTATACTATATCAAAAGACAGTGCTCAGAGTAAGGGCTGAAATTGGGCACCGAAACAGTGTAAAGACAAAGCAATGATATTTACTTGTCAACTTCCAGAAACCCGTTGGGCACATTTTTGTTCCCTAATACAGCTTGAATTAGTTGTGTTATTATAATGTCTTAAATAAATCGGTAAACTAGGACTGCAAAACACACATCCAGTTATGGTTTTTGTGCAAAAGTGTGACTGACCCTTTACCTGCATGGTACCAAGCACACTTATGATGAAATGTTAGAATTGTAGCATTTAGAAAATGAAGGACCAACAATCATGGACAGTAGGGTGGTAACAACGCCACTGGCACCAGATGAGGACCTGGTGCTGGTTCCGATGTTTGAACGCAAACCGATTTCAGCCCAAACTCGACTGGTCTCAAGCTACAGAATTACTAATGCGCAACCAGTCGCCATACAGCTGGACTCTGATCCTATGTGTCTACTAGAGCGGATGCACCATCCGAGGCTTCAGTGCCCATACCAAAGCTTACCATCACCCAGAGATGTTGATGGTGGCATTGGGACGATTTATATACAGTGGTAATCTTACAGACAGCTGAGGTCTTGGCCCTACAAGGGCTCTCTGTTGAGATAAAGATGAAAGTCCTGATGGAAATCTTACAGCCTGGGCCTGCCACATCCAAGTCCTGGCTTCTTCATAATGAGGCCTACATTGACATGTAAATTGGCTCCTAGTTAAAGTCCTGCAGTCAATAGGCAGGTGGCTAGATTTCACAGACTGGCGCCTCGCAGCTTTGATTATCTCACTAAACATCCTGGAAGCACCAAGGAGCATATACACTTCCAAACACAGTGAAATACTTGGCTATTTCCTAGATAACTGTACCACCAACATTCCGGCAGCACAGCCCAGAAAACAGTTGCACCCTCAAGCACAATCCTTAGCTTAACAACCCAAATAGGTTCTTCCAAATATGAGCTATGGTTGACAATGCTACTAAAACCATGATACGCAGGGGTCAGCAACAAATTGTAACTTATACCTGGTAAATTCTCATAAGATGTATCTGCTTTGAGGGTTGTCCATCACCTCACTGTACATCCAAGAATCACAAAATAAACAGCGTGAAATAACTGAAGAGATCTGTTATACATTACTGTACAATTTTGGAGGCCTTAGATATAGTCCATTCACTTGAGGTCCCAAATATTTACATAAGGTGACAGCTTCAATACATCTTACATAGATGCTCAGATATGGGATGATAATAAAAAATGTTCATCTCAACATATCTCTCTACTACTCTCTCCCTTCAATCATGCCAGCTCAGGTCCACAATTGTACACAAAATCTCAGATTGGACAACCCGGTGCAGGAACCAGAGAAGCACATTGTATCAAATAAAATTCGATAAAGGGGCCTTTATAGTTGGCCTGGGCAGAGAACTTCGCTCCGTGGGCGGAGTTTGCTGAGTTTTCTGCACCCCGCACAGCTCACGGAGTGCAGATAACTCCACTTAGCGATGTGCAGTGGAGTTTTTCCCCGCTCGTGATCGCGAACAGTAAGTTCGCGAGCGTGAGCTGGCGCTCGGGTAGAATTTCTACCCGAGCTGCAGGAATACCAGCACAAACTGCAGTTCGCACTGCACTCCGCCACTCGCGGAACTTCGCAGAGTTTTTTGTAATTTGGCCGAGTTCCGAGTAGCAAAACTCTGCAAACTATAAGCTGTCTGGTTGCGAAAGATATATTGTGGACTTACCAAGAACATACTAGAACTTGCACTCTGCCTATTGCTTACCATTGGTTGGCTTTGCTGTCACTCCTATTTGCTTGCTTTGTTTCTTTATTTCAGCCTATCCATCTTGTATTTGTCTCTCCTCTGGAGCAGAGCCTCTTTATCATCTCTCTTGGCTGGCTTCTATCCTTCCACTGTTTACTTTTTGTGCAACAAACATTTTAAGTTTACAAAAAAAGGAAAGCGTTACATCATGCCCGGTACCAACACTGTAACAAATTAATCACATGAGAATCCCATTACAGTTTTAGTATCTAACATCATAACGTCACCGATCTGCAACATGTAACACCCACACACACCAAATGCAAAAGAGGGAACATTATAAGATGGTGAAACAAAACCAGTTAGACCCCTCAACTCCACCCTCCTCTGGGATTCGGGTACAGGAAGCACCCACCCTCCAGGTTGTACTACAAGGAATTAGTTCACACAGTATATCAGCCCTCTGATCTCACTGCAAAGGTTTGGGTGTGGGTCTGTTGTTTGTTTCACACTGCTAACACGCTATAACGTTTTTAGACACTGGGGGGTTTCTTTCAGTGGGTGACCTCTCGTCAGCTTGGGATTCATCAGCGTCAGTTATCAACTCAGATCTCTTGTTATTTCACGGGCTAGTCAACATTTTTCCTATCTTCGATTCACTTCTTTACGGTTATAGCACCGTCTTTTTCTTTACCTTATCTGTCTGATTACTTTTCGTTTGACTGGAGACCTGTTAATCGCTTCTGTTTTAATGTGAAGATGAGGTTATGTAACTAGATTTTTGTGTTTGCTTGTAGAGTAATCCCCTGAGGAAGGGCGGTGCCCGAAATGCACCGGGATTTGCTAATATGTGTCACATCGCATTATTCATCCAGAATCTTTTGAACATCGTGATACTACTTAAACTATGAATTTGCAATAAGTTTAATAAATTTCACACGTTGGATGAACTACATGGTACTTTTGGAATTAACTTTTTGGAATGAACGTATGTTGATCCACAGATATATGGAATAAGACCGTCTGAGTCCCCCGAAGTTGTGCTCAGAGGTGCCCCTCCCCAAGTGGAGGAGCCTTGTATTAGTTCTCACAGATTCTTTCACTGTTTGGCCAGACAGTGTTACCTTTTTGAGCACACTACAGAACATTACAAATCTACAACTTTTTAGATTTACCTGCTGTGCGAGTTCCATTCTCTTCGTGTTCTCACTGCAAAGGTGACAAATATCTATATTTCCCCAGGCAAAGAAAAATAAGCCTACTCTTCAGCAGGTTTCTCAAACAAATTCAGTGCACACCATTGAAGTAGAAGTATAGTATTCAGGAGGCCCCACTATATAGTGGCTACAGTTTAGTTGCAAAGCCCAATGGCATGCCATTCATATTTCTAGTCAATTGTTCCATGGCCAGAAGTGTCCATAGTCTGGGATACCATTGTGAGAGCGGCGGGGTCTACCTTTTGTTCCAGTGGACAGCTGTTATTAGATTTGCTGCGCCCAAGCAATGCAAGACCATGTGCTATTGAGTTGTATACATCTCTGCCATTGTAGCGGCTTCAAACCAAGCAATAAAACCTCTGGCAAAAAAAGAGCACGGGTACCCCAGAATTTCTTTTGGCAAAGCGGCCACCCCCTCCTCAAAGGGGCATACCAAAGGACAAGCATTCCAAATCGCCCCTGGGTCTACAGCCCCTCTAACTGTTAGGGTTGGAATTTGGAAATATTGAATGCAGATGAGAAGCCAACCCAAATTTTGTAATGAATCTCTCTCCCTGTCACAGATATTGGGGACAAGGGAATATCCCTGCCCTGTTGAACCCACTGTTTTGGTGCTACCTTAGTATTCATGTTTCGTTTCCAATATTTGGTGTGGTGCCAGCTCTGGGACGTCTCTTGTGCAAGCTAAATTTGTTACCAATTAGAAAGGGTACCCTTGAAGCCTGCAAGTTTTTGGAACAAAGCTTCAAGTGCTGGTTTTAATCAATCAATGTGCTTGGACTTGTGAAGAGCAGCTACTCACCCACAAGGGTGTCCAGGTGCTGGGTTCTGGCTGTTATCAGTAAAAAAGACAGGTCTTGAGTCACTTTCTGAATTCCAGGAGAGAGGATGATGTTCGGAGGTAAAGGAGAAGGCCATCCCAAGACTTGGCGGTGAGGTAGGAGAAGGATTGTCCTCTACTGTGGCTTTGGCAGATGTGGGGGGTGTGCAGCGTTCTAGCTGGTGGAGAGAGTTCTAGCTATAAATTTAGCATGCCCCCGATAGCGCGCAGCGGTCGCGCATGGCGGGCGCGCCTTAGGCGCGCCGAAGGTAAGCTAAAGGTTAGCCCGTCTGTGCCCGTCCGTGCCTCGGACGGGCCCAGGGCTAGCCCTCCTATATGTCCCTCTGTCCCCCTCAGACGCCTGGGAGGCGCCATTAGATATTCAAGAAATGCGCTTCTGAGGCTGAATTCCACCCCCTGTGATGCTCGATGCGGCCTAGCTGGGCCGGATTGTGAGGTGCAGAAGTGCACCAACTGCGGTTTCGCCCCTGTGCTAACAGTCATTCGAGCAGATATCAGGCTTGGTCCCACTTTAGTTAGGGCTGGCCTGATTAACGCCAGATCCATGTCTAAACATACCGATGACATCTTTGATATTATGGGCGATGGCGAGCTGGAGCTCCTTTTTATCACGGAGACATGGCTTAATGGCTCGTGCGCCCCTAGTATTGAACTTGCTGTTCCTAGAGGTTTTAAAATTGTTAGGGTGGACCACCTGACGGGCAGGGGAGGTGGCTTAGCCATTATTCACAGAGAGGGATGGAGCCTTTCCACTGAACCGGCTGGTAGTTTGGCGGACGGGGAGGTGCTCCACTTCTCCCTGGTGATTAATCCTCACTTTACCCTGGGGGGGGTCTCTAGTCTATAGACCACCAGGATATGCTGGTCCCTTTGAGTCACAGGAGGAGTGTATAGTGCCCAGAGTCTTGAGTTTTTCAAAGTACCTTTTACTGGGGGACCTTAACATCCATATGGAGGCCAATGATTCATCTATGGCCAGCCGCCTGGCAGAGATCTTGGAACAATGGGTGGAAGGTCCGACTCATGTGGGGGGTCACTTACTCGACTTGGTTTGTTCCAACTTTCCCATTGTGGCACTTAGGTCGGATAGAGTGACAAGTTGGTCAGTTTTGCCTGGCAAGTGGATGGACTCGATAGAGTGAGCACGGGTCCGGTCCTGGACCTCCCTCCAAAGATCAACATTGCCTCCTTTGAGCGAGCCTTAATTAAGTCCCGACCAATATTCAGCGGGGAGCTGGTAGAGGCGGTTAGTAGCTTTAATGGGTGGATGGAATGAGCGGTCAAAGAATCCACAAAGCCTAATGCCCTGTCCCGTCCTCGCTGCATCCCTTCTCAGCCATAGTTTTTCGCCTGATCTAAGGGATTTGAAACGTGGCTGCAAGAAATTAGAGCGGGCTTGGAGACGAGACTATCAGCCAGAGGCTAAAGCAATCCTGAGGACTGCCCAGAGGGAATATTATGCCGCCATCAGATTAGCTAAGGGTGGTTACTATGCTGGGAGGATTGCTAAAGCTAGTAACAATAGCTGTGAGATCTTTTCAATTGTTAAAAGCTTTTTATCCCCTGTGGCAGACTCACCATTGCTTCCCTCTTCTTGTCAATGGTGCGAGGAGCTATCCTGTTTTTTCAGTGAAAAAATTGAAAAAATTCAAAGGGATTTGCTCGCTGCCTTGCCCACAGGCAATATTCTGATGACTACTGTCTCTCAAACAGTCCACTGCCCCTCACAGCAGTGTCTGGATTTTTCAGTGGCAGAGGAGCCTGATGTCCAGGCTCTCCTTCAGTCCCTGAAATTGGGCTCACCTTCTGACCCCTGCCCTGCCCGGGTTCTCTCTGGAGTGGAGTCTACTGTATGTACTGAGGTCACCCAGATTGTGAACCTTTCACTGTCTTCTGCCACGGTTCCGGGATGCTGGAAGCAAGCTATGCTGCTCCCTTTACTGAAGAAGTCCGGGCTTGAGGCTACGGTACCGGGAAATGATCGCCCTATATCTTTGCTACCTGCCCTGGCAAAGATCTGTGAGAAGGTGGCTTTTCGCCAATTGGACAGCTTTATCGAAAGATCCAATGCCCTGCACCCGGCGCAGTCAGGGTTCAGGGCGGCCTTTAGCACAGAGACAGCTTTGGTGGAGGTGACGGAGGCCATTCGAGAGTGCTTGGATGGTGGCGGCAGAGCGGTCCTGATTCTTCTGGACCTCTCTGCCGCGTTCGATACTGTCCCCCATAATCTCCTCCTTGCTAGACTGTCTGAGATTGGCATTGGCGGCAGGGTACTGGCTTGGTTGTCATCCTTCCTTTCTGATAGGACGCAGCAAGTATGGATGCCGCCGTTTGCCTCAAAGGCCAAACCACTCTGCATGGGGGTCCCTCAGGGCTCCACTTTGAGCCCGTTGATGTTTAACGCCTACATCACCCCTGTGATATACCTGGCCGAACAGCTTGGGGTTAAGGTCATCGGATACGCTGATGACACCCAGCTGCTCTTTACCTGGCCGGATGACCAGCTGGATACAACGGCTGTTCACCTCTGTCTTTCCGCTGTGTTTCATTGGCTGGCGATGGCCCAGCTTAAATGCAACAAAGATAAGTCAGAGGTCCTCTTCTATGGGTCCTTCCCCTCCAACTTTAAGAATGAGTTGTGGCCCCCGGATTTTCCTAGTCCCAAGGTGATGGGAGGCCCGGCTAAGAACCTCGGAATTTGGTTCGGAGAAGACCTCAGATTTGAGGGCCATATCAAGAAGCTGTCAGGGTCCTGTTTTGCTACGCTAAGGGCTTTAAGAAAATTCTTCCCTCTGCTGCCCAGAGAAGCTAGGGAAACGGTTGCGCGTGCCCCTCATCTTGTCCAGATTGGACTATGCTAATGCATTGTTTTGTGGTATCCCGGCGTATCTGGTCACACGACTGCAGGTTGTCCAGAACGCCACGGTCCGCCTTTTGTTTAGCATTCCGAAATGGCAGAGCGCTCGGTCACACATGCGCGCACTCCACTGGCTCCCTGTAGCTCAGAGAATTATGTTCAAATCTCTCGTGCTGTCATTTAGAGCTGTCCACGAGCTAGGCCCCGGCTACCTGAGGAAGCGCTTCTCTTTCAACACTCCTTCTCGCTGTCTCAGGTCAGCCTCGCTGGCCAAACTGACTCTTCCCCGCTATAAGCGGGCTAGGCTGGGCGGCCAATCTATTTCTGTGGTAACTGCGAAGGCTTGGAATGCTCTCCCGCTTCATTTGCGTACCGCCCAGTGTCTATCCAAGTTTAAAAAGGATCTCAAGACCCATCTGTTTATTTGTCAGGTCTAGGCTGTCTCTCTGTGTTATGTTTGGTCACCTTCGCAACGCGCCAGGATACTCCCCAGTAGCAGAGCGTGCTACAGAACAACCTATAACAAGAACAACAGAGCACAGGTGTCTGGAGGGTTGTGGAAGTGCAGGCAGTGGTTGATGTAGGCTGTTCCTTGGTCATGGAGAGCATTATCGGAGTGTGTCAGCCTCTTGATATGGCATCTTTTCTGGTTCCTGAGGTAGGGGGTGATATGGGTCCATATGGGGAGGTCGAGGATGAGTGGTGCAACTGATGTTTTCTTTGTGAATAAATGCGACGCTGCCTCCGTGTTTGTTGATGCGGTCCCGGTGTATCATCTTGTAGGCATTGGGTTTTGCAGTGGGGATGTGGGGGTTGGAGGAGGGTGTGAGTCAGGTCTCTGTAATGAAGATCACGGCACGGGTGAGGGTGGTGATGGTGTCCCAGATTTCAGTGGCATGTTTGTGGAGTGATCAAGTGTTAAGCAGGAGGCAGTGGAGTCGTTTTAGAGCAGCCAGGATCGTTTAGGTGGGTGTAGCGAGTGTTTCCGCGAGGGCGAGAGGTCCTGTGTTGCAGGCGAAGAGGCAGTGGCAGCAGGTAACAAGCATTTGCAATGCAATAGGTCTCGCATTTGCGAGAGTTTAAGCTATTAGCATTGTAAATGGAAATGCCTTTTATTTATGTTTTAAAAATCAACACAAATAAAAGGCATTGCCGTTTACAATTCTAATAGCTCAAACTCTCCTAAATGCGAGACCTATTGCATTACAAATGCTTGTTTAAAGAATGTTAATATTTGAAAATAAGTAAAATACATTAAACACTCACCGCAGAGGCCAGTCTTAAACGTTAGTGCCCACCATAGGTCAAATACATGCCAGATTTCCACGGATTTGAATACCATGTATGATCATACAATGTACCTGAAAGGAGTGTGTGTGTGTGTGTGTGTGTGTGTGGGTGGGTGTGTGTGTGTGTGTGTATAAATATATATATATATATATATATATATATATATATATATATATATATATATATATAGATAGATATATAGATAGATATAGTCTTAGTCCTCCTGGACCTACGTTGGACACCTCTGGTGTACATAGGCCGAACCCAAAATAACACCTCAGTAGGTTTTAAGCTACAGTTGTAGAGATTTATATGTAAAATGTTGGTTACCTGATGTAATTCAGTGGCATAACACAGGCCCCCAACTCTTCAAGGGCGCCTATTCAGATCAAGGTCAAAATAAATTATGGGAGATATTGGAGACTCGGGGGGGCCCCTCATCTTATTCTGTGGAGTAAGAGCGGGGGTGTCAATTTCTGTTACGCCACTGATCCAATTTTAGTAAGACAGCTCATTAGGTTTAGCCTGCTGCAAACATCTTTAGCTAAGTAGGCAAGCTGGAGGCTTCGGGTTCACATCTTGGAACAAATAAGTGATGTTGTCAATAAAAAGATCAATACAACTAGTGCTGCTTAGTTGAGTGATAGGAGAAGAGAGAAGCAAGGAGAAGCGGAAGCAAAGAGAAGAGAGGGCGAGAGAAGAGCTAATACTTTGAGATGCGAAAAGAAAGGTAGAGAGAGGAACTTGTAGTAGAGGGGACGACGAACAGACAGTGAGACAACAGAAAACAAGCTACTGGCTACACAAATCCAGTGTTCACACTGCCTGCAAGTTTGAGTTGGTAATATGTTGCAATGAACCTGGGTAATCCTAACCAGCGGAAGAAAGACATCAGCATCGAAAGTCTACTCACGTAGAAGCTGTTTTCGTAGAAGAGGCCGTTAATTAAATTGAAGTTTATGACTTAAAAAAAAGAAACTAAGCTTCTGACCCGATTACTGGAAATAACCTTTGTGTGGCAGCATACGTCATGTGCTGAATAGAGCGCCCTCTCAGGTGTCGAGTCTGTGCTGACCTGGAAAGCATTGGCACAGAGGCCAAGGACTGTATGTGCATAGAGCCTGAGAACACAGCCTAGGCATAGAAATTAAGAACCCAGTTGGCATCTGCTCTGGTGGTGTAGGTTCACAGTATCGGATCTATAACAGTGCTTAAAAAAGACTGTGTGGTGCGCTATACAGAGCCAGGGCTCTGATTTACAACGATTCTACTGTCCTGGAACAGGTTAGCTGCCCGGAGTCCTCTTTCCGAGCATCAGCGCCAGCAGCTAAAGTGCATTGCATAAATCTCTTCCCGGTTGGCACTGAATTGCTCTCAGCCAATCAGAAAACGGCGTAGTGCACCGCAGAGAGGGGGCCGCTTTTGCCAGAGCGGTCTCACATAACTGCTGCTGAACCCCCACTCTGTCAACTATCCCATGGGGAGCAGGAAGCGAGATAGGAAAGCATCGTAGCCTGCTGTGATTTCAATTAAAACACAAGAGAGAAGCAATGACGAGAGAGAAGCAAGGACAGGAGAGAGAAGCTTGGAGAAGAGAGAAGCTAGGAGAAGAGAGAAGAAAGGAGAAGAGGGAAGCAAAGAGTAGAGAGGGCGAAAGAAGAGCTAAAACTTTGAGATGCGAAAAGAAAGGTAGAGAGAGGAACGTGTAGTAGAGGGGACGACGAACAGACAGTGAGACAACAGAAAACAAGCTCCTGGCTACACAAATCCAGTGTTCACACGGCCTGCAGGTTTGAGTTGGCAATATGTTGCAATGAACCTGGGTAATCCTAACCAGCGGAAGAAAGACATCAGCACCGAAAGTCTACTCATGTAGAAGCTGTTTTAGTAGAAGAGGCCGTTAATTAAATTGAAGTTAATGACTTAAAAAAAAAGAAACTAAGCTTCTGACCCGATTACTGGAAATAACCTTTGCGTGGCAGCATACGTCATGTGCTGAATAGAGCGCCCTCTCAGGTGTCGAGTCATTGCTTACTCGACAGGAATGTACCGGTCGCCTTGGCAATCGTTTCTCAAAGAAAACAGGAACTGGTAAAGCAAGTGCTCCCTGTCCCAGCATACCATGAAAGCTGCTTCCGGCGCCACACCCAAGCCATTCCTCGTAGAGAGCACAGACTGGGAAGGGCGCGGGCGGCTCTGGGTCCGCCTTGTGCCTGCACAGGCGCATATGTATCCGCCCACATGTGTCACTGCAGGCTTCTTCGGCTGGGCTGGGACGGGCCTCCCGCTAAACACTTTTTCCAGTTCTTCGTAGAACAGCGGAGAGCCGTTCAGTCAGAAGGCTGCCACTTCGGAGGCTAACAGCCCTGCAAGCGCCCTGTTGGTAGGTGAAACCTGCAATCCAGTACGCCGAGCTATGTGATATGTGTGCTTGTTAACTTTCCAAGTGCTTTGGACATATTTTATTTCCTTCTGGCTGGTGTGTGTCGGCGGATCGCTCTTTCAAATAGACGAAACCGCCAAAGTGTCTCTGTGTGTGTGTAGCCAGACATCTCCAAAACTAAGTCTGAAAAATTGCATGGCGTTCGAGGACGGAAGGGGGACAGGAGATGTGCACATCGCGTGACTGCACGTGTGTGTTCATGTGCGCATTCACATTTCCAGTCCGTCCTGCGCGTGCCCATCTCCTGTCTCTCATGAGAGGCAAGTCAGTGACAATAGATCTCGCTGGCAACAGCGCTTTGCGCTGCGGTCGCCAGGTGAGACATAAAAAGGTACTACTGTTGATCAATGCGATGCAGCAGTTGTTATTGAGGCATCTGGAGTCAAGGGATCGGACCTCTGCGGCGGAATATCTGTGGGTGGCCGAAGGACCAGGGTTCCTGGCGATGGGCATGGTCCAGACGTGGACAGGCGCAGACGGGCTTGCCTTTGGCTCACATTGTATCCTGACTCTTTCCCTGGAAAACCAGCTGAAGACAAATCTGGAAATCACTGCAGTTAACATGTTATGAAATTGGCCTAGTCGCAAGAACTCTTCAAACAGTTCTCCCATTGTCTACAATTTCAGCCTCTAAGCCTAGTTCCAAACTGTTTACTGCCCACATCAGCAATTCCTATCTTATTACGCAGACATCTTCATCCCTTAATACTGCTTTCAACCTCTCAAAAGATTATGCTCCTTGTGATCGTGAGCAGAGGGACAGACCAATGCTTACCAATATCTTTTCTGTTTTTAAATCTGTGCAACAGTGATGTGCTGCAATTATTGCCTTAAGACTGCCAGATAAAGGTATTGGTGGGGTTCACAACTTTTCCATAAATGCTCACTGCTAGTATTAGGACGGCTATTCGTATGTTAAAGTGCGTGAGCTAATGCGTTCTTATATTATATTACAATTGCATCCACAACGTGAACCTCTCTCAACCTTAAAACAGCTGGTGTGAAGCAAACAAGACACCATGTTTTTAGGTCTAGTTTAGAGACAGCTTTTTTTGGGGGGCGGACCAATTGGTAAAAAAAAATCCTAATAAAAATGCATACATTTTTATACATTGGGGTTTCTTCAGGCCTCTTCATTCAGAAGTTCCATTGGTCTGTTGAAGTGGGACTGACTTTAACATTTTGCCTCTGCCCACCACATTATACAGCAAGGAGTAATGGACCTGCACACTTAAGCAATTGGCTCGTCTAAATGTGCTTAACAGCATTTTGCTCCCGCACATATGCATATCCATCTAAAAACTTAGCCCACTCCAGTGCGAGCCATGGATAGTAACCCAAACTTTGCTTGTATACTTTTTTTAAATGATGTTTGAATTGGTCCTTTTATACTTTTTTGCAGCTATATACACACTACCTTATGACCGTGGTATTTTCTTACTTTGACACCTACTGCATAAGTTTTAAAAAAAAACTCTTCCCCATCCATCTGTATTTTTAGGTCGAGGGACCTTTTGTTGGCGTGTTTGGGGGAATGTGAGACGCGATCGCCCACGCGCCTCGCTGTCTCAGATTCCTCCTCGTGGGCGCGCACGGCGCCGTGCCCATATTCCCGTGCGCACACAGCCAGCCCCCACACCACACAGACTGAAACACACGCGCGCACACCCGTCTCCACTGCAAGCCTGCTGGTTACTTTCACTTTCCATCCCCCCACCAGTCATCGGGCTCTTTTTACACACGCACGCATGCATGCATGCATACTTACACACACACAGACACACGCGCACTCACAGATGCGCACACACAGGCACACACGCGCACAAACACACACACACACACACACACACACACACACAGACACGCTCGCACACACACACACACGCGCGCACACACATCCCCCCTCACACCCCACTCACCAAGTTCTTTTCGTGTGTCCCTCTCTCCCTCGCAGGCAGCGGGTCATTCTCAGCAGCAGGCGGGGCTCTCCACGAGCACGGGAGCCCCGCTAGCTGACACGCAAATCTTCCGGCTGACTGGCAGAGGAGCGCTTCAGCACAGGAGCGCGGGGTAGGCTCCCGTCTGCTTCCTGTCTTTTTGCGGCCCCGCCCCCGTCCCAACACCGGTTGCCTGGCTTCCTGTTCAAGCCGGGCTGCGGCGGTGAGTTTTTTTTTTTGTTTGCTGCCTCAATGCATCTTCCCCACTATATCCCATGACAGACCTCACAGAGTGTGCCATGCAGACCTAAATTAGCCAGGCAACTTTGTATTCGGAGGCTCGTAACTTACATTTCGAATATGACGACAGACTGCAATTTCCGTAAATTAAGTGATTAAATATCAAACTGTCGCTGATGTTTCCTTTAACTGGGCTGGAGGAGAGGGCCCATCGCGGGACCTCTCCTGCGCAAGATTCTTATGCAGCAGGCAGGCAGGATCACCGTGTCATAGAAGAGGGGGGGAGACAGAAGGGCGACACAAAACAACAATCTGCCTCAATGCCAGAGAGGGACGCACAGTCATAAAACAGACACGCAGGCTGACAAAACAATAATTTGACTCTGTGACAGGCAGAGACCGACAGGGTCACATAGTCCGAGACAAGACAGGAAGATGGAAAGGCAGACACAACAACAGTCAGAGGCAGGCAGCGTCAGAAAGTCATGGACACACTGACCAGACAAGAACGATGTGACTCTGTGACACAGGCGGGCGGGTCACAATGTCATGGAAGGGGCAGGAAGATAGAAAGGCAGACACACAATATTATTCTGTCTCAGTGGCAGAGGCAGGCAGGGGCACACAGAGAAGAGACTGGAAGATAGAAAGACACACAGCAACAATCAGGACGGTCTGCCACTGACCCACTGCGGCACAAACCTTTGGCATCTAGTGAACAGTACCACAGGATGGGTCTGTGAAAGAGGACAATCTGCCACTGACCCACTGTGACACAAACCCTTCGGCTGTTGGTATTATAAATGATAATGCGTTTTATTTATGTTTCTTTTTAAAAACATAAATAAAAGGCATTGTCATTTACAATGCGAGAGTTTAAGCTATTAGCATTGTAAATGACTGCCATTTATTTATCTGTTTTCAAAACCAACACATAGATAAAAAGGTTTATCATTTACAATGCCAATAGCTCAAACTTTTGCAAATGCGAGACCTATTGCATTGCAAATGCTTGTTTATTTTATTTTCACCCACATTGCTTCTCCCTTTGCCCCGCACCCTTTGCTGAACTATCACTTTTCCTTATTTATTGTTTGCATGCATGGCCCAGCAGGGGGCAGGTTGCTCCGCAGTACAGAATGCATTTCGTGCTAAAAGTATTTGTTTTTATTTTCCCTTTCAAGTTGTGTTTGCCATCTTGGATCAGTCAATAAAAATAGCAAAGAAAATGTGCATGTGTCATGATGCATGCACAGAAATCTATTCAAAGAGGTGAACCTGCACTCCTGCGTTTCTGGAATTAAACAAACTAATCTTGGGTATTCAGGTTTAGCGTGCACACCAGTTGTAAGGGGCGTGCCCTGCTCCCTCTTGCGTAACAACAATGTTAATGTGAGCCCTAGGGAAACCCAGAGCTACTGGTGGCACTGCTACAAGGGCAAATGCCTTTTATAAGTATCAACCAATCTTTATATTTGTTTTTGCTTGTATTCTATGTTTATTATCAGTTATTTAGAATATTCTTCAAAGTCACAGAAAAGATAAATGAGGTACATAATGTTCTTCATTAATCATGCATTCTTAACATAACGAAAAGGATTCACATAATCACAATGACACTTGTACATTTACTTGTTACATTGGAAACCCACGACCTAATTTCATAACTTAGTTTCAATAATCCCAATGCATTTCGGGTTGTAGCTCAACCCTTCTTCAGGGGATATATTAGTACTATTCAAAAAATTAATCAGTAACAGATGTTGACTTCCAATGTTGTAAATTTTTCAGGACTGAACGAAGTACTGCTACACATTATATATCCATGTGCATAAGCGTAGTCATGTATTCAGAATAAATCCTCACTGTCCTGTACTAGAGATGAAGTTCGACTCAACAGTTTGCGGTGGAATGCTTGTTAAAGCGTACTCCGACAGCACGCGAAATAAACATAATCTATGTCCGCCCTTCTGCGCAGAAGGGCGGACATAGAGATTATTATCTCTAGTACAGGACAGTGAGGATTTATTCTGAATACATGACTATGCTTATGCACATGGATATATAACGTGTAGCAGTACTTCGTTCAGTCCTGAAAAATTTACAACATTGGAAGTCAACATCTGTTACTGATTAATTTTTTGAATAGTACTAATACCCTGAAGAAGGGTTGAGCTACAACCCGAAATGCATTGGGATTGTTGAAACTAAGTTATGAAATTAGGTCGTGGGTTTCCAATGTAACAAGTAAATGTACAAGCGTCATTGTGATTATGTGAATCCTTTTCGTTATGTTAAGAATGCATGATTAATGAAGAACATTATGTACCTCATTTATCTTTTCTGTGACTTTGAAGAATATTCTAAATAACTAATAATAAACATAGAATACAAGCAAAAACAAATATAAAGATTGGTTGATACTTATAAAAGGCATTTGCCCTTGTAGCAGTGCCAACAGTAGCTCTGGGTTTCCCTAGGGCTCACATTAACATGATGCATGCACAGACATACATTATTATTCATCTGAGTTCCAGTGGATTGACGCTGGCCACACTGTTACTGTTTTTTTTCACAATGCTGCACAGCATCAGTAGAAAGCATTTAATTTTTTTCCCGATGCTGCTCAGCATGGAGAAACTGCGCCTGCAAGGCTATTCGATTCAAAAGGCAAGACCAGTTGGCTTTGTCAATTCTTATTTTTAATTTCTCTGGGGCATGTGATCAAAAGGAAGAGCTCTCGTAAAAAAAAGTGACTTGTAATATTTTTTCAGAGCTACACCATTGCCACATTGCGTTACATTTGCTAACTTGCTAACTTTGCCTTTCAGAATGATTTAGTGCTGTTCATTTCTGATACAAAATAGAAATTAAATTGGAGGAATGGGTGGATGAAGGGAACTACTCACTAAGGATGCTGTGCTTATTTGATAGTTCCGAACTGCCTGGGAAACAAGTCCTGTGAAGAATGGGAAGTTGTAAAGTTACAGACGTCTCAAATAACAGGCACTGCTGTACACACTAGAGTTTCACACCAACAGATACTGTTTTATGCATTTCTCATTTTTCAACACTGATACTTAACTCAATAAAACCAGGGCCGTAACACAGGCACCTGTAATGCCCTGCAGTCTTCAGGGTACCTCATTTAGTCTAAAACCTATAGATAGTGGTGATATATGGGTGTTTTAGGGACCTCTCATTACTTTCTGCTGGGATTACAGTGTGTGGTATCCTGGTTTGGATGCCATGTGCCTTTCTAATTAACCTGTCTTGCTGCTCAGCCTATCTGGGTGAATGGTAGAATGTTGAGTGCGTGAGGTAATATGGAATGTGTGGTGTGCCTGGTGGATGGATGACAGTTGGAAGAGAGGGCTGAGTAGCAAGAGAGCTGCTCCTGGTGGGGCTTAGGAGAGACTTGAATGATACTTAAATGATTGCTGCTCCTGGTGGGGCTTAGGAGAGACTTGAATGATACTTAAATGATTACTTGATTCAACAGAAATCCATCTAATAAACATCATCAATCAATACTACTCGGCTACAGATCATCCTATTACACAGTGGGAGATAATTTTGCGTAAACCCCTAAATAAAATACAGTGCAGTGCACCTTGTCATTTCGATGATGTCTCATATTATCACAATAATATACTAAGCCGTTTCTATCCTCTCGTCATTCTTGCTGGTCCGTCAGCCTGCACCACAGAGTATCAAATCTGAGCCTCACCTTGGCATTTGTTTATCAAATTGAAAATTGTGCTTCAGAAGATCCAACTCAGTCATACTAGCTTCAGTACAACAACACCAATGTACGTATCCAGCAGGGGAAAAAAGCAATGTTACATATTAGATCTGTCAGCAATTTAACAAGGTCAATGTTCTTCACATTCAGTGCTAAGTTTTAAATATGCAGATAGTGGTATAAATGGATGTTCAAGAAACGTGATCAAAGTACCGAATCTCATTACCAAATATTTTGTTACAATAATTATATGTGGATTGTTGGCACAAAACGTTTTCCAAAAACGGATAGTTAAAATTTAGTAAATTATTTATATTTCATTCTAGGCTGGTTTGAAAGCATGTGGGTACCGGCACCTACATGAACACCGTACGATTTACATACCTTTACCTAGTGTAAACTAGGCCTGGAGTTTAGGGTCCATCGTCCAAGAGAGAGATTGTGGGTTTATGCGTTTTTCAAGAACATCAAATTGTATTTAACAGTCTGATTAAACTGTCTGACAATCTAATGTGGAGAGGCAGATGCGAACTTACCGGGAGATATGAAGGCAGAAAGTCCTTAGTTTTACTTCTAAAGTATGTTTCAGTTTTGAAGTCCAAATCTCCAAAAGGATGAATATAGGTTGATATATGCACTATTGCTTTCTGTGTATTCAGCATAATGAAGTGCAAATACTATTTGTCTGTGTTTTGTTTTTTAGGCGGCGCAGGTGGCGCTAATTTCTCTGTTCGAACTGAACACGCCAGAGTTCACCATGTTGCTTGGTGCCCTGCCAAAGGCCTTCCAGGATGGCGCCACCAAGCTCCTGCATAACCACCTGAAAAACTCCAGCAACAGCAGTGTGGTAAGTAAAGACTCTTAGCTGCTAGAGGACCAGGGCAGCCGCCCCTTAAAGCAGCGGTGAAAGAGTGGCTGGGTTCACCCTTCCACTCCATTTAGTGTAATCTCAGAGTGAGGAGAGGTCAGAAAACAGCAGATTCTGTTTAGGCATATTTATGATTGTTTGAAAACCAAGAAACACGGCTTCAGGACGCACCATGTGTTTGTAATCCAGCAATGGCTTTAGTGCTCACCCCTGGTTCTTCCTTATCAAACAGGTTCAGCTCTACAGGGCTGTATTCTGAAGTTTATGTACTGGCCTGTTGGATGTTGAAAACGTTGGGTCATAATCGTTTTTTAGGATTAAGCACGTTGAAATCAGAATGGGTAATTCCATTAAATATTAGCAATTTGATTTTATAATTTATCCCTTTTAGCCATGAACTTCATTATAATGGCCAACTTTCATGATTATCTTGTGATTACACTAGACTGGCGAGAGAGCTAAAAGGTGTTTCTTGGGCAGATTTTAAAATATATCCTATCTGGGCTGTTTTTCCATGAGCAAATTCCGTAATAATGTTACAATTGAAATGTTGTTAACCACCAAGTCTATGTGTGGGAACCCTACCTGGAAGCAAGTCACCAAGGGGTATGCTGCAAAGTGGCAAGAGCATGTTTTGAGTCTACACCCCCCCCCCCCCTCATCCATCGACACTTCTCTTTAGAAAGAATATATAACTACCCCCAAGTAAAGAATAATGCACTGTCACTTGAGAACAGCTGGGGTCCTGGGATTGTCTTCTTGGATATCTTAGCATTCAAATTTCAGTTGCCATTTCATGTTTTCACTTCCTTTAAGTGCACAGCCTTTTTTTATTTACAAAAACGTGTATTTTAACCCCTTCTTTTGTTCAAGTCGCTGTCCACTCTTTATTTCTTGTTATTATACCAGCACAATTGGCAAGTTCTTTGTATATAGTTTGAAAATGGCCAGGAAAGATGACAATGCAATATGTATAGTCTGTGTCTCAGGTTATACACAATGGATAAGTGAACCATTTGCCTTCAGAAAAGTGAGATACTGAAAGTAAGGCAATCTTGCTACAACCAACTGTCACTCCTTAGGAATGCATAGGGCTCTTCCTGAGACGACTTTGTCCACTCCACCAATGTCTAGCAAAAACAGTAGGGAACTGTATCCTATTGTGATTCTTACTGGGATAATGATCTGAAAGAGACACGTTAGTGATAGATTCCTTACCTTAGAATATCCCCAGGCGTCCGACTGGATCCGGAAAGTTTTACTAGCAGTACCTCTGCGGGTCAGTAGGTGGTGTTGTGCGGCTCTGCATCCGTCGCTAGCGTCGTAAGCGCCGAGATGACGTCACATATGCTACTTAAGCGCCACCCATGTGCGCTGATGTTAGTTCTTTCTTTTTCTGCGCCAGTTAGCACAGATCCGGTTTGAGCACGTACCTTAGTCACTTTTTGACTATCTTTTTTTGAGACTTTTTATCTCTGATTGGTCTTCTCTGTAGGGATGTAACAAAAAGAAGATTCCTTTCTGTGGTTTTAAAGTAAAAAAATTTCTTTGTATGAATATCACTAGTAAAGCCAGACACCTCGCTAGAAAACTCCAATATCCTCAATAACACATATACCAACAGACCAAAGAACATGTCAAAAATATCACATTTATTAAAAAAGAAAGAAAAAGCTTCTTATTTCAAATCATTAGACATGAACAGTTTCTTGCCATGAAATTACATACATATTATATTTCATACACAAAGGTTCAATGTAACCGCGTATAAAAACAATTTAAAAAGCCAGTTTTGTCGACGCGTTTCGGTGCTTAGATCGATAGAACACCTTCCTCAGGACTATGGGTAAAAACTTCATGAATTATTAAAGCATTTTCAATTTGCAATACCAGTCTTGATCCTGGAGTGGAGTAGTCTTTATCTGCCGGTGGAACAAGTTTGTGGCATGGTGCATAGCTAAGTCTGTGGATCCCCTTTCTGCCCCTCTTTCGGAAGTCCTTCTTTTCCTTCTTTCTTTGGCCCAGCAGGGCTCTTCTTTGGGCACTATCAAAGGTTACCCTTTGGCCAGCTGCGCCTTTCTACGGCTTTCAGATCAGCCTTCTCTTTTTCAGTCCCCAGTTGTTAACCTTTTTCTGAAAGACATTACACACACATTTCCTCCCGTGCCGTTTGTCATGCCTCAATGGAACTTAAACCTTGTCTTGACCTTTCTGATGTGCATTCCCCCTTTAAGCCGCTTCACAACTGTCCTTTACGTCTTCTCACCTTAAAGACTGCTTTCCTGGTTGCTATCACCTCTGCCAGAAGAGTGAGTGAGCTCCAGGCTCTTTCTTCTAAACCTCCTTTCCTTTCTGTTCATCCGGACAAGGTGGTTTTAAGGACCCGTCCTTCTTTCTTGCCAAAGGTTGTCACACCCTTCCACATCTGGCAGACCTTCTTTCCGCCTCCGCATCCTCCAAAAGAGGAAGAGAGGCTCCACCGTCTGGACCCAAAACGTGCCCTCTCGTTCTATCTGAAACGCACACAACAGTTCCAGGTGGATGACCAGCTCTTTGTTGGCTACATGGACGCCAAAAAAGGTCGGGCCGTGCACAAACGGAACATCTCTCGGTGGGTTGTTCTCTGCATCCAGGCCTGTTACTTCTTGGCTAAGAAGGAGCCTCCTGTGGGGCTGCATGCCCATTCTACTCTGGCGACAGCGGCCGCTACTGCTCTGGGACGGGGAGTCCCTTTGCAGGATATCTGTCAGGCAGCTACGTGGTCCTCGCTGCATACCTTTACCAAGCATTATTGCCTTGACAGCCAAGTCCGGAGAGACGACTTCTTTGGCCGTTCTATTCTCCGTGACTTTCTGGTGTGATCTTGTTCGCAGACCCACCACCGGGGTTGGTATTGCGGGGGTATCCGTTCTAAGGTAAGGAATCTATCACTAACATGTCTCTTTCAGATGCACAAGTTACTACTTGTGTAACGATATATCCGTAAGAGACATTAGTTAGTGATAGATTCCTTACCGCCCCACCCATCCTCCCCGTTCTGCGAACTGATTTCTACAGTTAGGGACATCCCTTTTTAAGGGCCCTAGTTTCTTAAGCTCCAGTGGTCAGTTTCTTGCATGGCTCTGCGTTCCTGGTGCGGAAAGTTGTGTACAGAACTGACGTCAATGCGCATGGGTGGCGCCTAAGTAGTCCCCGTGACGTCATCTCGGCGCTTACGACGCCAGCGACGGAGCCGCATGACGCCACCTACTGATGCGCAGAGGTACTGCTAGCCAAACTTTCCGGATCCAGTCTGATGCCTGGGGATATTCTAAGGTAAGGAATCTATCACTAACTAATGTCTGTTACAGATATATCATTATACAAGTAGTAACTTGTTCATCTGGCTTGCAGGAATGCCCAGATGTTTCAAAGGGCAGAAGGCATCCCTAGAGACGTCTACCATAGTTCAGTGTTAATGAGTTAGCTTTAGATATGTTAAAAATCGATGGATCACTCTCTTTGAATGTCTTCATGCTCTGTGATGACTTAAATCATCTGAACCTCTGGGATCTAGTTTTTGATGCTCATTATTATCAGGTAGAATCTACTCTACCTAGAACAATTCCAAGAAATTCTATGCATCAGCTATCGGGTGCTGGAATCAGGCTCAGACATAAAAACAGATTTGAAATACCAGGTCCATATGTTACACCTCTCCACAAAGGAAGTCTCCTGGCAGGACACCTCTCACAAGCCAGGCACATGCAAGGCCTTGATGCTCTCTACATAAGCCACATTGAGACTTGCTTTCTCCAGAGCATACTGCAAGGTCAGCCTGTTGATTGAGCTCCTAATTTGCAACCTTACTTAAATTCCTCTCCATAAACTACCTCTCTATATTTACAGACATTATAGCTGGAGTTGTGGCAATGCAGATCATTCCTGTAGCTTCTCCTCAGCAGGTAATATCTATAAATGTTTTGACAAAAAAACTCTTGAGTCTCATATCTTTACTTCCTAAGATTTTGAAAGCTGCATTGGCTACTTTCTTGCCCTTACAAAACTTTGCATATAAAGGTAACCCTAGAAGTTATATGGTTTGATACATTGTTTCTGTAGTGTAACTTTCACTGATGGATGATGGAGAAACCATTCTTTACTTTGTAGCTACTAGTATGTGTAAAGCAACCGGGCAATGTCATGCCCCGAAATGAGATCTTTGTAGCATGTGTTCAATGCAGATACCAATGCTGTGCACACTCCTGCCATCCTGTGTTAGGCCCGGACCCTGCAAGTTGTTTTCCTTGAGGAGATTTTATGGTCGGCGTTGTGCGTCATATCCCCTCCTCCTAAAGGTATTGCACATGTTCAACGGCTCCTTTGTTAGATTATTTTTCTACCATCTGCTCGGATTAACTGCATCTGCGCTCTATAGTTTTGACGCTCATGGAGCCTATGAGCGGAAAAAAGAGATTCACACGATCGAACATAGTCAAAGAAAAACAACGCATGAGTCTGATACCTGTTTGACTTGTCTACTGATTGAGCGCCCGCTCTAGAATTTTGTGTCGCCGTCGTCCACACTCTTTGAGACTGTCCATCTCCAGTTAATGGAGGCATAAAAGGAAATTTTATTTCAACGGTGCCCTTGATGCAGGGCCAAATACGCCGTTTCGATACTCATAAGGTCTTTAACCTGTGTTTATTACCAAAACACAAAGATCTAGACTGTGCAGCTTTCAGCCTCTTCAAATATAAGAAGACGTTGCGAAGCAGAAGAGATCAGTGCCTAGACCATACCATGGCGATTCCAGCAGAGGCAGATTTTTCGCACGGAGAATCACACAGTGAGCGCGTGTTAGACACCGAGACAATAGTAGAAAGTGGGGTAGTCATTGCCGGCCCCCACTCAGTCACTTCTGACGAGTCCAGTGAGGAAGAAAAGTCTGAGAGTCATGTCCAGGATTCCATGCTGAAGACTCCGGTACCTGGGTCGGGATCGAAAATGGAGATCGCACAAAGAGCCATGAGTACTATTAACCCACCCTGTGCAAAGACATTCTTACATACACCTCACTCTCAACGCCACAGTGACCCACTGCCCTTGGGCTCTCCTTGACATCAAGAGTATGCCTTGGAGCGAAGAACGGACAAGACTGTTCTCGATTCCAATCTAGCAACAAGGGCAAAACATTAGGGTGGCACCGACACTACTTCGGGACTGAAGCACTCATCTTCAACATATGTGTCGACACCGAAGAAGACTAACCTGGCTTTGACGCCGACAAGTCACTAGAGCCGAAAAAATGCTCGACCTCGAGTCACTTGGAATCCTAACATACATCGGCACCAACAAAAGAACAAAAACACGGTTGATCGTCGACATAGAAGAAACCGCACATTCCCACAGATGCCAAGATAAAGACACCTTCTGCTGCCATAACTATAGATCCAGAGAAGGAGGCAAAAATACCACAAAAACAAGTGCCACTAGAAGAAGAGGACAACGTTTTTGAAGGACTGTAAAAAAAAGATACAGACACCTCCAAAAGACAGGCACAGGACCAAATAAAGTGGCTACTGAACACTGGGCTTCTAGGCCACTGACATTTAGTCAACCACAATCCCCAGAGTCCAGATCACCCTTACCTACACTGGAAGAGTAGGGTGGTGATACACCTCAACAGGACTATAACTCAAGATTCAGAGGGGGATACCCACCACAGCTCAGAGACATGGAATGATTATGACGTGTTTCTGCCTGACGACGATATGGAACCACTAATTCCTAGCAAAGCCTCACCACCTGATGACACTTCATCTTACCATAGTGCCATACAGAGGAACGCAGATTATCATAAACCTCTTATGTGGACCACAAAGGAAGAGACAGATTCCTTAGTTGAAACTCTCTCCCACACGGAGCATACAGTGCTATATCTACCTACGACACGCTCAATGTTCAATGTCTCAAAGGATATCTTTACGAACCCAGGAAAATCCAGGCCTTCACCTTCAAACCCAATATACATATGGGCCACTCTCCTGCAGACACCCTAGTGGTCACTACAGCAAGGAAAAGAACAACATCCCAAGTCACAGAGGAAACTCTGCCTGCTGACAAGGCTAGCAAGCCTATCGAAATGGTGGCCTCAGAACACGCCAACCACTGGCAAATTGCAAACTTAGTGGGTCTACTCTCCCTGCAACAGGGCTACTTGGGATGAAATAAAAAACCTCATGCAACATCTCCCAGAACAGTATAAAAAGAGAGTAGAAGAGTTAGTAGCCAAAGGAAAGCAAATCTCCAACGCAACCATCAGGTGTGCACTAGATAATGCAGGCACCGCAGCAAAAGGCATTAATAGCTATTATGCTGTTCAGGCATGTGTTGCTACGCATATCTGGCTTTAAGCTGGAAGTGTAAACACATTCTTCACATCCCCTTTGATGGAGAAGCATCTCTTTGCACCAGAGATAGACATGCGATTAGAGAGCATTACAAAAAGACACGGGCACACCAAAATCAATGGGGCTTTGCAATCTACATCACAAAACAGCAGCCCTTTCATGGGGCCTCCAAAAATGCCACCACAGAGAGCCCCACATACCAACATCAGCAGTATCATCAACAGACAGGGCGAGGACATTATAGAGATGGCTACAGATCTAGAGGAAAGTGTAGAAGCCTCGATCACCAAACAGTGATTCTCCAAAACTCCCCCTGATCACAAATCACCTGTTGGGGAAGGATACAACAATGCCATCCGTTGTGGCCAGAAATTAAATCCGATCAATCAGTGTTAGACATTGTCAGTCACGGATATTGCCTAGAACTAAAACGAGTGCCAAATCTCCCACCAAAAAAGACACATACTAAATCCTGAGCATCTACATCTGCTAAATGAATAAATAAAAGCATTACTACAAAACATAGAAGCTGTCAAAATCAAACATTAAACTGTGGGGTATATTCCCTATACTTCCTAATACCCAAAAAGGACAGGTCACTATGTCCCATTCTGGACTTGCGGCTTCTTAATCTGTACATTCTATCTAAACACTTCCACATGGTAACATTTCAGGATATGAGACCATAACTACAGAAAGGGAACTGCATGACTGTATTAGATCGGATTAACGCACACTTTCATATCCCAATTCTCCTGACCCATCGGTAATATCTTAGGTTCATGATAAGTTGACGTCATTATCAATTCAAAGTACTACCATTTCAGGTAACAGGCCAGTGAGTATTCACTAAATGCGTACCTGTAGTAGCTGCGACACTAAGAAGTAAAAACATGCATGTGGTTCCCTATCTGGATAACTGGCTGATCAAAAGTTCCAGCAAACCGAAATGTCTGCAGGACACTAAAAACACCATCAACCTATTGCACAAAATGGGTATCACAGTCAATGCCACCAAGGCCCATCTACAAGCGCTCTTAATGCAGCCGTATCTTGGAGCCGTGCTCTTTTCAATTATATCAAAAGATACCTCAATTCACAGAGGGTTCTCAATCTCCAGAACCAACTCACTCTTTTTCTGCCACATCGTCCCCTAACAGTCAAAACAGTGATTCGCCTTCTAGGTATGATAGCCTCCTGGATAGCAATAGTCTCACATTCAAGACTACATATGAGAACCCTCCAGGAGTATTTAGCATCACAATGGACACAATCGGGGGGCGGGGCAACATGGAGGATCTAGGGTTGGTCCACCCTTGGTCTAACAGGCACTACAATGATTCAAACACACACAAATGGAAATGGCCTTCGTTGACCCAGTCCCACAGGTAACAAATACAGAGGATTAATCACTCATGGTTTGGGGTGCTCATATGGAGAACATTGTGGGACAGGGACTTTGGTCTCCAAAACTGCAGACATTGCACATCAGTATGATAGCGTTGTTAGCCATTCATTCGGCTCTCAAAGTGTCCCTACCCAACATATCAGGGGAAAATGTCTTTCTAGGAACAGACAATATAATAGCAATGTACTACTTTCAGAAAGCAGGAGAAACCCATTCACTGCAACTGTATCATCTAGCACAAGTGATATGGAAATGGGCTAACAAGCACACAGTCCACTTCCTAGCACAATACATTCCAGGAGTGTAAAACTCACTAGCAGACTTACTAAGCAAAACGCAACAGCAGGTAAACGAGTGGGAAATCCACACTCAGGCACTATAAACTTACTTCCATCTGTGGGGGACACCAACTATAGATCTCTTCGCCACCATAGAAAACACAAAATGACAAAACTCAACATCCAGACATTGACACCCTCAATTCAAGGGCAATGCTCTATGGATGAACTGGTCTGGTATCTTCAATCAATAACTGGATCACAGGTTGACTTGACACTCTCATTCCAGCCAAATTGACCAAAGGACGGTCCGCACCATCTAACCCTTGGTACAATGACACCCTTAAAGCCTTGCGCAAGGAATGCAAAAGAGCCGAGCGTCAATGGAGAAAAAACTTTGACTGTCAGGATAAAGTCAACTATTTATCCAAACTTAAAACATATCAAAAAGCCATCCGTACTGCCCGCGCAGCTTTCTATGCTGACAAAATCAGCTCCAGCCCAAATCCAGCTAAAATTATTTTCAATCTAGTCAAAGAACTTCAGAGTCCTAGGTCACCCTCTCCCAAAATTGCATCCACTGAACAATGCGAACAGCTTGCCACATATTTTGTAGAGAAAGTCCAGAATATCTACAAAACCTTTTCTCAGCACCCTCTTCACCCTGGTGAACCCACCAACCACACCTCCAATATCACCCCTCTCACCCAAATCCCGGTTATCTCTGCTATCGACTTAATCAAACTATGCAAAAAAGTGAAATCTGGCTCCCCTGGGGATCCTATGAGCCCTACTCATTTTTTGGACTCGCTTGACTTTTTCCTACCCCCCATGATCGAAATACTCAATCTTTCCTTCTCATCCGCAACTGTACCTACAGCCTGGAAACAGGCTTGGGTATCACCCATTATCAAAAAACCCTCCCTGGATCCTTCGAAGCCAGAAAACTTCCGACCTATATCCCTTCTCCCCTGGATGTCTAAAATAGCAGAAGCCCACGTCAATGGCATTCTCTCCAAACATGTGGACCTAAATGGTATCCTGGACCCATCCCAAAATGGTTTCAGACCGGGCCACAGCACGGAATCTGCCCTATTGGCCACCACCGAATATCTCCGGACGATTTTAGATTCCGGTCAGAGTGCTGCGCTGATCCTTCTTGATCTCAGCGCAGCCTTTGATACGGTATCCCACGACATTCTTCTTAAACGGCTGGAGATGGCCGGCGTGTCTGGCCTTGCTTTAACCTGGTTCCGCTCCTTCCTCAAGGACAGATCCTTTCGGGTGTCAGCCCCCCCCCCCCTTTCTCTCCAAACCCTATCCTATAACACAGGGAGTGCCCCAGGGCTCAGCGTTGAACCCCTCCCTCTTCAACTTATACGTTCAGCCTCTTGCGGAAGTGGCCAAAGAGTGGGGGCTGACGCTGGTATCGTATGCCGACGACACCCAGTTGGTCGTCACCCTCACTGAAAGCCCTTCCATCGCGGCCTCCAGGTTCAGAAATGGCCTGGCAGCAGTGGCACAATGGATGACGGACAATTACCTACAACTGAACGCCGGGAAAACCGAGGTGCTCCTCCTTGGCAGAAACACCAGCCTTTGGAACGAGCACTGGTGGCCGTCATCCCTTGGTACCACCCCACTCCCTAAATCCAGCGTCAAAAATCTGGGAGTCTGGATGGACGCCACTCTCAGCTTCCAGACACATACCAAAAAGGTGGCAACCACCTGTATAGGTCTTCTGAGAAATCTCAGTCCCATACTTGGCTTTTTCGACCCGAAGGTTCGCCAGCTGATTGTCCAGGCAACTATCTTATCATGCCTAGACTACGCGAACGTCCTCCTCCTAGGCGCAAACAAAGCAGAAACTGCCAGATTTCAACAAGTGCAAAACGCGGCTGCAAGAACGTTGGTCGGCCTTCCCCGCAGATGCTCAGCCAGAGCCACCATCCGCAAACTCCACTGGCTGCCCGTCGAAACCAGAGTAAAATTCAAAGCCCTCATCACGATCTTTAAAATCTTCAAACAGGGAAGCCCCACTCTCCTACAAAACCTCATCTGTCCCTATGTTCCTAGCCGTGAGTTGCGCTCCTCTAACCAGCTCCTTCTGAATGTACCCCGAATAAAGCTCTGGTGGTCGCTCCTTCAAGGTCTTGGGACCCAAGCTGTGGAACGCTCTACCTCTTCACATACGTTCCATGGACAGCCTTTCTACCTTCCGTAAGGCAATCAAGACCCTCCTATTTCCTTCCGACTAGTGCTGCTCCTTTTCCCCCCCTTCCTCTTCCTGGTTGGGTCTGTGACTTCTCTCAGCGCCGGGATGCCCCATAGAATAGAATAGAATCTTTGCATTCTAAAGAAAGCCAGAAGACCAGCCAAGGCCTTTTGTGCAACAAAAAAGAAATTGTTTGTCCACTACTGTGCTGCAAACAACATAAACACAGCCAAACCATCCGAACAACAACTAGTATGTTATTTGTTACAACTGCAAAAAGCACATTTAGCACATCTACATGTTTTCATCTAGCAGCAATCAGTGTACCTATAAAACGGAAAGCACCTGTCTCTTTTCCCTATACCTGTCATAAAACCATTCATGGAGGAACTAAAAAGTGTGATTTCACCTCGTACAGCTCCTGTACCAACATGGAACCTAAACATTATGTTAGCAGGACTAATATCCACACCATTTGAACCAATGCATAAATGCAAAATACAGTTCCTAACATGGAAAGTAGTATTCCTTGTAGCTATAATATCACTACGGAGAGTTAGTGAAATACGTGCACTCACTATTGAGGAGCTTTACTTTCAAGTATTTAAAGGCAAAGTTCGCCTACACACAAACCCAAAGTTTCTGCTGAAGGTCTTACCACTTTTCCATTTAAATGGGACATTGGATTTAGCTTGTTTTCTTTACAAAACCAGAAATATTTGCATTACATACCCTAGATGTAAACCATGCTCTTATGTACTATGTGGTAAGAATAAAAATGTTCAGGAAAACACCACTATTTGTAGCCTTTTCAAATCCAGGCAAGCCAATCCAATATCACAAGCAGGAATCACTAGATGGATAGTAAAATGCATTCAAATTTGCTACATCAAAGCAAAACAAACTCTACCAACAATTCCAAGGGTTCATTCAACCAGAAAAGAGGCAGAATCGTTATCCTCTTTATGATACATCCTGCAAACGGTCATCTGTAAAGCGGCAACATAGACAAATCCACACACTTTACTAAACATTATTGTGTAGCTGTGCAAGCCAGACAACAATCACTGGTGGGACAAACAGTTCTATGCACATTATTAAAGCAAATGCACCATCTGATGCCTAAAGCTACAGCGAGAGTAGTACTGCTTTCCAATATATGCGTATCATGTGTATCTGCAGCCAACACATGCTACGCATTCTTACTCCATCAGTTTGTTACTTACTCTATAGGCATCTATTTGTAGTGTGAAGCGCTGCAGATTCACATGCGCCCTCCCTGGAAGGTATTAGATGGTGACAAAAATACACAGGACTTTCAGTATGTTAAACAATAAATGCTAACTTAGCAGACTATATCCTCACTTCCCATATGGCAGAGAAAAAACATTACAATCTAGTAAAGGAGCTGTTGAACATGTGCAATACCTTGATGAGGAGGAGATACAACGCACAACCAGAACCATAAGACTTCCTTGAGAAAAGCAACTTGCAGAGTCCGGGCCCAATACTAGATGGCAGGAGTTGTGCATAGCATTTTAATCTGCAGCACTACATGCTACGAATAGATGTTTACAGCTTAAGTAACCTGCTTCATTGTGGGGATCATCAATGGAGGAGTATTGATTTCCTGCCAGATCATGACACAGAAAAAGGTGGTGGACTTTACTTACTGTGTATCCTGTTATGGTATCTCAGTGGTTAAATCCCATGGGTCTTAACCAGTTTTAACCAGGGAGTTTTCAGCCTTTGTTTATTTTGATAATTTGCTGATAATGAAATCACAAGACTGAAGAGGATGCTGGAGCAGAAGTTGAGAAATGTTTGAGGCTGCAGTCCAGTGAAACATATATTCATCTTTCCTTCAGTGGGTTCTCATCACAGTTGGCAACAGGAGCATCAATTGTACAGAAGGTTATGCCACTAGCAGAGGTATCCAGAGAAAACATGACGTAGACAGCCACTGAGAAGCATCCAGTATCTCAAAGCAATGACTTCCACATTTATTCTCTTCATTTATCAACTCATGTGGAGAAATATCAACAAATAGTTTTCAACATGGGAAAATATAACAAAAGATAGGTTATCCGAATTGTGTAAAATGGATAATTTCTTAAAATCAGACAATTTCTCCAAACATTCCACCTCAAATACAATTCATATCTCTCCATTCGAACCAGCTGGTTCAAGACGTATATTTACTCCAACCAAATAATACAATCATAAATGTTTCAGAACCAGGAAAGTGCAGTGGCATTTACTTCAATGATTTCATGTTAGCAAGGAAGGGAGCAGAAAGGTGGTTGCAGAGCTTACGGTTCATAATTATTTCACAGCCTGATTTATCTGCAGAAAAGCAAAAATGAGTCAAAGTGCACTTTTTCAAAGTCTGCCTCTAGTAGCAGCTTTTCCTAGACAGTTTACAAAATGCACCTAGCTATAGCTGGACAACTGACTGTTTAATTTTAATTTTGACTAGAAATATCTGTAGCTATCTCTCTCTCTCAGTGCAGAGAATACAATACCCTGGAGCTGTGTAGGATACAAGGAGATGATAAATGCTTCCTCAAAGGTTAGACTATCTTCTTTTCATCAGCCATGTCTGTTTATGCAGTTCCTTCTAAACAGCTTTTATCTTGGTTGGAATAACCACAAAAAGCACCATATTAAAATACAACATATATAAAAGAACTTATAACAATGTATATACAATTCTGCAGAATAATAAAACATAGCTAAAACTGTTATGAAAATAGAAAACTTAATTCATTCGAAAATACTTAATTCTAATCCTTTCTTTCTTCATACAAGGGTCTCAGCAAACAGATCTCAGCTAACAACAAACACTATCAACTATGATGTATCTGTTTTTAAAATTCTTAAAGCCTCTGAAAAAGTCCTAGTCCCCAAGCTTAGACACAGTGGTTAGACCTATTTTGTTCTCATGCCGGACAGAAAAATAAAATGTGCGCAATATTTTGTTTGACATTCAGAGTTCATAAAGTTCAATTGGTTTCTCCTTCTGTTAATTGACCAGGAAACCATTTAGCTATGATTGAGTCAATCTGAAAAGTCTTGAAATTAAACTTCATGAATAATGTCTTTGCTAATTGGTGTTGTATGTCATCAAGATAAGGTTCAAAACTTGGCAGAGGCTTGAAGCTTAGGAATTGTGAGGAGACTCTTCGTCTTCCCATCCGAGGGTTGAGATGTGTCTTGTTTAATCTAAATTTCCAATAAACGCACTTCAACTCATTCTTTAAACAGGCAGCCAGAGCTAGGCCAGTTCCAGAAACTGCTCAGACCCAGTTCGCTAAAGCAGGTCCGCACGTGGCTGAACCATGGTAAAAAGTGAGTTGGTCATCCAGTTCCATAAGCTCCTGTCTGTAGGGGATAACTTCATGTGTTACCAAAATTCTTATCCCATATAATAAAGGTATCATAACAGTATCATAAAACAATGGGATCAAAGGTGTATTTTTAGGAAGACACAATAAAGTCTGAATTATTTTGTTTTCTCCTACAGCAAGGGAACTCAAATTCTCCCCTCCCCATAGTTCCGCCTCGGTAAGGGCTGCCGTTTGGGTCCTACATCTCAATACCTCCAAAAGCATCAGACACTGCCTTGGACTTAGCAAACATTAGTGGAGATATGGGGACCTCTCCTAATTTCTGCAGATAATGAACAATATTGTTAATGTATTATGAGATAGCATTGGTAAGTTCACTGTTCGAGCCCCAACACACTTATTATCTTGATAGAGCCTGGTTATCTGTATCAAAATTTCATTGGGCACATCTTGTCGTCTCAATGTTTCACATAAAAGTCCCCTTGGCACTAAATGAAAAGCTGCTTTCAAGCCAGTGAAAGCAACATTCAAATGCCCCGCCTTCACCTTGACATATTTCCAGGCTATACTTAAGAGATTTAAAAACCTGGTCGATTATGGCTCAACTTTGATGTAAAACCTGCCTGGCATGGGGAAAGAATATCATTCTCGTCTATCTAATAACTAAGTTTGTTCATGCAATTCATTTTTCAAGCATAAAATAGACAGGTCTAATGGATGCCACCCTGCATGTTTCTTATGTCGTATGCTTGACTGCAAGTGAGACCTATTGGAATGTATTGAAACCAGCGGTACCAGAAGTCTGGCAAAGGAAATGATAACCAGATAATGACATATATACTTCTTGGTGAAATTGAAAAAAACATGTTAGTGAGGTCTGTTTCCATAATTAATCTTCTCTTCATTAATTTGTGTTGAATGCTTCTGTGTAGGCATGTGGAGCACACATTGGCCACTTGATTATTTAAGCACTCTGGCTAGATAAGTAAACATTTAGCACATTATTATTTTAGAATTGAAGGGAATTCTCATAGTCTTCATATTTGTTATATACCTCAATACCTTAAACACTGTGCAGATACTGACAGACAACTGACACTGTAAAAAAACGATGGTTATGACCATAATCCTGAAATAACTCTTTTGCCCACGTCTGCCGATTGCCTGGGTTCATCTTCCACATGGAAAATATAAGAGAAAGTAAATTTCCTTTACACAGGAGCAAGTTGGTCATCATCCATAAGGCATAAATAAATTTTCAGTCCCTCCGTAAATCCTCCCTGCAAAACATAAAAAAAGCAGAGTGCAGAGACTTCGTAGCTCATCCCTAAAGAGAATGGCCGCCTGAGTTAGTATGTACAAGTGTTGTATGCAGTTCCTAAAACGGTCAGATAAGGAAACCGAAAAAACAGTAGGGCTGGAGGCATCTGAGTAAGCAGGTCAGGGGGATCTGGTTGCTCAGAAGCATCCAGATGGGTGTCATGCTTCATCATCGGGTAGTTCCTCGTTGGGCCGGTGCTACAATGCCCAACTGGCCCCTGGGAAGGCTCTTTGCCGGAGGTCTTTAAAATATAGCGCTGTGGTGAGCATTGGTTGAGGTGCTATGTTTATGGATTGGTGTAAGTGTGGTATGAAAGTGACTAAATGTAGGGTAAGCGAGCCGGGTAGCCGGAGAATGTCTCACACCATCTGCAGCCAACAACCCCAAATCTAACCTGGTGCTCTCTTAACAACTCCAGTTCATAGTGTGAGTACTGGATACCACCCCCCTCTCAGCACCTTTCCTCTGCTGCAAAGGATTGCTGACCTATAGGAAATAATACAGTCCTTTAAACAATGTGCACAAGTTCCAGTCCTGAAGGTCATGAGATTCCTAGGTCTGTTCGCTTCCTGCATCCTGCTAGTCATGCACATTGGCACATGAGGGCCCTGCCTTGGTGTCTTCACAGGCATTGGCTACAATACAGGTTAGACCTGTCTGACTCAATCTTGCACGAAGTCAGTGGACTCCCCCAGTATGCAGCAAGGACGAAGTCTCCGGTTATCGTGGTCTTGGTGAAGTTAGTAAACGTGCGGAGTGTATGCTAAACGTAGACGTAGGACTATAGGGTGATGTGAAAAACAGCGCCATCTTGGAAAGGTGTGGATAAATAAAGTTTCGAAAAAACGAACTGAAAGAGGGTATGAAGAAACAATAAGTCTGAAACAATGATATGCTTAAAAAAACTCGTTCCCCATAAGAAAACCCACGGTACCACAAGCAAAATATCATACTTGAAAACAGGTGACTGAAAATAAATCATACAATATAAATGATACAAATAGCACAATGATAATGACGTGACAAAAGATGCAAAGTTCAAAGGTAACACAGAAATTCCATCCTGTCATTCAATCCGTGTGGCTGCATCGTCGCCATGAAGCGGATCCAGAAGTACTCTCTTTTTAACAAAGTGTTTTTGTTGTTATGTGTGGGTGTCTATATATACACTATATGTTATTAACTGCACAGCATTGAGGTTGTAGTATTGGTGCAATGATAGTTTTATATATGTATTATTTAGTGACATCTTGATGTTTCTTTATGTTTGTAGAGCTGTCCCCTGAGGAAGGGCTTGTCATCTGCCCGAAATGCATTGGGACTAGTAATGATTGGATGACGTTTCATTTGGGATTATCTTTGAGCATTGATGAACTATTCATGAAAACAATGAATATGGATTAAAGATTTGAGGAACTTCTCAAACTTTTTGATTTACCTTTTTGATGAACTGTATATGATACTTTAGACTTTGCAGTCAATTGCTGTGCACCTGGGAGTCTTCCTCCAAGTAGAGGAAGCTGTGTAGTACTCGTCTATGATGGCCTAGTCTACGATGGCCTCGTCTACGACGGCTTCATCTACGATGGCTCCTCTACGATGGCTCGTCTGCGACGGCCTCGTCTACGATGGATCGTCTATGGCGTCGTCTACGACGGCCTCGTCTATGGCGTCGTCTACGACGGCCTCGTCTATGACTGCTCGTCTACGACGGCATAGTCTATGACTGCGATCTCGTCGACGAGGGAAATTCCGACAATTCTGGAATCTCTTATAAGGTGGTAGAGAAGGCTGCTCAACTTTTTAAGATCACAATGGCCTCTCAAGAACAGGACTGCTTCTTGTATGACTTCAAAGAACCTCTCAAGAAGGCATTAAGGTCAATACCGATTATCGATTACCTTTAGTCAGAAGGGGTATAAGGCGCCAGATACAGCACCGGCGTGTTTAACAGGATATCCTAAGCCGGACTCCGTGGTGACACAGGCGACCCAGAAGTACTCCAGGAATCCTTCGTCCCCTTTGTCGCTTCCTACTGATAAGGGGGGAAAAAGAGTGGACAACATTGGGAACAGGTTTTCCTCAATGTTGGCAATGACGGTAAAGGCCGCGAACGCCCTAGCGCTCTTGGGACGCTATCATAGACAATTGTGGGCACACATAGCCCCACACCTGTCGGAATTGCCAGATTCATCCAAAGAGGATTCTGCAAGATAGTGAAGCATCGGCGTCAGAAACTATAGACTGCGCGTTGGATATCGCTATGACAAGGTTCCGCCAGTTGGCTGGAGCAGCAGTCTTGCGGCTCCAAGGATGGCTCTTTCCGTCCTGAGGTGTAAACAAAGATTTTGGACATGCCATATGATAGCCAGTTGCTATTTGGCACAAACAATTAACGAAGCAGACACTGCGAGAGCTTTGGGCACTCTTCAGTATAAGAACCAGTCCTTTAGTGGAAATGGAGGAAGAGGGCGGTCTTCCTACAGAGGAAATTATCAATACAAGTCTTCCTGCTCTTCAGGCCAGAGTAGACCGCAATACCAACAGCGCCAACATCAGCAAAACAAGCAATCCTCTTTTGGGAAGTCGTCCTTTCAAGGTAAAGGACAGCGAAAATATAGGGCTGCTTCTACGAGAGATTTCGATTATGCTGTAGAAAGGAGCAATAGAGAGAGTACCTCCACCTCAGAAGGGAAAAGGGTTTTATTCCCGCTTCTTTTTGATCCAGAAAAAAGACAAGAAGTGGAGACCAATCTTGGACTTCAGGGCCCTCAACAAATTCCTAAAGAAGCAGACGTTTCGCATGGTAATCCAGGAGGTCTTGCAACTACTGGAAGAGCAGAATTTTTATAGCGTCTCTAGTCCTACAGGACGCTTACTTCCATATCCCATTTCACAGGAATCATAAAAAGTACTTGCGATTTGCAGTAGTGGGCAGACACTTGCAGTTTCGCGTTCTGCCTTTCGGGCTCAAGTCTGCACCGCGCATATTCACGAAATGTCGTTCCCCGGTGGCGGCATATTTCAGACAGTGCCATCACCAAGTCTTTCCGTATCTGAATGGCTGGCTGGTCAAGGCTCCATCCTTAGACTCGTCCAGGTCTCCCAATGCCTGTTTAAAGCTTTGCGATTGCTTGGGTCTCACCCTCAATCAGGAAAAATCGGTCCTACAACCTTGTCAGTGCATCAGTTTCCTAGGTGCAACCCTGGACACACGGTCAGCAAAAGCTTTCCCATTTAGAGAGAGGATGAACAAGCTCCTTGTACTAGCTGCTATAGTAGCCTCGAAGAAAGTCTTGACAGTCCGCCTCTTCAAATCCCTCCTGGGGATGATGTCATCGTGTATCCTCCTGATTCCTCACTGTCGACTACGAATGAGACCTCTACAGGAGGCGCTCTCGAAGCAGTGGGTCCAATGCACAGGGTCATTAAACGACCACAAAAAAGTGAATCCTCAGATGGTCGGAGCCCTGCAATGCTGGTCGTCATCTCAAAACCTGTCTCAAGGCTTGCCATTCCTGCTTCCGGCTGCCCCTCATGTTGTCACAACAGGCGCCTCCTTGAAAGGCTGTGGAGTTTTTCTGCAAGAGCTACAGATAAGCGGAAAGTGGTCTCCTATGGAGAAGAAACTACATACCAATCTGCTCAAACTGCGGGCGGTCTTCCTGGCCCTTCAAGCTTTCCTGCCAAGAATAAAACATTCCCTGGTGCTCATCCGGACAGACAACACCACGACTAAGCACTACCTCAACAAAGAGGGAAGGCCACGTTCGCTGACACACTCTCGCGAGTTGCAAAAAAATCTGGAATTGCTCATACTCCTTAATATTACCCTAAGGGCGGAATATGTCCCAGGCACGGACAATGTGCTCACTGACGGGCTGAACAGGCAGAAAACAATGTCACACTAGAGGGAGCCAGATCAACAAATTATCGACCAGATCTTCTCCAGATGGGGCACGCCGCAAAGCGATCTATTTGCGATGAGAATGAACGCCAAATGCCCACACCTCGCAAGTTGGCATCCCTAGTCGGAGTCTCTAGGGAATGCATCTTCCATCGCATGGCGCAACGTCTTTGCGTACGCCTTTCCGCCATTCCCGATGCTTCCCAGAGTCCTCAGGAAAATTTAGGTGGAGCCTTGTACTCTAATTTTAATAGCCCCAACTTGGCCGAGGCAACATTGGTTCACAGAGCTCCACTGTCTATCCCTGGAGCCGCCGGTCCACCTGCGGCATTATCTATCTCTGCTTACAATGAACAATCAAGTTCAACATCCGGATCTGAAGTCTCTCAGGTAAGCCACCTGGCTCCTGAGTTCAGAGAGTTCCACAATCTGAATATTCCACAAGACTGTAGACATTCTTGCCAGAGCAAGGGCGGATAGCACGACCAAAACGTATTCCCTGAAATGGGAGCGCTTTTTTGTTTGGTGTGCAGATCACAGAATTCGGCCTTTCTCCACAACCCTGGAGCAACTTTTACCTTATCTATTACATCTGGCACAGTCGGGCCTAGCCCACTCCTCCATTAAAGTACACTTAGCAGCAATATCTTGTTATTAAAGAACTTCAACGAGTCCATCGCTCTGGTCAAGCGGGTTGATTAAGCAATTTCTAAAACTATTATACAGATCTTTCCCGCCAGTAAGGATGTTGCCACCTACCTGGCATCTCAATGTGGTTCTTATCCAGCTCATGAAACATCCGTTCGAACCAGTACACAGAGCTGACCTAAAGTATGTCTCGTGGAAAACAGCACTCCTCCTGGTGCTCACATCTGCAAGGAGGGTCAGTGAGCTACAGGCGTTTTCAATCCAGGATCCTTTTCTACAGTTTAAAAATGACAGAGTAATCCTGAGAACCAATCCTAGGTTTATCTCAAAAGTCATGTCGGACTTCCACCTAAATGAACCTGTGGTTCTACGTTCCTTCTTTCCAAACCCAAGCACGGCAGCTGAAAGATCGCTGTTTTCTTTGGATCTCAAGCGATGCTTGAAGTTTTACATTGACATAACGAAAACATTCAGGAAACCTAACCAGCTATTCGTAGCTTACAGCCGACCTAGGAAAGGTCTACCGCTTGCCAAGCAGAGCATCTCCAGATGGATTTCTACAGCCATTGCTTTCTGTCATGACCAAGCTGGACAGCCTTTGCATTCCAAAGTGAGAGCGCACTCCACGAGAGCTATGTCCACTTCTATGGCTCTCTTTGCAGGGGTGCCAGTCATTGACATTTGCAGGGCGGCAACATGGAAGTCGCCGCATACCTTCACTAGGCACTACTGCCTGGATACGGAGCTGATGAATGATGCAGCAGTGGGACAAACAGTGTTACGACATCTATTTCAGTAAGGTGAGCCTTCCTCCGTCCCTCCATCCTACTCTGGTATGCACATTTCTTTAGTAATACTTACTGTGGATGTCTAATGATGGTTCATGCTCGCATGGTGTGTCTTATCTAAGGACTTGTATATGCTGTTCCATCAGAAATGTGCACTCTGCATTGCTTTCTACTCTGATTCAGGTATGTGAATCTATGAAAGACACTCATAGTACTGGATAAGAAATGCGTTTCTTACCTGTAACTGCAGTTATCCAGTATTGGTGTCTTTCATAGATTCACATGCAACCCTCCCGCCTTGCCTGGAAGGACTCATTTAACTCTCTGTGTCACGCCTACTTAGCTTAGTGCGTACGAAAATCTGAGGATCTGAGGGACTGAGGCTCCTGCCAGGAAGGTTCTAGAGGGAGGTGATAGCTGATTGGCTCTTCTCTAGAGTTTGGTCCTTTTTACAAAAGGACATGGATATGTTTTTATTATTAGAAGCTTATAGAGCGCACAGCTACCTCCGACGGAGGTGTCCCGGCGCTAGGATTACATGATTATCCCCATAAAGAGAGACCAGAATCAAATCATACAGAGGGACTAAGAAAAGCGAAATTGATCGTGCCCGATCCTACCGCTTAGTGAACAACCAGGTCTTGAGTTTGCGACGAAAGATAGGCTCAGATTCGCAAAACCTGAGGTCAAGGGGGAGACCGTTCCAGAGCTTGGCGGCAGTGACGGTGAAGGATCTGCCGCCAGTACGAGAAAGCTTGAATCTAGGAACTATCAGCAGACGCAGATTGTTGGATCTGAGATGTCTGACTGAGGCAGAAATTTTGAGACGCTTTCTCAAGTATAACGGGCCAATTCCATGTATAGCCCGAAATGTCAGGATCAGTATCTTGAAATCAATGCGTCGTAGGATGGGGAGCCAGTGAAGCTCTTGTCGATAGGCTCTGACTGAAGTACGGGCAGGGATGTTACCGATAAGCCGGGCTGCCGCATTTTGGACTATTTGCAGGCGATCAATAAGGTAGAGGGGGGCACCTGCATATAGACTGTTGGCATAGTCTAGATGGGTAGTGATAAGAGCCTGAACCACAGTTTTACGAGAAGATTGAGGGAGGAAGGGAAAGATTTTCCGGAGCATACGTAGTTTGGAGAAACAGGACCCTACTACTTTGTTGACTTGAGCACTTCCAGACAAGGAATTGTCAAAAGTGAAGCCGAGATTGCGAGCTGCCTGCACAGGAGTGGGAGGGGGAATCAAGATTGGAGGCCACCAAAGGATTGCAGGAGGGGGAGATTTCTTACTAAAGAAAAGAACCTCCGTTTTATCGGTGTTCAGGGCAAGATGATTAGCTGACATCCAGGTACAGATGTTTCCAAGGCAGTTTCTAAAATTGGAGAAGAGGGAGTCAGAATGGTCTCGAAATGAAAAAATAAGCTGAGTATCATCAGCATAAGAGATCACCCTGACCCCCCAGGACTCCACTACTTTGGCCAAAGGAGCCACATAAACATTAAACAGTAGTGGACTCAAAGCAGAGCCCTGGGGGACTCCGCACAGTAGAGGTTTGTCCTCGGATTCAAAAGGGTGCATCATAACCCTTTGAGAGCGACTAGACAAGAAAGAGGTGATCCATGCCAGTACTGTCCCACCAACCCCTAGCTGTTGTAGACGGGTGGTAAGTATTTTATGGGAGACAGTATCGAAAGCTGCGGATAGGTCGAGGAGGACCAACATGGCCTCCTCGCCCCTATCCACTGATTCCCTGATGATTTCAGAGACTTCAAGCAGTGCGGTCTCAGTGCTAAAACCGGACCTGAAGCCGGACTGAGAATCATGAAGCAACTGGTTAGACTCTAGGTACAGTGCCACTTGTTTCTGTACCGCCTTCTCCAGAATTTTAGCAGGCTTAGGCAGAAGCGAGATAGGGCGATAGTTGCTAAAAAGTAAGGGGTCGGCACCAGGTTTTTTCAATATGGGGACAAGCCTAGCCTGTTTCCAAACTGAGGGGAAATAACCATGTGACAAAGAGGAATTCCAGATGGAAAGAAACGGGTTCACTAGAATAGGGGCAAGAACGCCCATGACTTTGGCCGGGACAGGGTCCAGAGGGGAACCAGACTTAACATTGCGTAGCAAAGCTAACGCAAGGTCTGGAGTTAGCTCAGTGAAGGAATTAAAGGAGCAGGAGGTAGGACAAAAATAATCGTCAGGGTGGTCCGAAGTCGTTGCAAAGGAAGAGGAGAGTTTAACTATCTTTTCTTGAAAAAAATCAGATAATCCATTACAAAGATCTTGTGAGGGGGTACAAAGGGATTTAGACGCAGGGGGGTGAACAAAATCTTTTACAATAGAAAAAAGAGTTTTTGAGGAATTCTGCGCCTGCTGAATAAGATTGGAGAAGTAGGTTCTCATTGAGGAACGTTTAAGTTTATGGAATGCATTCAGGGCAGATTTGTAAGTCAATTTGGCTGAAAGATCATAATTGAGTCTCCATTTACGTTCCAACCGCTTACATTTACTCTTCTCTTCACGTAGCAGAGGAGAAAACCAGGGGGCAGAGGGACGGGATCTGGAGGAGGTGACAGGAGCAAGAGGGGAAACCAGGTCAAGTGCATCGGAGAGAGACGAGTTCAGTCTCAAGGTTTCAGAATCGAGGTCATTTTGCTGATTAAAGTGAAAATGAAAATGAGCCTCCAAGGAGACACAGGTAACTTTGGTCCATTTGCGTCTTGTTCCTTGATTAAGGGGAATAGGGGGAGGAGGGGATGGGGCCGGGAAAGAAAAAGGAATAAGGAAATGATCGGTCCAAGTCAAAGGGATAGGGGGAAAGGTAGAAAGAGAAGGAAGATTATTAAAAATGAGGTCAAGTGTGTGACCTGCTATATGGGTCGGACCAGTCACCAATTGGGGCAGGGTGAGACCTTGTAGGGTATCTAACAGGGAAGATGCAAGAGTGCAGGAAGGATTATCGATGTGAATATTGAAATCTCCTAATACAGTAAAATGGGAATGTTTAAGCGAGAAATCAGCGATAGTATGCATCAAAGTGGTCAGGGAGGAAGAGGTAACCGCAGGGGGGTTATAGACTAGTATGCCTGCACAGATGGTACCAGCGGGGTCCATTATTGTAAAATGAGCAGCTTCAATGAGGCCCAGGTTGGGAATTTTTGTCAAATTAAATTTAAGATGGGATTTAGCGACAATAGCAAGACCCCCTCCGGTCTTAGAATTGTCTCGATTGATGCCAGTGAGACAATAGCCAGGGGGAGTAGCCAAGGTGATGTCCGGATTGGAGGAGTCTTTTATCCAGGTTTCGGTGAGAAACAATAAATCCCAATTATGGGTGTCAAGAGATAGCCAGATGTCATGGGCATGGGCTGGAAGAGATCTGCAATTGAGTAGTGCGGCCTTTAATATGGTAGGAGGCTGTTCATTGATAATTGAGTGACGTAACGGTGCTTTAGGTACCATGGGAAGAGAAAAATTACACTGAGGGCAGGAATATACAGCATTTTCTAGGTTAGCGGTATTACAGCAGGTAAAGGGAACACAAGTAGCATAACGGAGGTTATGCAGTTGCTGTGAGGACCAACAGATTTTAGAGGCAAATGGAGCAGGGGTACTGGCGCTGGGCGCGGGTCCGGCGCGGACGGGCGCAGACGGGCTTGCCTTAGGCGCGCCTTCGGCGCGCCCGCTGCGCCCGTCCGCTGCGCGGACGGGAAGGCCCCTTACTAAGGTGAGGTCTTTAGGCCTACTATTCTCTATGTATGTCTATAGGACATTACTTTTCTATGTACCGGAGACTCCCGTCTCGACGACGGGGAATGATTCAGGCATGTGAATCTATGAAAGACACCAATACTGGATAACTGCAGTTACAGGTAAGTAACGCATTTCTTCTGTGCCCTCCAGTATTCATTGATGGGATCCATACGGACATGTCTTTCAGTTGAGGTGGAACTTTCAGCTGCATTATGCATTTCCCCCAAATTCTTTATTCCATGTTTTCTGAGGAAAATCTGCCAAGACTGGACCCAAGTCATTTTCATTGCACCAGATTGGCCAAGAAGAATGTTGTATGCGGACCTGCTGCTCTTTTCCACAAGCATCTCAGTTCAGGCTCCCATTCAGATCAGACCTCCCCTCCCGGTCTCTCCGAAGCCTCCACCTACATGCCTGGAGATTGAAATGAGACATCGGAACTCCTTTCTGCTGCCACTGGAGGCGGTTGATGTTTTACTATCAGCCCTAGACAAACTCTGGTTAATCTGGCAGATGGAGCAATTTTGTTGTGTGGTGCACTGACAAGAACATAGACCCCTTGCAGGCCAGGTTGTCTCACCTCTGCAGTTTGCTTTTTCTCTTGCCCAGAGGTGAGGTGTGCGTTTAATAGTTTAAAGAGGCAGCCGCAGAGGATGAAATAAGGATCTGGACAAGGGGGGTCGGCAATGGGAGGGGCGATCGGATGGTAATACTGCATGTTGTGGGGAAGGTTTTTAAGAAGTGATGCATTTGCCAAATGTACCGTACAATATGATATGTACAACTTAACTTCAGATGGAGATGTTTAATGTTTATTGTTCATGCGGTATGTAAATGACACTGCAATAACAATAAAAAGTTTTTATTAAAAAAAAAAAATAGTTTAAAGAGGCATGTAGCTGCACTGACGGCGTTCCTCTGTTTGCCAGATCAGCCGTCCATTTTTAAGTCTCACTGGCGAGATTGAATGATTTAAAGGGATTTCAGTATCAGGCTCTAAGCCCCACCCCCTCTTTCCCATTGGCCGGCGTCACCGTTTATGCTAAACAGTGGCCACCCATTGGGAAAGAGCTTTTTCTGACATAGACTTTTCTCTTTTGGAGACGGCCCACTTGGACGGGCTCGTCTGCCTTCCTGCCATCGTAAAAGCTTTCTTATCTTTATGGGGCCATGTGTTTCAAACCAGGTGTTGTGAATAAAGTATATAGCCATTCGATGTCTATGAGAAAATGTAATAGTACATATTATTCAAGATTATTATACAAATGCCATTTCACTTATTAGTGACAGAATTAAGCACTGCCAAAAGATAAAATATAATTTTAGTTTTTTATGCTCATCATTAGTGACATTGTGTTGGTTGCTTTGGGAAGAAATACAAATGGCATATTCTTTGAACGGCATTTTGGTTTGTGTGCCATGCAGTTTTTATATCAGTGTTCATATATTTACTCTGAGGGCTATTTCCCTTTCAGTGTTTTTTTTTTTTATTGCAGTTTAAAATCAAAATAGGACAGCATACTTATGGTTGTTAGTTTTATATTGAGCTCCATTTCCCATCAAAGAGGAGTTTGGGAAATCAAGAAAGAATAGTAAAGTTGTCCTTTATGATCGTTAATCGAAATTGACTGCTTGGGAGCAAAGCACAGGTTGACATTGTTTTTCTCAGTTTTTAAAAAGGAATTTTTTTTGTGTGAAAGTGTTATAAGAAAAGCAAAGATATTCCATGTTTGAGTTGATGAAGGTATCCATGATAAAGAACTGTAATTAGAACAAATAACTTTCCCACCTGCACCTTGTACATGGGTAGGAAGTTTGAGATAGTCTTGTAAGAAATCAAGTCCTGTCTCTTACAAAAGCATAGCATTTCCTATGACATGGATGTATATGCAACTCAATATTCTGAATGGATAACTATTATGAGAGTTACTGTGCCTAGAAATTGTTAGCAGTTTGTAATCCAATATGGTATTGTGTCGTACATAGCCATTCTAAGCAAACAATAAGAATCTGATAGAGACATCTAGCCGCAGATTCCTCAACTTAGAATATCCCCAGGCGTCATATTGGATCCGGAAAATCTTTTCCCCCAGCAGTACCTCTGCACGCCGGGGGGTGGTGTCGTCCGACTCAGTCATGACGTCGTCCACAGAAGTAACGTCAATGGAGCCATATAAGTCTCCCCCCCCCCCCCCACACACAAACCCACGCCCCCCACCTCCCCCCTCCCACCGTGCTGACATTAGTTTTCTTCTTTTCCGCGTCCCAACGCGGACCCGGAGCAGCGGTTACCTCTGACCTGTTTTTTGTTTTTCAGGCCTTTTTGACACCTTTAGCGTCCAATAACAGTGTGCGATGCCTTCGGGTTTCAAGGCGTGTGAACCCTGTACACAGCAGATGTCAGTGACGGATCCAAATGCGATCTGTATGTGGTGCTTGGAAGAGCACTACGACTAAGAGGAGTGCGATGCCTGACGATGGCTGAAGCCGAAGTCCCAGCGGGTACGTCGCATGTAGTTGCTGTCCGCCCATGTGTCCCGTTTGGAGTCCTCATGCCTCCAGTCTCCTTCTCGTGAGGGGGGTCGGTTCGGGACAGGTGGCAGAGTCCTTCCCATGGAGGTCAATCTCCTGCCACATGTAAGCACAAGAAAAAAAAGTCATTGAGGTCACTGACCTCACACGACGGCGGGCCCGCTGCTCTCGGTCTCTAACGGACACGGGCTCTCAGGAGTCGACCCTCACTTACCCGACATTTCCTGGAGCTGGGGCGACTAGGGCCCAGATCGAGACCTATTCTCGGGCCCCACTAGCCTTCTTTGGGTCACCCCCGCTCCCTGGCGCGCCTTTGGCCCCATAGAGGGGGTATGGGCTCAGATCGAGATTTTGCAGGTGGGTTTGCCCTCAGCACCGGTCGAGCACCCTGACTCTGGTTCCAGAGTCGCTGCGACGTCGGGACACGGCCAAGGAAGGGCATCCTGCTCGCACGTCCAAGCCTTCCATGTCGTGTCTGCACAGCCCTGTGAGGCTCCCTGCACCGACACCAGCTGAGGCTGCAGAGCAGTTCTTGACTCTGAGTCTACTCTGTTCCTCTCCACAGGATCCCACCTCGGTGGAGGTCGCGTTGATGCCGGTCTGACACCGGACGGACATGGGTAAATCAGGGATCATAGACGCTGGTGCCATCCCCGGCTGTTCATCCGTTTAGTGGAGGATGTGGAGGCTGAAACTGGGGAGGCCCCTGTGGGCTCGCCACCCCTATGGTTGTTTTTTACTGTCCCTCTGGGCAGAACCCTATGCATTGGCAGGTCCTTGGATGTCCTCGGGCTGTGGAGCCCCCACTTTTTGGTGGCAGGATTACCCTCATGCCATCCCCAACAGAAGACCTGTTGTCACCACCTCGAATGGCCATTGTGGCTAGTGCGGCTTTTGCAAGGGCGGTTCGCAAGGCTAAGAACATTTTACAAGTGCAGCCACCCTCAGTCTCTGGCCTCTGATCCCTTGCTCGATTTACTCCACCAGGGCACTGTGGAAGTGGAGCCCTTGTTGCCTTTTGGCTAGTCGTTATACAACACTCTTCTGGGGACTTGGGCGAGGCCCTCTTCGGGGGACCCGGGGGACCCGGTGGATCGTGCTATTGCACATCGACATCTCCCTGCTCCAGATGACCCTGTCTGTTTGTCCCTCCATCCTAGGGCTCAAGGGCTGGTAATTCAGGCGACTTCAGTCTCGCTGCCTTCTGCCCCTCCCCCATTTTTCCCTCCCACTTGGGAGTCTCAATGGTTGGAGTTGTGTGGCCGCCATGTATTTGCGTCCACCAGTGCAGGCCTTAGATCCCTGAACACGTCTTGCGTGTTTGCCTGCGGGCTACTTATTCTGGATGGTCCTCGAACTGACCTGGATCGGTTGATTCTTAATGGCCGGGAAATGGTGCAATGTTCCATTCGGTCAGCCATGGACACCACTGATTCAGTGGGTCGAGCTATGGCCCATTTAGTTGCTCTGCATCGCCATGCCTGGCTGCGAGCTGACCGTTTCCCTGCAAATGTCCAGGAGCGTCTTAGGGATTTGCCCTTTGATGGGGTCACCTTGTTCGACAGACATGCTGACTCGGCGGTTCAACATCTCATGTCTGAGTTTCCATGAGTTCCATGGTTTATAGTCCTTGTTGTGGACTTTGGCTTTTAGTTGCAGTATTGTCACTGCTTTTTCTGGTGCCCTGTCTCTGGGTTCACAATGCTAATACCCAGATGGACTGTGCAGCTTTTTGCCATCTTGTCCTTCTTTGCCACAGCTGGCCAGCTGTTTTTTCATTTCTTTTTGAGCCCTCTACCTAAGAGCTAGTCTCAAGAGGTGTCCCTTGCTTTTATAGGGATGTGCCATACCCTATGTGGGGTACTTGTTGGCTATTGTATAGCTGCTTTTAGTGACACAGGAAGTTTCAAAGGCTACCGCTGAGTCTTCTTCGGAATGATTATTTTCTGTCTATACTGGGGGTCTCCTGATTCGTCCCACTCTTCCTACTGTGGTAGGATTTCCCCTCTGGTGAGACCCACGGGTTTGGTGTAGCTCTCTCCTGGGGCTTCTGGGTTTTTGTCTAAGGTTCGTCCGTAGCTGTCTCCTGCCTCTGTGGAGTGTTGTTTGGTGTGTTCTTTCGGCTTCACTGTGCTCTTTCTGCCTGTCGACGATTGCCCCTTGGGGCCATGTTGTTCTGTTCCATTCCTGAACAGTTTCTTCTGTGTTCTGTATGGATTCGACATGTGTATACATACAGGATATGTTCGCTGTCACAGGGTGCCGGTGGTGATCCTTGCACCCCTGTCTTAGCTGCGTTCTATTTTGGTCCAGTCCTGGTGTGAGAAAGTGCTTACGTCTTCTCTCATGGCTTGAGCCCAGTGGGGTTTTTGTCTATAGGCAGTGGAATGTCCACCAGCGACGTCACTGCTGTGCTTTGCCTTGTTTTCTATTTCCATCTGCACTTCCCTGGCAGGGACTCCGTTCCCTTTGATAATTGTCGCACATAGGTTTAGCTGCTTCTGCTACTGGTCTCTGCTGCAGTTTTCTGACACACTGTGGCCTAGTGGTTGATGTCTGACTCTCACTCCAAAGGTTATGTGTTCCACTCCAGGTGTTTCACTGGTTGTGGGTTCTCAGTCAACACTATAGCGATATTGCTTTCTTTTTCTGTCAGATTTATGTCTGTGTATTTTTCACTCTTTCCTCATGAGTGTGGTGGTCAGTGTCCCGCCTGTCTCATGGGAGCCCTGGTTCCTTCCCCCTTGACGGGATGCTGTCGGTTTTTAGGTGTCTTGACATTGTTGTGTTCTGCTTTACACTGGTGCTGTTGGTACCTCTTGTGGAGTCTCTTTTTACCTGGGGCATGCTCTTTGAGTTCTTCCCCTTGCTTTTAATTTTTTCACAGTTTGTTTATATATACATCCCCTTATGTGTATGTATGTGTATATATATATATATATATATATATATATATCCAAAACACACAGATGGCGTGTTCTTGCCGCTTTTACAGCGGGCATTCGACAGGGTCGCCAAACCTTAGATATGTGTGAGTTCTTGGCGCAATCTCCATTTCTTGAAACACCAGAGTCGAAGTCCAAATACAGTTTAAGTGCTCAGGTTTATTTGGCGGAAAAACAACCCCTACGCGTTTCGAGGTAAGCCTACCTCTTGCTCACGGGTGCAACTAGAACCCAGATGGAGACAAATGCAGCAGCTTGCAGGCCTCACTGGCCTCTCCTCCTCCTTCCCCTCCTGGGACGTCAGCGGATCCCTTGCAGTGTGTGGGGCCTTCTATGGCGTCAACGGCGCCGACTGGCTTTGAACAGGTTAGGAGGATGGGGTGCAGTTGGGGTGCCGCCCTACGGGGGTCCCTCCTTTGGACCACAGCGCCTGTGCTATGTCGCGGGAGGTCGCTGGAGCTCAGGTCGCAACCCTGAGCCCCTCTCCGTCCTCAGGACAGGCGGCAATCTTTTCTGAGGCAGAGGTGACGCCGCTTCCGTGCCGGAAGCTCCTGGCCCTGGCGGCGTCATAGGGGTCGGCGGAGGGCCCCTCTCATCCCGTCACGGGTCAAGGCTAGCGGGGGACTCCTCGTCCCTCCACGCAGGCGGCTGCATCGTCTGAGGTCAGGCCCGTGCTTTCCTGCGCCGCTCCTTTGCTGCTCTGGCCCAGCCCCGGTCTCCTGCGCCGAGCGCTGCGGCAGAGGTCGTTCTGGTGTCTCCCCTGGCGTCAGACGATGGAGTCCTGCCTCAGATTACGGACTCTACTGCGCCAGGACGGCGTCGAGTCGTTGACTCGTCCTCGTACACCTCTTCTCCAGAGGTTCAACTTTTGTTGGTGTCATCCACCCCGGAGATGGGACGACGCGTCGTGGCTTTTTCCCCGGCGTCGTCTAAAGGCTGCTCCACGCCGTCTCTGCAGCCGCGGTCTTCGCCAGAGGAGCCGCAGGTCCCCCACTCCTCAGTCCCTCTTCCTTCTTTCCGGACCTGGCTCTTCCTCCCTCCGGTTGGCTTGGGGATGGCCGTCTTAGCTTGCAGCCCTCGCCTACAGCGGAGCTGTTTACCCCTCCTCGGGGCCCTATGGAGGCGGGTGCAGCCTTCGCTCGCGCTGTTTCCACGGCTGTGGGAATTTTGCGCATGGATGATCCAGCTACCCATTTCCCCGAAGATCATCTTCTGGAGGTTCTCCATCAGGGCTCTGGTGGTAGGGAGCTGCTGCTTCCCTTCGAGGGTTCACTCCATTCTTCTCTCTTGGGGACTTGGGGTTGTCCCGCCCTGGGGAACCCGGTACCCCAACACCTTCTACACCGCCACCATCCGGCACCGCATGATCCAGCGTGTCTTTCCCTCTGCCCTCTACCAGGGCCCCCTTTTGCAGAATGCCTTTTCCTCTCTGCCGTTGCTGTTGTCTCCCCTGTCACAGGAGGCCCACTGGCTGGACTCCTGGGGGTGCAATATGTTCTCCTCAACCAGTGTGGCTCTGCGGGGCCCCTAACATGCTGTGTCCTGGCTAGGGCCACTTCTTGTTTGTGGGTCTCGACGGAGTCCTTTATGCCTGACGCTTCTCAGGAGGGTGCCTGTGCAGATCTGAGTCACCATGTGTTGAACGGCCGGGAGCTGGCGGCGTTTATTCTTTGCTCTGCTCTGGACATCTCGGAGGTGCTGGGCCGTGCCATGGCTTCTTCTCTCACTCAGTGACCTGTGACTTGATCTGGTTCTTTGAGCTGTTCTTCCGTTGGGTTCTGTTGGCTACTGGCCGGCCCTTCTTGACTGTTTGTTTTTGCTTTGGGTTTTCTACACCATGCTGGCCCTGAGAATAGGCCTGCTGTTTTTTCTCTCTGGCTGCTTGACTAGCCTTCTGCGGGCTTTTACGCAGGTATTTTCTGTTGTCCTCTGCTGCGGACGTTTGTTCCTGAGAGGTTCCCATCGTTTGGGACGTAACATGCCCTATGTGGGGCATTGGTAGCTGTTATATAGCTCTGTTATGTGCTGAGGAGTTGTGATTACCCTCATGTCTCTGTTCTCCGTGGCGTTAAGGTATGTTGCAGATGCAATCCTCTTGCTGATGGCTTGGGATGGCTTGAGTTGCGCCCCGGGGTGTCCTCCTCCGGGGTCACTCTGCTGTTCGCCTGGTCTAGCCTGCTGTCTGCGGCCGGGCGTCTTGGTTCTGCCTGGTTCCACATCTTTTTGGACTGTGGGTACGGACTCCTCCCTGGAGCGTGTCCGGACCTTTCTCGCCTTCTTGCTCTCGGTCGTCTGCTGACGTCTGGCTTGCCCTGAGAGCATCCTTCTGCAGTGCTCTCGGCGTCTGGCTGCACTTGCTGGTGCTGACTTGCTGTTTTTCTGCACCATTGTGCCTTCTTGGCGCTTTGGTGGGACAGTCATCTTTGCCTTGTCCACTTCTTCCAGTAGGCCTTGCACTCAGTTCTACCAATCATCCCTGTGGGATGAGATGGTCCCTGAGTTCTTGTTTCTTTTCGGGTGCAGTCTGTCCCTGCGGGGCGCTGGACGGTACTTACTGGGTGACCTTGAGCTGCCCTTTTCGGCTTCCACCTGCTTATTGCGGACGGCGCCGTTCTGCCTGGACTTTGCCTTCTGAGTGTGTTAAGCTTGACTGCCCTCTTCGCTGGGTGTTTTTCCAGTGGAGGGAGGCTTGCCTTTGGCCTTGGGCGAATGTTTTGTTATCTTGTATGGGCGTGGGGTGCTTTGACCTCCTTTTTGCCTTGCCTTGTTTCCTCTGCTGAGCGAGGATGGGCTGCTTCTTCTCTTCTCCTTTCCCGCATCCCCTTAAGGGTTGGTGGTCTTCTGCTTTCGGGGGTTCCCCTTGCCTGAGGGACGGGGCTCCTCATCCTGTCTTTGGGACTCAGCCCCTGTGGGACCCTCTGTTATGACCAGGCTGGTGGGGTCCTCTAGCAGACCCTCCTTCCCCTTGGGTATGGCTAGGGTATCTATTCTATGTGAAACAATCTGCGGCTAGTAGTCTCAATCAGATGTGCGAGGTACTTACCTTTGGTAACGATGTATCTGGTAGCGACGATTCATGCCGCATATTCCTTCTCGGCCCGCCCTTCCTCCCTGTTCTGCGAGGACCCTTTGGGTTGGTCATCTGCATTCTCCTCCCTGTGGGTGGCTATGTCTTCTGTGCATGCGTTCTGTCGTTCTTTTCTGGCAGGATGTTCGTTCTGTTTATTTGTTGCTTCCTCCCCTTTTGGCGCTTTGAAGGATCGGTCTGTAGGTACTTTTGTGCCTATGTGTTTTAGTTGCCCCAGGTTGGGCCTATCCCTCCCCATTTTTTCTCTTGCCCCTTTTCATTGCTAGGGGTCCTGGCCCCTCTGATATCCTCTATGGTGGGGTCTTTTGGCTGGGCCTCTGCCCTTGTTCCTTACAGGGGTTGTCACATTCTGTGTTGGGGATGTCCGGGAGTCTTGTCGTGCCTTGTTTGTCCCAAACTGGTTCCCCTTCATTGTAATTGGTTGGGGTTGTGGTCCTTTTATAGATTTTCATGACACTTTTCATGTGATCTTGACTCCGCGGGGGCTATCTTTTTCCTGGCAGGGTTGATGTTCAAGGCTATGCTCTGTTCTTATTCTTTTCCCTGCCTTGGGTACTGCAGTGTTTGGCACTGCCCCTTATGGTGTTGTTCCCCATCATTCCCTTTTTCTTTTCGGACACTGTTCCTATACTCTCACAGTTTTTTCTGATGGCTCTGCGTTGTGGCGCAGAAAAGTTCTCTGAAGAAATCTGCCGTAGGCGCGCAGGGGTGGGAGTTATGTGACCTCGCTGACGTCACCTGCGCGGACGGCGCGCGGAGATGCTGTGGCAAAAGATTTACCGGAACCAGTCTCACGCCTGGAGATAATTCTGCATGATGTAATCTGCGGCTAGAATCATCCATCAGCGCCGAAATTATGTCACAGAAAGTTCTTAGGCGCCACCCATGCACGCTGATGTCAGTTCTTTCTTTTTCCGCGCCAGTAAGCACAGATCCGGATTGAGCACGTACCTTGGTTTCTTTTTGACCACTATTTTGAGACTTTTTGTCTCCCCAACCTTCTCTTGGTGCATGTAGGGATGCCCAGTTTTAAGTCCTGTGAAACCTGTCGCCGAAACATGTCGGTAGCAGACTTCCACGATGTTTGCCTCTACTGCCTGGAGGCCAACCACGACTCCCGGGACTGCCGCGACTGCCGTGCCATGGCCCCCAAGGCCTTGCGGGAGCGGTGTCGGAAGCTGCTAGAGGTCCAGCATTCATCTAGGGGCCACTCGCGGGACCGGAGACGTCAGATTCAGGTAAGCATCACCATAAAAAGAAGTCGAAGAAGCGTGTTCACTCTCCGACATCCCCCGTCGCTCCCCAGTGGTGGACGAGGGGGACAGGGGCCTCGCCGAGCCGGAGAGTTCCGTGGCCTACCCACCATACCCGGGTCCGTCGGCAACTCCTGAACAGATGCAAGAATTCCTTGCTGCTTTGGACCGCCTTTTACAGGCCTTGAGCTCCCGCCGGCGCGCCTACTGGCCCTGCGGACCCGTGTCCTGATCCTGCTGGCCCCGGCGGCTCTGCCATCGGCTCCAGCCCTGGCGCTAAAGGATCCTGCGCTGCTGGCTCCGGCCCCGGCGCCACGAGGTGCGGCGTTGCCGGCCCCGGCACCGCCCTAGGCTCCACCCCCGACGCCACACTGGGTGCCGTTTATCCCACCCCTACCCCGGTTCCCAGACCATTTTGTTCCAGCTTAGGATCCGCTTTGGGAACCAGCGCCGTTCACGGCGCCGTTCGTTCAATCTCCGGCTCTGCCTCTGCGTCCAGCTCCCTCCAAACCAGAGATGGAATACGATGGGGAGGGGCCCGAGGACCCGCTTGCTCGGCAATGTGACTTCAAGCTCGATTGGGTGGATGACTTGGAGGATGCAGGCGACCTAGATGTCTCTTCTGACCCGGGATTCGCCTCTCCCCCGCCCACAATTGAGGAGTGTTCCTCCTATATGGTGTCCTCCGTCGGGCTGCTGAGGTTCTCAATCTTTACCTTCCCACAATGGCCCTCAACCAACCTCCTCACCGAGGTGCTCCAGCCGGCGTCTAACTCGGCGGAGCTGCTGCTTCCCTTTAATGACGCTCTTTCAGAGGTCCTCTTGGGCGCCTGGTCGAGGCGGGCCACGGGGGCTCCGGTGGATAAAAACATCGCTAGACGCCACCGACCAGCGCCAGGAGATCCCGCTTTCTTGACCACTCACCCTACGCCTGAGAGCCTGGTCATTCAGGCCTCGACGTCGCAGAGTGCCTTTCCCACGGCCTGCCGGATATGGACTCTAAAAGGCTGGACCAGCTTGGGAAGCGTTTGTTCTCCTCTGCCAACCTTGGGCTGCAGTTGGTGAACACCGCCTACTTGTAGGGCCGCTACTCCCACGCCGTTGCTCAGGTGTTGCCTCAGTGTCCTGAGGAGGTGCAGGCTACCCTTTGTCAGGCGATTGCTGAGGGCAAAGATGCGGCTAAGTTTGCCATCCAGTGTGGGTTAGACATCGCCGACTCCCTGGGCAGGGCTATCTCTACAACCGTGGTGTTGTGGCGCCATGCCTGGTTGCGTTCGACCGGGTTCTCGCCCGATGTCCAGAGTTTGCTCATAGACATGCCCTTTGATGGCACCCGTCTGTTTGGCGACAAGTCTGACAGTGCCCTCGAGCGCTTTAAAGACTCACGGGCTACGGCCAAGTCCCTCGGTCTTTCTACTATGGCTCCGGCCACTCCTGGTTTTTGTTCCTTTCGTAACCAGGGTCGAGGCGCCCAGGCGCGCCCTTCCACCAGGCCTGTGCAGAACCAGCCACAGCGAGGCCCCAGTCGTGGATTCCGCAGGGGCGGGTCGGGGAACCAGCGCACGGGTCCATCCACCTCCACCAGCGCTGCTTCCGCCTCTAAACCCTTCTAATCTGAGCTTCAGGGAGCACCCCACACCGGTGGGTGGCAGGATCTGCCACCACCTCCCCCGCTGGCGCGAGATTACGTCAGACAAATGGGTGCTGCAGATAATCTGCAAGGGTTACTCCCTTCCAGTCCCCACCCCCAGCCAGGCCACCTTGGTGCGACCGCATGTCGGGGGATCCTTTGGCTCCAACAGGAAGTTGGCCAAGGGGGCCATTGAGTACATTCTTGGGCTAAAAGTAGGGACTGGTTGCTATTCCCACTACTTTCTGGTCCCCAAGAAGGACAAAGGGGGCCTGCGTCCTATCTTGGACCTCCGGGCCGTGAGTCGCTTCCTCCGGAAGGAGAAGTTCAAAATGCTAACCCTGGCTCAGGTCTTGACTGCTCTCGACTGGATGGTAGCGTTGGACTTGCCGGACGCATATTTTCACATCCCTGTCCTGCCGCCCCACCGGTGTTACCTGCAGTTCACAGTAGGCCAGGAGCTTCCCTTCGGCCTTACCAGGGTGTTCAAAGTGATGGCGGTGATCGCAACTCATCTGCATAGGTCAGGAGTGTCAGTCTTCCCAGGCAGTCATCAACCACCTTCAGACTACTGCCGACCTTCTGCATTTGCTAGGGTTCTCCCTCAACATGCCGAAGTCGCACCTGAGTCCCTCTCAGAAGCTCCCCTTCATCGGAGCAGTTCTGGACTTGACGCAGTTTCGGGTTTATCCTCCCGAGCAGCGAGTCCGGGATATTCAGGCTATGACTCCGATCTTTCAGCCTCTATCCTGGGTTTCAGTCAGGATGACCCTCCGTCTCCTGGGCCTGGTGGCCTCCTGCATCCTGCTAGTGCGACATGCCTGATGGCATATGCGGGCTCTGCATTGGGACCTGAAGGCCCAGTGGGCACAGCATCAGGGCAACCTGTCCATTCATGTCCAGATCTCGGAGGGAACTGCACGACATCTGCAGTGGTGGCTCATGAATCGCGATTGGTTCAATGGCAGATCCCTCTCCCTTCCCCAACCGGAGCACACAGTGGTGACGTATGCGTCCCACGTGGGTTGGGGGGGCCACATAGGAGAGGCGGAGATCAGAGGCCTCTGGTCTTCCGCGTAGTCGCAGCTCCATATCAACCTGCTGGAGCTGCGGGCGATCCGACGTGCACTGAAGTCATTCCTTCGCTCTGTCCGGGGAAGTGTAGTGCAGGTGTTCACGGACAACACCACCGCCATGTGGTACTGCAACAAACAGGGCGGAGTGGGGTGGGGTCTTGGACCCTATGTCAGGAGGCTCTGCGCCTCTGGACATGCCTCGAACATCAAGGCATTACCTTGGTGGTTCAACACCTGACAGGTTCTCTGAACGCCAAGGCAGATTAACTCAGCGAATGGCGTCTGAACTCGGACATGGTGCAAGGTCTCTTTCTGCAGTGGGGAGAGCCTTGGTTAGATATATTTGCCACCGAAGACAACTTGCAATGTCATCAGTTCTGCGCGTTGGAATTTCCAAGGCGGCCCTCGCTCGGAGACGCTTTTCGTCTCGAGTGGTGCTGCGGTCTACTGAACGCTTTTCCGCCTATACCACTTCTTCCCAGAGTTCTTAAGAAGATCAGGGGCGACCAGGGTCAAGTTATTCTTGTGGCTCCGGACTGGGCGAGAAGAGCATGGTATCCCGAGCTATTCAGTATGAGCATCGATTCCCGGATCTGTCTGCCTCTTCGGGAGGAGCTTCTGTCGCAGCAGCAGGGGACGGTCCCCACCCGAAACCTGTCCGGCCTCCACCTCCATGCGTGGAGATTGAGTGGCGACAGTTGATGGTTTTTGACCTTGCTTCCGAAGTCTGTATTGTCATTCTGGCAGCCAGGCGTCCTTTCACTAAAACGGTATAGGCCTGCCGATGGAACAATTTTGTGGCATGGTGCACAGCAAAGGCTGTGGATCCCCTTTCGGCCCATCTTTCTGAGGTTCTTCTGTTTCTCCTATCTTTGGCCCAGCAGTGCTCTGCTCTGGGCACTATCAAAGGCTATCTTTCTGCCATATCCGCCTTCCTGAGGCTTCCTGATCAGCCTTCTCTTTTTAAGTCTTTGGTTGTTAACAACTTTCTCAAAGGCGTTACACACACATTTCCTCCCGTGCCTTTCATAATGCCTCAATGGGACTTAAATCTTGTCTTGACTTTTCTGATGTGTGCTCCCTTTGAGCCTCTTCATATCTGTCCTTTACGTCTTCTTACTCTAAAGACGGCTTTCCGGTTAGCTATCACCTCTGCCAGAAGAGTGAGTGAGCTCCAGGCTCTTTCTTCTAAACCTCCTTTCCTTTCCGTTCATCCGGACAAGGTAATTTTAAGGCCGTCCTTCTTTCTTTCCAAAGGTTGTCACGCCCTTCCAAATCGGGCAGACCATCACGTTGCCCGCCTTCTTTCCGCCTCCGCATCCTTCCAGGGAAGAAGAGAGACTCCACCATCTGGACCCAAAAGTGCGCTTGCTTTCTATCTGCAGCATACACAACAGTTCCAGGTGGATGATCAGCTCTTTGTTGGCTACGTGGGCGCCAAAGAAGGTCGGGCTGTGCACAAACGGACCATTTCCCGGTGGGTCGTTCTGTGCATCAAAGCATGTTACTCCTTGGCCAAGAAGGAGCATCCTGTGGGATTGCGTGCACATTCGACCAGGGCAACAGGACATTTGTCAGGCACCTACGTGGGCCTCGCTGCACACGTTTACAAAGCACTACTGCCTTGACAGTCAAGTCCGGAGAGTTGGCTTCTTTGGCCGTTCTGTTCTCCATGACTTCCTGGTGTAATTTTGTTCGCAGACCCACCACCGGGGTTGGTATTGCTGGGGTATCTGTTCTATGGTGAGGAATCTATCACTGACGTGTCTCTTTCATATGCACAAGTTACTACTTGTGTAACGATATATCTGTAAGAGACATTAGTTAGTGATAGATTCCTTTCCTGTCCCACCCATCCTCCCCGTACTGCAAACTGATTATTAGGGTTAAGGTCATGCCCTTTTAGGGCCCTAGTTTTATGCACCAATGGTCAGTATCTTGCATGGCTTTGCGTTTCAGGCGCGGAAAGTCGTGTACAGAACTGACATCAGTGCGCATGGTTGGCGCCTAAGTACTCTCCGTGACGTCATCTCGGCGCTGACGACGCCAGTGACGGATGCGGAGCCGCAGGACGCCACCTACTGATGCGCAAGGGTACTGCTAAGTAAAACTTTCAGGATCCAGTCTGATGCCTGGGGATATTCTAAGGTAAGGAATCTATCACTAACTAATGTCTCTTACAGATAGATCGTTACACAAGTAGTAACTTGTGCTTCACCAACTCACCAGATACCTAGGCTCTGCCTCATTGCCATTTGCACACATCTGCAGAAGCAAAACTGGAGGTCACTCATTCTCCTACATCACACCCAATACATGTAATGTCCTCCCTCAGTACATGAGAGCCTCCTCCTCACTTCTTAAGTTCCGCAAGAAGCTGAAGACCTGCCTCTTCTTATAAGCACCTTGGGGACAACACACCTGCCCAAGCAACTGGATACCCTCTAGGGTTTTTAGTGCACTATACAAATCAATATAACATAACAATCGTCGTATAGACTTAATATGTTGTGCTGTGCTAATGTGACCTCATAGTTTTCTGTAGCAATTGATGTTTTGTTATTGGGTTCATTGTATGTTTTAGACGATAACAGGCCATTAACTATCCTTCTGTTTCACTTAAGGGGTCTCCAAGCAATACTATTGGCCGAACGCCACGCCACTCCAACAGTAGAACCAGTCCTCTGACTTCACCAACCAACTGTTCCCATGGTGGGCTGTCTCCAAGGTAACAACTCTCTTTCATGCTTGATAACAAACACCTACAAAAGTATACTGTGCTGAGCACGCCTTCTGGGAACATTGATTTACTCTAGTACAGACAATGGCACAACTCTGTAGCTCCGATGTGAATTACTGGAATTTATTAAATGATGATGGAATGTGTGTAGATATCATGCTTTACTAACAATGCAAAAGACACACAGTTAATGGACTGCGGGTGACTGTTATGATTTGTTCTTCATTCCGTCTCTCAATTGTGTGACTTTTACTAACAATGCAGGCGCTTTCATACTTGCCCTATTGATAATCCATAGATGAGGAGTGGTCAACAAGGATACGCTGGTAACATTAAAAATGTCACATATTGCGTAATTGATCTTTTGCTTCTATTTCAGTGCCTTTTGATCTGCCCATGTCTTATCTTTCAAAGTGCAAATCTCAAACGGTCTGAAGTCCAACCTGACATGTGTTGTTGTAATAATGCTTACAAGTGGTGTTCGTACAGAATTTTTGATCGATACTTATAACCACAAAATTCTCGCGTTTAGAATATCCCCAGGAGCCAGACAGGGTTCGGAAGATTTTATAACAGTGCTCCTGTGTGCCGGTAGCTGGTAATGTGTGGCTTCACGTTGACTTCGCTCTGTCCCGAAAGTGACTATTGAGTTGCATATAAGCGCCACCCCTGCCCGTCAACTTAAGTTCCTTTCCACGCTTTTGTACATGGATCTATAGCTCCCTCCCTGCTTTTCCACTGTGCAAGAAAACGATGCCCCTGCCTAAAACTACAGTGTTTAAGCCCTCTAGGGAATCTTGCATAATAAAAATGTCTGTGACGGATCCCTGAGATGTAGTTCTAGTCTCTGGGTTTGATGCACAACTTGAAGTTGTGTGAGAATTGTGCTCTTATGAACCCAAAGGCGATCCTGGCATGCTAAGCAAAGCTGTACGTCACCAAACACTGAAAGAAGTCTCCAATGTCCCGTTCCTGTCCTTGGGTTATTCGAGTAACAGGCCCTTGTCACGGTCCATGTCTTTCTGTAAGTCTAAGTTTTTTGTACATTTATTTTTACCTCATATCACCTCTGATGAGCACATTCCATTCCTTTTACTGCCCAAGTGCTCATACCAGATCCTTTCGGCCAATTGACTGCTGTGACTCTGAGTCGTACTCTCACCAGCTAGCTAGCTAGTTATGTGTCAAATCTCAAGTAACAAGACTGTTCAGCTCCCGGACCGGGAGGAAGCTGAAAGGACTTGAACTTGAGATTTGCCACAACTGCGAGGGACCTTGTGACCCACAGTTAAAATACAGATTATCGTGTGTGCATTTTGGGCCGCATTTGCCATGAATATAGAGCTCTGTTGAGCCCACTCCTTCCTGACTATACATCCTGACTCTCTGTGCTGTTGGTGAGATGAGGTGCTCTTCTCAGACAGTCCTCATGAAGACCCCAGCCTAAGGATTGAATCACCTTGACTTTTCAAGGGGTCGAAACGTTGACTACAACCACCCATTACCCAAGCCCAGACGACTGAAATTGAGTATTAGTGTCTTCCTAGGCTTTGTGTTTTTACTGGAACAGTTGACCTGAAATAGGCCGGTATGGTCTCACAATGTGAATTTGATGTATCTATGTCACACTACCTCTCCCTTGTCAGTTACCCTCACTTACTTACTTTGACCCAGAACACTCCCACCTTCCTTCCCCAACACCAGAGCACCTTTGTTACAAGTTGATGATTTCAGATGTAAGAGCAACTGATGTTGCCAAATTAATGTGAATAATGCTTTTAAACTAAATGGCATTCACCACCGATCATACTAATGCTTTGAAAATAAATTGCATTTAGTGCAGACGGTGCATAATTAGTGTTGTGAATGCTATACTATATTTTTTTTTGTTTTATGTTTGCTACTGTGACCAATTGTTTATTGTACTGCTTGTGCCCAAAGGAGCCATAGTGAGTGTTCTGTCCCAGGAAAGAGGATCTGGCTGACCCTCACACTTTTTAATTGTGCCGAAGAAGGTCAGAGGTCTTGTCCTAATTTAGAACTCAACACTCTCAGTGCCTTTTTGTGAGAGGACAATTTCAAGATGATTGTATTGGCCCAGGTTCTGCCTCCTCTGGTTCCATGTGAGTGGATTGTTGCTTTGGACCTAGAAGATGCAGACTTTCATATAGTCATCCTGCGGTCTCACAGATGATACATGTGGGGCAAGAGCCTTCTCAGTCTGCCGTACTTCCCTTCTGCTTCACCAGCACCACTAGTGTGTTCACAAAAGTTATGGTGGTGGTCTCAGCACATCTTCGACAGTTGGGATTCCAGTTTTCCCCTACCTCCACAAGTGGGTTCTTAAGGCTGACTTGCCACAGATAATTGTAGACCATCTCCAGATGACGACGAGCCTCCTGATATCACTTTGGTTCTCTGTCGGTATGCTGAAGTAACACCTGACTCCTTCGCAGAGGTTCTCTTTAATTGGAACCATCCTGGATATGATACTCTTTAGGGCCCTTCCTCCCCCCACAATTCCAAGATAGTCAAACTATGGTCTCAACCTTTCAGCCTTAGTCCTGGGTCTCTGTGAGAGTGGCTCTGAGGCTTATGGTCCTCTTCCCATCCTCCATCCCATTAGTCAGCTATGTCAGATGGCAGATGGGGGCTCTTCTGTTGAATCTGAAGTCTCAGTGGGCCCAGCACCAGGGGAACCCGTCTTATTCCATCCAGGTTTCAGAGGACTGCATAAGATCTGCAGTGGCGGATGCTTGACTGCAATTGGTCCAGTGACAGGCCCCTTTCCCCGCCATACCCAGAGCAGGTGGTGGTGACTGATACATCCCTACTGGGATGGGAAGGTCATCTGGCAGAAGTGGAGATCAGACTCTGGTCTCCACGTTCACCTGTAGAGTTGTGGGCCATTTGCCTGCCACTGAAAGTCTTCCTACTGTCCATCAAATAGAAGCTGCTTCAGGTTCTCATAGAGAACACTAATGGCTTATGGTACTGCAACAAGCAGGGTGGGGTGCTGGGTCTTGTGCAAGGAGACATTTTGTCTCTGGAGCTGGCTGGAGCATATTGCTATTTTCCTGGTTGTGAACAAGCTAGTGGGCAGATGAACTTTGCCATCCATGTTTGGTGGATCTTAAATGGAGGTTGCACTGAGTAGCTTCCAGGAGGGGTGAGAACCCTGGTTAGATCTTTTGGCCATCTTCTAGAACCCAGTGTCAAAACATTTGCGCACTACTATTTTCCAAACAGGCTCTTACAGGCAATGCATTCTGGATAGAGTGGAGTGTGGGACTCTGGTGTGCCTATCTGCTGCTGCCGCTCCTGTCTAGAGTTCTGAAGAAGAGCAGGGAAGACCAGGTCCATGTTATTGAAGTTGCATCCGGATTGGACAAGGAGAAGGTGGTACCTAGATCTTCACAGTATGAGCATCTATTCTCCGATCAAGCTGCTACTTCAGGAGTATCTCCTGTGACAGCAGTAGGTCAGGATCCTGATCCAGAAACTAAACAATCTGCATATTTGTGTGTGGAAATTGAGTGGTAGTAGCAGTTGACTGAGTTTGAAGTTTGTTTCCAAGTTGGGGATGTCATCCTGGCTGCCAGGTGTCCCTCTTCAAAAGTCTGACTATGCCAGGCACTGCCACAAATTTGTAGCCTTTTGCCAACAGTACTGACCCGTTATCGGACAAACTGTCAGATGTCTTATTGTTTGTTTTGTCTCTGACCCAGCAAGAACTTGCACTGGACAATGTTAAAGGTTACGTAAAGGGCCTTTTGGCCTTTTTACATTTACCGGACCAACCTTCCTTGTTCAAATGAGATGTTGTGGCGAGGTTTCTCTAAGGTTTGACACGTTTGATTGCTCCCAAACCCTTCATGATACCACAGTGTGATCTTAAATTGGTTCTCACTGTCCTTATGTAAATGCCATTCAAATCAGTGCACTGTTGCCCACTAGATCTCCGGAATCTGAAGTCGGTTTCTGATGTCGTGACTTCAGTTCACTGCATGAGTGAGCTTCAGGCTCTCTCAGTGCAGCCACCTTTTTCCCCAGACAAATCGGTGTTGAGGACCACTGCAGTCTTTTTGCCAACATTTTTGACTGCTTTTCACGTTGGGCAGTCCATCACTATCCAACATTCTTTGCTCTGATTCACGCCTCAAAAGAGGAGGTGAGACTCCATTGATTGGGGCCAAGAGAACTTTAAGCTTTAAGCTTTTACATTGACTCTCCAAAGACCATCGGGTGGACGATCAACCCTTTGTGGGTTATCTACAGCAAAGAAGTTAGTTCAGAAAAAGACTTTGTCAAGGTGGATAGTCCTCTGCTTTAAAGTTTGCTAAGTACTGGCCAAGATGTAGCCTCTCGACCGGATGAGAGCCCTGTCTACCAGGGCCAAAACTGCTTCAACTGCTTTTGCTCTAAGTACTTATCCTTGATATATGAAGTATTAAAAAAGTAAAGTGATGGGTGAGGTGCTTGAAGTAATCTCAGTCACTGCTTATTAGTCAAGGCTGCATCATAGTCCCTTGTTCAGGACAAAATCTGTCTTGGGCTGCTTATGTTACGGTTCAGAAATGACCTGGTCTGGCAGGTCGGGCTGGAGTGTTCCTACAGGAGCAGGATAAAGACTGACTTATATGTGGCTGAGTCCAAATTAAGGTGGCATGGTGTGCAAAATAACAATGGACTTCAATATGACCACAAGTAATTACTAGTGGCTGAGATTAATTAAAACATTCCATCCATTACTTTTTTGTATCTTTGTCATTTGCCACGATGTGACGTGGTTTTCAGTGCACACGTTAATGAAGCTCTACTACCTTGACAGACAAATTTTCAACCATTTGGTAGTGCTGGATATTTTTGGTATGAGCCATTCCACTTATCCACTACCTTGCTTTGGTCTGCTTTGGTATCTGTTATGAAGCTGAGGAATCTATTGTTGGAAGTATCCATCAAAAGAACAAGTTCCTTTTCTTTGGTAATGCTCTTTCCAGTGAATACCACTGATTCCTCACCGCCTTTCCTCCTCCCTGTTCTGTGAAATGGTCTATTTTCCATCAAACATGGTCTGCAATTAGACATTGGCACACTGGTACCTCTGATTATTGTTGTACTCCATGTCCAAGGACATGGAGTACAATGGATGGAGTTAGGAAAGACATTGACAATAACGTGCAGGGGTGTCACATATATGCAACTCATCTTCTGAGTCAGAACAAGTTCAATACAGAGTCTAACTGTGCCACCTACTAGAGCATGGGAGCTATGCTTGTTACATTTTCCATATCTAGTTTGGAACCAGAGGGTTTTCTAAAGTTGAGAAATATGTGGTTAGGTAGAGTATCCACCATAAAAAGCGTTATCAATGGTAAGTAACTTGTTCATTACGTGTTACCTTATCGGTTAGAATTGGCTTGTACAGGCCTGAGGCATGTATCGATTAAAGTCTGTCTTGCAGCTATGGAAGAGGTACCCTCAATCTCTAAGCCAGCTATCATTACCTCACCAAAGAATGATTAAAGAGTTCTTGAAAGACTTCTTCAGAGACTTCTTTCCTTCAAGAAATCCAACAGTACACTGGAAGCTCCAAACAATGCTAAACGAACTGCTGAGGAGTCCATTTGAGCTGATTCTAGGACTAATCTCAAATACCTTTCACGGAAAACAGCATAGTTGGTACAAATGACTTCAGCTAGCAGGGTTAGTGAAATCTACAATTTACAAGGAACCTTATCTGCAGTTCACCAAGGACAAAGTTACCTTGCTCCTAAACACACAATGTATACCCAAGGTGCCTTGAGTTGCATCCTAATGAATCAGTTATATTCAATGCTTTTTTTCTAAAACCCATCAGATTAAATTGCAGGAGCACTGCGATCACCTGATGTATGAAGGTGCCCCAAATTCTATTTCAACCGAAGATACTTTAGAATGGCAGATCAGCACATAGTTTAATTTCCCAGTGCACATAAAGGCTACCCTTTATACAAACAGGGAATTTTCATATATGTCATGACTGCTTGGAAAATAAAAATGTTGGCCTAGCAGTCGACAAACAGCTAGCTATCATAGGCCTTCTCCGAGTAATCCCCACATCGTGTTCACTTGCCTGTCATCAGAAAGTCTGTTGTCCCAACATCTTTCTCAAAGCAGAACCAGTATCCCTTCCCAATGCCTCTGATAGCTACTCAAAGTAAATTGACTGTATTGGCCGAACATTCTTTGCTTCTGAGACTCCCCTCAAACTGCTAATGCCATTTGTCTCATGGGTTAAAGTGTTTATGCCTTGTGGAAAATGGCTAAACCTGGAGTGTTCTGCTTGCCAGATCACATGCAAAACTTTATGAATGACTGATTGGATGCATGGGACCCGAAGGTCTGCTCTCGAGGCCTTTGGGCCCCATGCATCCAATTGCCCACCTGAACACTTCAAACGAACCGTTAGGGTACAGTGCCAGATCTAAACCGGGTGCCGGGAAGTTAAGATTGGGCTGTGCTCCAGTGCTGGAGTCTTCTGTAAGTCCAGGACCTCTGTAAGAACCAATGGGGGCCCATCTAAAGAGGGATACATTTCAAACAGCTTCATTTCTGAAGAGGAGACTAAGGTGGGAGGAGAACCTTTTTGAGCTGCCTGCGAAATTCCACCTGCAAGTTTTAGAGCAGCTTTGTTAGCCTTCCTGCTGCTATCACCAGTGGCATTGGCCACATTGGTGCCTTAAATGGCACAGACATCATCCAGGCCAGATCCTCCCTGAACTGAGTGAAATCGGTTCTTGGTTGCTTGTGTTCCCGTTCAGAGATGGTCTGGCAGTTTTCCCTGGCATGCTCCCATTGGAAAAGGGGCAAGACTGATTTGCATTTAACTGGGTCCAAACTGAAGTGGCATTGTATGCAAAATAACGATGAACTGAAAGGCAGCCCCGAGTAATTGCCAGTGGCTGAGGTTAATTTAAGCAAACTGTCAATCACTTTTTAAAATTTATGTCCGAGTAATGTGTGCACTTTTAAGATCCTGTAATTAAAATTAATTTCAGCCAAGGATATTCAAATCATTTGAAGCGGTCAATAGAAACGTCCCTTCTGTCAAAGCTAATCTAACTAGTTTTTTTAAGTTCTGTCATTGTCAGTTTATTTATTCATGAGTTGTGGTAAAGTGTCTAACTTATGTTGACCTCTGCCAGGCAGGAAATTAAATATGTAAGTGCTATATATGGGTTTGTTCTGTGATTCTGAGGAGTGTCCATATCAGAATTTCCTAACCAGTCCTTGATCCAAGACAAAGCATTATTTCTATTGTAATCAACTATTGTAAAGCTTGTGGTTATGTTTTGTGAACCAAAACATTTGTTTGTGAAGTCTTACTGTAAACCAGTAATTATGGTTTGTAGTGGTATGCAAAGCATGGTGGTAAAAAGAAGGTTTGTATGGTAACTCCTTAATTCTATTGCCTAATTGCTCAGGAATTACATATCAGAATTTTTGACTTAAGGAATGCCTTGTAAAATGGGTAAACAAGGCTATGCAATGAAATATGCCAAATTTTGCTTTGATTTCGATAACCTCCTAGTGCGAATTAAACATCTTCCCTTTCGCAGATCATACTTTCTTTTTATTCTTTCTTTCCTCTTTTTTCTCACTTTTTCCCCTGTTCTGTCCGCTGCAGTCGGTACTGGGGTTGGAGTGCAGATGGGCTGTCGAAGCACCCCCCTCCCCTTTCTCAGTCCCACTCCCTCCCCACCGTTCCTTCCCACAAGACTTTCAGGCGCTCTTACTCTCCCAGGTAACTAGCTACCTGTTAAACATGTTTGAGGTGTCACAATATTATTGTGTTTAAAAAGGCATGAGGTAAAAGAAGCTTATAGAGTTGGATTTGTGGTTTCTTGTTTCTGTTGCTTAGGGGAATATTGGGGCGTCTCATACTTTGACAGGGAGTTTCTCAAATTAAAGTAGGCACCGAGGCTTCTTAGGCAAATGAAGCTTTATCCAGCTTTGGATTACAATTGTCATAGCTCTTATGCTAAATGCATTAACAGGATCTATTCTAAATTATCATGAGGTGCAACAACTTAGGAAACGCAGTAGTAATTACAGTAATAATTGCATAGAAAAGTAATAGATCTTCTATTCTGATGGATGCTTCTAGCCACAGATTCCACGCCTTTTCAGCCTTCCTTCAAGTGCCAGGCTGGACCTGAAAACATTTACAACAGTTGATCTCACATGCCAATAGGTGGTGCCCTCATACTCCACAAGGGCCCGCCCCACCTTTGGTAGGGACGAGACAAAGGGGTTTATTGGCACCACCCCTGCATGCTGATATTAGTTCCTTTTTTTTCAGTGCCCTTTGATGAAGAGCTGGAGTTCTACTCTCAAACGTTTGTCAGTGTGTTTCAGGCCTCCAAAACCAAACAACTGCAAACAGCAGTTAGGTAAACCAGCTTGCACCTCCCACATTATCCCCATGTCATGTGTTTGGTGCACAACCTAGTAGTGTCAGTCACTTTTTGATACTTCTGCATAGCAGATAAGCGCAAAGGTATGAGTCTAGCGGTGCACCCAAAATGTAACGTCCATTCAAAATATCTGAATATCTTGTGTCTTCTTTATTTTACTTCCAAACAACTTATTTTCTCTATTTGCTTTTGGAACAATACTGCCTCAACACGTTTTGTTAAAAAATGAACTTCTTCAGGGCGTATCAATCCCCAAAAATACAGTAGCTCACAATAGCTCATAAGCATGTCCAAAAGTAAAGTATCTTACTGGTGAAGTCGCATTTCACAATTTTTTTTTTCCGTTTTGCCCAGATTTGCTCATCAAATCAACATTTTTAACAAGTAATACCTCCCACCTCAATCTGTACATTCAGGATTAGTTACACAACATGTTGACACTAGGATCCCTGTCCCACGCCTCATGCTAGACCGGCACTAAGGCCCTAATTACGATGCAGGTCGGACCGCAACAGACGGCTTGTTGGTTGTGGTCCGACTGGCATCTATGCTGTGGTCTGATCAATGCACTACAATGCGTCCGGTCGAAGCCTGCAGTTTGAGGGACCGACCAGCTCCGTTGGATGGTCGGAAACTAACCACTGCTCCATTTGATAGAGAATTTAAATGTTTTATGCGTTTGGCAAGAGGGTGTTCACCAGCTTGGCTTTATGATCTTTGAATGCAGTACGTCTGCTAGGCAGATACTCCCAAGCCATACGGGAAATGGCAAGCAAGATCACTCCCATTCTCCCTGAGGAATTTCGAAATACTTTTGTCCAAATGGCTCACTATGGATAGTACATATTGCGACCTTGACTCAACACCACAAACTGTCTGTCTGTGCTATAAGCAATAGCATGATTATTTGTTATCATGCTTGGATGCTGGACACAGATTTTTCCAGGAACAAATAGGCATCCCTCCTGGACATGCTCAGTAGTGGCTTTTGGCTGTTGAGAGACAATTCTGATTCAAAGATAGTTGTGCTATGGATAAGTCCTCCGGCTAACGAACTAGCTTCGACCTGCCACTTCCGCCAACAATACCGTAGGTTCTGGGGTTACTCCTAGGGTGTGGCTTATCTCCTGAGGCAGCCATCTCAGTTCTTGCAGCAGCCTGCCCAGCCCTTATAGGCATTTTGAGTGTGTGACAGTGGCAGAGGTTGGAAGTAACAACAGCATAGTAATTCCTCATATCTTCTGCTTCGCATGTTGAAAATAAAGTAAAACCACACTAATTCCCTATTAGGGAGTCACTTGAACTTGCGTAAACTCCTGATACCTCATGGCCATTTGCACATACATGCTCTCCACCTCAATAGGCTCAGCACAGGGGGAGTCTCACAGACAACATCTGTGTGACATTGGAGGTGGTCTAGGATCTTCAGTTGTGGATGAAGGATGCCAACCTGACTTGTGGCAGGTTGTTATCTGTGTACCACCCACAGCTATTAGTGGTGACAGATGCATCTGCTTTGGTTGGGAAGGCGCCCTGGATGAATTGAAGAGCAGAGGCCTCTGGTATCTCCCCATCAGCCTTCTTGTGATGCATGCCATCTGGCTAGTTCTCAAGTCCTTTCTGCTGTACTGCTTTGCAAGGTCTGAAAGACAACTCAACCACAAAATGCTGTTGTAACATTCAGGGTGCTATGCAAAGAAGCACTCTACCTGTGATGCAGGTTGGGCCTTCAGGAAATCTCGCTGTCTTATCAACCGTCCGGCATGATCCCTGAGTGCCAGAATGAACAAGCTCAGCAGACATGCCATGTAGCGTACTGTGAGTTGTGTTTGCATACAAAGGTAATTCAACACATCTTTGTCCAGTAAGGCTGCTTTGGGTAGATCTTTTCGTTACTTCTGAAAATGCTCACTGGTGAGGTTTTTGTGCTGTAGAGTTTCTACCTCAAGGCTACCTGGGAGATGCGTTCTGCCTTCCCTGAGACTCCGGTCTATTTTGTGTTCCCACCACCACTACTTCTTCCCACAAGCTCTGAATGTCATGATAGACCAGGCTCTGATTATCCTTATAGTTCTGATCCGGGTTTAGAGAGTGTGATATTCTGAACTGCTGATTTTTGCCTTCTGCTCCACCTATCTCTGCGGGGGGACATGCCGTTCCTGCAACAGGGGTAAGTTCTTCATCCAAATCTCCACAAGTTGCTCTTCCATGCGTAGAGATTGTGTGGACTGGTCTGTAAAGGTAGTGGATGTCACATTGGCAATGCGCAGCCCATCTAAAAAGTTGATCTCCACTGGATGGTGGGAAAAGTTTTGGGCTGATGAAAAGGCCCTTAGCCATTTTGTTGAAGGCAACATTTTCGGACATATTTCTGTTTTTCTATATTAAGCCTAGCACGGCCTTGCCGTGGGCTCTTTTTTATTGGCCGTCTCCACCTTTCTTCTGATAGTCCTCCCTGTTAAAGTCAGTGGTGTCTCTAGAGGGGTTGCCAGATGAGGCCTATGTCTCACTTCTATTTGCCACCACTTACCTTTTGTTGCAGTGTTTTTCGTGTGTTGTATATGTATATATATCTATCTTGCAGAGTGGCAGTGTCAACTCTGTAGTTATAATTAGGATTCAGAGCGATAGGAATTCCTCAGATCTGTGCTTGCTAATAACTTTGTCACTGTTTGATCAATCTCCAGGAAACTTTACAGACCTATTTTATTTACATTGGATGATTATGAAGCAGCGTTTTGGTGTTATTAGTTATGGGGTGGTGCAAAGAGAGAGAGGGGTCGCAAAATCCGTTTTACCACCAATGCATTTTCCATAGACTTTTTAAACAGACGTTGCAACAAAATGGCTGAATGGATTTAAGTGGCATTTGGCAGGAATATAGATTTTGGTGTGCAAAAGGCGATTTTGTTCAGTTGTTTTTAAGTATTAAAGGGACAAAAACCTAGTGGTGTATTTGGCCATGGTATACATAAGTAGATGGCTATTACTAAACAATATTACTGGTTAGTAAATATCCTTGCAAAATAAAAAGGCAGCCATATTGTTTAGACTACACTTTGCCTTTGTTCTGTGGTTTAACGTGCAACATAGCTTATTACTCTTTTTGTTATGTATAGGAGAAATTAGGCAGTTTAGTAAAGTCTGTAGCAGTAGGGAAAAGTATTTTTATTGATCTAAATACTTTTTTCAAGTTTGGGATGTACTGCGGAACATTCTCGACAGAATCTAGAAAGTACTGCGGTAGTTATTGAAATAAAAAAAAAATTATATGGCAAATGAAACTGTGCTCAACAAACCAAACCCTGACTATCTTGCACATACAATGGCATACAAGAATAAGGAACACAGTGGCAGGCGAACTAATATATAAAGAGTTAAATGATTGGCCATTAGGAAACTACATCATACCAACAACTTAATTGTGAAAGGACGACAATTATTGGCCACTTTTGCCGAGCCGCTATTGAAAGATAAATGATCAAGCAGACGATGCTGACGTTCATTATGAACGTTGACCTATCTTGAAAGTAACACAGTAACAAAAAAACGAATTAAATTATACCATAATAAACAGTATATGATTAAAAACACATTATAAAAAGTGCAAATTCAACATATTAGATATTAGAAACTGTTCAATACAAATCAATTTTTTTTCTTTTAAAGCTGCAGTCGTTTTGATTGTTCAGAAACATGCAGAAAGATGTTGTCTTTTCTTTAACTGTCTAAGGAGTGGCAAACATAACCATGTCCTTTCTGCTTGTTATTATAAACTAGAAAAATAGAGCAGTAGAAGAAAAGCATCATTCAGTTTTAGTTTCTAAACAACTGCTTTAATTATGCTCCGTGGCCTCACCTGGCCTTCACCTCTGCCACTGGCGGGCATTGTGACATCAGAACTCGACTGTTACAACTTATACTAGTCGAGTACGGACATCTTTTCTTAACCCCTTACGTGCGTTCGTCGGCAAACAGCCATCGCGAGCACTACCTCCGTGTTGCGGACATCCGTTGGCTGACACGACCCCGCCCACTCCGCTAATCCGCCGCACCGCAGCGGAATTGCCGCCGCGTTTAAACGATTAATAATCGGCAGCGACTGGATGCGTCACATGTCTCTGATCATAAAGAAATTAGAGACAGGGAGTATATGGGGATTACAGAAACCTATCTTTTACATTTATAATGTTTGTGTAGTTTAAGTTGATTTTTTATAGAAATAATAAAGTAAGTATTCCTAACTATAACTTCTCGTAGACCTTTGTTTTTTTCATTGAAGAAATATATGTATTTACACATATACAAAGTCAGATTTAAACGTAAGCTCTGTAGGTAGCCTCACCACTTTTTATCTGTGGCGCAATGTCTGTTCTTCCCTCAAATTCACTTCTAGAAATGCCACTGGTTTAAATCACTAGTGTTTTTTTTAAATGTCTTATGTATGTTTCATCTTTCACTTTTTGTTATGCTGCACTGTGACCTTAACTTGCTTCGAACTTTTCGTCCACACCTTTCAAGTCTAAGCATAGCAGTTCCTTGAAACTTCAGGCCCATAAAACAGTATTCCTCATTGTGATTACGTTTTTATGCCTCATCAGTGAACTCCAGGCACTGTCAATACAACCATCGTTTACCACCCTCTTTCCAGGACAGGTTGATGTTTCAGAGGTGCATCAATTCTACCAAAGATGGTGGTGTATTTCCAGGTGGCATAGTCTATCACACTTACTGCCTGACCTTCCCTCTAAAAAGGAGGAGAAGCTTTACCGGTTGGTCCCAAAGAGCCCCTGGTTTCTACATTAGTCAAACTAAGCTGTACTCAGTGAATGACCATTGTTTTTTTGTCTGATGTGAAGAAAGGGAAGGTGATCCAGAAACGGAACATCTCCTAATGGATTGTTCTCTGCATAAAAATATGCAATGAAAAGGGCCACTAGAATATTGTTGCAGGGGATCCCCAAATTATGCAGCCTGGTTGACTAAATTATGTTGCATGAAAAGGCAAATTATGTGACATAATGCTGCATATTTTTTTACTGTATTACTTTGTTTTTTGTAATTTTTATATATGATTACATTGTCTGGGCAAAGATTCCACCTCATTAGTCCCAGTTTAGCAACCAACAAACCTAAATAGGAAACTGAAATATGACCAGTTAATCTTTACGAAGGGCCTTCCACTGTGCGTAAACACATGCTGCCACGCTTTAAGTAACTTGTGATCTGTTTTAACTAGAAACAGTTTTTTGTTACAATCTGCGAATTATGCTGCAGATGATGGATTGTGTGTCGAGGGTGACCAATCTGTAACTATGCAGCAAAAGTTGTAGCCACAGAATTGCATAATTTCAGTGGTCCTGGCTCTGCCTTGGCTTAAAAGAAACATCCTGCGGGCCTTCGAGCTCATTATGTAGAGCTAGGGCCACCACTATGTCTTTAGCCAGGGGTGTCCTTTTGCTAGACATCATCCAGGAAGCTACATGGGTGTCCATCCACACCTTCACCAGGCATTATGGTCTTGATTTGCAGGTTCGAGAAGACCATTTTGTCTACTCAGTCATGCAGGATTTCTTGGTGTGAAGTCCACCTCAAAGCCTCCACCAGATTGGCCATACTGCAGTGATATCTATTAAAAAGTTGAGGAATCAGTAGGTAGAAGTAGCCTTCAGAAGAACAAGTTACTTACCTTCAATAACAATCTTTCTGTTTAGATACTGTAACTCCAGATCCCTCATTGCCCTTCATTCTCCCCGTTCTGTGGAGAGGGCTTCCAAGGTATAATTAGGTCCCATATTACATTCTGCACGCTGTCATGCTTCTCAGTCTGTTACAAACTATGTAGGTCTTACGAGCGCAAATGCTTTATGGTAAACTGATGTCTGCGTGCGGGGGTGACATTTTTAAATGGTTCCGCGCCTTAACTTCCAGAGGGGATGGGTGAGGTTGTGGTGGAGTCCTGTGGTGCTTTTTTAATATTCTGCGGGAGATATTACAGAAAACGCTGCAATTTGCCACATGGTGGAATTCAAAAGGTGAGGAATCTGCCGTTAGAAATGTCCATCAGAAAGAGTGTTACTGAAAGTAAATAACTTTTTCATTAGCTATAGAAACAACTAATATCTTGATAGTCTTTGTTGGGTGAACTTTGTTAGAGATGCATCATGATTAGCGCTTGCTGTTGACACCAGGCCCTACTTCCAAAGAGATAAAGAAATAGAAGCTCTAGCATTAGTTTGGATAAGTGTACTCCTACCTCAAAACACCGTCATTCACCCAATCTCACTGTGGGCCTCTGTCTAGAGGTTTCGACCCAGGGTCAAAGTAAAGGGAAGAAACTGGTTCATAAATATTTATGGAGGCTTTCCCTTCAGTGTTTTTTTACCAGCTATAAGATGAAGTAAACCGTGGCAATCTAATACCAAATGTCAGAGCTTTCCATGTGACCAAAACGTCATGTGCCTTTTGCGGTCCCTCCCACATATCTAAAAAATGTTGACAACGTGTCTGCCTTTTTGCAAGTGTTAGCCACTTTGCGCTGGCCCATTTCATGAAAATGCTCAAATGAATCCCGATGTTCCCATAAAGAAAAATAGATAATAGCAATATTTTGTTAAAATCACTTCATCATTTAGCTCCTTCTCTGTCATCATCTTGTTTCCAAGAGCTAAAGAGTCTTGCTTATATCTGTGACCTTACAGAGAGCTTTTAACAGTCTTTGTTTGTGCCCATTAAGACTACCTTACCTCGCTCACCTTTCAGTAAAATCACATCCGGAGATATATAATATTAACTTTCTTAAAATATGCATCTGTTTTTCTTATTAAACTAGACATATTAATTTATTGCAGTACTTATTCCCACAGATGGCATAAATGTCTTCAATAAGTGCTCTACCATTATTAAATATATATCCGTAATTTAAAATGTCCCTCTTTTCTTTCTATTGTACTTTCCACCACTGTTTATTTTAATTCTCTTTTTAAAAAAAATAAAAATTTGTACACATTTTTTATTAGTTAATAAAGAAAAAACATAAATAACATAAGTCATCAAGATACTTAAATCATTAATGGGGACTATAGACATTTGGGGGCTTACCTTTACCTTCACCAGCCCACAGGAACCAGCGCAGCTCCATCGCTCCCCTCCGCCGTCGCATATCCAGACCAGCGACCGCAATGCGAGGGGGGCGTTTTGGGTCTACAAACTACACTACCCAGACGCCCTAGCGGCGGAACACGCCGCCACCCCTAATTCCAGCGCAAGGAGGCGCTTCAAAAGGACTCCAGCATCGGTGGAGCAGGGGGACTATAGACATTTGGGGGCTTACCTTAACCTTCACCAGCCCACAGGAACCAGCGCAGCTCCATCGCTCCCCTCCGCCGTCGCATATCCAGACCAGCGACCGCAGTGCGAGGGGGGCGTTTTGGGTCTACAAACTACACTACCCAGACGCCCTAGCGGTGGAACACGCCGCCACCCCTAATTCCAGCGCAAGGAGGCGCTTCAAAAGGACTCAAGCATCCGCGTCGCGGGATCGCGCGCGGGACGGCGCCGGGCGAAGCCCGGGCAAAGGGCGGGCCCTCTGTGGCCCTCCGTGGACCGATTAGGACGGGACGGGCCACCCCCCTTGTTACTTCTGCAAAAGGAGGTATAGTGTACATACTTCAACTTAACATTTGATCGTAACATCATTACTGCCATTGTGATCATTGCCTGTAAGGGGGGAACAAGCCCAGCTGCGCAGGGGTGTCATGCGGTGCAAATGCACCAAATGCTTACCACAAGTTCCCGGCCTACTGTGCATGTTACAGACATAATCTGCCCCTGTTACTCCCCATCTAGTACACTATCTCCTCCACTAAACTCCCCAAGAATGCAGAACCTGTCCCCGTGGGGTGAGCTAAATAGACTATGTAAAATAAAATATGTCAGTGTGGACTCACCCTTCTTCGCCAAAGGCACCCGCACTACAAATACTAAAGGCAGTATACAGGAAACCCCCTCTTTATTGAACAAAGTCAACACACAAGCCTCTGTACTTTCATGGTTACTACCTGTCAATAGAGATAACACTGAGGACAAGGCCGAAAGGACTCAATCAAAACCTCATATACCAACTGTAACCCCCGTGATGTCCGTTCATAATCTCCCTACCACCATGGAGACTGATGTCAAACTGGACGAACCAATATCTTATTCCAAGATCTCTCTTCTGACTCAGATTGAACAACTTGTTAAAACCATCATTTCCCCACTAACAGAACAAATCAACGCTATAGGGGAAAGGCTCTTGAGTCTCGAGAACAAAATCACGGCCATCCTGAAACCCATCGATAATCTTGTAAACTCGAACCGATCCCAGCCAACCACCACTTTCCCATCAGCTAAGCTCTCTGCCATCCTTAAAAGCAAGCAAGTCACTCCATTATCTCCTATAATTCCAGGTTCAACTACTTTCAAAGCTCCTTCCAAACCTGTTATATCAAGGCCCCCAGAGGCCAAGTCAGTACGCAATGCACCAAACATACACCTCCCGCCACAAGCAGCGCCATATGTGTCCGTCCTTACAGGAGTGCCACCACTTGCGCTCGGAAAAGCTGAAAGCCAGCTGGACCTAATGAACAAAGTTATATTCTGGATGGGAAGGAATAGACCCCTACCACCGGACAAAGACGGCGGAATCCTGAGTGTGAGAAGGGTGGGCTGGTTGGGCCCTCTACCAAAAAACATTTCAGGGGACTTGGTACTGGTTAGATTCAGGAATCGGAACATCGCACCATATTTAAGATCTTGTCCAGCCCTAGAAGGGGATGGTCCAATACAGACTTGGGACTTACATGATTTCTATCCCTGTATGCCAAATATCCCCCGATTAGGAACAACAATAGCCTACCACCACCCGCTGGGTGGGGAAGTCCAGGTACCCAGTGGTATTAGTTTCTCTGTTGCCAACAGATGTGTTTCATTGCACAATTGCCGCAACTTTTGAGCTCACTCACTTTAAAGGACAAACTCGTGTATCTTTATTCAAGATAGGGATAAACCCCTTGAAAAATATGTCTCACCGCCGAATCCTGAGGCTGGGGCTATGTCTTTTTTGAATGTGAAGTTATGTTTTTGTTGAATGTATATATTTATTTTTAATTACTGATATTTTTTGTATGCTTTCATGATTTTAAGAAACAAAATCGAATAAAGCTTCTATTCATTCATTCATTCAATGTGCATAATACATTTAAATCAAATATAGATATAAACTTAAACATGCATAGCCTTAATATGTATGGGACCTATTCTTCCTAATCTGAGAGTGCTCCATCTTAAAAATGAAAAATTAGGAGAACCCCCAGTCTCTAAAATACTCCTAACCGTAGTGTAATCTGACTTCCCAAACCAAATTAAAAAATGTTTTTACTGTCGCTCCTACTCTCTGCGAGTATAATTTTTCTTTCACTTCAATTCAAATCATCCTAAGTGGCCATTGGAAAAAAACTGGTAGCTGCACCCTTACCATTTTTGCAGGATCAAAGACTTGGCTACTAGGGATGCAATACAAATATACTGTTGGTTTCTAATAGATAAGTTTAGTGTATCACCGATTCCATAAAGGACAGTTTTGGGTTCAGGGACTAAGACTATTCGGAGCTTTTGGCTAAGCCAGTAAAAAATATGCTTCCAAAATTCAATTATAGCCAAACATGAAAAGCAAATATGGAGCAAATCCCCATTGGAACAATTATGTCTAAAATATGTCCCCGGAAACGAAGAATACATTTTATGAAGACGAGATGGAGGGAAATAAAGTTGCAACTTACACAAAAATGCCATGCATTTGAAATTGGCACCCCTTATATCTTTATGCGCCCAGATGTTGTACGCTCTCCATGATTGCAAATCTAACCTGCAGCGTTCTGAATCTTTTCTAATGCTTGTGGTACTACTTTTGCAGGCAGTTGTTCCCGAAAGATCTGGTACCAATTCCGACCTTTGGGCAATTGAAAGTTCCTTATTAAGTTGCGAAATTGGAGAAAAGAAAAAAGTAATGTAGAGGGGAGTCCCAAATTACTTGATTTCATTGCCCCTTCTATAAGAAAATCGCTGAAACGATGTAACCCCGCCTTCTCCCAAGTTGTTATGCTTTTGTCGCTTATATGGAGAACTATCCCACTACTATGTGCAATCAGGATTTCAGGATGAAAGGAGATACACTGGTACTCTTCCTTCCATTGAAAAAATAATCTGCTGCGCTTGCGAAGCTTGGAGATTTGATAAATGGAACAAGCTGGATGCTACTTTCTAGAAGCATTTGTTTACGGTAGAAGTCGCCTCCCAAATCGCATCTAGAAACTGATCTTGTACACCAATCTATAAAGGCTACTACCTGATAATATTTTTTAAAATGATGGTGTGCAAGACCACGCTCTTGAATAGATAACTGTAGAGTCTCTAGTTTTGTGCGAGGTTTCTTACCTGACCAGTCAAAATTTCACAGCATTTGATCTATTCATTTATAACATTTATGACATTTATTAAGCGCTCTGTTACCCGTAGGTGTCCTGGCGCTATGTGAGATCTACCCAAGTGAAATTAGTCTGTAAACAGCCAGGTTTTTAAAGCCTTGCGGAAAGCCAATAGACTGATCAACCCTCTGAGGTGTAATGGAAGATTATTCCAAGCTTTGGTTGATCTATCTCATGAAAAATTTGGGTGGGACTTTGATTAATACACAGCAACTCTCCTTATTATAGAGAGTGGTAAGGCCTGCCACTGCTTTAAAAGGTTCCTAGCCTTAAAAAATGTTGCTTTGTAGTTAAGCTGATACAGCTGCGAAAAATCATGTGACACGAATGTCCCCAAGTATCTAATTGAACCGGGACTGCAAACCTTGTTGCGCAGAAGCAAGGTTTTGGTCTGAGCAGTTGAAAAATAAAATCTCAGATTTGGAATGATTGATTTTATATCCCCCTAGTTCCGAAAAAAATAACATTTTCTTGAAAACCTCCGAGATATTTTGTTTATACAAAATTATATCATCTGCGAAAAGCTTGCGTTTGGGAGCTCCTAACAGGGGTTCCTTGATTTATGGATCTTGCCGTAATGGGGATGCTAGAAGTTCTATAAATACTGTAGAAAGCACTGGTGACATCGGGCACCCTTTCCGAGTGCCTCGTCGAATTTGTAATAACCCTGCCGTATGAGAGTTGATTATAATCTTAGCATCCGCTTTGCTATATAAGTTCTGCAAAACATTTATGAATTGCAAAGGGAAATTACAATTTGAGAGAATATTAAACCGAATTTTCCATTGAACTAAATCAAAAGCTTTTTCATCATCGATCATAATAATAGTTGCTTTCATCTTTTCATTCGTGTAATAATCAATGGCCTGTATTAGAAAATTGGTATTGGTTGCCATTGTTTTTCCTAGCAAAAAAACAGACTGGTCCTGGTGAACCACTTCTTGAGCAGAGGCGGTTATTCTAGCTGCCATAAACTTTATAAACAATTTATAATCACAGTTGAATATACTAAGTGGCCGGTATGATCCCGGGTTATATTTGGTGGTTTATCTTTTTTTTAACTAAGCTTTCTATGACTGCCTCAGAAAAGCATTTGGCATCCTTCTAGAATTGCACTGAATAACTGTGCTAATTTTTCTTCCAATTGAGGCATAAATACCTTCTAAAATTCAGCTGGGAATTCGTCGCAGCCACATTGAGGGAATCTTTAAGGGCCCCCTTGGGTGTTATTTTAATTCTCAGATACAATAAAGGTCACTGCTGAAGTGTGCCAGATAAAAAATGTATGTAAACAAATCTGCTAATACTGTTTTTGTTTTATCAAATATTCACTGTAAAATATACACAATTTCTTGTTGAACACTTTTTTGGGTAAATGGAGCAGGGTCACGCTGCGACAGAAAATAGCCCCATTAGTGATTTAGGTAGCTAAAAAAAGTGGCTAGCATTTGCAAAAAGACACTGAATAAATGTTTTTCAAGGTATGGGAGACTATATGCATTTGTGATTGCTGCAGGCAGTGTTTGTGGTAATAGAGAAATCAAAAGTGAAAATTGCATACCAGACTATAAAACAGGCCCGCAAACAGCCAGAGAGCAGCCCTTTTGGCACAAACAGATTGGACTATTTGGCAGTGTTACCCTGAGGATGAACAAAATAATACCCAGGAACAACCATAATACTTACCAGGACTAATATGAGAGAAAAGCCTTCATGATGCCTGCAGTAAAAATGAAGTGTTTATTTTTCTATTGCCTTTTTATGGCTATCCGTCTAGTGTTTTCCCTCCTGGATCAGTCCAATTAGTGGTCTTTGCACAAATATTCACTGACCAATGTCAACCTTTTTTCTTATAGTATGGGCAATTGCTAGTGGGTAATGCCACAGTGAAATTAGCTTTCTCAGGCACTGAACAACATGTTTTGAAGCTTGCAAACTCTATAAAAATTATCTGATGTACTGTTCTTTTTGATGGCCTGCTTTGCAGGTTTATGCTCTGTTCTTCTTTGCTTCTTCGTTCCATTTTCTCTTTGTAAATCCTATTTCGTGGGCACGATGTTGAGGATGACATCACGGTTGTAGACTGTCATCCACTGTGTATTGTCAGCAGTTGAAACCAGCAGTTGACTACAGCATATTAGGCTTGATTCTGGTGTTAATTCCCTCAATTCCTGGCCCGTAAGTGCTTTTATGGCGTGTAGTGTGTAGATCACCCTTGAGAGTGTAAATTATAGTAGATTTTCTTTTTTTCTTTTTAACTTGATATTGTTTATTATATGGAAGCCAGTGAAGTCTGCATTCACTTTTTCAACTCTTGCTGTTCACCTCGTGGGAGTCTGTCCAATAAACTTGTAATGCAGTAATTTCCAGGATAATATCTTGTTATACTCTCAAGCACATCTCTGGCAAGTCTTAATACCTTCCACACAACAACCATAACAGCCGTTTCAATCAAGGAAGATGATGCTACATATGTTCTATGGTAGCCTATTAAAATTCAAACATGCTTTATTTAGATTCTCTTATGAAGGTTTCTGTTATGAAGGTTTTTTAGCTCTTCTACCGTGCCACAAAGCACTTTGCTATTGCATGGTTTCCGGCACTTTGTTAAAACTTAGAAATACAAACATTTGTGCGATCCAGCACACTGTTTCGATAACACAGCGTGTAAAGTGAACCAAATGCATATATGTAATATTGTTGATCACTAAAGTTTGTTTTTTTACAAATTACTCACTGCATTTGTTTTGCAATTTTTCAGTGCCTACCAAAGTTCAGTAAGCCTGGGAAGGTACAATATCAATGTAATCAGGAACTCACTGACCTTATTGGCTTGATAAGTGAGTCTACCATGGTTTCTTTAGTAGTCAAGGAGCTTTTCAAAGGTTTGATGCCTTTGACATTATTTTAATTGAATTTATCCTGTTTAGTAGAAATATGCAACTTGAACAAATCTGTGCCACCGGCAAGAACATTGTGCTGTGTGTTCTCTTGTCCTTATGTGTACAACTGAGCCGACTTGTTTATATCTTTCCTATATCTTTAACTGCACTATTTATTGTGATTTGCTCACCATTTTTGCAATTTGCAATCCACAGCATGAAAACAATTGATCAAAATTATATTCATGTTCTATTGATATAGTATTAAGAGAGTTTGTTTTTAAAGAGACTAAAAGGAAGGCTTGAGCATAGACATGAAACAAAGACTTCAAGTTGAGCTCATGTAGTTTTCTTTTAGAAGGGTGTTAGTGCATGATGTTGTTACACTAAGAAAGTAATATTGTGACATTTTGTACAGTCATCTTACCATCTGGAATGTTTTTAGTTTCATCTTATGTTTGTTTTCTTGCTTGGGTTATTCTAATTTGTTCATGTGATAGCCATTTATTGGGACAGTTTTTCCATATCATTTCCTTTGTACGTTAATCATTGCTAGATGTAAGTGCACGTGTAGCCAAGCATATGATTGGCTGTTTTTTTATCATTCTCTAGGCAGGTACATAATTCTTTTTTGGTATTGTTTTGACTATGGAAGATAGTGATGGAGTGAGCAATTTCATTTTCAATAATCACCATTCCATGTGCATACTGTTCTTTGAGTAATGTTTGAAGTCTTATATGTCGCATATACTAATACAATTTCTCACTCACATAGAGACTTTTCTAGCCGCGTATCAGTTCTAGAACAAACGTTAGATACAGGAAAAATACTTGTAGATTTCACCCTCTTATGAATCCAAACTCTGTAAAAAGCCAACACCTTGCAGTGACACTGAACATTCATTTTAGAAGTTCGTATTTTCAGTATTTCCTAAGTTGACTTGCTCATATCATTCCAAAGCACATATTGATATGTGACTAATATTTCTTCCTTTAGATCATACCTTCAACATTCCCTTCAGTCTTAGAAAGGGAATTCTTAATTTATTTTTGTATGGCTTGTGTTGCTGCATAGTTCCAAGTCCATTGACTGTACTAGCTTCATTTAATGATTACATGCAATTTCATTAAAGACTTTGCATTCTTGGTTTGTGTTTATTTGTGTTTTCTTTTTAGACTTGGTGTCTTTTCATTAATAATGGCTGTTACTTTCAGATAATTGGGGCTGATACTAAATTCTCCCTAAAGCATTGCTGCTTGACGGTGTGCCTGGCGAGACCTGTGGTTTCATTAATTATGGAAGATCTAGAGGTGTGTTGTAACCCAGTACTTGATCCGTGGTACAATGGCTAACAGAGGAGAAGAGATGGACTTCATGTAAAATAGCAGCTTTGCTTTCCATAGTACCTTGCAACCCACTTAAATTAATAGAATTTTGCAATGTAAATATTTTCTGCTTTAGTTGGAGGGAACTTCTTTTCTGGAGCCAGAGATCAGAAACAACCAGACTAACCATTCTCATTCCTACAGCCTTTGTTAAGATGTATCAATGTTCCACCTTCGCCACCAGATGTTTAGTGTTCACGCCCAACTAGTCATTTGAACAATATCTTCCCAGCTTGTGGTTGCCTACAGCTGATTTTGTCTTCTCTGCATTATTTGAGTTTTCTGATTATTCAAACTGAGTATGTTTCGCTGTGAATTTTAGAATTCTCAACAACATCTAAAGGCCGAGTACTCCTTGCTCAGGGGGGCAATATCTCTCTTGAGGATCTTTGGTGCCCTGTAAATCTTCACTTTGTCTCACAGAATGTTTCTGTAATTTATGTATTTAATTAACAATTTCATTCATATGCTTCCACCTTCTAGACCCACTATGATGAAGGCTTATGATTCCTCTAGTTTGCCCTAAACCTTTCTTTGTGAGTGCATAAGTCCATTCACTTTTAAGTTTTGTGTGTTTTCTATTGTTCTCACTATCTACAGGTATATCTAATTCGAGATAGATAGGCAAGAGGAGGATCTATAAAAGTGTACAACCTTGATCACAGCTGTTTTTAATTTACTCTGCTATAAGGTTTGCTATTTCAACTTTGAGCTTTAGGAAAGCAAGATCCTGAGAAAACCTCAAGCAGCCCTAATAAACATACTCAATTATTATGTTCTCTATTTACAGACTCCTCTTTACACTTTAGGTAATATTATGTTTTTGATAAATATAAAGCTAAAGCAGTCATTTACGTTGTTTTAGGCTAGACCAATTGCTATTAAAATACATTTTTAATATTTTCTGTACCTTCAGAATTTTAAAGTTTGCTTGGCTTCTCTTGCCTACTCCTTCCCATCGAATGAACAGTGTCGTTTTCCGTTATCTCATATTTAAGAACACTTTTTTCATGATGGACTCCTAAAAATGAATTGACTTAATCTAATTATTGTATATTCATGACATTAATAGTGTTTTCCACTACACCAAATTTGTATTGAGCACACATACTTAATTTCAAAAGTTTGTTTTACACCCTTTTCCAAAGGTACTTATAGTCGTGTTTCACAGTTTTGATTGTAATAGGATTCTATTTTTCTTCAGCTTCACTTTGGAATTAATTAAGAAAATGGAGATTTTTGTCAATTATGGTGGTGCTGGAAACCTCACATTTGATTACCAGAGAGGATGAACATATCAATACTCTTCCTATTTGCTGCCTTCTTTAGACACTATTCCCCACCCGCTAGTTTCCAAGCTTAGCCTAAATTACTTTGGGTAATGGTTAACAGGTTGAGGATCCATGTGACTATTTGGACCAAGTTTGCCTCTTACCTGATTGTGTATTACCTCCTATTGTTCCTTTTGATTGATAATAGGACTCAACAGTTTTAGGATAAAGAGATGGCATGATGTTAAAGTTCCATGTCAAAGTAACATTGTTTCCCTCTGTCTTTAAGCTTCTTTGCATAGGCTTTGCCAGCTATTTTCTGAGAGCATGTCTTGTAACTGTGGCAGCAACGTTTAGGTGGGGGATAGAAGAAACCTACATTTCCCATATTGAATATTTGCTCTTGGAAAGAGGTTAAAAATGAAAAGATGAATGTTGCTACATAGGCAGTTGTCCAAGCAAGTTGAAGCCTAAAGTCTGCTATCATGTATTTGTTATCAAAGAAACTGTTCACTACAATTCTCCCATTTGAATGACAAAGAAAACATCAAAATAATGATAAAATACCAAATCAGCTAGGCATGTATTTGCCTGTGCCTACTTGCCTAGCCCACTTCCTGTTCTAGAATTAAGATATTCTCTATAATAAATTTGGCAAAATTGCAAGATAGATAAGGTCTGTCCATCTGATAGAGATCCATTTAAACATATAGTTGGGGTTTTATTTATCATTTGCCCACTTAAATGAACTAATGTGGACACTGGCTAAATGAGCCGTCTAATCACTAGCTCAGTCCATGAGAGAAGTTAAGATTATATAGTTGTTTGTTATGGTATTTTTTCCTGGGCAGAAATAGGAAACAAAATGCATAAAAATAAGCATGCGTTTTAACATTGAAAGATTTTAAACAATATGGTGGTCAAGTCCACCAGTCTCCTCATTTTACGTTTGACTATGCACGTTTCTTTCTCACTGCTGCCATTTCATATTTCAACTTCGTTTTGGTTTACTTTCTGTTATCGGTACATTGAGAGTGAGATATTAAAAAGCCTTTGGTTATAGGATAAGATAAAAAATCAGTCTGGCTACTACAGCATGTGATTTTACAGCCATTTATATTTGCATTGTCATTATTATAATTTTGCTTGTGATGCTTCTCTTGTACTTGACAACTGCTTTTCTGGGCTAATGCAAAGGTCACCCAACATTGAGCCAGTTTTTAAACACATACCAAGTTTCCAAACTGACATGCAAAATTTAAATCTAACATTATTTTTACATTTGGCACTTAGTATGCTGGATTACGACACGGAGAACCTGAACTCAGAGGAGATCTATACTTCTTTCCGTGGAGTCACAGAAGCCATTGAGAAGTTTAGTTTCCGCAGCCAAGAAGATCTGAATGATCCAATGAGACGTGATGGCAAGAAAGACTGTGACATTGTAAGTATACTGATTTGTTGTCATCTAAGATACCTGAATGGACTAAAAAAATCCATCTCTGATCACATTTGTATAAACGCTTATTCTAATGGATACGCCTAACTGTAGACTCCTCTCTTTATAATACTCCCCAAGTGGCAGAATAGATTCACAAAACTTTCACTACCAATGCTTCCTTATTCCACTCTGTGGCACCATGCAGCTCTGTGTTGACTCCATACTGTCCCAGAAGTAGCAGAACAGAAGTGAATGTAACCACCACCCTGGCACACTGGCATCTGTTCCTTTCTTTCCACACCTTCTGGAGACTCCTAAAAACGAGATCCAGTGTGCTACGGAACAATATACACTTGTAAGACTACAGTGATCAAACCATTCCGCGAGTTTAAAAGGTATATGTCTGTCAAGGACCTACAGGAGTTTTGTCTTTGTTGCTTGGGCCGTGACTCAGTCTTGTGACAAAGGTGTCATCATGCCCTCATAGTCGATCTGGCATCAAGAAACGAAGTGGCATATTGCACACCTCTCAGTTCAAAGAGAAAGCATGAGGGTGTCATGACATTTGTCAGTCTCCTTCCAAATCTCGTGGCCCAGAGCAGATCCATCATTTTGTTCTGACGCACCCAGAATTCCTTGGGCCATCGGCGATGACACAGCAAATTGACATCTTTAAAGAGGACATGTAGCAGATACTTTGTGTTCTTTCAGCTCACTCTGGCATGTCCATGGGACCCAAGGGTCTGCAGGGAGCCTCAGTTAGCTTACCAAGAGCTGGCCCATCCAGTCTTCCGCTCGTGCTCCACAACCTACTCCAGGCCCTCCCTTGTCAATGCAGATACCAATGCCTCTGACATGGTAGGAGGATCTGGTGCTGGTTCCAATGAATGATCCTGAACTGACTTCAGCCTGATCCCTGATGACACGCCACAAAATTACTAAAGCGCAATCAGTCCTGATACAGTCACACTCTAATCCCAAGCCTCTATGAGGACAGGCGCACCATTAGAGGCCCCATTATCTTTCTTGCTCTTATTCTGACCAAAACTTACCTCCTCCCAGAGATAATGATAATTGTGGGGATGTTGATGATTTGCTCACTCATTATCACAATGACAATTTTTACATGGACTTACAAGAGGGCAGTGGGCTTGATGCTTCCCTTGATACAGGGTTGAACTAGTCAATTAGACCTCCAATGGAATTAGAATGTATCCTTTGCAGTGGTAATCCAACGAACAGCTAAGATCTTGGACATACAACTGCATTCTGTTTTGATTCCGGCAAATGTCATTACAGAAATCTTACAGCCATGGTCAGCCGCATCTGAGCCCTTGATCCCTTTCAGTGAGGCCCTCACTAACACCTTAATGGGCACTTAGTGAAAGTTCTTTTCTTGCTAACCTGTGAATAGGCAGGTGGTCAGACTTTAGAGAGCATTGTCTGGTGACCCTGATTTCCCAACTAAGCATCCTACTCCTGAGAGTCTGGTTGTTCAGGCTACAAACTGCAAGGTGAACTCCCACTTCATTCCCCATGACTCCACTGAATAGTGAGTCTAAGAAAATTGAGGCGTTTGAAAAACAAGTGTTCTCATCTTATAGCCCAGCATTGAGATTGGTCAATGCAGTCTTCTCATTGGGCTGATAAATGCATGCCCTCTAGAACATAGCTTGGGAGATCGTGTTAGCAGTCCTGGCAATCCTTATGGCCTCACTGGATAGTCAAGATGCATCCAAATATGTGATTTCTGCCAGCCTTGATACAGCTGATTTTCTGAAAAGGGTGGTGCTCCACTCCCATGAGTAGATGCGCTCCGCAGGATTTATTGGAGATGTATGGGATGTGGGTGAGGTCGCGGATCCCCAAAAGGATGCAGGAACCAGCATGCTGTTTGGTCTCCCACCTTTCCGGCTGTTGCAGCTTCTAAGCCTCTTTAGTGTACCCTCCATCCAGCACAGCCATCCCTTTGGTGACAGAATCAGGCCCCACCTACCCCAATGGTCTGCAAATACCTCTGACAAGTGCTGCTTCAAGTAGTGAGGAAAGGGTATGCCCTTCCTTAAGTAGAAACTCCCCCTCCTTTGCCACCATCCCAAGAATGATTGATGAAGGGCAACCTCTCCTTGCTCCGTCAGAAAGTTCACAGCGGATCATGAGCATTTCCAGTTTGCTGTGCTGCTCCTTAGCCTCACCTGTGCACCCCGCCTCCCCACTCCTCCAGGTGGTTACAAGAGTGATGGCAGTGGCTGCAGCTCTTCTTCGGAGATGGGGGGGAGGGGAGGGGGGTGGGGATTCCAGACTCCTTCTCAAATGTTCACTGCCATCAGAGACATTCTGGATACTGTGTAGTTCTGCACCTATCCTCCAGAGCGAAGAAGCCAGGATATTCTCATTATCATCATGATATTTCACTCTAAAAACCCCATTACACACTGCTATCTGGGTAAACAATGTTTTTATGTGGCTCTGTGTTTATGGAGTGGAAATAGTCTTGAAAGAAACTGATGTCAGTGCATTGGGGTGGCACTCGTATGGGAACCGCAATGTCCCTTCCAAAACAGATGACGCCAAAGCGAAGCCGATAAACATAACCTACTGGCGCGTAGAGTTACTGCTCAAGATTTTCCGGATGATGCCTGGTGAAAGTTCAAAGGTGAGGAATGTGTGGTAAGATAGTTGCTACCAGAAAAAAACGTTGCCAATGATAAGTAACTTGTTCCTTAATCCCAAGCCAATCCCAAATTAAAAAAACACTTACAACTTCAGCAAGGGGTTGTGGGAGGCAAGTGACCGATTATCTGACCTTACAACTCAAGCCAGTGGGATAATAAGTAATAAGTTCATCAAACTCCTTAACAAATAGTTAGCAAAAACATTTTTGCTGGCAAAACATTTAGACAAGAAGGTCTTTGTCGATCTGCTTTTTTGATGCCTGTGAAATTCCCAACTCCCCAATTGAGTTTGTTGTACTTTATTCACTAATTATCCAATCTTGCTTTCCAGCCACTGGTTGTGCAAGAGTGTTAGACCACCAGTCAATTCAGGTACAAAAGAAACCCACATAGAAATTTGTCATAGTACCACGGTAAAGGAAACATAGAAATGAAACACAACCCCTCAGCCTTCAACTCTCGTTTCTTAATGCACTTGAATACCATTAGAGAGAGGAGGTTTTTTACTTTTAACCAAGGCCCTCAGGGATACAACAAATTGATGCAAACTTCAGGTAAGTCTCTTGACAGTGAATAACCTGGTTTTGCAACAAAAAGCACCTGAAGGGAGGAAGTCCTTATCTTCCATGCGAAATCGACCCCTCTTCCAGCACCGTTAGAAGTCCCATTGTTGTTGCCGGAACCCCAGCCTGTTCCCCGTCTTTGGAGGCAATTCTGACTTTGAAACGATGAAGCTAGAATTCCCTACCCTGGGCATGTCTTAGCCTTTCAGCAAGCCATGCATGATATTATCTGGACGGGCTCTTGGGCACTTCCCAATGGTCAGCTGCTTCTGTTATTTTGGCATTCTGGTGGCTCCGGTCCTGACCGAACCTGACTCCGCTCCTCCAGAGGCTCCAGCTTTGGTGCCACTTGTGTTGAAATCGATTGCCATCCGAGGCACAGCCCAGTGGTGCGCTCAGCTCCACCTACAACTCCATCCACAGTGGGGCCATCTCAGCTTTTTTACTGCTACTTCCACCTTTGAAGTCTGCTGTTATTATCCAAGTGACAATAGAAAAGTCTGTTCTTGATTCAATAGCGGGGCTACCTTGGGCCCAGAGATTTATGGGGATGGAGGCGCTTTTCTGATCCGGTTCACATGCTCTTGACCAATAGAACTGATGGCTGCAGAGAGAATTACGATTCTGAGGCTGACTTCCTCCTCCTCTCTTTCAGTACAAATGCTGATCTCTACTGGGAACTTGAAACATTAAAGGAAGAGAACATCCCTTACCCCTCTGCGACTCCTTCAGAGGAAGTCAGTTGACTTTAGTGGTGCAAAAAGCAGCTGAAGTATTGGGATTGAACAGACATACCATAGATGTAAAAATTTAAGATTTAGCTGAAATCCTGCATGCCACCTCTGCAGTTTCTAGACCTCTACTGCCACTTAATGAGTCCTTCTTGTAGTCCATGTGGCTGCCTGTGAGAAACCCTTTTCATGCCAGGCAGGCCACAGGCAAATTGCAATGTGTCCCAGACCGGAGCCTTGTGACCCAAAGTTTGTTGTCACATCCTTTCCGGAAGAGTTTAGAGTGCCAAACTTCTTCTGCCAAATTGAACCCAAATGAATTACTTTTAGTGCCTCCAAACTTGGGGCCTGATTACGATAGGATACTCCATAACAAATTTGACTGATATCCTGTCCGCCATATTGTAAGCTCCATTATATATGGAACTTGTAATGCAGCAGATGGGATAGCCGCCATGTTTGTGACAAATTATCCCTTCCGCTAAGATCGTAATTAGGACCTTAATCTAAGAGTGCGGAATTAGTTTGCAGAAAGGATTTCTCCTATGACCTCCTAGCCTTTGGGACTGCCAATGCCAAGTGCCTTTTCAGCTGGTATGTCCATACCTTGGGAGAGCTGTGAAAAATGGCAGTTATAAGTTTCCCTGACCACATAAAAAAGACCCTTTTTGATCTGGTCAAAAAGCGTCTGTTCTCTTCCAAATAAATTCTGACTTGTGGCCTGTCTTCTGAAAATATGGTGTTTTAATTCATAATCCACAGCTGCCAATCTGTGTGTCCATGCTTGGATGCATTCCACAGGCTTCTTTGAAGATGCCCAAGTGACCCTCATGGATATGCCTTCTGATTGAATAGCTGTTTAGAGAAAAGGCTGAATCCTCCCTGAGTGCAGCTGAGTTTCAGATCACACGCTGGACCTTTCCTTCCCAGTGAACAGTTCCACCAGCAGTGCTAAAAATGTCAGGGATACTAGAGATCTCAACAGTCCCATCAGGAGCAACCTTCATAGCCATTCCAAACACCTCAGCAAATTTATTGCACCTTTCACTATACGGGTGGCTCTAAGGAATGCCAACATCAGCAACTGCTTCTTCTGCTGGGTGTGCTGCTTCATAAGCTGTTTGTTCCCCTTTACACTACTAACTTGTGGTGGAAGGCGACCTTCCAAACTTTGCATCTATTTAGAAATGATCGTGATGGATTGAATAGTCATTCAGCCAATCAACAAGGGCTACACAATTTCCTTCCTATCTTCCCCTCTACCCTGGCCTTATTCCACTCAAAGGCACATGCCCTGATCTTGGAGGCGGAGGCTCTTGCCCTGCAGAACAAACGGGCCTAGAGATGGTGCTCTTAGAGGAAAAGGGCACAAAATATTATTCCTTTAAATTCTTGGATCCGAAGCAGATTGGAGGCCTGAATCCCATTGTGGACCTTTGCCTCATGAATCTGTTCATTTATCAGGGCAAGTTCTGAATGTCGGCGCTGAGCCATTGTCTTTTGACCATAAGCACATGGAATTGGCCAGTATCGCTGGACCTCCAGAAGGCATACTTTCATCTGGCACTCCTACCTTCTCGCAGGGTTTACGTGGGGTCTCAGCACTGATGTTCCGATAGATTACGCTTAAAAGTGAATAGTGGGAACTTAATTCCAACGGTACAGAAATGACCTTCTCCACATTAAGGTATCCATGCTTGTATTTCTTAAAAATTGCCTAAATCATGCACTTTCCCTTTGAATGGCACCTTGGGGGACACTATCAGAGACAGTACATCATGGGGGCCTGCTTTATGCCTTCTCAGATAATCCAATGTGTCACGGTCCTACAGAAGGTGCAAGATGATCGAGCACAACGGATCTTGATTGTCTCGGAAAGGGTGAAAAGGATTTGTACTCTAAACTGCTGGAACTCAGCACTGCCCCACTCCCTCTGCTTCACTCGGTAGACCTGCATTTTAACAGGATGGTTGGGTACTTTCACCCAATCCACTGTTTTTGCGGCAGCAGGACTGGAGATTGTGCAGTGCCAACTTCTTCTTTCTGACAGAGGTTGATGACATCATTTTGGCTAATAGGAAATCCACACAAACAAGTTTGTTCAGTGGTGTGAGTCAAAGTGTCTTCAACATATGTAAGTTCTGCCTTTCCCACATTGTATGATTCACATGTTCTCGCTCAGGAAGACCTTACAGTGACCCCCCAAAAAGGTTGACAGTCCTATATGCTTTCATGTGTATCTCTTATCAGCCTTTACGTGAACGGTTTTGTCTACTTGTTTACTCCCACTCCTGTTATGGTTCCACATTTGGATTTAAATCTTGAATTAACTTTCCTTATGGCATCCCCAGCGGATACACATTTGCCCGATTCTCGTTCTGACATTAAAACATTTTTTTACTAGTAGCAATAATCTCATCCTTTAGTGAACCTCAGGCCATCTCACTCTGGCCATCCTTCACTGTATTTTACCTAAGTAAACTGATTGTTCCCACCTACCCTTCATTCACTCTTCGATCTCCCTTTCCACCTTTCCATCTCACCTCTGAGGAGGAGATAGACTGCATACCTTTTATACCAAACATCCGGTTTCTCATTGGTTCACCCACACACCTCAAAATAGAGTTCATAATGAGCTTTTTGTCGGGTTTACTGAAGAAAATAATGTGAAGGTGATTACCAAAAGGACGGTTTCATGTTGCATTATGCTCTGCTAAAGATCTACTATAAGCAAAGTCCTATGCACACAACAGAGTATGAGTGATATGATTGATCACCAACACGTAGTAAGGATGAAATCGTACAATTGTGTTCTTTTGTGTCGTTTTATTTGTGAATCAATAATTAGAACATGAGACCAGCCGACACATGTTTCGTCAAAAAGGGTGATGACCCTTGACTCTTCAGGGCTGTAGACGGGTCGTGAAGGGAGGGGTCAGGGGACCGGTGATAATTCCAACCCGGTCCTAGTCGGGTTTAGTAACAGCAAAGATTACAGACTAAGAGGTGTGTGTGGATTTAAGGATCAATTTGTATGGAGATATCCCAAGCTGCGCAGGCGGCGTGTATTGCTGTTTCTGTGAGGAGCGTTTTTTTTGCGCACTTCGAAAAGTGGCTGATGAGGGTAATCGCGGAATTGGTGTTCCCCGGGTGCAGAGAAGACTTCTCTGCACCCGGAAGAGGAGGAAGGCACCAGGAAGAGGAGGATAACTCCGGATATGACATCACCCAGAAAGGTGCCATCATTACCCCCAGCCCTGTTGTTGGACGAAGAGGATTACTCGGAGGAGGAGAATGAGATGTATGGGGATGCATACAGTCCATCTCAGTTGAATCTAAAATACCACGAAGATGACCACAAAAACAGGTCGCATACCAGGAAACCCAGGCACAGCAGGGCACGGTTACAATGCCTATGAGTCTTTTGACAGACTTAAGAGCAATGCTGGAGGAGTATAGGAGCAGACAAGGGTCGCGACCAGTGGAAGGTCAAGCGCAGGTTCAGCCACAGGTGGTGGCAGTTCAGTCTGTACCTCCTTCACAGGGGGAAGAGGAGAGGGAATATCCTCGGCAGACACAAGTCCAAGATGATACCTCAGATGAGGATGAGGCAGGTGACAACCAGGATCAGGATCCTGATAACGAATGGAACCAGTATATAGCTCCGGATCCGGCTTCTCCGGTGCCGGACCCGGTAGATTCACCTCCGGCTGATGTGGGAGGTTTCTTCAGTTTGATGGAAAGAGCCACGGCACGCTTTAAGCTAACCATGCCTGCAACATCTACGGATTGTTTTTTGTATGATTTTAAAGAGGCATACCGTAAGACAGTGCGTTCGATTCCCATTGTAGAGCACATATGGGAGGAAGGAAAGAAGGTGATGCAGTCCCCAGCGACGGTCATTCCAACTCTTCCACGCTTGGAGAAAAAATATAAAGCTCCTGATGACAGTCCCGCCTGCTTGATTGGACAACCTAGACCAGACTCGGTCATATCGCAGGCGGCGCAGAAGAAATCACGGAAACCTTCGGCCACCCTCACAACTCCACCAGACAAGGAGGGTAGAAGGTTAGACAACGCTGGGAAGCGGTTTTCGTCTATGGCTAGCTTGTTGGTCAGAGCGGCCAATGCCTTGGCGATTCTAGCAAGATACGACCGCCAGATGTGGAGTGATGTGGCACACTATGTGGACCTTCTAGCGGATGACCCTAAAGCTGAAGCACAGAAACTTCTAGAAGAGGGACAGCGTTCTTCTTCGGAAATGATTGACTGCGCGATGGACATCGCCACCATTTCTTTCCGTGCTCTGGGCAGCGCGGCGGTTCTTCGACGGCAGGGGTGGCTACGAGCGACTTACTTCCGACCAAAGGTCCAAAATAGGATTCTGGACTTGCCCTTTGATGGGGACATGTTATTTGGAAAACATGTCGATGAGACCCTACAGGGAATAAAGAAGGACACAGAGACAGCAAGGGCTCTTGGGAACCTACAATATAGAAAGACACCGTTCCGTGGAGCAAGAGGAAGAGGCTTCACTTCACCGAGAGGTGGCTATCAGCAGCAACGGTACTCGCAGCAGTCGCAGTCGTACAGACCTCAGTACGGCAATCAATATTATCAGCGACAGTCACAATCTCAATCGTTCTCTCGTCAGAACGCTCGTGGACGTCAAGGGCGTCAGGGCAAAGACGCTGGCAAGCGTCAATAGCGGCCTCCTGACTCTGCCAACTGTTCCTCCGCTTCTGGGATCTCCAGTGGGCGGCAGGATATCACAAGATCTGAGCAGCTGGGAAGAAATAACATCGGATCAGTGGGTATTGAACATCATCCGACATGGGCATACGCTAGAATTCCAGGAATTTCCACCTACAAGAGCTCCCCACGCCACTACTTCAAAACATCTAAACCTTCTGCAATTGGAAGTTCAACAAATGCTTCAGAAGGGGGTGATCCAACGTGTTCCCCTATCACAAAGAGGAGAAGGTTTCTATTCAAGATTTTTTCTGATCCGCAAAACGAAACAAAAGTGGCGTCCGATCCTGGACTTAAGGGAGCTCAACACCTATCTCGTAAAGCTGTCGTTTCGGATGATTTCACTCCAGGACATATTGCGCCTCTTGAATCCAGGCGACTTCATGGCTACATTAGACCTGGAAGATGCCTATTTTCATATCCCGATCCATCCAGCTCACAGACGTTTCCTTCGCTTTACAGTAGGCAAGAGTCACTTCCAGTTCATGGTACTCCCATTTTGATTAAAATCCGCTCCTCGGATATTCACAAAGGTGCTGGCCCCGGTAGCAGCTTTTCGGAGAAGACAGTCGCTGGAAGTATTCCCGTACTTAGACAACTGGCTGCTGAAGGCTCCAAGCTTCCAAGAGGCAACAGAAGCAGTGAACACATGCTTAAACCTCTTTATTCATCTGGGTTTGCAACTCAACAAAGAAAAATCGGTTCTTCAACCGGCAGGTACGGTGAAGTTCTTGGGAGCGATACTCGATACTCAGGTGTGCAAAGCCTTCCCATCGGAAGAGAGACAGATGAAACTCATGTCTTCAGCCGCTCGATTGCAGAAGAAAAGTTGGATGACAGTCAGGATGTACAAATCTCTTCTAGGGTCGATTTCATCCTGTATTCAATTGATTCCGCACTGCAGGCTGCGAATGCGCCCCTTGCAGGAGGAACTGGACCTTCAGTGGAGACAGGTGGAAGGGTCGTTCGACGACAGAGTAACGGTCACCCAGCAGATGAAACGGAAGGTTTCATGGTGGATGAAAAGATCTCACCTCGCAGTGGGTCTCAGTTTCAGAGCGGCACCGGCTCCTCGCGTCATTACCACAGACGCTTCCCTTCAGGACTGGGGAGCGGTCATGCAAGACCTCCAAGTCAGTGGTCACTGGACTCCAGGAGAACGTCGCTTACATATCAACGTTCTGGAGCTAAGGGCTATTCGGTTGGCAATGTTGGCTTTCCTTCCAAGGATTTCAAATTCGGCCATCCTAGTGCGGACGGACAACACCAACGCAATGCATTACGTCAACAAGCAGGGAGGCACAAGATCGCCACTGCTTTCTCAGGAAGCCCAGCTGCTGTGGGAATGGGCGATCGCACAGAACATCACGCTCATGGCAGAACACCTTCCAGGAGTATGCAACACGAAGGCGGATACGCTAAGCCGCCTGAGGACAGTCTCACACGAGTGGGAATTGGACAACACAGTGGTCAAGAACATCTTCTCCCGTTGGGGGACCCCAGCGATCGACCTGTTTGCAACACCGAGGAACAAGAAATGCCGGTGTTATGCAAGCAGGGAACACCATCGAGGGTCACTGGGGAATGCCCTTTCGATGTCTTGGTCAGGCGCATTTGTTTACGCCTTTCCGCCATTTCCCCTGATTCCTCGAGTCCTCAAGAAGCTCAAGATGGACAAGTGCAGGATGATACTGATAGCGCCCGCCTGGGCTCGCCAGTTCTGGTACACGGAGTTGCTTCTTCTATCGGAGAAGCAGCCCATTCATCTGCACCCCAACCAGACTCTTCTATCAATGTACAACAGCCAGGTTCTCCACCCGAACCCGAGCTCGCTTCAATTGACAGCTTGGCTCCTGAATACAGAGAGTTTAAAGATTTAGACATTTCAGAGGAATGCAGGAACATCTTGGCACAGGCACGAGCTCCTAGCACTAATAGAACATATAGAGCGAAATGGAAGAGGTTCTATTTATGCTGCCAGAGAGAAGGAGTGCATCCATTCTCATCAGCTCCGCATCAACTCTTGCCATACATTCTATCTTTGGCACAGGCAGGTCTGGCTCATGCTTCCATCAAGGTCCACTTGGCAGCTATTTCCAGGTATAGAAGAACAAGATCGGGCCCTTCTCTATTATCAGCAAGAGTAATAAAACAATTCCTGAAAGGACTGTTTAGAGTTTTTCCGCCAGTTCGGCCCCCACCTCCGGTGTGGCACTTGAATGTGGTCCTGGCTCAACTGATGAGATCGCCATTTGAGCCAATACATAGGGCGGACCTGAAGTTCCTATGATGGAAAGTGGCGCTTCTTCTGGCACTCACTTCTGCAAGGAGAGTAGGAGAACTTCAGGCTTTAACTATCAAAGAACCTTTCTTGCAGTTCAAGAATGATACATTGATCCTACGAATGAACCCCAAGTTCATTCCGAAGGTGCCGACAGACTTTCATCTTAATGAACCGGTGGTTCTGAATTCCTTTTTTCCTCGGCCTTCAACCCAGGCTGAGAGGACACTTCATTCTCTGGACGTTCAGAGATGTTTGAAATTCTATTTACAACCCACAGCTGGATTTCGGAAGACACCCCAGCTGTTTGTGGCTTTCGGAGCCCCAAGGAAAGGATTTCCATCGTCAAAGCAAGGGATTTCTAGATGGATATCAAGTGCGATCCGTTTCTGCCACCAGGCGGCAGGCAAGCCTTTGCAAGGACAGGTGAAAGCACATTCCACAAGATCAATCTCAGCGTCAACAGCGCTGTTTGCTGGAGTATCGATAAAGGATATTTGCAGAGCGGCCGCCTGGAGCAGTACTCACTCATTCACGAGGCACTACTGCCTGGAGGCGGCTGCAAAGGAGGATTCAGCTGTTGGACAAGCAGTCCTGAGAAATCTCTTCCAATAAGAGGTGAGCTTTCCTCTCTTCCCTCCTCCTGTTTTTTCAAACATTTCGTTTATTATGCTATGGTTACTGATTTATAGTTGTTATGATGTGTGATATCATTGGTTTATAATGGTTCTGTAACTATGCACGAAATGTTTGAGGTATGCTAACTGATATCTACTCTGATACAAGCAATGGGAATCTATGAAAGTTCCAATACTGGAGTAAGAAACAAGTTACTTACCTGTAACTTTAGTTCTCCAGTATTGGTAACTTTCATAGATTCCCATGCGCCCACCCGCCTCCCCTGGGAAAGCTTACTTTAGGGCTAGGTGATTATGTGTCAAAGCAACGGCTACGAAAATCTGAGGCTCTGAGCTTTCTCAGGAAGGTTCCACAGGGTGAGGCTGATCTGATTGGTTGCTAATGTAAGTTTGGGTCTTTTTACATAAGGACACCTATAGGCTACAAAATATAATGAGGCCTAGGCCTAATTTTTTACTTTTTGCGCCTATTAGGGTGTATTTACCTAGGTATATGTATATATATATATATATATATATATATATATATATATATATATATATATATATATATATATATATATATATATATATATATATATATATATATATATATATAATTACCGAGGCTCCCATTCCGACGACGGGGAATGATACAAGCAATGGGAATCTATGAAAGTTACCAATACTGGAGAACTAAAGTTACAGGTAAGTAATTTGTTTCAAATCAGTGATCTCTGGGGTTAGCACTCGACTCCATACCTGGTATTTTGTAGTTAGGTTGTCCGCATTGTTAGTGTAAACTCAGTTTACGCAAGGCCGGGGTGCCTGTTCCATGACCTACCCCTCTGCAAGAATTCTCCTCTTTGATTTAGAAAAAGGGAATTCTCTGTTTATATGATAAGAATTGCTTTGTTGGAAAACAGTGGCTGTGCTTTGGCGTCATTTCTAAAACGTTAGGAGATGTTGCTGACTGATCACACAAAAACAGTGCACCAAGTTGTTCGACCTTGTACAAAATGTACAGACTGAGTTCAAAGAAGGAGAACTAAATAACAAATAACGTGCAGCATATTTCTAAAATAATATCATGGCACAAAAATAAATGTAGTATGTGTGGCTGTACAAAACAAAAGGCAACCTCACTGTGTAATATGCAGAACTAAGGGAGAACCAAAGTAGATCTAGAAGGGATCTTACTACACCTGCACACCAGCTAGTGGTGTCTTGCGGGATCGCAATAACGTTGTTCTGTTCCAAAAGTAACAAATGGAGCTGCATATAAAACTGCACTTACTCACTGGCCTCCGCTTCTCAGCTCCTCTTTTTTTTCTGCTCTTTTGAGTGTCACATTGCACACTCTCTTGGGTTCCCGTAATCTGCCTACATGGGGCAGAGTGCGCCATTCATAGGGCAAATGGGTAATTTAATTGTTTTACTCATAAACTGTGGTTTGTAAGCCCAGTCACTAGAGTGGTGCCTGATTTGGCTTGTAGAAAGAGGTAATGAGGGCAATTAAGCACATGCTTCGTTGGGTGCCTACTCACAGCATGTGCGCATCCAAAGTTGTGCCATGCTGCTGGTTTCAGCGCCAGCATCAATCACAGTACCAATCCCATCTGCTGAGTTGGGTGGGAAGGGGATCCCTCTCGTACATGTTTACCGCTTGGCCCCTCTCCTCGCTGAGTGGGTCGTGATGGAATGTTAGCATGCTTTCAACTGCACCGCCACTACCTTTCAAGTCCAGGAGATCTAGTGCATGGTGAGCAGAGAATAAAGGGCAAAATCCATTTGTTTCAGCAAAGGCAGCCTATTTGATTGCTCAGAGCCTGTCCCTCCTCTCCAACTGTTCTGCAGCCATGCGCCTCATAGCACGTCATGCACTTGGGCACCGCTGCACCAGGCAGTCTCAAGCCTCACACATAGCAGTGGGGACCAACTTGAAGGGATTAGATGGAAGTAGAGGCCCAGACATGCCAAAACAGATCTCTTGCACCACACTTCATCAGACATCCATCGTCACCACCACCTCACCAGCTCTCTCGCCGAGCACTCCCTGTTGAAAAGCTGCCACATCAGCTCACGGGATAGGAGTCTGCTTCGTCTGAGCTGAGGCAACCGTCAGTGCACAGGTCGGTTTCTGGCTCAGTTTATTATGATGCTTTTGTCGGATGTATATTTATGATCTTGTACAGAAGCCTGGGTCACAAAGTTTGGCATGATGTTGATGAATGGCTTTGGTGGTCAGGGAGATGTCAGACCAAGTGTCTACCATCTTGGGTCGCTAGCCATGCCCTTGTGCCATTCTATTTGCCTGCCACCGACATCACAGCAGCTCTTAGAGGACTATATGTCCATTTTGCGTCAGAATATGCAGGCTCTTTTAGTCAAAGTAGCCATGGAGAGGGCTCTGCCCTTAAAAGTAGGGACATGTTATTCCCGCTACTTCCTCATTTTAGATTTTTGCCATCTCAGTGCTTTCCTACATAAGGACAAATTCAAGATGTGAACCCTGGACCAGGTTCTCTCTCCAGTGGATCCCTAAGACTAGATGATTGCTATGGATGTGCAGGATGCCTAGTTTTATAGCCCTGTTCTGAAGGCCTATAGATGCTACCTGCGGTTTAAGGTTGGCCACAAACATCTTCAGTTTGCTGTGCTCCCTTTTTTTCTCACAAATACCCCTCTGGTGTACACTAAGATAATGGCAGTGGTCAATGCTTGTCTTCGGAGGCCGCGGGTATCTGTTTTTTCCTATCTTGATGATCGGCTGTTGAAGGTAGGCTCGCCACAGTCTGTTGCATACTACCCCCAGACGATGCCACAGCTCTTGACATCATTGTGATTTTCTGCCAACCTGCTGAAGTCACACCTGACCCAGTTAAAGACTTTCCGTAATTTTAGCCTAACTGGATATGGTGCACTTTCGGGTCTTTCCTCCAGGCCAACAAGTCTAGGACATTTGAACTGTGTTCCTGATCTAGCCTATGTCCTGGGTCTCCCTGTAGATGACTCCAAGGCTTCTTGACTGTGCCCGTTAACATATGCAGGCTCTGCAATGGACCCAGCACCAGGGGAACCAGTTGGATTTCATCCAGGTGTCGACTGAGATTTTAAAATAACTGAAGGGGTAGCTTGACCACAATTGGATCAGCAGCAAACCCCTGTCAATACAGGCTTGACAGTGGTGACATATGCATCACTCCTAAGTTGGGGAAGCTATTTGGGAGATGTGGAGATCAGAGACCTCTGCCTCTTCATGAATTTGTTGGAGCTGTGGTGTTTCACTTAGCGCTTAAGGCTTTTGCGCCAACCATCAAGGGCAGGCTGGTTCATTTTCTCATGGACATTCTCACCAACAGGTGGTACTGCAACAATTAGGGCAGGGTGTGGGCCATGTGCCAGGAGTCTTTGTCACTGGCGCTGTCTGAGCCCTGGTAACATACTACTTGTTGAAATGTTTAGACAGCTGATAGAGACTTCTAGCCGCAGATTACTTTGCCTCAGAATATTCCCCAGATGTCAGACTGGGTCAGGACACTTTCAGGCAGTATCCCTGTGCGCTTGTATTTCCACTCTGGTGTTGTTTGCGATAGAAGTGGCGTGCACAGTGGTTGTGTAGGTGCCACCCCAGGACGCTGACGTCAGTTGTTTTTTATGCACCAATCAATGCAGATCTGGCTAGAGATGTCCCCAGTCATTTTCTGACTGGCTTTCTTCAACTTTTTGTTGAAGCATTTTTTAGATTTTCATCTCCTGGTGTGTTAGGCATGTCTCCTAAAAAGCATACAAGCTTTAAAATGTGTGGGGCCTGTCACAGGAGATCTCTGTGACAGACCCTTGTTTGGTTTGGAACAGGAGCAAATCTTCAAGACCAGCGAGGACTGCAGCAATACTGAGGGAACGGTTCCTGTAGCTCCTCGCCATCTGACGTTAGATGACCCCACAACGCTCTTGTTCCCAGTCGCGAGGAAGGTCCTGGGACCGCTTGTGTATCCACTCCCAATGATAGTCGTCATGACCCAAGTGGACGGGTAAGTCTCACAAGTGGAGAAGTCAAAGAAGTCCATGCGTTCTTCAACTTCCCCATGCCAGTCCAAGTCACCGTACTAGGCACAGGAGTATCAGCACTCTGTCTCGCTCTGCAGTGGAGGCTGTTCCAGGGTCTGCTCCATGCCTCTTAATGTGTCGCAGACCCAGAGAGACCCAACCAAATCAGAGTTTTATGGTACCAAGCACCTCAAATTTGGGTGTTCCGTGCCCTCTGGACTCATTTTTGCCCCATGGATGCAGGAATTGCTCCTACTGGTTCTTCACAGGCAGATCCACCCTCTGCGCCAGTCAGTCTCCTTGGAACTGTTGCTGAATCCCAAGCGGCAGCACCTGCAAGACCTTGACCTTCCTCGAAGCTTGCTCCAGTGCCGTCGCCCCACAGCAGCGCAGGCCGCATCGTTATACCTAATAAAGAGCCGGATGAGTATCATCCGTCTCCACCGCCGACTGGTATCAAGCCTTTTGAATCTGAGCCAGTGCCTTTTTCTTTTTACAGGCCTGGAGAGGGTGGCGATAGGGAGGGGTCTGAGGACCCTTATGGTTGCCACCATTCCCCTTGATGAGCCAGAGGACAACTGATATGAGGAACTAGTGAATACCAGTGGTTTCGACAACTCGCGAGACACTGGCCCATGTTTCTCCCTCTACCATGGCAATGGAGGAGGATGTCTCATTTGCAGTAGTGGTTCGGAGGGCAGCTGAGATCTTGGACCTTCAGTTGCCCACAGTGGCAGTCAAGACAAATATCTTCACAGAGGTGCTTCAGCCAGGGTTCGCCCCTTCCAAACCCTTGCTGCCCTCCACTGAAGTCCTTACAGATATCCTTCGTGAGGCCTGGTCCAAGCCCTGCACTCGGGCTCTTGTGTACAGGACAATTGTCCACGCCATCGCCTTGCTTATAAAGACCCCCAGTTTCCTCACCCAGCACCCCACCCCGAGAACTTGGTGATCCAAGCCTTCAATTTCAAGATCAATCCCGGCATGTTCCATACCTCTCTACTGGAGAAGCAATCCAAAAGGCTGGATTTTCTCTTCCACCAGCCTAGCACTGCATTCCCTGAATACCATATGCCTTTTGGGTCGATACACCCACAATGTGTGGGATTCAGTTGCACAAGTGCTGCCTGTGATCTCGGAGAAGGCCCAACCTATTGCTAATGGGTGAGATCCAGCAAAGTTCACCAAGTTAGCAAAGTTAATACAAATGATTTGCTAGGCAGAGCGATTTCATCATCAGTGGCTCTTAGATGCCTTGCCTGGCTGAAAACCACTGGCTTTTCGGGGGATATCCAAGCTTCACTCAGTCATGTCCTTTGATGGATCTTGCCTCCTGGGTGAGAAGGCAGACTCCGCGCTGGAGCTCTTTCAGGACAGCAGAGCTACGGCCAGGACCTTGGACCTATCTATGGCCCAACACTAACCCCTGTCCGCTGTTCGCCCCTTCTGTGGCTACGGTAGTGTTTACCAACCATGTCCCTTCCTGCTCAGTCACAAAGGCCAGTAGGCTTCCCAGCCTTTATTTATTTATTTATATTCTTATATCGCGCCTGAATCAGCCCCGAAGGGGTATCTCCGCGCGTAGCTTCTGTAAGGGATAAGAAACATACTAGGGCATGGCAGTGTAGGTGAGCTGGAGGGGATCAGTCTTGGGTGAAAAGGTATGTTTTTAATTTCTTTCTGAAATAGAGGAGATTAGGGATTTGTCTCAGCTGAGGAGGCAGAGAGTTCCATAGCATGGGGCCTTTGAGTGAGGGGGCCCGTCCTCCCTGTCTTGCTCTCGTCACTCTGGGCACCTGCATCAACATGGTGTTGCTGGAGCGCAAGGTGCGTCCAGGAGAGTAAGGGACAAATATGTCTCTTAGGTATTTGGGGCCAGACCCATAAATACACTTATGCATTATACAGCATAATTTAAAGTTGACTCGTTGTCTCACTGGAAGCCAGTGAAGGTGAGAGAGGAGTGGGCGTGAGGGAGTTCGGGGGAGGGCATTCAAGATGAGTCTTGCTGCAGTATTCTGCACCACCTGCAATCTGCACAGTTGTTCTTGATTGGCAGAGATGAGTAGTCCATTACAATAATCTATCCGTCCGATGACCAGTGCTTGTACCAACGTCTTCCTGTGGATGTCGGGCAGGAAGGGGAAAATGCGTCGTAGAAGTCCGATTACTCGGAAACAAGTTCCTGTGACTTGATTGACATGATCTTTTAGTATCAATGCTTGGTCTAGGCGCACTCCCAAATTTTTGATGGTCTGTTTTGGCACGGGGACAGGTCCTAGCTCAAGTGGCCACCAGTCGGGGGACCAAAGCAGGGTGGCCCCTCCAAACAACATGACTTCAGTTTTGGTCACATTGCATTGGAGGAAGTTCTGGGCCATCCAACCTGCCACAGCTCTCATACCATTTTGAAAAGATTGCATGACTGCAGGTGTGATAGTTTGGAAGGGAAACAACAACTGGGTGCCATCAGCGTAGGAGATTGGGGAGAACCCGTGAGATCTTATGATGTCCGCCAAGGGGGCCACGTACACGTTAAATAACGTGGGGCTTAGACATGAGCCTTGTGGCACTCCCTTGGTGAGCTTCCTACAGATAGATTTGTGGGAGCCTAATTTGACACCTTGTTGCCTGTCCGCAAGAAAGCTTTCAAGCCATGCCAGGGCGGTCCCTTTTACTCCCACCTCCCTCAAGCGGCCGAGAAGAACTTTATGCGACACCGTGTCGAAGGCAGCGGACAAATCCAATAGCACCAGAATCACTGAGCTCCCCCCGTCAAGTGACATCCTGATGTTATCAGTCACTGACAGGAGGGCTGACTCTGTGCTATGGTTTGGCCTAAAACCAGATTGGGAGTGGTCTAGGCCGCCCGCTGCCTCGATGTAATTAGACAGGTGCGTGTTGACATGTTTCTCGGCCAGCTTGCTAAGATATGGTAGTAGGGAGATGGGCCGGAGGTTGGAAAGCTCCGTCCAGGGGAGAGCAGCATTCTTGCGGATGGGGTTCACCACCGCTCTTTTCCATTCAGTTGGTACGTAACCCTTCTTCAAAGACTGATTGATTACATCTTGAATGTGAGGGCCTAACAAAGTGCTCAGGGGGACTAATGTTTTGGCAGGAATAAGGTCCTCCGGAGACCCAGATTTTACATGGGTCATTAATGTTTGAAGCTCTCTATTATTGATAGGGGGTAAAGTGGTCAGCGTGGAGTTTATGTTTTCAGTGGGGAGGGGGGCAATCGGGGTGCCTTTATCTATTTGGGATGCTAAGATTTTATCGTAGATGGATTCTATTTTGTTTTCAAAGTATAGGGAGACTTCCTCGCATAGATTTTGCGAGAAGTCGTCCGGGCTTATGCATGCCATTGGCTTGACAAATGTCTCAAGAATCCTGTAGAGTTCTTTCGGTGAATTGACAGCTTCCATGAGTTGTTGGGCTATGCTATTTTTGCGGGCAGCTTTAACATGTTTGTAATAATTTGTTTGGGCTGCGCGGTGGACCATTTTATTTTCCTCCGAATGGAATTTTCTCCACCTCTTCTCTATCCTCCTACATTCTTGCTTCTCTTTTCTGAGAGCCTCGGTGTACCATTTTTCCTGTTTGGCCACCGGAAATTGCCTAAATGCTTTCAAGGGGGCAATTTTATCAATGGCTACAGTCAGTGAGTCCTGAAATATTGTTAAGCTATGTTCCACTTCATCAGTGTCCTTAATGTCGGGTTTTTCCCAGACCTTTTGTAGTGCCTCCAATGTAAGTTTATGCCACTGTCTGCGCATAGTAGGAGGTAGGGATTTCTTACAGGAGCCTTTGTTAATTTTTAGAATAGTAAACTGTAATAGAAAGTGGTCAGACCAGTCTAATTGGGTCGGTTTATTGCAGGATATATTATCAAAATTGGTATATATCAAATCAATGCAATGTCCACCTTCGTGTGTGGGACCCTGGTTTTTTTGTGTAAGGCCAATAGTCGCCAGATCAGCAGACAGGCTCTTAGTCTCAGATGATTCAGGTTGGTCAGTATGTATGTTGAAATCCCCTAGAAGAAGGAAATCCTCTTTAGCCCGTATATGTGGGCCAAGTATTTCTAGGAGGGATATAGAGAAACTTGGACATGTTATTGGAGGTCTATAAATGAGTGCTCCCTTGCTGGTCTTTCTGTTGGGGAAAGTGATTCTATAGATCATTATTTCCAATTCTTTACAGCATTGCTTGTCTAGGATGTCCAGTTTAAGGTGTTCTTTATAAATTATAGCAATGCCGCCACCTATTTTTTCGGGGCGGTCTGAATGGTGAAATTTGTATCCCTCTGGTACTCCCAGAGCAATAGCGGATATCGTGTGGGGCTTTAGCCAGGTTTCAGTAATGAAACATATATCCGGGGTCAAGGTATCTACCAGGTCCCAGATTTCGATTTGGTGTTTGGGCATTGATCGAGCATTTATAAGAATGCAGTGCAGATCCTCAGAGGACCTACTTAGTTTGTGAGAGTCAAAAGAATTAATAGTGGAGTAGTGGCAGTTTAGGCATGAGAAAGGTCCTTCTGGACATGGCCAGTTGTCGCACGTATAACAGGGGGAGATAGGTTGCCTTAATTTTAATAATGATGATGCCTCATACCTGATATGTTTGTCCACGCAAATGGGCGGCATAATGAGGACCCTTCGCCCCGTCGCCTCGTCCTGTCGCGGACGGGCGCAGACGGGCAGCTCTTTGGCTGGTCTTCGGCTGAAATGAGGCTGCGCGCAACTGCTGCGCGCTTCCTATGAGGCAAGGGCTAAATAGCCCCCTGGGAACAGCTAGAGCGCTAACCGCTCCCGGAAGTGCCTGGCCCTCACCTGTCCGCCCTCCGCTCAACGGTAACTAATTACCGAGTCGGAACGAGGCGGGCAGGAAGTGGGATCGAGACCAGCACTCCGGTAAATTAGAAGAAGTTAAAATAGTATTAAACAGGTTTAGTGCGCTGATCGCTAAAAGTGCGCGAGTATTTATAAAAATCACAACAATCTAAAAATGCGGCTATATGAATGCAGCTCTACAATGTCACTCTGTAGTTCGTATTTCCTTGCAGCAAGCTAGCGGTATGGAGACACTGCCACCG